>NC_142868.1:92500-817500 GCF_051225735.1 Oryctolagus cuniculus | reverse complement strand
GAAACCTGGAAGAAGTTCCTGGCTTTCAGCTTCGGATCAGCCCAGCTCAGGCTATTGCAGCCATTTAGGGAGTGAACCAGTGGGTGGAAGCTAGCTCACTCTCTCTCTGCCTCTCTGTAACTCCATCTTTCAATTAAGTCTTTAAAAAATGTTCAAATAAATAAATAAAAGTGGAGTAGTCAGGACTCAAATCCAGGCACTTGGACAAGGAGTGCAGGTATCCCAAACAAGGTCCCTGTCCCAAGCATCACTTCCCAATTTTTTTCACCTAGCAATCAATTTCACCAAATCGATTAACTCCTTCAAAAGGTATGGAGCAGCTAGTGCTGTGGCACAGCGGGTAAGGCCACCATCTGCAGTGTCAGCATCCCATATGGGCACCGGTTCTAGTCCTGGCTGCTCCATTTGCAATCCTGCTCTCTGCTATGACCTGGAAAAGTAGCACAAGATGGCCCAAGTGCTTGGGCCCCTGAACCTGCGTGGGAGACCTGGAGGAAGCTCCTGGCTCCTGGCTTCCAATCAGCCCAGCTCCAGCCATTGTGGCCATCTGCGGAGTAAACCAGCGGATGAAAAACCTCTTTCTTTCTCTCTCTCTCTCTCTCTCTCTCTCTGCCTCTCTGTAACTCTGCCTTTCAAAGTTAAAAAAAAGGGGGGGGGGGCTATGGATAAGTACAAAATGCTGAAGACTCTCTGGGTAGCCAAAATGTCTTTTTACCCCCAAAGAGCTTTTTATAAACAATCATTCTTTAAAAAGAAATGAACAAATCATTAAAAACAATTTTAAATATGAGCCTAATCCTCTAGGGCTTCCAAGTCACTTTTTTTTTTTTTTTTTTTTTGAGAGCTACAGACAGAGGAGGAGACAGAGAGAAAGGTCTTCCACCCACTGGTTCACTCCCCAAATGGCTGCAAGAGCTGGAGCTGGGCTGATCCAAAGCAAGGAGCCAAGAGCTTCTTCCAGGTCTCCCACATATGTTTAGGGGCCCAAGCACTTTGGCCAACTTCTACTGCTTTCCCAGGCCATAAGCAGAGGGCTGGATCAGAAGTGGAACAGCCAGGACTCAAACTGGCGCACACATGGAGTGTCAGCATCACAGGCAGAGGCTTAGCCTACTACACCAAAGCGCCAGCCTCCCAAATCACCTCTTGGCGCCTGTATTTTGTACACTTCATGTTCTTTCCACCTTGCCCAGCAGAGAAGTCAGCTATGACACACAGTGGAAACACTCCTGCTCTTGGTGATGGGGACAGGTCTGCTCCACGCACTTGCTGTACTACAGTGCTTGCAGTGTTTCATGGCTGTCGTTCAATATTTGAGTTCATGATGACCAGCAAAAAAAAACAAAAAAAAAAAACAAAAAAAAACACCTCCTGTCTGGCAGTCTTGGCTCCCCATGAAAGCACAGTGACCTGACCCCGCCCCTTCCTTCCACGCTCAGCTTCTTCCCCAGAGGGTTCTTTTCTGCTCCAACATCACTTATGAAAGAAAAGGAGGCGGGCCGGCGCCGCGGCTCACTAGGCTAATCCTCCGCCTTGCGGCGCCGGCACACCGGGTTCTAGTCCCGGTTGGGGCACCGGATTCTGTCCCGGTTGCCCCTCTTCCAGGCCAGCCCTCTGCTGTGGCCAGGGAGTGCAGTGGAGGATGGCCCAGGTGCTTGGGCCCTGCATCCCATGGGAGACCAGGAAAAGCACCTGGCTCCTGACTCCTGCCATCGGATCAGCGCGGTGCGCCGGCCGCAGCGCGCCGGCCTCGGCGGCCATTGGAGGGTGAACCAACGGCAAAAGGAAGACCTTTCTCTCTGTCTCTCTCTCTCTCACTGTCCACTCTGCCTGTCAAAAAAATAAAAAAAAAATAAAAAAATAAAAATTAAAAAAAAAAAAAAAAAAAAAAAAAAAAAAAAAAAAGAAAGAAAAGGAGGCAGACAGGTCAGACACCAGCATTACAACTGGTTCTCTGCCCTGTGCCACTCAACCACTTATTCACAACCTCCCGGGAGGAGCCACCAATAACGGAACAAGACGGCAACAGTCCTACCTCCAAGAACTCACTCACCAGGAGAGAAAGTGCACACGTGGCCATTAAAAGGCCATGTACTGCACACAGAAAGGAAGGACAGGCAGCAGTCTACATCCCAGCAACCCACACAAAGGCCTGAATCAAGACAGGATAGCACATGTGTGGGACTAGGACCCACGCACACCGCAGTCAAGGGCAGGCACTGTGGTGTAGCACTTGAAGCCACTGCCTGGGATGCCACATCCCGTATCAGAGTGCCAGTTCCAATCCTGGTTACTGTTTCCAATCCAGCTTCCTGCTATCACCTGGGACAGATGCTGGCCCACATACATGGGTCCCTACCCCACATGAGACCTGGATGGAGTCTGGGCTCCTGGCTTTGGCCTAGCCCAGCCTTGGCTGTTGCAGGCATTTGGAGAATGAACCAGTAGATGAAAGGTTGGTCGGTCAGTATCTCTCTCTCTCATAAACAAATTTAAAAAAAAAAAAAAAATGGCCGGCGCCACAGCTCAGTAGGCTAATCCTCCGCTTAGCAGCGCCGGCACACCGGGTTCTAGTCCCGGTCGGGGTGCCAGATTCTATCCCGGTTGCCCCTCTTCCAGGCCAGCTCTCTGCTGTGGCCCGGGAAGGCAGTGGAGGATGGCCCAAGTGCTTGGGCCCTGCACCCCATGGGAGACCAGAAGCACTTGGCTCCTGCTATCGGATCAGTGTGGTGCGCCGGCCGCAGCACGCCAGCCGTGGCGGCCATTGGAGGGTGAACCAACAGCAAAAGGAAGACCTTTCTCTCTCTCTCTCTCTCTCACTATCCACTCTGCCTGTCAAAAAAAAAAAAAAAAAAAGTGATAGGGGCCAGCATTGTGGCGTAGCAGGTAAAGCCACCGCCTGCAGTGCTGGCATCCCATATGGGCGCTGGTTTGAGCCCTGGCTGCTCCACACTTCTGATCCAGCTCTCTGCTGTGGCCTGGGAAAGCAGGAGAGGATGGCCCAAGTCCTTTGGCCCCTGCACCCATGTGGGAGACCCAGAAGAAATTCCTGGCTCCTGGCTTCAGATCCTGCACCTCTAGCCATTGCGGCCAACTGGGGAGTGAACAAGCGGACAGAAAACCTCTGTCTCTCTCTGCCTCTCCTTCTCTAGGTGTAACTCTGACTTTCAAACAAACAAAAAAATTGAGAAGGAAATGAGAAAAACATGAATACTGCAGTGAGGCAAGAGAAAGTGTGGCTCAAGATGTTTTACTCAAGTTGTGCATGTTCTAGGATAGACACAGCAAGCAGTCCCACAGACTCACACCCCCACCTCTACGCAGAGGACAGAGCCCAAGTCTCAGTCCCACTGATAAAATGTCTACTTGGGTTATCTGCCTGGACCAAAAAGCACAGAGAAAAATAAGCTCAGATCACTAACTTCGGCATCACTTTAGCATACTCTTTAATAAATGCTATTACTTGGCAAAGAAAATCTTTTTTTTTTTTTTTTTTTTTTTTTTTTTAACAAGCAGAGTGGACAGTGAGAGAGAGAGAGAGGGAGGGAGAGAAAGGTTTTCCTTTTCCATTGGTTCACCTCACAATGGCCGCTGCGGTCAGCGCACCGCACTGATCCGAAGCCAGGAGCCAGGTGCCTCTCCTGGTCTCCCATGGGGTGCAGGGCCCAAGCACCTGGGCCATCCTCCACTGCACTCCCGGGCCACAGCAGAGAGCTGGCCTGGAAGAGGAGCAACCATGACAGAATCCGGTGCCCCAACCAGACTAGAACCCAGTGTGCCAGCGCCGCAGGTGGAGAATTAGCCTAGTGAGCCGCGGCACCGGCCCGGTAAACAAAATCTTACAAGCTATACAACACACGTGTGATCAGTGTTTTCTACACTCTTACTGGTACTTCTTACTAGGTTCTAATTCCACCTGCTTTTACATATTTGACACTGATTCATTAAACAGTAAAAAAGGAAGCGACCAATTAGTTTGCACTGAGAACATGTGAATACAGCGGGGGCTGGCCCACCCTCCTAACTAACCCTCGGGGTCTCTATTCCTGACTCCTTCAATTCGGATGCAGTTCACTTGTTTCCTCACCTTTCAGCAGGTCCCAGCCTAGCAATCCTACACAGAGGTGGGCGTTAGTTAAGGCACTGCTTGGGACTTCTGCATTCCATGAAGGAGGGCTGGGGGCTGAGTCCCAGCTCCGCTGCCAGATTCCAGCTTCCTGCTCAAGTGTATCCTGGGAGGCAGCCGATTACGGCTCCAGCACTTATGCCCCGTCATACTAGCAGGAGGTCTAGACTGAGATCCAGGCTCCAGGTGAGGGCCTGGTCCAGCCCTGGCTGCTGTGGGAATCTGGGAAGTGAATCAGCTGATGGAAAATCTCTCTCTCTCTCTGCCTTTCATAAAATAATAAATTGGTTGAATGAATATAAATAATAGACTTGTAGCCTGTTTATCTTGTCTTGCTCCATTTCCACAAATTTCATGTTTAAAAGTTACATATGAATCTATCACATGAGTGCATGTATAAGAACAAACTGTCCATCATTCTTCAGAATTCATGAAGTTAATTATCTGACACTTTTTTTTTTAACAGGCAGAGTTAGACAGTGAGAGAGACAGAGAGAGAGGTCTTCCTTCTGTTAGTTCACCCCCCAAATGGCCACCACGCCCTCGCGCTGCACGGATCCAAGGCCAGGAGCCAGGCACTTCCTCCTGGTCTCCCATGGGGTGCAGGGCCCAAGCACCTGGGCCATCCTCCACTGCCCTCCTGGGCCACAGCAGAGAGCTGGCCTGGAAGAGGGGCGACTGGGACAGAATCCGGCACCCCAGCTAGGGCTAGAACCGGGGTGCTGGCGCCGCAGGCCGAGGATTAGCCAAGTGAGCCGCGACACTGGCCATCTGACACTCCTAAAAAGGAATGTTTACCACTGGACTCAGAGGTCAGCCTACTTGGTGGCAACGCAGTTGGGAGGGCAGGATTGTTCTACTGAACGGAAGAAAGTTCCGCACACAAGTCTGACAACTCGAAGCTGCAGTAAGTCCTCTACCAACCATCAACTCCAAACTGGAGGGCGCTTGGCCACTGAGAAAATGGAAGGAGAGAAAAGGAAATGACTCAAAGCAATGGTGAGGCACGAGCCCTCCTCACTTCAGTCCGCGGTCAGACCTGAACGAGCATCGCATGCACGAAGAACGGGCCGTTTCCTCCACACGGCTTCAGCGGTGCGAAGTGTCGCTCCCCCTCACCTGAGTACACAGCCAGGACATGCCAAACACCTGGGGACAGTCTCAACTCACGAGTGGGGTGGCTCCTGTTACCTTCTCTTCCAGGGGCCTGATTTAAAACACGTACAACTCTGTGAAGTCGGTGGAAGGCACTGCGGGCGGTCGTGCCAGGGGGCTCATTTCGAAGTCCAGGTCCGGAAAGCCTCAGAGCGCGCTGGCAGGACTGAAGCACTCCTAAGCTAGCCCTCAACTCGCTCTGGGCCACACTGGCCGCCTCCTTACGGGCCTGCGCGCGCGCGCACCCCGATTGCCCACGCAAGAGCTTCAGTTTCGATGCTGCTTTCCCCCTAACGCGGAGCCCGGTCCTCGCGCCGGAGAGGGAAGGGCCCCGCACAGCACGCCCGCCCATTTTCTTTCACCAAAACTCGAGACCAGCGTGTGGTTTTTTTTTTAATACTGAGATTTAAAACCACGTTCCTGCGAGCGGGGCAAAGCCAGCCGCTCGGTCGCCACTGACCGGCTTCGAGGACCACCGGTCCGCATCCCGGGGGGCGAGGGCGAGGGCGCGGCGCGCGCCGACAGCCCCCGGGCGCGGGCCCCACCCCTGGCCCACCCGCGCCTCCACCTGCCAAGGCCCCGGCCGCTGCCCGGCCACCGGGGGCGCGCCCGCGCTGACCAACGGCCCGGCCGCCGCGAGTGTCAATGCAGGACACCTCCTGCAAACAAAAAGCGCGCCCCTCCGCCCGACCCCTGCCCGGGCCGAGGGTCCCGACCCGCCCCTCCCACCGCGCTCGCCCGGGCCGGCGTCCGAGCCGCACAAAGGCCGCCCCGGCCCGCCCGGCGCCGCGGGAACAAAGGCGGCCGCCCCGCCGGCCACGGCACAGGTGCAGCCGCGGCCCGCCGGGCCCAACATGGCCGCGCCCGCCCCGTTAGCCGCGGCCGCCGCCGCCGCCCGCCGGCCCCTCCCCCGCGCCCGGCCGCCGGGTCCGCCGGTCCTCCGCGGCCCCGCAAGCTGCCCGGCCCCTCGGGCCCTCGGACCCCCGCAGCCCGCCCGCCGCGCGGCTCCCGCGGCCCGCCTCGGGCCTCCCGCTGCCCCGGCCCCGCTGGACGCCGGCCGCCGGCCGCGGGCCTCCGCGGGCCTCCCCGCCGGCCCCTCAGGCCCCCGCGGGCCTCCCCGGACGCCCGCTCCCCTCGGGCCTCTCGGGCCCCCGCGGTCCGCGCCTCGTCCCGGCCTCCCAGCCCTCCCGGCCTCTCGGCCCCGGCGGTTGGGCCGGCGGCCCCACTGACCTGAGGCGCGTCGCATCCTCCGGGCGCGGCTCCGGCGCGGCGGGCTGAGGAGGGGGCCGGGCCGCGGGCAGGCAGGCCGCGGGAGGGGAGGGGGCGGCGGCGGCGGCGGCGGCGGCGGGCGCAGCGCGGCCAGGCCGAGGCTCTCCGCGCGCGGCGCCGACCCCGCCCCCGCGCCTCCCGCCCGCCGCCGCCCGCCGGCCCCTCCCCCGCGCCCGGCCGCCGGGTCCGCCGGTCCTCCGCGGCCCCGCAAGCTGCCGGCCCCTCGGGCCCTCGGACCCCCGCAGCCCGCCCGCCGCGCGGCTCCCGCGGCCCGCCTCGGGCCTCCCGCTGCCCCGGCCCCGCTGGACGCCGGCCGCCGGCCGCCGGCCGCGGGCCTCCCCGCCGGCCCCTCAGGCCCCCGCGGGCCTCCCCGGACGCCCGCTCCCCTCGGGCCCCTCGGGCCCCCGCGGTCCGCGCCTCGTCCCGGCCTCCCAGCCCTCCCGGCCTCTCGGCCCCGGCGGTTGGGCCGGCGGCCCCACTGACCTGAGGCGCGTCGCATCCTCCGGGCGCGGCTCCGGCGCGGCGGGCTGAGGAGGGGGCCGGGCCGCGGGCAGGCAGGCCGCGGGAGGGGAGGGGGCGGCGGCGGCGGCGGCGGCGGCGGCGGCGGGCGCAGCGCGGCCAGGCCGAGGCTCTCCGCGCGCGGCGCCGACCCCGCCCCCGCGCCTCCCGCCCGCCGCCGCCGCCGCCGGGGCCGCCGCCGCTCGCAGAAGCCGCGGGAAAAGTGCGCGCCGCTGATTGGCTGCCGCGCTCGCGAGGCCCGCGGACCGGGCTTTTCAAATCCGCGCCGGGGCCGCGCGCGGGCGGGAGCGGGCGGGCCGCGCGGGGCGGAGGCGGGCAGGGGCCGCGCGGCAGGGGCGACGGGGCCGGCGGCGGGCCGGGCGGGGGGCCGGGCGGCCGGGCCGCGAGCCGCTCGTGGAGGACCCGGGCGCGCGCCCCGCTCCCGCTACTCGCCGGGCGCGCGCCACGCGATGGGGGCTCCGAACCCCGCGCGGAGGCGCCGAGCGCAGTGACGTCACGGCCGCCTGCCCAATCGCCTCCGCGAGCCGGCGCCGCGGAGCGTGGGCGCGCGGCCGCGGGCGCTGACGTCGGGCGCGCGGGGGCCGGCGCCGAGGCGCCCTGCTCGGGGGCCGCGCTCAGGGTGGTGTCCGGGCTCCCCGCGGCGCGGCCTGGGCTGGGCAGGCGCCGGCCGAGTGTCCGGCCGGGAAGGTTGGGTACTCGCGGCCAGCGGGCGCCGCGAAGCCGCCGTAGAGGCCCACGCGCGACGCCGGGCAGGCCGCCGGGAAGCGGGCCCGCGAGGCTGGACAGCAGAGGCGGCAGGGTTCCGCGCAGGCCGACCCCCGGAGCTGGACTCGGCAGAGGACCCGGGGGCCGCAGGCATGGCGATGGGGGCAGAGTCGGGGAGTGGACACCGACCGGCGAGGCGGCCAGGCTGATCGCCGTCGGCGACGCGCCGCTGCAGGTGACCTGGGCCTGGCTTCAGCGCGCGGAGGTGGCTGCGAGTGCAGGAAGTGAGAAGTGCAAAAAACGCGCGAGGCGCATGGGCCCACGTGAGAACCGGACGTCTGTCCCCCGCCCTCCACGGAGGCTGGAGCGGGCACCGAGTCCTCCCCACCGCGGCAAGTGGCAGCACGGTCTGGGGCGCTCGGGCTCGCAGCGGGCTGTCCAGTGGACGGCCCCACGTGCTAGGCCTTGGACGGCCGGAACAGAGTGCGCTGCACTTGGCTGTTCAAACCTGAGACTTGGCACGGCCACCCAGCCGGGCCCTGGAATGGAGACCAGGTGCTGCGGCCCAGGGCCCGGCCAAACCCATGCTCCCGAACACCGAGGGGCCTCCCCCAGACCCTTAGGGAGTGCTCGGGGTTCAGTTCTCCACCTGGACCAAAGCGGATGAGAACAGGGCTCCTAAGAGCACGCGCGGTCCGTGAGAACCCAGCAGAATGGGAGGAGGCAGCGCTGAGGGCAGGAGGACAGAGGAAGCTGCCCCTGCCATCCAGGAGGGCCCAGAGCACGCGTGGGGCCCCTAGTGCCCATGCCTCATTCCAGACACCACCCCCTGAGGCCCTGCGGTGCCCTGGGGAGGGTCAGGCTGTGGCAAGCTGCCAGCACCCACCTCGGGCCCCAGGAGTTCCCGGGAGGCGCCCAGCTGAGCAGTGGCTGTGGGAAAGAGAATAGATACCTCTCCCAGCCCAAATCCATCTCTGGGGCACAAGCCCGTCCCCCAGCCGTCGCCCCACCCCACCCCCACCCCACCCCTTCTTCTTGAGAGAGAAACTCACGGAGAATCGCCCGTGTCATGCTCATCACTTCCCAAGTGCCTGCGACAGTCAGGCCTGGGCCAGGCCAAAACCAAGAGCCAGGAGTTCAGTCCAGGCCTCCCATGAGAGCGCAGACGCAGCTGTGTGAGCCGTCTGCCTCCCAGGGTGCGCATCCGCAGGAAACGGAAGGGAGGTGGGACTCGAACCCAGGCACTCGGTGTCCCCAGGCAGCAGCTTGAGCCACTGTGGCTCAAGGCCTGCCTGCCCCCAACCATTGCCGCAACCCTGAGCCAGATGCCCGGCCCGGCACTCCATGAATACCGCCAGCTCTCATTCAACTTACAATTCTGAAATCAGGGTTACTTTTCACCCCGAAATACTGCATTTAGAGTAGTGCAGCCCACATGTAAGCGTAGTCAGAACACGCCAGTGTGCGTTCAGATTTTCTTGAATCAAGATTATCGGCGCAGAGTGGACGCCCCACCCCCCAGCTCAGCTGGGCTGTCTCGGGGCCAGTGGCCAGTGAGTCTGGAACTCATGCACCCTCACTCCCAGCCCTGCACGCCGAAGCCGCTCCCTGAAGCTGGTGCTGCAGGTGGGTTCCTGGCAGGTGTGCAGGTGCTGGCGCACAGGGCCCAGGTGGTCCCTGTGGGTGCACAGCTTCGCAGTGCCGAAGCCTAGACAGCCTCCCCAGCACTGCAGACAGGAAGCGACGTTGGCCCAGGCATCTGCGGGCAGAACCTTGTCCAGGTCTCTCGGGGGCTCTTGGGCTTTTCTGAAGGGAAACCCCATCTCCTAGCTGCCTGTGACCGGTCCCCGCCTCCGCAGACCCACAGGACCCATCCACCGTCCACCGTCCAGCGCCTCGCGGGACCTCCCTGCAAGGGCTGCTGCCAAGGGAGCCCCCGACCCCCAGCTGGGCCTCCCCACCCCCCACCAGGGCTGGGGTCCCTGAGGGGCCAGGCCCATTGCTGTTTCCATGGGGATGTGTGCACTCTGACCCCGGGCTTTCTCCATCCCAGGCCAGATAAAGAGGGCTTCCAAGTGGAAACCGGCAGTCTCCTCCTCCCGTGCCCCAGGTGGCCCCTGCCTCCAGAGAGGGGAGGGGAGGGGAGGGGGAGGCCCAGGGCCAGAGCTTCAGGAGGGCAGAGGGGCCTCCCGCCCCCAGGTCTTGCTAACAGCGCGTTCCCAGCACTGACCCCTCTGTTCTCCAGACTGGAAACCTGTTTTCCCAAGGCCTGGCCCGGCCCCGGCTCTCACCCAAGCCGAAAACCACGTTGGTGCTTGGCACCGCAGTCGCCTGCAGACATCTCTGTGAGGCCCCCGGGGAGCAAGCCTCTACAGTGGAGTGGGGGAGGCGGACCCGGGACTGACGCCCAGCCAGCTGAGAAGCCCCTCGGCCACCCAAGCTAAAGACACCGGGCATCGCCCACAATGGCCAGGAGCCAGAGAGAGGCAGGGGCCTGGTGGCCACAGGCGACACAGCCTTTTCCTCGGGCGTCTTGCCTGTTTCTGCGGTCCTCCGGGGTAGGGGCCACCCCACTGACCTGACTAACCTGTTACCTCTGCCGAAACCCTGTTTCCGAATAAGGTCGCAGTCACAGATACCAGGGTAGGGTTGCAGGGCCTGGAGCTTCAGCCGGCCAAGGTACCGGTATGGGCGCCCGCCCGCCTTGCCCTGGAGGGTCGGCGGGGCGCGTCCTTGCGGAACATTGGCTCAGCCGCGTGCTCAGCGAATGCGGGAGCTGGGCCGAGGGCCCGGGGCCGGGGAGGGCCAGGCCAGCTCGCACGTTCTGGCCGCCGAGGGTTGATAGGCCGCAGGAACCCTAGGACAGCAGCCCTACCTCCAGGCCTCACGGGTTAGGGACCTCAGGGCTGGAGGAGCCTGAGGACAGAGCCCCGCCCTGCTCCCGCAGGCCCGCAGCTGCAGCCCTGCCCGAGTCTCCCCGGCCCTGCACTCCACGCCCCTGGGCCCCGCTGGGCTGTTTGATCTTTTTGCTTCTCTGGGTCCCTCCGAAGGAAGGAAGCAATGGCGCCGTTCCCTGTAGACACGCGGCCCCCAGGTGGAGTGAGGCAGTGCCCGCACCCAGCGCTGCCCGCTTCCTGGGGCTTTGGCTGCAGAAACACTGTTCTGTGCTAAAGTAGCTCGTTTTCACGCCGGCGCTGTGGCGTAGTAGGGTAAGCCCCTGCCTGCGGCACCAGAATCCCAATATGGACGCTGGTTCAAGTCCCAGCTGCTACTCTTTGGATCCAGCTCCCTACTAATGGGCAGGCGCTTGGGTCCCTGAACCCACGTGGAAGACCCGGGAGAACCCCCTAGCTCCTGGCTTCGGATGAGCCGGTTGCTGCCATTTGGGGAGCGAACCAGGGGACAGAAGACCTCTCTCTGTGTCTTGCCTTTCTCTCTCTGTAACTCTGCCTTTCAAGTAAATAAATAAATCTAAAAAAAAAATAGTGCCAGCCCCACGGCTCATTAGGCTAATCCTCCACCTGCGGCGCCGGCACACCAGGTTCTAGTCCCGGTCAGGGCACTGGATTTTGTCCCGGTGGCTCCTCTTCCAGGCCAGCTCTCTGCTGTGGCCAGGGAGTGCAGTGGAGGATGGCCCAAGTGCTTGGGCCCTGCACCCCATGGGAGACCAGGAGAAGCACCTGGCTCCTGGCTTTGGATCAATGCAGTGCACCGGCTGCAGCGGCCGTTGGGGGGTGAACTAATGGAAAAGAAAGACCTTTCTCTCTGTCTCTCTCTCACTGTCCACTCTGCCTGTCAAAAAAAAAAAAAAGTTACTTTTCCTCATGACAAAAAGAGCAGGAGAGCAAGACTGAAGTTCTCCTGATGCTGTACCGCAGGGGTGGCCTTGGGAGCGCTCTGACCACTTCTGCACTGGACTGACGACCGTCTTGGGCAGACTGGTTGGAGCCCTGACCAGGGACTGCAGGAGCTGGCACCGTTGGGGAGGTGTTGTGGGGCACAAATTAACCAAACGTTGGGCCCCTGCATCCCCATATTGGGGTATCTGGCTCAAATCCTGGCTCTTCCACTTCCGATCCAGCTTCCTGCTAAAGCTCCTGAGAAACAGTGCGTGATGGCTCAAGCATTTAGGTCGCTGCCGCCCATGCGGGAGAGCCCGGTGGAGTTCCTGGGAGAGCCCGCTGGAGTTCCTGGCTCCTGATTTCGCCTTTGCCCAAACCCAGCCGGTTTAGCCGTGTGGGAGGGAACGAGTGGGTGGAAGGTCTCTCCTGCTGTGTCACTGCCTTTCAACTAAGTAAATAAATCTTCAAAAACAAGAAAACTGTGTTCATTGGAATGATTTTAGACTCACTTAAAAGTTGCAAAGATGGGGCCAGTGCTGTGGCACATCGGGTAAAGCCTCCACCTGCGATGCCGGCATCCCATGTGGATGCTGGTTCGAGTCCCAGCTGCTCCACTTTCAACACAGCTCCCTGCTAATGTGCCTGGGAAAGCAGTGGAAGATGTCTCAATCCCTAGGCCCCTGCACCCACGTGGGAGACCCAGAAGAGGCTCCTGGCTTCATCCTGGCCCAGCCCAGGTCTTTGCAGCCATTTGGGGATGAACCAGCAGCTGGTAGATAGCTCTCTATTTTCTCTCTCTCTTTCTCTCTCTCTCTCTCTCTCTCTCTGTAACTCTGCTTTCCAATAAATAAATCTCTTTTTAAAAAGTTGCCAAAATGCTGGAGTTCCCCCTGATGTCCTCCGAGAGTAAAACTTCACATTTCCAGAAAACCAAGGCCGGCCTGGGACAGGTGACTGAATGCCAGGCCGAGTCACAGATCACCTACTTTCCCACAGAGGTGGGAGGAACAAAAAGGCAAAGCGGGCGGAGACCTTGGCCACAACAGAAGCCTGTCCCAGACCAGCCGCGGGCAAGGCAAGGGAGCTGAGGAGCAAAAAGCCCTGGCTTCGAGCCCCAGAGAAGCAGAGAGGGTGAAGCGGTCGGCACTGCTGGGAGACAGTGTGCAGCCTGGGCACCAGGCGCGGTGTCCCTGCTGGAATCAGGGGCAGAGCCCCATCCGGACTCCGCAGGGAGGGCACCGAAGGAGGGCGAGGGGTGGGAGTGTCCCACTGTCCTGCCCGGGTCAGTGTGAGACCCCCCCTGGATTTACCACGGAGCAGTCGCCATGGGAGTGTGGGCCCAGCCACTGGGGTGAGCTTCATCCCAGCTCTGGACATTCCCGGCGTGTGGCCCAGATACCAGGATCCATGACCTGGGGACCCTGACGGCGCCTGGGGTAGAGCCTTCTTCTTCTTCTTTTCTTTTTTTAAGAGAGCTTTTATTTAATAAATATAAGTTTCATAGGTACAAGCTTAAGGAATATAGCAGTTCTTCCCCCCATACCGGCCCTCCCACCCCCACTCCCTCTCCATCCCATTCTTCATTAAGATTCATTTTTAATTATCTTTAGATACAGAAGACCACTATACTAAGTAAAGATCTCAACAGTTTTCACCCACACAGATACACAAAGTATAAAGTACTGTTTGAGTACTAGTTTTACCGTTAATTCTCATAGTACAACACATTAAGGACAGAGGTCCTACATGGGGAGCAAGTGCACAGTGACTCCCGTTGTTGATTTAACAATTGACTCTCTTATTTATGACGTCAGTGATCTCCTGAGGCTCTTGTCATGAGCTGCCAAGGCTCTGGAAGCCTCTTGAGTTCACAAACTCCAACCTTATTTAGACAGGGCCATAGTCAAAGTGGAAGCTCTCTCCTCCCTTCAGAGAAAGGTACCTCCTTCCTTGATGGCCCCTTCTTTCCACTGGGCTCTCACTCACAGAGATCTTTCATGTAGGTCATTTTTTGCCAGTGTCTTGGCTTTCCATGCCTGAAATGCTCTCATGGGCTTTTCAGCCAGAACAGGATGCTTTAAGGGCTGATTCTGAGGCCAGAGTGCTATTTAGGGTGGTAAAACACTCTCTAGACACAGCTTGTCCTGACCGCCTGCTGCTCTGCCCCAGACTGCCCATGGCCCAGACAACAGTGGACACTGACTGCCCCAGACTGCCCATGGCTCAAACAACAGTGAGCACTGACTATCGCAAGCAAGTTCTTGGTCAAGAACTCAGGAGAGGCTAAAATACCTGTGCTTTTGCAAGTTTTATCAAGAAGGACATAATGCGTGTGAATGCCCTGTTTTGCAAGTCTAAGGTTGGGGGCGAGGCCTTGAAGTTGTAGCCTCATTGGCTCCCTGGTGACCGTGCCTCTCTGGCCAGGACCAATGGTGGGTGGGGTCTTTGCACAGGGAACGGCTGGTCAATGGAGAGAAGGGAGGAGACAGGAGACAAAGTCTGGAAACCGACCCACAGCTTAGGGAACTCTGATCAGCTACAGAGGTGAGCAGACCACTGAGAAATGAGAGCCCGCCCAATAAAGAAACCCAAGGAAAGACAAGAGGTGGGCATCTACTTCCCAATACAAACACAAATGCCCGGGCGATGCTCCATGGATCAAGGTCCTAAGGATTAGCAGAGGGGCCGGCGCTGCGGCGCAGTGGGTTAACGCCCTGGCCTGAAGCGCCGGCATCCCACATGGGTGCCAGTTCTAGTCCCAGCTCCTCCACTTCCAATCCAGCTCTCTGCTGTGGCCTGTGAAAGCAGTAGAAGATGGCCCATGTGCTTGGGCCCCTGCACCCAGGTGGGAGACCCAGAGGAAGATCCTGGCTCCTGGCTTTGGATCGGTGCAGCTTCGGCCGTTGCGGCCAATTGGGGAGTGAACCAGCTGATGGAAGACCTCTCTCTCTCTGCCTCTCCTCTCTCTATGTAACTCTGACTTTCAAATACATAAATAAATCTTTTCTTTTAAAAGGATTAACAGAAAATCTTTAACTTTTTTTTAAAAAAGATTTACTTGTTTATTTGAGAGGTAGAGGTAGAGAGAGAGAGGTCTTCTAAGTGTGGTCAACCACCAAGTGACCTTTTTTTTTTCTTTTAAGATTTATTTATTTGTGAGGCAGAGTTACAGAGAGAAAGAGAGAGCACATGAGATCTGCCATCTGAAAGTTCACCCCCCAAATGGCTGCAACAGCCGGAGCTGGGCTGATCCAAAACCAGGAGCCAGGAGCTTCTTCTGGGTCTCCCATGTGGGTGCAGGGCCAAGGACTTGGGCCAGCTTCTACTGCTTTCCCAGGCCACAGCACAGAGCTGGATGGGAAGCGGAGCAGCTGGGACTCGAACCCAAACTGGCACCCACATGGGATGCCCGTGCTGCTAGGCCACAGCTCTGGGCCCCCATCTTCCTCCCTCCCTCCCTCCCTTCCTTTTTTTGTTAGGAGATGTACATGAGTCTCACTGACCTCAGGTCAGGGAAGCTGTCCCTGAATGGGAGAAGAGAACCCCATTTGCTACTACAGAAAGGATCGACACATTTGACGACACTAAATGTAAGATCTGGTCCTCCAAGGACACCAGGATCACCCAAACCAACCTCGAACGCAGGTGGAAGGCCAGCAGCACTGTACATCAGTACCTACAGCCGCTCAGTCCTGCCTCAAATATAAACAAAAAGAATAGAGCCGAGCCCTGGTGCCCACGCTGTGGCGTAGCAGGTTTGCAGCCCTCTGCAGTGCCAGCATCCCATATCGTGCCAGTTCAAGTCCCAGCTGCTTCACTTCCCACCCAGTTCTCTGCTAACGCATCTGGGAAAGCATCAGAAGATGGCCCAGGTAGTTGGGCCCCTGCACCCATGTGGGAGACCCAGATAAGCTCCTGGCTCCTGGCCTCAGATCAGCTCAGCTCCTGCTGTTGCGGCCATCTGGGGAGTGAACCAGCGGATGGACGATCTCTCTCTCTCTCTCTACCTCACAAATAAATTAAGTGGAGTCCGTGCATCTGTGGCCACAGGATTTTCGGATTTGTGACTCAAGTGCCACTGTAGTCCAATGAGGCCAGGTGTTCCTCCTGGGCCTGCACCCCAGCTATCCACACCCCGTGGGGGACACCCCTCTCTCGTCGCTCTACTAGCTGGCTCCAAATCCCCTTGGCCCACAGACAAGTGACCGCGCCTCCCTCTCTTCCCTGGGCTAGTTCCCCAAGGAGCCTTGCAGCCGCACCCGCGCCACCTGGGTGTGCACTGCCTCCCTCCTGCCTCACACTACCCAGCAGACCCAGACCCTAGGGCTCTGCAGCACAGGGCCTCGCGGAGTCCTCCCCTGGCAGCTGACCCCTGCCCTCCCTACACGGCCACTAGCCCCTCCCTCCCTGACTCCTAACCCCTCCCTACAGTCACTAACCCCTCCCTACACGGCCACTAACCCCTCCCTCCCTGACTCCTAACCCCTCCCTACAGTCACTAACCCCTCCCTCCCTGACTCCTAACCCCTCCCTCCCTGACTCCTAACCCCTCCCTACAGTCACTAACCCCCTCCCTACACGGCCACTAACCCCCTCCTTCCCTGACTCCTAACCCCTCCCTACAGTCACTAACCCCCTCCCTCCCTAACTCCTAACCCCTCCCTACAGTCACTAACCCCTCCCTACATGGCCACTAACCCCCTCCCTCCCTAACTCCTAACCCCTCCCTACATGGCCACTAACCCCTCCCTCCCTAACTCCTAACCCCTCCCTACAGTCACTAACCCCTCCCTACACGGCCACTAACCCCTCCCTACAGTCACTAACCCCCTCCCTCCCTAACTCCTAACCCCTCCCTACAGTCACTAACCCCTCCCTCCCTAACTCCTAACCCCTCCCTACCCGACCCCTGACCCCTCCCCACCTGATCTCCAGCTCCCACTGATCCCCCGCCCAATCCCTAACCACCTGGACGCCCCCCCCCCCCACTTCTCCTGTCAGAGCGGAGGTGAGGATTTGTGGGGCACACAGGAAGGAGGAACCCTGAGCTCCAGAAAGGGGAGAAGCTGATGAAGAGCTCCCAATGGCCAGACAGCCCACTGCCCTGCACGCGGGCCTCAGGGCCCCGGCAAGCTTGGAGGATGCGGCATTTTTATTATCCGTTAAGGAAGAAGAGAGGGAGGGAGGGGTGTGTGAGAGAGAGAGAGAGAGAGAGAGAGAGAGAGAGAGAGAGGTCTTCCATCAGCTAGTTCACTTCCCAAATGCCTGCAACTCCCAAGGCTGGGCCAAGCTAAAGCCAGGAGGCCTGGACTCCGGCCGGGTCTCCCAGGCAGGTGGCAGGAACCCAAGCACCTGGACCACTGCACCCCAGGCGCACCAGCGGGAAGCAGCCAGCACATGAACCAGGCATCCCAGGCACCACAAGGCCGGCCCAGACTTCCTATTTTTACAAACACGAAGGGCCACACTGAAGGCAAGTTCTGAGACAACCAGAAGAAGCAACAAAGCCACTGCGAGCGATTGGTGAGAAATGAATCCTTCTAACACCTCAGGCTGCTCAGGCTGAGGGTGGCCAGGCGCGGGGCCTCCGCCCTCCGCCGCTCCTGGCTGGACGCCGGCCAGCCCCAGGGAAGCTGCGACTCTTCACACCGGGCACCCTGGGCGGGGCGGGGGTCTGCAGAGCTTGATTTCTGCCCCTGTCCAGCCTCCTTCCAGGCCCTGCACGCCTCTTGCACGGAGGTGGTGGTTCCCACCCCCAGGCCCCCAAGGCCAGCCGGCACCCTGCAGATTCTAGACCGGTCCTGTGCCACCCCGTGCACCTGTCCACTCTGGCTCAGGCCTCAACCCCTTTGCTTCCTTTATGGTTCGGGGCCTGCCTGTACTTAGGTTAACTCCGCGTGGGCACAGGAACGCTAAGTACCCTCACCCAGCCACAGGTGCTGACCGAGACCACCCGGACGCGCTACTCCCGCTCGAGGGGCAGCTGTGGAGAAAGCCTGCAGTGCCACCAGACTCGGAGGACTCACGGGGCGTGCGCGGCCGGACCCCTGCCCGGGAGGACTCACACGGGGCGTGCGCGGCCGGACCCCTGCCCGGGACTTCAGGGGACAGGAGAGAAGGCGCAGACCTCCCAGGCAAAGGGCCCGAGAAGGGCAAAGGCTGGCGGGAGGGTCTGCGGGAGAGACCCCAGCCTAAGGACAGGAAGGCGGGGCTCGGAGGCAGCGGGCGGGCGCGGGGGGCTGTCCCGTGTCTTCCCGGAACCAGCGCGGGAGCGGTCCGCGGGCCCAGCTCAGCTCTCAGGGAACGCACAAGCCCCCGAGCCGGGCTCTGGGAGGCCTTGGCTCTTCCGGCCTAGTGTGGGAGCCGGGCCCGTGCCCGGGTGCGGCCGCCGACTCTGTGCACCCCTCGAGGGGGCGACCCGGCTGTGCGCTGCGGTACAGGACCCCGGAGGTGGGCGAGCTGCCCCTGGGAGGAGGCCCACCGCGGGGGCACAGACGCAGTCCAGGAGCCCAGACACCAGCGCGGCCCCGGCCCTGCCCGTGGAAGGCGTCCAGCCCCGACCCGGGACCTTCCCCCAGGCGTCCCAGGCGCCGTTCATGACGCTGCGGCGCAGGGTCTCGATCTGCTGAACTTGGCGATCAGCCCCTGCCGCTGCCGCCATTCGCGGGACAGACACGGAACGCGCGCAGCCAGCCGCCTAGGGTCCTCGGGTGACAGAACCGGAAGGCGGCGCGCGCGGAGCCGCAGGCGGCACCCGTGCACGCCGGGACCTGTAGTCCGCGGGCCAGGCCGCCCGGTGCACGCCGGGACCTGTAGTCCGTGGGCAGGCCGCCCGGTGCACGCCGGGACCGGTAGTCGCCGCGGCGCGGGCCCGCCCCTCACCTGGCGGCCGCGGACGCCCGAGGGGTCCAATGGGAGCGGCTGCCCGGCCGGCAGGCCCCGCCCCGCGGCTCCGGACGTCCGTGCCGGTGCATGGCCGCTGCCGGTGCCGAGTCGAGGAGCTGAGAGCCGCCGCTCGGGGCCCACCGCCGCCGTCCGCTGTCCGCTCGGGCCGGGCCCGAAGCGCCGCCGGCACGGCGAGGAGCCGCGGCCGCCGAGCAGGAGGAGGAGGCAGCAGCCGCGGCCGGGCGCATGGCGTCCATCTTGCTGAGGGGCTGTCGCGGCCGGGCGCCTGCCCGCCTGCCGCCGCCGCGCGCCGCCGCCCCGAGGGGTAAGCGGGCGGTGCTCCGTGGCTCTTCGGGCCGGGGCCGGGGCGTCGCGGAGGCGGGCGCGGCCGGGCCGGCCGCTCGGGGCCGGGCGGGCGGTGTCGCCGTGACCCGGCCTGGCCTCGTGCCGTGGGTGACCTAGCGGCCGCGGGGCGCGGCCTGGGGAGAGGCCCTTGCGCGCCTCAGCCCGCGCCGCCGGGAGGAAGCGCTCGGGGGCCTGGCACGGCGGCGGGGTCCGCCCCCGGAGACGGCCGTGGACGCCGGGTGGCGCGGCGGGCAGCGCGGGCGCCGCGAGCTGTCCTTCCTCGGGGGTGCTGCAGCGGGAGCAGCCCGCGTCCTCCCGGGAAGCTGGGGGTGCTTTCCCGAGTTGTGGCTGGCAGGTGCGTGTTGCGCGCGGGGGCCCAGTGCCGACGCCCCGGTTCCGTCCCGGGACCCAGCTCTACGCTGCCGTCGGGGCCACGGCGCTCGTGTCTGGGGACCTGGCCAGCTGAGGCGGGGAGGGGGAGCACCACCCAGGCGCAGCGACCTTGACCGCCCGGCAGCGGGGCGGCGCCGAGTGCCGGCCGCGGCAGAGCCGGAGCCGGAGCCGTTTAGGAACCCAGAGCAGGCTGGGCCCGGGTGGGGCCCTCAGGCGCGTGTCACGTGCCCCTGGGTCAGGGCGAGGAGCCTGGGCAGCCTGGGCTCCTGGAAGCCAGGAGAGGGTGTGCGACAGATGCCAGGTTCGGTCTTTGTCCCTGGCGGCACAGAGGCCCTGAAGCCCTTTGGGTTTCTTGGTGGGAGTGTCTCGTTATTCCTGGGAGCCCTGTCCTGCGCGAATGAGACAAGGGGGCCCTGAGATAGTGGAGGAGGGGCCGACCTGGCCGAGAGCAGAGGCCGAGGCCCCCAGCACCCCGCGCAGAGAAGGGAGAGGACCTGGAGCTCAGCCCTGCCTCTTGGAGAAGCCCGGAGGCCTCTGGGCCCAGGGGCCGGTGCCCGCAGCTGGCCAGTCAGCTGCCCGCTCCAGAGGGTGGGGCACGCTGCGGAGCCCTGGAGTTCCTCCAGCCGTTATCAAAACCAAGGCAGTCGTGGGAATCCCCAGGTATTTTAAGAGAAGGCAGAGTTAGAGAAGGAGAGAGAGGTCTTCCGTCCACTGGTTCATTCTCCAGATGGGCGCAAGGGCCAGCACTGGGCCAGGCCGCCCCAGGTGCTTCTCCTGGTCTCCCACATGGGTGCAGGGCCATCCTCCACTGCTCTCCCAGGCCACAGCAGGGAGCTGGATGGGAAGTGGAGCAGCCGGACTCAAACTGGTGCCCACAAGGGTGCTGGCATCGCTGGCACTGGCTTAACCTGCTGTGCCACAACACCGGCCCTGGCCCCCCCCAGATTTGTAAGTGGCCTGAGTAACCAGAGTGGGGGCAGTCTCGTGGGGCGGGTCTGCCTTGACTCTGGTGTCCACAGGGAAGTAAATTCTTGGATCCAGTCGGTGTTGGGAAGAACGGAACAGAAGGAAGCAGTGGCCCACAGACCGCGGGTGGGGTGGGGCGGGGCCGTGCACTCTGGATGGCCTTAGCCTGAGGCGTCTGTGGAAGCCTTCAGAATCGTCTGGGGAGTCCTCGGGACGGGAGCTGATGGGACGGGGGCGCTGTCACTGGGGCGGAGGTGGGAGCAGGCCATGGAGCTCTGGGGACTTTCACAGCCTGTCTGCCGTGAAGGGGGAGGGCACATTTTTTTTTTTAAAGATTTATTTCATTTATTTGGAAGACAGCATTAGAGAGAGGCAGAGACAGAGAGAGCGGTCTTCATCCGCTGGTTCACTCCCCAGATGGCTGCAATGGCTGGAGCTGTGCTGATCTGAAGCCAGGAGCCAGGAGCTTCTTCTGGGTCTCCCACGTGGGTGCAGGGGCCCAAGGACCTGGGCCATCATCCACTGCTTTCCCAGGCCATAGCAGAGAGCTGGATCGGAAGAGGAGCAGCCAGGACTAGAACCAGCGCCCGTATGGGATGCCGGCACTGCAGGTGTGGGCTTTAACCCGCTGCACCACAGCACCGGCCCCGGTTGGGTGCGTTTCTGAGCTGAATCCTTGGGGAGTGGGAGCTGGCTCAGTGGCCCAAGATAGGCAGGGTTGGGGGTCTGTGCCGGGGTAGAGGGCGTGTCCTCGGCTGGTTAGAAGGGTGAGCTCCCTTCCTGTATGCTTTTAACTTTAACTTAAAATGTAACTGGACGCTGGGAGACCATAGCTAACAGGGGACGCTGGGAGACCATAGCTAACAGGGGATGCTGGGAGACCGTAGCTAACAGGGGATGCTGGGAGACCGTAGCTAACAGGGGATGCTGGGAGACCGTAGCTACAGGGGACGCTGGGAGACCGTAGCTGCAGGGGACGCTGGGAGACCGTAGCTGCAGGGGATGCTGGGAGACCGTAGCTAACAGGGGACGCTGGGAGACTGTAGCTACAGGGGACGCTGGGAGACCGTAGCTGCAGGGGACGCTGGGAGACCGTAGCTGCAGGGGATGCTGGGAGGCCGTAGCTAACAGGGGACGCTGGGAGACCGTAGCTGCAGGGGATGCTGGGAGGCCGTAGCTAACAGGGGACGCTGGGAGACCGTAGCTACAGGGGACGCTGGGAGACCGTAGCTAACAGGGGATGCTGGGAGACTGTAGCTGCAGGGGACGCTGGGAGACTGTAGCTGCAGGGGACGCTGGGAGACTGTAGCTGCAGGGGACGCTGGGAGACCGTAGCTACAGGGGACGCTGGGAGACTGTAGCTACAGGGGACGCTGGGAGACCGTAGCTAATAGGGGATGCTGGGAGACCGTAGCTAATAGGGGATGCTGGGAGACCGTAGCTAATAGGGGATGCTGGGAGACCGTAGCTAACAGGGGACGCTGGGAGACCTAGCTAATAGGGGACGCTGGGAGACCCTAGCTACAGGGGACGCTGGGAGACTGTAGCTACAGGGGACGCTGGGAGACCGTAGCTAATAGGGGACGCTGGGAGACTGTAGCTAACAGGGGACGCTGGGAGGCTGTAGCTACAGGGGACGCTGGGAGAATGTAGCTAACAGGGGATGCTGGGAGACCGTAGCTAACAGGGGATGCTGGGACGCTGTAGCTACAGGGGACGCTGGGAGACTGTAGCTGCAGGGGACTCTGGGAGACTGTAGCTACAGGGGACGCTGGGAGACCGTAGCTAACAGGGGACGCTGGGAGACTGTAGCTACAGGGGACGCTGGGAGACTGTAGCTGCAGGGGACGCTGGGAGACCGTAGCTACAGGGGACGCTGGGAGACTGTAGCTACAGGGGACGCTGGGAGACCGTAGCTAATAGGGGATGCTGGGAGACCGTAGCTAATAGGGGATGCTGGGAGACCGTAGCTAATAGGGGATGCTGGGAGACCGTAGCTAACAGGGGACGCTGGGAGACCTAGCTAATAGGGGACGCTGGGAGACCCTAGCTACAGGGGACGCTGGGAGACTGTAGCTACAGGGGACGCTGGGAGACCGTAGCTAATAGGGGACGCTGGGAGACTGTAGCTAACAGGGGACGCTGGGAGGCTGTAGCTACAGGGGACGCTGGGAGAATGTAGCTAACAGGGGATGCTGGGACGCTGTAGCTACAGGGGACGCTGGGAGACTGTAGCTGCAGGGGACTCTGGGAGACTGTAGCTACAGGGGACGCTGGGAGACCGTAGCTAACAGGGGACGCTGGGAGACTGTAGCTACAGGGGACGCTGGGAGACCGTAGCTGCAGGGGACGCTGGGAGACCGTAGCTGCAGGGGATGCTGGGAGGCCGTAGCTAACAGGGGACGCTGGGAGACCGTAGCTACAGGGGACGCTGGGAGACCGTAGCTAACAGGGGATGCTGGGAGACTGTAGCTGCAGGGGACGCTGGGAGACTGTAGCTGCAGGGGACGCTGGGAGACTGTAGCTGCAGGGGACGCTGGGAGACCGTAGCTACAGGGGACGCTGGGAGACTGTAGCTACAGGGGACGCTGGGAGACCGTAGCTAATAGGGGATGCTGGGAGACCGTAGCTAATAGGGGATGCTGGGAGACCGTAGCTAATAGGGGATGCTGGGAGACCGTAGCTAACAGGGGACGCTGGGAGACCCTAGCTACAGGGGACGCTGGGAGACTGTAGCTACAGGGGACGCTGGGAGACCGTAGCTAATAGGGGACGCTGGGAGACTGTAGCTAATAGGGGACGCTGGGAGACTGTAGCTAACAGGGGACGCTGGGAGGCTGTAGCTACAGGGGACGCTGGGAGAATGTAGCTAACAGGGGATGCTGGGAGACCGTAGCTAACAGGGGATGCTGGGACGCTGTAGCTACAGGGGACGCTGGGAGACTGTAGCTGCAGGGGACTCTGGGAGACTGTAGCTGCAGGGGACGCTGGGAGACCGTAGCTGCAGGGGACGCTGGGAGACCGTAGCTGCAGGGGACGCTGGGAGACCGTAGCTGCAGGGGACGCTGGGAGACCGTAGCTGCAGGGGATGCTGGGAGACCGTAGCTGCAGGGGACGCTGGGAGACCGTAGCTGCAGGGGACGCTGGGAGACCGTAGCTGCAGGGGACGCTGGGAGACCGTAGCTGCAGGGGACGCTGGGAGACCGTAGCTGCAGGGGACGCTGGGAGACCGTAGCTGCAGGGGACGCTGGGAGACCGTAGCTACAGGGGACGCTGGGAGACCGTAGCTGCAGGGGACGCTGGGAGACCATAGCTAACAGGGGATGCTGGGAGACCGTAGCTGCAGGGGACGCTGGGAGACCGTAGCTGCAGGGGACGCTGGGAGACCGTAGCTGCAGGGGACGCTGGGAGACCGTAGCTGCAGGGGATGCTGGGAGACCGTAGCTGCAGGGGATGCTGGGAGACCGTAGCTGCAGGGGATGCTGGGAGACCGTAGCTAACAGGGGATGCTGGGAGACTGTAGCTAACAGGGGACGCTGGGAGACCGTAGCTAACAGGGGATGCTGGGAGGCTGTAGCTACAGGGGATGCTGGGAGACCGTAGCTGCAGGGGATGCTGGGAGACCGTAGCTGCAGGGGCCCTGCTGAACCTGGTGCTGTTGTCCCAGCTGGGTTGCAGGTGTCAAGTGTGATGCGAGTCTTTTCCCCGCAGAAGCAAGTGGTCTCCCTCCTGTCACTCAGCTGTCCTCACTGTCACCTCTGTCCCCTCCCGGGGATGGTGCCTTGTCCCCTGACAGAGACTGAGCACGGTGGTCTGCATAAATGTTCACGGGAATTGAGTGACTTAGGGAAGGCATTGAAAGCACCCTAGGATCCTAAAAGTGTGCTGCGCCCTTATCCAGGAAATGGTTTCCTTTAAAAAATATATATATATATATTTATTTATTTATTTATTTGAAAGGCAGAGTTACAAAGAAGCAGAGGCAGAGAGAGGTCCTCCATCCGCTGGTTCACTCCCCAGTTAGCCACAACGGCTGGAGCTGAGCTGATCCGAAGCCAGGAGCCAGGAGCCTCTTCCAGGTCTCCCACGTGGGTGCAGGGGCCCAAGACCTGGGCCACCTTCTACTGCTTTCCCAGGCCATAGCAGAGAGCCAAATGGGAAGTGGAGCAGCTGGGACTCGAACCAGTGCCCATATGGGATGCCGGCACAGCAGGTGGCAGCTTTACCTGCTACGCCACAGCACCAGCCCCGGTTTGCTCTTAACATTCGTGTTTCCAGTGCTCATCAGACATCGCCCCTCAGGGTCGGTTTTTGCTCTGTGAGGCTGTCTGCACCGGGATCGTGTGCACCCTGAACGCTACCCACCAGAGCCAGCTGAAACAAATGGGGTGTAGGAGCCCCAAGGGCCCGGCCTGCCCCACTTCCCACTCAGGGTGCATGGACCCAAGGGCTGTGTGAGGCTCCCCATCTCTCCCTGGGGCCACCCTGACACTGCTTTCCTGAGTTGGGCACTCCGTCCTTGGCAGTGCTCGGAAGCCTTGCTCCGTGGGGCGCACGGCAGAGACATGGCCATACGGGTTTCTGCAAAAGCACAGTGGTGCTCTGTCGGACTTCATTTAAAGATGTTGCATTTAAAAGGTAGAGGAACAGGGTCTGTCGCTTCACTCTCGTGCCTGCACCAGCCGGGGCCGGGAGCTCCCTCCGGGTCTCCCACGCGGGTGCAGGGGCCCAGGGACATGGGCCATCCTCCACTGCCTTCCCAGGCCACAGCAGGGAGCAGCTGGGACTCACACTGGCGCGAAATGGGATGCGGGTGTTGCACAGTGCAGACGCCGGACTGGAGACTGATGCTGACTGTCCCTTCGCTCTGTCGCAGGTGGCCTGGGGGATCGTGCCTGCCTCAGCTGTACCAGCACCGTGGGGCTCCTGAGCCGCGTGTAAGTAAACACCGTGCGGAGAGCCGCGGCACCTGTGCGTCGTGCGCTCGGCTCCCGCGTTGCTGCTTTTGTGTTGAAAGCTGTAGCTTCGCACGTTAGTGAGTCTCTCGGAGAGAAATCCGTGTTCCCAGTGCGCAGTGACCAGTGCGGCAGCGTTTGGTGTATTTTATTTTGACCATTTTCCTTAAGCATCTTTTTTTGGAAGGCAGAGAGGGGGAGAGGGAGAGGGAGAGATCTTCCACGTGCTGGTTCACTCCCAGAAGCCCATAGCGGCCAGGACTGGGCCAGGCTGAAGTCAGGAGCCTGGAATATCGTCTAGGTTTTCCTCGTGGCTGCCGCAGGAAGCTGGAGTTGGGAGCAGAGCTGAGACTTGAACCCAGGCAGTCGGCGTCGGAGGAGGTTCAGGAGCAGCATCTGAGCCTCCGTGCCCAGCGCCTGCCCCATATTTCTGACTTCTAGCACACACAGCTGAGGTCTCGGGCGACCTGCTTTCGCAGTGTTGGAGATCCAGCTTGACCGCTTCTGTCCACTCTTTGTGGTGGCTGTCCGTGGTCACCGCCGGAGTGTCTGTGCCTGGCCGTGTCGCAGTGGGGCCGTGTCTGCAGACGCGTGGCAGAGCCTCCTGAGGAGCTGCCCGAGGGCCGGCCAGCCAGGGGAATGTCCTGCGTCTGATTCTTTGGAGGCGTCTTGGGTGTGGCGGCCTGGTTCTGGCCCTTGGCACCTGCAGTCCAGTGGAGGACAAATGGTGGCTGACAGAGACCGTGCAGCACGGGTGGTGCTGCTCGCAGTGCATCCACAACCACTGATGGGGGGCCCGACCTCTCTGTGGGGGCGTTGTGTCCCTGGAGCTGTCCCCTGTGCCCAGCGCACCCCTCAGCTTAGCCTCTGTCCCCTCCCTCCCAACGCCCCTGCCTCTCTGAGCAGAGCACAAAGGCCCGCCTCCTCCCCAGGCCCTCGCTCTCCGGTCCCTCAGCGCTGGCCCTCCGCTCTCCTGCTCATGTAAGGCTGTGAGGTTGTGCTCTCAGCTGAAAGCCTCCGGGTGGTGCTCTGAGGCAGTCAGTAAGAGGCGGGCCAGCACCGCGGTGCAGTGGTTCAGCCGCGACCCGCAGTGCCATCATTGCGTCTCAGAGCATCAGTGCAGGTCGCAGCGGCTGTGCTGGCCCTCCGGCTCCCTGCTGTGGCCTGGGAGAGCAGTGGCAGATGGCCCGAGGGCTTGGGCCCCTGCGCCCACGTGGGAGGCCTGGATGGAGTTTCTGGCTCCTGGCTTCAGGCAGCCGTTGATGGAGTTAACCAGCAGCTAGAAGGTTCTTTCCCGTCTCTCCCTCCATGTGGCTCTGCCTTTCTAGTAAGTAAAATAAATCTCAAAAAAAGGCAAGCAAACCAAAGAGCCGGATGTGAAAACTCGGGTATCGCTGAAGCAGGATCATGCTTAAGCCTTGTCGCTCCCCGTCTTCGTGGAGGAATGGCACAGGACCCTGCACTGTTCTTTCGTCTGCTCGGCCCTCCCCGGGTTTGCTGCTGGTTCTTCCCGGGTTGGCTACCGACCCTTCCACCTCCGTGGAAGGGCAGTTCCCCCTAGCCACTTTCCCCACTTCCGCGGGGGAGCGGCACACCGCCAGCCGGCTCTCTCGGGGGCTGCTCAGGTGTTCCTTCAGATAGATGTTCCCTGTGCATGTTGTCTCTCTCCTCCTTTATAGTCCTCTTCCACCAATCCCAACTCTGCTACCCACACGCCGAGCACGCTGCTCTCCTCCAATCAGGAGCAGGTCCTGCTGTTTATTGGTTGAACTGGAGGCAGCTGTGTAGAAGCTGTTTCTCCCTTCTCAGCGCCATATTGTGGGAGAGCAGATGCATAGAATAAGTCTTAATTCGAGTAACAGTCTAGTCCGAGTTGCTCCCCACAAGCCTATTTTTAGTGTCATGACTTTGGAAAGCACTGGGATGAACAGCCGGCCTGCGTGACTGTAGCATGTGGGAGGGCTGCTGTGGCCAAAGTGCCAGGTGCTTGTGTGGCCGTGTTTCCTGTCTCCAACCCCGGGTCCTGTCCAGGAGCATTCCCCAGCCTGCGCCCTGCCCCCCGCAGCCCCCGCCTGCTGTCACAGCGCTCCCCCCAGCTAGGCTTGGGTTTTAGTCAGGCTTCTCTTTAGATAGTCACAGACTCCTGTCATAAAATATTTATTCATTTTTTTAAAGATTTATTTATTTGAAAGAGTTACACAGAGAGAGAAGGAGAGGCAGAGAGAGAGAGGTTTTCCATCCACTGGTTCACTCCTCAGATGGCCTCAACGGCCGGAGCTGTGCTGATCCGAAGCCAGGAGCCAGGAGCCTGGAGCCTCTTCCAGGTCTCCCACGTGGGTGCAGGGACCCAAGGACTTGGGCCATCTTCTACTGCTTTCCCAGGCCATAGCAGAGAGCTGGATCAGAAGTGGAACAGCCAGGACTCGAACCGGCACCCATATGGGATGCCAGCACTGCAGGCAACAGCTTTACCCACTATACCACATCACCAGCCCCCATTTAAAACTTTAAAAGTAACATGTTGTCTTTCTAGGTGGGACTTGTTCACCTTGTTAAGGCTTTTTTCCCCTTGTTCAGGGGAAAATTTATTTCCCTTTATTTGAAAATCAGAGAGAGATCTTCCATCTGCTGGTTCACTCCCCAGATGGCCAGGCCTGGGGCAGGCTGAAGCCAGGAGCACCATCTGGGAAGGTCCCATGTGGGTGTCAGGGACCGGCTACCTGAGCCATTCCTCACCTCCTGCATCCCCGGGTGTGTGCTAGTAGGGAGTTGAGATTTGAATCCGGGGACGCTGATATGAGGTGTGGGCATTTTAACCACAGCTCCAAATGCCTGCCCCATGAAATGTTTTTTATTAAGAACGGATATTCGATTCATCAAGCATCTTTTTAGTGTTTAATATCCGTTTTTGAACATAAAAGCTGAACTTCATTAAGTTCACAATGTTTTAAGACTTAGTTATTCATTTGAAAGGTGGAGTTATAGAGAGGCAGAGGCGGAGAGAGACAGAGGTCTTCATCCACTGGTTCACTCGCCAAATGGCCTCAATGGCCAGAACTGGGCCAGTCTCAAGCCAGGAGCCAGGAGCTTCTTCCGGGTCTCCCATGCGGGTGCAGGGCCCAAGGACCTGGGCCATCTTCCACTGCTTTCCCAAGCCACAGCAGAGAGCTGGATTGGAAGAGGAGCAGCCAGGACTTGAACTGGTGCCCATATGGGATGTCGGCACCACAGGTGGGGGGCCTAGCCCGCCGCACCAGAGTGCCGGCCCCACTGCCAACTTTTTTATCATAGAAACAGAGGCAGAGGAGCAGCACTGGGACCCGGTGGGAGCAGGCAGGCTGTGCTGCAGCGGTTCTGAAACCCCACCAGGGACAGGCCTCCTTACCGGGAGAGCCGGAGCCGCGGTGAGGCTGTTACCTAGTGCGAGTGCTGGCGAGGTTTGCGGGCAGCATGGCTGTGGCCTAGGTGGTGGTGGCGGGGTCACTGGCTCACAGCTCTGAATCGCGTGTGTCCTGGGACCTAGTCGTCTGTACGTCCTCCAGTCCCCACCGTGGGGTGAGTGGGGGTCTCTGGGTACAGATCCTCCGTGGCATGGCTGGGGTTCTCGTCGTAAGGGTACTGCTGCCTTCGTCCTTCCTTCTTGTTGCCGGGGAGACTCCGCCCTGCTGGCATCGTCTGCAGAACAGGGGTGGCACGTCCTCCCTGACGGGGCCTCTGGTCATGCCCATCTCCACACAGCCCGTGGGAGGTCCTGGGGTGCCTCCCTGGGACTGTCCCGCAGGCATTTGTTCCTGCGGCCAGATGTCAGTCCAGGGCTCAGGCCAGGTGCATGGTGACGGCTGTGTTGGTTTCCACAGCGGTCCTCCCGAGTGGGGCCTATGGGTTTGTACAAGGAAAAGTTTCTAATATGAGCCTATACGGGCAACTGCAGGGAAGTCGGTTCAACACTGGATTATAAGTGGTGTCCTGGTTCAGTGCTGTGGTCAGAGAGGGCTCCAAGCAGGGCTTGGTCCAGGCTACAGGGGCCCTCGTCGTGTGCCTGTTCTGTGTGTGGACACCGGTGGGCAGCTGTGTGGGGCTTAGCGGTGGACTGGCTTGCTCTGGCTGCCAGCAGGTTGGCTCCCTGGGGCATTATTGTGGACAGAGAAGGGTTTGAAGCATTTATTTACCTGTTGACCGACTGAGTGATTTGAGAGGCAGAGAGATGGAGAGCGCGCTGCCATCTGCTGTTTGACTCCTCGGGGCTGCAGTGGCCTGCTGTGCTGGGCCAGGAACTGGGGATGCGGTCCAGGCCTCCCACATGGGTGGCAGAGACCCAGGGGCTGGAGTCAGGAGCGGGCACTCAGATGTGGGCCAGGGGCAGCTGAGCTGCTGTCCTCACTGCCCTGAGGCTTTTCAAGGGACAGCTCCCACCACCCCAGCCCAGCCTCCGAGAGCCTGCGTCCAGGGGCCAGCCCAGCCCAGCCCAGCCTCCGAGAGCCTGCGTCCAGGGGCCGGCCCAGCCCAGCCCAGCTTCCGAGAGCCTGCGTCCAGTGGAGAGGGAGCAGGCGTGATGGCCACTGGGTCTCACCTCTCAGATGGCAGGTGTCTGGCAGGGCACAGAACCACGGGTCAGAGTGGGGCAGGGTGTCAATGAGGGGCAGTGGACGGGCTCTGGGCTTGGGCTGGCTGTGCCAAGCAGCAGGAGGTGGGTCCTGGGCTCCGTCCCCAGCTGCCTTCCAGCCGCTGGAGCCTGTCGGTCTGCCCGGGTGCCGTCCTCACTGACTTCTAGGCCTGTGCCTGCAAGCTGTGCTGAGGGAGAGGAGCTCTGAAGGGAGCGTTCCTGTGCACACTCCCCTCCCCCAGGTTCCCCAGGCCAGGAGGGTGGGCCTGCAGGCCACTCAGAGGCCAAGGCTTGGCCAGCTGTGTCCGTGTCTGCCTCCCATGCAGCCGCCTGGCCCCTGGTCCTCCTGGGCCAGCCCTGCACTGGAGTCGCACACACGCCGCCTCCCTCTCGGGGCCCCGGGAGTCTTGCAGGCACAAGGAAGCGACTGTGTGGCTGTAACAGGCCGCGGCACCGCTGGTGTCCGGTGCCGAGCGGTCAGATGAGTGTCGGCTCCTCATCGCTGTTTCCCTTCTTCAGGAATGTTCCGTTTGGCTGCTGTGCACTGGCCACTCCTGCACACCTTTCCTTCCGAGGTGACCACCTCAGCTACTGGACTCGGAGGCTCAAGCCACCAGGCACGGTGGCCAGAGCGCCATGGACCCCCGCTCCGGCAGGCGTGGTTGTCATGGGACCAGGGCACCTCGCGGTGCGCGGCTGGCACTCTTCACGCCCCCTGGCCGAGGACTCCGTGGTGGAGAAGTCCCTCAAGTCCCTCAAGGACAAGAACAAGAAGCTGGAGGAGGGCGGCCCCGTGTACAGCCCCCCGGCACAGGCGCTGCAGAGGAAGTCCATCGGGCAGAAGGTCCTGGACGAGCTGAAGCACTACTACCACGGCTTCCGCCTGCTCTGGATCGACACCAAGATCGCCGCGCGCACGCTCTGGCGCATCCTCAACGGCCACACCCTCACCCGCCGGGAGCGCAGGCAGGTAATGGGGACACACCAGGCGGCCGCACCTGTGTCGGCGCGCCTGCTGCGTCTGGGAAGAAAGTCAGGAAGATGCGGCAGAGTGAGCTCCCCGAGACCGGGCGGGCTCTGTGGGGCAGGGCTCTGCCTTTCCCTCGTGCCTTGAGGCCTGGCCTGGGCTGGCGTGTGTCCCTTTGTAAGTTTTTATTTATTTATTTGCAAGGCAGAGCAACAGAGAGAGAGAGAAGGAGAGAGAGAGAGAGAGAGCTTCCATCCTCTGGTGTACTCCCAGATGGCAGCAGTGTGAAGTCTGGACCAGGCAGAGGCCAGGCACCAAGAACGCCACCCTGGTCTCCCACGTGGGCGGCGGGACGCGCTGCCCAACCCAAGTTGTCGTTCCCCGTTGCCTTCCCAGGCACTAGCAGGAAGCTGGATTGGAAGCAGGGTCTCTCTGGGACTCAGATAGGCACCTCCACCGGGGGCAGCAGTGAGCGCCACGTTGGACGAGGGTCCTGTGGCCCAGGCAGCCCGGCAGTGCCCTCCCCAGGAGCGCTTCCGGCCTCGTGGCTGCATGCAGCCCTGCGCTGGGGCCTCTGCCCGGAGCTCCAGTTGCCACCCACACCCCGCAGTTTCTGCGGACTGTGCGTTTTCCTTCTTGTTATTTTAAAGATTTACTTATCAGAATGGCAGAGTTACAGGGAGGGAGGGAGAGAGTCAGAGGTCTTCCGTCTGCTGGTGCACTCCACAAATGACTGCAACAGCCAAGTCTGGGCCAGGCCAAAGCCAGGAGCTTCCTCCAGGTCTCCCACGCAGGTGCAGGGGACCAAGCACTTGGGCCATCCTCTGCTGCTTTCCCAGGCCACGGCAGGGAGCTGGATTGGAAGTGGAGCCGCTGGAACTTGGTCCTGCACTCGTGGAATGCCAGGGTCACAGGTGCTACCCGCTGTGCCACACTGGCATGCACACTAAACCAAGCTCCTGGGCGTCTCCTTTGTGCCACCCTTCCCCGGCACTCGGGCCGGAAGTCTTAGAGACAACCAACACTCAGTATCTCCCACAGCCTGTAGCCGATTCCCAGACTGTTAATGCATCTGAGACTAGGCAGGGATGTGACAGGGCCTCCGCACTGCAGGCAGCGTGGGGGCGTGGCCTAGGGTCGCGACTCCAGGGGGGATTCCCGGCTCCCATGTTGGAGAGCCTGGACCCAGTCTGTCTCTGGCTCCTGACGCGGGCTTATTTACGTGTGTGGAAGTCAGAGTTGGCCCGGGGTGGGCGAGATCTCCCAACCACTGCTTCGCTCCCCGATGGCTGCAACACCGGTGCTGCTGCCTTTTTTTTTTTTTTTTTTTTTTTTTTTTTGGACAGGCAGAGTTAGTGAGACAGAGAGAAAGGCCTTCCTTTTTCCGTTGGTTCACCCCCAATGGCCGCCACGATCCAAAGCCAGGAGCCAGGTGCTTCTCCTGCTCTCCCATGGGGTGCAGGGGCCAAGCACTGGGGCCATCCTCCACTGCACTCCCTGGCCACAGCAGAGAGCTGGCCTGGAAGAGGGGCAACCGGGACAGAATCCAGTACCCCGACTGGGACTAGAACCCGGTGTGCTGGCGCCACAGGCAAAGGATTAGCCTAGTGAGCCATGGTGTCGGCCTTTTTTTTTTTTTTTTTTTTTTTAAGATTTATTTGGGGCTGGTGTCATGGCGTAGCAGGTAAAGCTGTCACATCTGATGCCGGCATCCCATGTAAGTGCAAGTTCAAGTCCCGGCTGCTCCACTTCCTGCCCAGCTCCCTGCTAGTGCACCTGAGAAAGAAGCAGAAGATGGCCCAGGTCCTTGGGCCCCTGCACCCACATGGGAGACCTGGAAGAGGCTCCTGGCTCCTGGCTTGGGCCTGGCCCAGTACCGGCCAGTGTGGCCATCTGGGGGGGGAACCAGCCTTTCAAATAAATAAATAAAATCTTCAAAAAAAAAGAGAGAGAGAGAGTTGGTGTGGTTCTCTGCCTCTGGGCAGGCAGGAGGAGTGTGCAGGCCCCCGCCCTCGCCCGGCCCGCCCCCTGATGCCTGCCCCTCTCCAGTTTCTCCGCATCTGCGCTGACCTCTTCCGCCTGGTCCCCTTCCTCGTCTTCGTGGTGGTGCCATTCATGGAGTTCCTGCTGCCCGTGGCTGTGAAGCTCTTCCCCAACATGCTGCCATCCACGTTCGAGACGCAGTCCATCAAGGTGAGCCGCTGCGGCCGCGCTGCTCGGGCTGAGGCTTCTAGAAGCTTCCTTCTCAGTGGCCATGGGTTCAGCTTTGCTAGCTCTTGTCTGCGGCTGATCAGGAAGACGTTTCTAAAAATGACAGCACTCTTTCAGAGAGCCAGTCCTGCCGCATGTGCCGTCAGCAAACCTGCGGCTCTCGCCAGGGCCCGTGGCTGCTCTTGACGCCCGGCGGGGGGAGGCGGGGGGCTTCAGCCCCGAGGCCCAAAGCGTTGCTGTCTGCCCGTAGAGAGACAGAATGCCAGGGTCACAGGTGTTACCCACTGTGCCGCACCGGCGTGCACACTAAACCAAGCTGGCCTGGCTGAGAGGGCGCGTTGTTGGTGGCCTGATGTGTGTGTGACGGGGGGAGGGGCCCGCTGACTGAGCTGTCCCTGTGGTGATGCCGGGAGTCAGTGCCCTGTCCTGTGGTGATGCCGGGAGTCAGTGCCCTGTCCTGTGGTGATGCCGGGAGTGCACTCTGTCCTGTGGTGATGCCGGGAGTCAGTGCCCTGTCCTGTGGTGATGCCGGAGTCAGTGCCCTGTCCTGTGGTGATGCCGGAGTCAGTGTCCTGTCCTGTGGTGATGCCGGAGTCAGTGCCCTGTCCTGTGGTGATGCCGGGAGTGCACTCTGTCCTGTGGTGATGCCGGGAGTCAGTGCCCTGTCCTGTGGTGATGCCGGGAGTGCACTCTGTCCTGTGGTGATGCCGGGAGTCAGTGCCCTGTCCTGTGGTGATGCCGGGAGTGCACTCTGTCCTGTGGTGATGCCGGGAGTGCACTCTGTCCTGTGGTGATGCCGGAGTCAGTGCCCTGTCCTGTGGTGATGCCGGAGTCAGTGCGCTCTGCCCCGCAGGAGGAGAGGCTGAAGAAGCAGCTGCGGGTCAAGCTGGAGCTGGCCAAGTTCCTCCAGGACACCATCGAGGAGATGGCACTCAAGAACAAGGCGGCCAAGGGCAGCGCCGCCAAGGACTTCTCCGCCTTCTTCCAGAAGGTGCTGTGCTGCCGCGGGCGCTGTGTGTCGGGATGCGCCCCGTGCACCCTCCTGAGGGGAGCCTGAGGGGCTGGGCAGGTGGGGGGCCTCTGGGGGTGAGGAGGGCTGGGCAGGTGGGGGGCCTCGGGGGTGAGGAGGGCTGGGCAGGTGGGGGGCCTCTGGGGGTGAGGAGGCCTGGGCAGGTGGGGGGCCTCGGGGGTGAGGAGGGCTGGGCAGGTGGGGGGCCTCTGGGGGTGAGGAGGCCTGGGCAGGTGGGGGGCCTCTGGGGGTGAGGAGGGCTGGGCAGGTGGGGGCCTCTGGGGGTGAGGAGGCCTGGGCAGGTGGGGGGCCTCGGGGGTGAGGAGGGCTGGGCAGGTGGGGGGCCTCGGGGGTGAGGAGGCCTGGGCAGGTGGGGGGCCTCTGGGGGTGAGGAGGGCTGGGCAGGTGGGGGGAGGCGCCCCCTCTGGAGGCAGGAGGCAGACCCAAGGTCTTTCAGGTGCTGTGTGGTGCTGTCGGCTGAAAGGGAGTCATTTGCACAGCCACAGGCCGAGAGCATTGCCGTCGGCCCTTTAGGGACGTGTGGAGACACTGTCCATGGCTGCGGTGGGCGCGCAGTGGGTCTGCAGGGGAGCACCGTTTCCTGCTGCTGTGGCTGCTGTCTCCCGAGAAGGTCCAGCTCACGGCCCACTGGGTGCGGCACGCACCTGCCCCTGCTGACACTCCTGGAACTGTGCCAGCTGGTGGTGTCTGCAGTGTGGGCTGACCTCCTGGGGGATGGACGGGTCCTCCCCCCCGGTCCTCCACAGTGGACCGTCCCAGCCCAGCTCGTCCATGCGCCCTGAGCTGAGGGGTTCCACCCCTTCCTGGGGGCCCAAGAAAGGAGGCAGCAGGCCAGGAGCTTGACATGGCCTGCACTTGGTGGCCCCTGCCATCGTGCAGGTGGGAGGTGCAGAGTGCACGGGGGTGCCCGCTTCCCACCACTGACCAGACACACCACACAGCACAGGGTACCCGCTTCCCACTGCTGACAGATGGGCCCCAGACACAGCACAGGGTACCCGCTTCCCACTGCTGACAGATGGCCCCCAGACACAGCACAGGGTGCCCGCTTCCCACTGCTGACACAGATGGGCCCCAGACACAGCACAGGGTGCCCACTTCCCACTGCTGACACAGATGGGCCACAGACACAGCACAGGGTGCCCACTTCCCACTGCTGACAGACGGGGCCCAGACACAGCACAGGGTGCCCACTTCCCACTGCTGGCAGATGGCCACCAGACATAGCACAGGGTGCCCACTTCCCACTGCTGACACAGACAGGGCCCAGACACAGCACAGGGTGCCCGCTTTGCACTGCTGGCAGACAGGCCCCAGACACAGCACAGGGTGCCCACTTCCCACTGCTGACAGACGGGGCCCAGACACAGCACAGGGTACCCGCTTCCCACTGCTGACAGACGGGACCCAGACACAGCACAGGGTGCCCGCTTCCCACTGCTGACAGACGGGGCCCAGACACAGCACAGGGTGCCCACTTCCCACTGCTGACAGACGGGGCCCAGACACAGCACAGGGTGCCCACTTCCCACTGCTGACAGACGGGGTCCAGACACAGCACAGGGTGCCCACTTCCCACTGCTGACAGATGGCCCCCAGACATAGCACAGGGTGCCCACTTCCCACTGCTGACAGACGGGGCCCAGACACAGCACAGGGTGCCCACTTCCCACCACTGACACAGACAGGGCCCAGACACAGCACAGGGTGCCCGCTTCCCACTGCTGGCAGACAGGCCCCAGACACAGCACAGGGTGCCCACTTCCCACTGCTGACAGACGAGACCCAGACACAGCACAGGGTGCCCGCTTCCCACTGCTGACAGACGGGGCCCAGACACAGCACAGGGTGCCCACTTCCCACTGCTGACAGACGGGGCCCAGACACAGCACAGGGTGCCCGCTTCCCAAGCTGACACAGATGACCCCCAGACACAGCACAGGGTGCCCACTACCCACTGCTGACCAGATGACCCCCAGACACAGCACAGGGTGCCCACTTCCCACTGCTGACAGATGGGGCCCAGACACAGCACAGGGTGCCCACTTCCCACTGCTGACCAGATGACCCCCAGACACAGCACAGGGTGCCCACTTCCCACTGCTGACAGACGGGGCCCAGACACAGCACAGGGTGCCCGCTTCCCACTGCTGACAGATGGGCCCCAGACACAGCACAGGGTGCCCACTTCCCACTGCTGACCAGATGACCCCCAGACACAGCACAGGGTGCCCACTTCCCACCACTGACACAGACAGGGCCCAGACACAGCACAGGGTGCCCGCTTCCCACTGCTGGCAGACGGGGCCCAGACACAGCACAGGGTGCCCACTTCCCACTGCTGACAGATGGCCCCCAGACACAGCACAGGGTGCCCACTTCCCACTGCTGGCAGACGGGGCCCAGACACAGCACAGGGTGCCCACTTCCCACTGCTAACACACAGGGCTCAGACACAGCACAGGGTGCCCGCTTCCCACTGCTGACAGACGGGGCCCAGACAAGGCACAGGGTGCCCACTTCCCACTGCTAACACACAGGGCCCAGACACAGCACAGGGTGCCCGCTTCCCACCACTGACACAGACAGGGCCCAGACACAGCACAGGGTGCCCACTTCCCACTGCTGACCAGATGGACCCCAGATACAGCACAGGGTGCCCACTTCCCACCACTGACACAGACAGGGCCCAGACACAGCACAGGGTGCCCACTTCCCACTGCTAACAGACAGGGCCCAGACACAGCACAGGGTGCCCACTTCCCACTGCTGACCAGATGGGCCCCAGACACAGCACAGGGTGCCCACTTCCCACCACTGACACAGACAGGGCCCAGACACAGCACAGGGTGCCCACTTCCCACTGCTAACAGACGGGGCCCAGACACAGCACAGGGTGCCCACTTCCCACTGCTGGCAGACGGGGCCCAGACACAGCACAGGGTGTCCGCTTCCCACTGCTGACAGACGGGGCCCAGACACAGCACAGGGTGCCTGCTTCCCACTGCTAACACACAGGGCCCAGACACAGCACAGGGTGCCCACTTCCCACTGCTGGCAGACGGGGCCCAGACACAGCACAGGGTGCCCACTTCCCACTGCTGACAGACGGGGTCCAGACACAGCACAGGGTGCCCACTTCCCACCACTGACACAGACAGGGCCCAGACACAGCACAGGGTGCCCGCTTCCCACTGCTGGCAGACAGGGCCCAGACACAGCACAGGGTGCCCACTTCCCACTGCTGACAGACGGGGCCCAGACACAGCACAGGGTGCCCACTTCCCACTGCTGACCAGATGGGCCCCAGACACAGCACAGGGTGCCCACTTCCCACTGCTGACCAGATGACCCCCAGACACAGCACAGGGTGCCCACTTCCCACCACTGACACAGACAGGGCCCAGACACAGCACAGGGTGCCCGCTTCCCACTGCTGACCAGATGGGCCCCAGACACAGCACAGGGTGCCCACTTCCCACCACTGACACAGACAGGGCCCAGACACAGCACAGGGTGCCCACTTCCCACTGCTGACACAGACAGGGTCCAGACACAGCACAGGGTGCCCACTTCCCACTGCTGGCAGACGGGGCCCAGACACAGCACAGGGTGCCCACTTCCCACTGCTATTAGACGGGGTCCAGACACAGCACAGGGTGCCCACTTCCCACTGCTGGCAGACGGGGCCCAGACACAGCACAGGGTGCCCACTTCCCACTGCTGACAGACGGGGCCCAGACACAGCACAGGGTGCCCACTTCCCACTGCTAACACACAGGGCCCCAGACACAGCACAGGGTGCCCACTTCCCACTGCTAACACACAGGGCCCAGACACAGCACAGGGTGCCCGCTTCCCACCACTGACACAGACAGGGCCCAGACACAGCACAGGGTGCCCACTTCCCACTGCTGGCAGACGGGGCCCAGACACAGCACAGGGTGCCCACTTCCCACTGCTGGCAGACGGGGCCCAGACACAGCACAGGGTGCCCACTTCCCACTGCTAACAGACGGGGCCCAGACACAGCACAGGGTGCCCACTTCCCACTGCTAACACACAGGGCCCCAGACACAGCACAGGGTCCTGCTTCCCACTGCTAACACACAGGGCCCAGACACAGCACAGGGTTCCCACTTCCCACTGCTGACCAGATGGACCCCAGATACAGCACAGGGTGCCCACTTCCCACCACTGACACAGACAGGGCCCAGACACAGCACAGGGTGCCCGCTTCCCACTGCTGACAGACGGGGCCCAGACACAGCACAGGGTGCCCACTTCCCACTGCTGACCAGATGACCCCCAGACACAGCACAGGGTGCCCACTTCCCACTGCTGACCAGATGACCCCCAGACACAGCACAGGGTGCCCACTTCCCACCACTGACACAGACAGGGCCCAGACACAGCACAGGGTGCCCGCTTCCCACTGCTGACCAGATGGGCCCCAGACACAGCACAGGGTGCCCACTTCCCACCACTGACACAGACAGGGCCCAGACACAGCACAGGGTGCCCACTTCCCACTGCTGACACAGACAGGGTCCAGACACAGCACAGGGTGCCCACTTCCCACTGCTGGCAGACGGGGCCCAGACACAGCACAGGGTGCCCACTTCCCACTGCTGGCAGATGGCCACCAGACATAGCACAGGGTGCCCGCTTCCCACTGCTGACACAGACAGGGCCCAGACACAGCACAGGGTGCCCGCTTTGCACTGCTGGCAGACAGGCCCCAGACACAGCACAGGGTGCCCACTACCCACTGCTGGCAGACGGGGCCCAGACACAGCACAGGGTGCCCACTTCCCACCACTGACACAGACAGGGCCCAGACACAGCACAGGGTGCCCACTTCCCACTGCTGGCAGACGGGGCCCAGACACAGCACAGGGTGCCCGCTTCCCACTGCTGACAGACGGGGCCCAGACACAGCACAGGGTGCCCACTTCCCACTGCTATCAGACGGGGTCCAGACACAGCACAGGGTGCCCGCTTTGCACTGCTGGCAGACAGGCCCCAGACACAGCACAGGGTGCCCACTTCCCACTGCTGACAGATGGCCCCCAGACACAGCACAGGGTGCCCACTTCCCACTGCTGACCAGATGACCCCCAGACACAGCACAGGGTGCCCACTTCCCACTGCTAACACACAGGGCCCAGACACAGCACAGGGTGCCCACTACCCACTGCTGGCAGACGGGGCCCAGACACAGCACAGGGTGCCCACTTCCCACTGCTGACAGACGGGGCCCAGACACAGCACAGGGTGCCCGCTTCCCACTGCTAACAGACAGGGCCCGGACACAGCACAGGGTGCCCACTTCCCACCACTAACACAGACAGGGCCCAGACACAGCACAGGGTGCCCACTTCCCACTGCTGGCAGATGGCCACCAGACACAGCACAGGGTGCCCACTTCCCACCACTGACACAGACAGGGCCCAGACACAGCACAGGGTGCCCACTTCCCACTGCTGACACAGACAGGGTCCAGACACAGCACAGGGTGCCCACTTCCCACTGCTGGCAGACGGGGCCCAGACACAGCACAGGGTGCCCACTTCCCACTGCTATTAGACGGGGTCCAGACACAGCACAGGGTGCCCACTTCCCACTGCTGGCAGACGGGGCCCAGACACAGCACAGGGTGCCCACTTCCCACTGCTGACAGACGGGGCCCAGACACAGCACAGGGTGCCCACTTCCCACTGCTAACACACAGGGCCCCAGACACAGCACAGGGTGCCCACTTCCCACTGCTAACACACAGGGCCCAGACACAGCACAGGGTGCCCGCTTCCCACCACTGACACAGACAGGGCCCAGACACAGCACAGGGTGCCCACTTCCCACTGCTGGCAGACGGGGCCCAGACACAGCACAGGGTGCCCACTTCCCACTGCTGGCAGACGGGGCCCAGACACAGCACAGGGTGCCCACTTCCCACTGCTAACAGACGGGGCCCAGACACAGCACAGGGTGCCCACTTCCCACTGCTAACACACAGGGCCCCAGACACAGCACAGGGTCCTGCTTCCCACTGCTAACACACAGGGCCCAGACACAGCACAGGGTTCCCACTTCCCACTGCTGACCAGATGGACCCCAGATACAGCACAGGGTGCCCACTTCCCACCACTGACACAGACAGGGCCCAGACACAGCACAGGGTGCCCGCTTCCCACTGCTGACAGACGGGGCCCAGACACAGCACAGGGTGCCCACTTCCCACTGCTGACCAGATGACCCCCAGACACAGCACAGGGTGCCCACTTCCCACTGCTGACCAGATGACCCCCAGACACAGCACAGGGTGCCCACTTCCCACTGCTGGCAGATGGCCCCCAGACACAGCACAGGGTGCCTGCTTCCCACTGCTGACAGACGGGGCGCCGACACAGCACAGGGTGCCTGCTTCCCACTGCTAACACACAGGGCCCAGACACAGCACAGGGTGCCCACTACCCACTGCTGGCAGACGGGGCCCAGACACAGCACAGGGTGCCCACTTCCCACCACTGACACAGACAGGGCCCAGACACAGCACAGGGTGCCCACTTCCCACTGCTGGCAGACGGGGCCCAGACACAGCACAGGGTGCCCGCTTCCCACTGCTGACAGACGGGGCCCAGACACAGCACAGGGTGCCCACTTCCCACTGCTATCAGACGGGGTCCAGACACAGCACAGGGTGCCCGCTTTGCACTGCTGGCAGACAGGCCCCAGACACAGCACAGGGTGCCCACTTCCCACTGCTGACAGATGGCCCCCAGACACAGCACAGGGTGCCCACTTCCCACTGCTGACCAGATGACCCCCAGACACAGCACAGGGTGCCCACTTCCCACTGCTAACACACAGGGCCCAGACACAGCACAGGGTGCCCACTACCCACTGCTGGCAGACGGGGCCCAGACACAGCACAGGGTGCCCACTTCCCACTGCTGACAGACGGGGCCCAGACACAGCACAGGGTGCCCGCTTCCCACTGCTAACAGACAGGGCCCGGACACAGCACAGGGTGCCCACTTCCCACCACTAACACAGACAGGGCCCAGACACAGCACAGGGTGCCCACTTCCCACTGCTGGCAGATGGCCACCAGACACAGCACAGGGTGCCCACTTCCCACCACTGACACAGACAGGGCCCAGACACAGCACAGGGTGCCCACTTCCCACTGCTGACACAGACAGGGTCCAGACACAGCACAGGGTGCCCACTTCCCACTGCTGGCAGACGGGGCCCAGACACAGCACAGGGTGCCCACTTCCCACTGCTATTAGACGGGGTCCAGACACAGCACAGGGTGCCCACTTCCCACTGCTGGCAGACGGGGCCCAGACACAGCACAGGGTGCCCACTTCCCACTGCTGACAGACGGGGCCCAGACACAGCACAGGGTGCCCACTTCCCACTGCTAACACACAGGGCCCCAGACACAGCACAGGGTGCCCACTTCCCACTGCTAACACACAGGGCCCAGACACAGCACAGGGTGCCCGCTTCCCACCACTGACACAGACAGGGCCCAGACACAGCACAGGGTGCCCACTTCCCACTGCTGGCAGACGGGGCCCAGACACAGCACAGGGTGCCCACTTCCCACTGCTGGCAGACGGGGCCCAGACACAGCACAGGGTGCCCACTTCCCACTGCTAACAGACGGGGCCCAGACACAGCACAGGGTGCCCACTTCCCACTGCTAACACACAGGGCCCCAGACACAGCACAGGGTCCTGCTTCCCACTGCTAACACACAGGGCCCAGACACAGCACAGGGTTCCCACTTCCCACTGCTGACCAGATGGACCCCAGATACAGCACAGGGTGCCCACTTCCCACCACTGACACAGACAGGGCCCAGACACAGCACAGGGTGCCCGCTTCCCACTGCTGACAGACGGGGCCCAGACACAGCACAGGGTGCCCACTTCCCACTGCTGACCAGATGACCCCCAGACACAGCACAGGGTGCCCACTTCCCACTGCTGACCAGATGACCCCCAGACACAGCACAGGGTGCCCACTTCCCACCACTGACACAGACAGGGCCCAGACACAGCACAGGGTGCCCGCTTCCCACTGCTGACCAGATGGGCCCCAGACACAGCACAGGGTGCCCACTTCCCACCACTGACACAGACAGGGCCCAGACACAGCACAGGGTGCCCACTTCCCACTGCTGACACAGACAGGGTCCAGACACAGCACAGGGTGCCCACTTCCCACTGCTGGCAGACGGGGCCCAGACACAGCACAGGGTGCCCACTTCCCACTGCTGGCAGATGGCCACCAGACATAGCACAGGGTGCCCGCTTCCCACTGCTGACACAGACAGGGCCCAGACACAGCACAGGGTGCCCGCTTTGCACTGCTGGCAGACAGGCCCCAGACACAGCACAGGGTGCCCACTTCCCACTGCTGACAGACGGGGCCCAGACACAGCACAGGGTGCTCGCTTCCCACTGCTGACAGACGGGACCCAAACACAGCACAGGGTGCCCGCTTCCCACTGCTGACAGACGGGGCCCAGACACAGCACAGGGTGCCCACTTCCCACTGCTATCAGACGGGGTCCAGACACAGCACAGGGTGCCCGCTTTGCACTGCTGGCAGACAGGCCCCAGACACAGCACAGGGTGCCCACTTCCCACTGCTGACAGATGGCCCCCAGACACAGCACAGGGTGCCCACTTCCCACTGCTGACAGACGGGGCGCCGACACAGCACAGGGTGCCTGCTTCCCACTGCTAACACACAGGGCCCAGACACAGCACAGGGTGCCCACTTCCCACTGCTGGCAGACGGGGCCCAGACACAGCACAGGGTGCCCGCTTCCCACTGCTGACAGACGGGGCCCAGACACAGCACAGGGTGCCCACTTCCCACTGCTATCAGACGGGGTCCAGACACAGCACAGGGTGCCCGCTTTGCACTGCTGGCAGACAGGCCCCAGACACAGCACAGGGTGCCCACTTCCCACTGCTGACAGATGGCCCCCAGACACAGCACAGGGTGCCCGCTTCCCACTGCTGACAGACGGGGCGCCGACACAGCACAGGGTGCCTGCTTCCCACTGCTAACACACAGGGCCCAGACACAGCACAGGGTGCCCACTACCCACTGCTGGCAGACGGGGCCCAGACACAGCACAGGGTGCCCACTTCCCACTGCTGGCAGACGGGGCCCAGACACAGCACAGGGTGCCCGCTTCCCACTGCTGACAGACGGGGCTCAGACACAGCACAGGGTGCCCACTTCCCACTGCTATCAGACGGGGTCCAGAGACAGCACAGGGTGCCCGCTTCCCACCACTGACACAGACAGGGCCCAGACACAGCACAGGGTGCCCACTTCCCACTGCTAACAGACGGGGCCCAGACACAGCACAGGGTGCCCACTTCCCACTGCTGGCAGACGGGGCCCAGACACAGCACAGGGTGTCCGCTTCCCACTGCTGACAGACGGGGCCCAGACACAGCACAGGGTGCCTGCTTCCCACTGCTAACACACAGGGCCCAGACACAGCACAGGGTGCCCACTTCCCACTGCTGACCAGACGGGGCCCAGACACAGCACAGGGTGCCCACTTCCCACTGCTGACAGACGGGGTCCAGACACAGCACAGGGTGCCCACTTCCCACCACTGACACAGACAGGGCCCAGACACAGCACAGGGTGCCCGCTTCCCACTGCTGGCAGACAGGGCCCAGACACAGCACAGGGTGCCCACTTCCCACTGCTGACAGACGGGGCCCAGACACAGCACAGGGTGCTCGCTTCCCACTGCTGACTGACGGGGTCCAGACACAGCACAGGGTGCCCACTTCCCACTGCTGACAGACGGGGCCCAGACACAGCACAGGGTGCCCACTTCCCACTGCTGACCAGATGGGCCCCAGACACAGCACAGGGTGCCCACTTCCCACTGCTGACCAGATGACCCCCAGACACAGCACAGGGTGCCCACTTCCCACCACTGACACAGACAGGGCCCAGACACAGCACAGGGTGCCCACTTCCCACTGCTGACACAGACAGGGTCCAGACACAGCACAGGGTGCCCACTTCCCACTGCTGGCAGACGGGGCCCAGACACAGCACAGGGTGCCCACTTCCCACTGCTATTAGACGGGGTCCAGACACAGCACAGGGTGCCCACTTCCCACTGCTGGCAGACGGGGCCCAGACACAGCACAGGGTGCCCACTTCCCACTGCTGACAGACGGGGCCCAGACACAGCACAGGGTGCCCACTTCCCACTGCTAACACACAGGGCCCCAGACACAGCACAGGGTGCCCACTTCCCACTGCTAACACACAGGGCCCAGACACAGCACAGGGTGCCCGCTTCCCACCACTGACACAGACAGGGCCCAGACACAGCACAGGGTGCCCACTTCCCACTGCTGGCAGACGGGGCCCAGACACAGCACAGGGTGCCCACTTCCCACTGCTATTAGACGGGGTCCAGACACAGCACAGGGTGCCCACTTCCCACTGCTGGCAGACGGGGCCCAGACACAGCACAGGGTGCCCACTTCCCACTGCTAACAGACGGGGCCCAGACACAGCACCGGGTGCCCACTTCCCACTGCTAACACACAGGGCCCCAGACACAGCACAGGGTGCCTGCTTCCCACTGCTAACACACAGGGCCCAGACACAGCACAGGGTTCCCACTTCCCACTGCTGACCAGATGGACCCCAGATACAGCACAGGGTGCCTGCTTCCCACCACTGACACAGACAGGGCCCAGACAAGGCACAGGGTGCCCGCTTCCCACTGCTGATAGACGGGGCCCAGACACAGCACAGGGTGCCCACTTCCCACTGCTGACCAGATGACCCCCAGACACAGCACAGGGTGCCCACTTCCCACTGCTGACCAGATGACCCCCAGACACAGCACAGGGTGCCCACTTCCCACCACTGACACAGACAGGGCCCAGACACAGCACAGGGTGCCCACTTCCCACTGCTGACACAGACAGGGTCCAGACACAGCACAGGGTGCCCACTTCCCACTGCTGGCAGACGGGGCCCAGACACAGCACAGGGTGCCCACTTCCCACTGCTGGCAGATGGCCACCAGACATAGCACAGGGTGCCCACTTCCCACTGCTGACACAGACAGGGCCCAGACACAGCACAGGGTGCCCGCTTTGCACTGCTGGCAGACAGGCCCCAGACACAGCACAGGGTGCCCACTTCCCACTGCTGACAGACGGGGCCCAGACACAGCACAGGGTGCTCGCTTCCCACTGCTGACAGACGGGACCCAAACACAGCACAGGGTGCCCGCTTCCCACTGCTGACAGACGGGGCCCAGACACAGCACAGGGTGCCCGCTTCCCACTGCTGACAGACGGGGTCCAGACACAGCACAGGGTGCCCGCTTTGCACTGCTGGCAGACAGGCCCCAGACACAGCACAGGGTGCCCACTTCCCACTGCTGACAGACGGGACCCAGACACAGCACAGGGTGCCCACTACCCACTGCTGGCAGACGGGGTCCAGACACAGCACAGGGTGCCCGCTTTGCACTGCTGGCAGACAGGCCCCAGACACAGCACAGGGTGCCCACTTCCCACTGCTGACAGATGGCCCCCAGACACAGCACAGGGTGCCCGCTTCCCACTGCTGACAGACGGGGCGCCGACACAGCACAGGGTGCCTGCTTCCCACTGCTAACACACAGGGCCCAGACACAGCACAGGGTGCCCACTTCCCACTGCTGGCAGACGGGGCCCAGACACAGCACAGGGTGCCCGCTTCCCACTGCTGACAGACGGGGCCCAGACACAGCACAGGGTGCCCACTTCCCACTGCTATCAGACGGGGTCCAGACACAGCACAGGGTACCCGCTTTGCACTGCTGGCAGACAGGCCCCAGACACAGCACAGGGTGCCCACTTCCCACTGCTGACAGATGGCCCCCAGACACAGCACAGGGTGCCCGCTTCCCACTGCTGACAGACGGGGCGCCGACACAGCACAGGGTGCCTGCTTCCCACTGCTGACCAGATGACCCCCAGACACAGCACAGGGTGCCCACTACCCACTGCTGGCAGACGGGGCCCAGACACAGCACAGGGTGCCCACTTCCCACTGCTGGCAGACGGGGCCCAGACACAGCACAGGGTGCCCGCTTCCCACTGCTGACAGACGGGGCCCAGACACAGCACAGGGTGCCCACTTCCCACTGCTATCAGACGGGGTCCAGAGACAGCACAGGGTGCCCGCTTTGCACTGCTGGCAGACAGGCCCCAGACACAGCACAGGGTGCCCACTTCCCACTGCTGGCAGATGGCCCCCAGACACAGCACAGGGTGCCTGCTTCCCACTGCTGACAGACGGGGCGCCGACACAGCACAGGGTGCCTGCTTCCCACTGCTAACACACAGGGCCCAGACACAGCACAGGGTGCCCACTACCCACTGCTGGCAGACGGGGCCCAGACACAGCACAGGGTGCCCACTTCCCACCACTGACACAGACAGGGCCCAGACACAGCACAGGGTGCCCACTTCCCACTGCTGGCAGACGGGGCCCAGACACAGCACAGGGTGCCCGCTTCCCACTGCTGACAGACGGGGCCCAGACACAGCACAGGGTGCCCACTTCCCACTGCTATCAGACGGGGTCCAGACACAGCACAGGGTGCCCGCTTTGCACTGCTGGCAGACAGGCCCCAGACACAGCACAGGGTGCCCACTTCCCACTGCTGACAGATGGCCCCCAGACACAGCACAGGGTGCCCACTTCCCACTGCTGACCAGATGACCCCCAGACACAGCACAGGGTGCCCACTTCCCACTGCTAACACACAGGGCCCAGACACAGCACAGGGTGCCCACTACCCACTGCTGGCAGACGGGGCCCAGACACAGCACAGGGTGCCCACTTCCCACTGCTGACAGACGGGGCCCAGACACAGCACAGGGTGCCCGCTTCCCACTGCTAACAGACAGGGCCCGGACACAGCACAGGGTGCCCACTTCCCACCACTAACACAGACAGGGCCCAGACACAGCACAGGGTGCCCACTTCCCACCACAGACACAGCACAGGGTGCCCACTTCCCACTGCTGACAGACGGGGCCCAGACACAGCACAGGGTGCCCACTTCCCACCACAGACACAGCACAGGGTACCCACTTCCCACTGCTGGCAGACGGGGCCCAGACACAGCGCACAGCAGATTTCGTTGTGGGGCCGGGGCTTGTGCCCACGGCCAGTAGTGAAGGGCAACCCGGGCCTGGTGTGGGGCGGGTGGGGTCCGGAGCCTCTGAGCCTGGTGCCGCTGATTGTTGGCTTCAGGTGTGGGGCCCGAGGCTGTGGAGGGACTCCGGGGGTGCTCACCAGGACACCGTGTTTGACCCTGTGGTCGCTCTGTAGATCCGAGAGACGGGGGAGAGACCCAGCAACGAGGAAATCATGCGCTTTTCCAAACTGTTTGAGGACGAGCTGACCCTGGACAGCCTCACGCGGCCGCAGCTGGTGGCGCTGTGCAAGCTGCTGGAGCTGCAGTCCATCGGCACCAACAACTTCCTGCGCTTCCAGCTCACCATGAGGCTGCGGTCCATCAAGGCCGACGACAAGGTGAGCGCCCAGGCGCCTGCCTCTGCCCGGTTGTAAGCATTCCGGTCCTGTCACTGCTGGGGCGGGACGCGGGAGGAGCCTGCAGGGCTGTGTGTCTACGGGAGGCAGCGTGGCCTCCGTGTTTGTGCATGCGGTGGCTGCTTGGTGGGCCATCGGCTGCGAGGTTGAACGTAGGTTATTGCCCTAGGCCCTTAAGGTGGTGGCCTAAGGGCAGGCATTGGCATGGTGGTGAAGGCCCCGGGCTGCATCCTGTTTTGCAGTGTCTGGGTTTCAGTCCTGCAGGGGCCAGCTCTGGGGGCGGAGCACACCTGGATTGGGGGCCCCAGAGGCCGATCCCTGTCGGGCCCCCTCTCCGTGCCGTGCAGCAGAGGACAGGGGCAGCCAGGTCACGGGATGCCGGTGCGCTCTTCTGAAGGAGGGACCCGCTGGCGCACCCTGGAGGCCACCTGTGGGGCCTTGTTGGCATTTGTCACAGCTGCATACCTGTCTACATTTGTCTCAGAAAGTCTGCTTTCCTAAAAAGATTGATTGATTTGAGAGTTACAGAGAGAGAGAGAGACATCTTCCATCTGTTGGTTCACTCCCCAGATGGCCACAACGGCCAGAGCTGTGCCGATCCAAAGGCAGGAGTCAGGAGCTTCTTCAAGGTCTCCCACGTGGGTGCAGGAGCCCAAGGACCTGGGCCATCCTCTACTGCTTTCCCAGGCCACAGCAGAGAGCTGGATCGGAAGTGGAGCAGCTAGAACTTGAACTGGCACCCATATGGGATGCTGGTGCTACAGGCAATGGCTTTACCCACTATGCCACAGTGCTGGCCCTGGAAAATCTAATTTTTAAAATGGGGTTGGTGTAGGGCCGGTACTGTGGTGTAGTGGGTTAGCCTACCACCTGTGGTGCCTGCATCCCATATGGGTGCTAGTTTGAGTCCTGGCTGCTCCACTTCCAATCCAGCTCTCTGCTGTGGCCTAGGAAATCCATGGAAGATGGCCGGGTCCTTGGGCCCCTGCACCCACGTGGGAGACCCAGAAGAAGCTCCTGCCTCCTGGCTTCAGATTGGCACAGCTCCAGCCTTTGCGGCCATTTTGGGAATGAACTAGTGGATAGAAGATCTCTCTCTCTCTCTCCAACTGCCTTTCAAATAAGTAAATAAATTTTTAATAATAATCATAATAAAAAATAAAACAGGACTGGGGATGCCACCTGTGTCCCCGGCTGGTGAGGAGGCTCGTGGGGTGAGAGGAGCTGTGGAGCCGCCTGGCCCAGACCAGCGGGCCTCTCCGTGTCTCCTCTCTCCTCACTGTCGCTGCCTGTGGGTGTCTGTTCTGCCTTTTCAAATTGGGGTCACCCTGACCTCGGGCAGAGGTGGGGGCGGGGAAGTCCCCTGAGGGTATGGGGCTGAGACAGCTTTAGAACGTGGGGAGTCGGGACCAGACGAGCGCCAGCGCCGCTGTGTCTCAGAGCCGTCCCTGGCCCTCTGCGCTTCCCAAAGCCCTGAGCCTGCCCGTGGTTCTGGTGCCGCGCGCCCAGAGCGGACCCTGCGGGGCCTTGTCTTGGACTTGCAAAGCCCGTTGGGAAAGTCACTTCTGATGGGGCGCTCCTTTCTGTTCCGTCAGCTGCGGCGAGGCGCCCAGCGGCCCCGCCCAGCGGCCTTGCCCAGCGGCCCTGCCCAGCGGCCCTGCCCAGCGGCCCCGCCCAGCGGCCCCGCCCAGCGGCCTTGCCCAGTGGCCACGCCCAGCGGCAATGCGCCCAGCGGCCCCGCCCAGCGGCAATGCGCCCAGCGGCCCCGCCCAGCGGCCACGCCCAGCGGCCACGCCCAGCGGCAATGCGCCCAGCGGCCCCGCCCAGCGGCCTTGCCCAGCGGCCCCGCCCAGCGGCAATGCGCCCAGCGGCCCCGCCCAGCGGCAATGCGCCCAGCGGCCCCGCCCAGCGGCAATGCGCCCAGCGGCCCCGCCCAGCGGCAATTTTCCCAGCGGCCCCGCCCAGCGGCCTTGCCCAGCGGCCTTGCCCAGCGGCCCCGCCCAGCGGCAATGCGCCCAGCGGCCCCGCCCAGCGGCAATGCGCCCAGCGGCCCTGCCCAGCAGCCCCGCCCAGCGGCCCCGCCCAGCGGCCTCGCCCAGCGGCCCCGCCCAGCGGCCCCGCCCAGCGACCCTTGGTGCTCTTTTGCAGCTGATTGCCGAGGAGGGGGTGGACAGCCTGAACGTCAAGGAGCTGCAGGCAGCGTGCCGGGCGCGGGGCATGCGGGCCCTCGGCGTCACGGAAGACCGGCTGCGGGAGCAGCTGAAGCAGGTGCGTGGCCACGCGCTGAGGGCGTGTGGGCGGTTGCCTCCAGCTCCGGGTGGGCGGGCCGGCCCTCGGTCCGCAGGCCCAGGTGCCCCGTGTCCTTCTGCCAGTGGCTGGGCACTGCTCTGCCCTCCATCTGCTTGTGGTGGCTGTGCTTCCGTTTGCTCTGGGTTTGGTTGGCTTCAGAGTGTCGTTTGCTCCTGCTGCCTGCTCCGATGCGGTGGTCACAGTCAGGCCGGCTGAGGTCTGCGTGCTGTGGCCCTGAGCAGTCCCCAGCGCCCGTGGGCTCGGGCCCAGCACATGCTGTCTTCGTCGGCAGCTCGAGCGCCTGCGTCGCAGTGCCAGGTTGTCTGGCGTCCGTGCCTCACATCGGAGGCGCAGGGTTTCAGCCCTACCACGGCCCACGCCCCCCTGCAGCCGCTCCCTCTTCCAGCCCCGCCCCCGTGCTGCAGGGGCCGCGACAGATCCCAGGCAGCGCCTTCTCCGGCCTTCAGCAGGCGCAGTGGGCCGTGAGCAGCTTTGCACAGCTGTGAGCGGGGTTCCCTGCCCGGACCGCTGGGCATCGGCCATGGGAGGCTGTGGCGGGTGGGGCCCCCAGGGGGCGCGCCTGTGCGCCTGCTGCCACGCCGGCCTTCCGCCTCCTCTTGGGTTTCTTCTCGTTTCCCCCGTGTTCAGTCTGAGTGCAAGCGTCGATCCCACCCTTTTTCTCCGTTTGAAGAGTGCCTTGGTGTCACTAGAGTGGCTTGCGACACCGCGTGGCCTGTGGGAGGCCTGCACGTGGTAGATGCAGCGCGCCTCCCCGGCCCCCGGTCATCAGTTTGCCGGGCTGTTGCTGAGTGCAGGGCGTGGCCGTCGCCTGCCTTGGAGGTGTGAGGCGACCGGGCAGACCAGCACCAGGCCCTGCCGGCCTCACCCTGCAGGCGGCGCCCCTCTCCTCCCCGGCCAAACCCAAGCAGCAGCAGAAAGCTCCAGGCGAAAAAGTGGGGTCCCCTCCCGGCGGTGTGGGCAGGCCGTGGGCGAGCTTCCCGGGACACGCGTGTTGGGTTCTAGTGGCTGGACCTTCACTTGCATCAAGAGATCCCCACGTCACTGCTGATCCTGTCCCGAGCCATGTACCTCCCGGACACCCTGTCGCCTGCCGACCAGCTCAAGTCCACGCTGCAGACCCTCCCAGAGAGTGTGGTACGTGCGGGCAGCCCTGGCAGCACCCGGGCCCATGCGTGCACCCACTCCTCTGCCGGCCCTCACGTGGCAGTCGCTCAGCGCCTGGGCAGGTGGGAGACGCGGCGTGGCCAGCATTTGCTGTGCTGTGCCCGTCCTTTCTGCGCTCCCGGGGGTCTGGGCACAGAAGGTGACCCTGGAGTGCGGGGCGGGGGGCGCGGGGGCTGCGCCTCTGGGGCTCGCTCACGGCCTCGCTTCTCTTGGCAGGCCAAGGAAGCCCAGGTGAAGGCAGCGGAGGTGGAAGGCGAGCAGGTGGACAACAAGGCCAAGCTGGAGGCCACGCTGCAGGAGGAGGCGGCCATCCGGCAGGAGCACCGGGAGAGGGAGCTGCGGGAGGCAGCCCAGGCGGCAGAGGCGGTGGTGAGCGGCTGGCTGGGGCCCGAGCCGTCCTGACGCGGCTCCCTGGAATCGGCCCGTGTCCGTGCTGTAGGACCCCCACCTCTGCTTCACTTGTGTTGTCCTTCCGAGTGCAGAGTGGGGTAGGAGTGCCGGGGGCCGGAGCTCAGGAGGGGCTCCCCAGGGAGAGCGCCGCAGAGGACGGCACTGGGCTGTCGCCTTCACTCTTCGTGCCAGTCGGCACCTGGGTTGAGGGTTACCGTGGGGGCCTTCCTACTCCTCAAGCCCTTTGTCCTGGGCTCCCCCAGAGGTGGGCTGCACCTGCTCCTTGAGCACAGAGGCCCTGGTGGGTCACAGGCTCCCTGCGCTGTGCTGGCCCCGGGTGACTGGGTCCATGGTGGACTTAGCCGGCGGTGCTCTGCTGTCAGCCCCCAGGCCCTTAGCCTTGGCCAGCAGCACGCACGCTGTGTGTGGAGCCCGCGGCCAGGCTGCCGAGTAACTGCAGGTGTGCCTCCGGCCTTTCAGAAGGACGTCGAGCCGGAAGGAGTGGAAGCTGCCCCCGGGAGGCCAGAGGCCAAGCTGCAGCCAGAGGCCCCGGATGTGATCCTGCCGTCCGAGGTTCTGAAGGACACTGCACCTGTGCTGGATGGCCTGAAGGTGAGCCGCACCGTTCCGGGGAAGGAGGCCTGGGCTCCTGGCAGCAGGCCAGGGGCGTCCCTGGGCAGCTGGAGCCCTGTGAGTGGGGGCCGGAACAGGCAGCTCCAAGCTTTGGGCACCAGGTCTTGGCGATAAGGCCACTACAGCTTTGGTGCCAGCCCACGGAGGCCCACCTGGTGTCACCTGCCGGGCACCTGTGACATGCGTCGCATCCCGCAGGCACATGCCTTATAGTGCCTCAGCTCCCATCCAGAACCCCCAGCAGGCTCCAGACACGCAGCCCTCAGGGTGCCGTGGGCACAGGAAGAAGGCGGAGCCTGGCAGCCAAGTGGGAGACACACCTGAGCCAGAGGCCACATGTGGCCCAGACAGGAGTGGCCTGCGCGGGGAGGCGCGGGGCACAGCTGAGGGCTCCTGGGCAGGGTGGGTGGGCGGTGCCCTTGCTAGGAGCAGTGCCAGGAGGGGCGGGGGGACCTGTCACAGGGACCTTAGAGGACTGAGGGGCAGGGGCCTAGGTGAGGGCCGCAGGAGAGGCGTCCTCAGGACGGGACCAGGCCCGAGTCCTGTGACGAGCGCAGCGGAGAAAGCCCGCAGCTCCCTGGGGAGGCGAAGCCTCGCGGCAGCCCCTTTGGAACACAGCCCCACACAAGGGAGGGGGGATTCCCGTGCCAAAGGCCCGGGGAAGGCGCATGCCCACCTGCTGAGGGTCCTCAGCCCCACGACAGCCGAGAGCGTGGTCAAGGCTGGAAGAAGGCCAGTGCGGGCGGCACTTCTGGGGATCCTGGCCAAGCTGTCCTTAGCCCCACCCGGCACTTTGCTCACCGAGGGTGGCCGGGAGACGATGGGGGCCGAGCACTCCTCCAGAAGTGGGGTGCTGGGCTGCCAGGGCTCAGACGTAAGGGGCACAGGGTTGGGGTGGGTGGCAGCACAGGCTTCTGGAAGGATCCGCGCGGCCGGCCAGCACGAAGGACAGCCTGTGTGCTCCGGGAAGCAGCTGAGCCCCTCCCCCAGCGAGTCCCCTGGGCTGCAGGGAAGTTCAGAGTCGGCAGGAGGCTCCCCACTCGGGAAGATTCGTGTACTTGAAGAGCCGAGCGACAGGGGGCGATCTTCCCCACTGCTTGCCCTCCCCAGATGGCCACAGCAACCAGGGGTCCTGCTCTCACACGTGCGTGGCCGGGGCCAGCATGCGGGCCGCCTTCCGCTGCCTCCCAGGCGCACGAGCAGGGGCTGGGTCGGCTGACACGGGCTGATGCCGTGACACCCGGGCCCTGAGGGCTTCTCAGAAGCACGAGCCTTTCAGAAGTCACGCGGATGATGTGGTCGTGGGAGAGAAGCTGTGCAGAGCGGGAGAGGCAGGCCCTGCCCCGAGCGAGCGAGCGGGAGAGGCAGGCCCCTGCCCCGAGCAAGTGCACGCCGGCCGTTCCCGCGGGACCTGCCTTGCTCGGAGGTCCCGCGGGTGCTGAGTTTGTGTGAGACCAGCATCGAGGGTCGAAGTTCGTGACGGGCAGGAAAGTGCGTGGAAACACCGTAGCCCGCTTGTTTTGTGGACGGGCGTGGCCTGCACTCATGCATTTGTTCAGAGCATAAGAATCGGCTGCAGGGGCTGGCGCTGTGGCATAAGTCGGTGCCTGCAGTGCCGGCATCATGTGGGCACCGGTTCGGATCCCAGCTGCTCCACTTCCGATCCAGCTCTCTGCTGTGGCCTGGGAAAGCGGTAGAGGATGGCCCAAGTCCTTGGGCTCCTGCACGCATGTGGAAAACCAGGAGGAAGCTCCTGGCTTTGGATTGGCCCAGCGGCCATTGTGGCCATTTGGGGAGTGAACCAGCAGCAGGAAGGTATTTCCCTCTGTCAACTTTGCATTTCAAATAAATAAGTAAATTTCTTTTTTAACAGTGAATTTTAGAATTTTTTTTTAAATTATTTACTTATTTAAGAGTCACAGACAGGGAAAGAGAGAGGGACAGAGGAAGAGAGAGGGAGAGAGAGGAGAGAGGGAGAAGGAGAGAAGGAGGGAGAGAAAGAGAGAGAGAGAGGTCTTCCATTTACTGGTTCAGTCCCCAGATGGCCACAGCAGCTGGAGTGAGCCGATCCAAAGTCAGAAGCCAGGAGCTTCTTCCAGGTCTCCCATGTGGGTACCTAGGACTTGGGCCATCTTCCACTGCTTTCCCAGGCCCATCAGCGGAGAGCTGGATCGGAAGTGGAGCAGGTGGGACTTGAGCTGGCGGCCATATGGGATGCTGGTGCTGCAGGCTGGAGCTTTAGCCCACAGCACCACAACGCTGGTCCTCCAATAAGTAAATCCTAAAAAAGAAAGGAAGTAGAGCAGCCAAGAGTTGAACTGGTGCCTGTGTGGGATGCTGGCGTGGCAGGTGGCAGCTTCACCCCTTGCACTAAAACACCAGCCCTGGGACCAGCGCCGTGGCTCACTTGGCTAATCCTCTGCTTGCGGCGCCGGCATCCCATATGGGCACCGGTTCTAGTCCCAGTTGCCCCTCTTCCAAGCCAGCTCTCTGCTGTGGCCCGGGAAGGCAGTGGAGGATGGCCCAAGTGCCTGGGCCCTGCACACCATGGGAGACCAGGAGAAGCACCTGGCTCCTGGCTTCGGATCGGCGCAGCACTGGCCGTGGTGGCCATTTGGGGAGTGAACCAATGGAAGGAAGACCTTTCTGTCTCTCCCTCTCACTGTCTATAGCTCTACCTGTCAAATTAAAAAAAAAAAAAAAACAAAACAAAACAAAACAGCTCCTATTTGTTTTCAAGGTTATTTTATTTATTTGAAAGGCAGAGTTACAGAGAGAGAGATCTTCATCTGCTGGTTCACTTCTCAAATGGCGTCAGGATGGGGCTGAGCCAGGCCAGAGCCAGGAGCCAGAAACTCCATCCAGCTCTCCCGTGTGCGTGGCAGCGGCCCAGGCGCTTGGGCCGTCTTGTGCACCTTCCCAAGCACGTTAGAGGGGCTGGATCAGAAGTGGTCCTCGTGGGGGGGGGGGTGCCTCAGCGCCAGCCCTCACGGCAGCTCCACTGCACGTGTGTGTCGGTAGTTGACTGCTGTGTCCAGCAGGCCCGGTACGTGGGCGTGAGCTGAGAACGGGTGAGAGAGGACCAGACGCAAGGAGGGAGGGAGGTGTCCCTGCTCTGGGCTCCGCGGCGCACGGAGCCTGCCCGATGGAGGAGCCAGCCACTCCCTCTGCTCACGCCCCGTCTCCCCCCAGGAGGAGGAGATCACCAAGGAGGAGATCGACCTCCTGAGCGACGCCTGCTCCAAGCTGCAGGGGCAGCAGAAGCCCCTGACCCGGGAGAGGGAGGAGCTGGAGCTGCTGAAGGGGGACGTCCAGGACTACAGCGAGGTGGGCACGGCCGCGGGCACTGCAGGGGAGCACCAGTGTGAGCACGGGGTACAGCCGCGGGCACCGCAGGGGAGCACCAGTGTGAGCACGGGGTATAGCCGCGGGCACCGCAGGGGAGCACCAGTGTGAGCACGGGGCTCAGCCGGGGCCAGGGGAGCACCAGTGTGAGCACGGGGTATAGCCGCGGGCACCGCAGGGGAGCACCAGTGTGAGCACGGGGCTCACCGGGGCTGGGGGAGCACCAGTGTGAGCACGGGGTACAGCCGCGGGCACCACAGGGGAGCACCAATGTGAGCACGGGGTACAGCCGTGGGCGCCGCAGGGGAGCACCAGCTGTGAGCGCGGGGTACAGCCGCGGGCACCGCAGGGCAGCACCAGCTGTGAGCACGGGGCTCACCGGGGCGGGGGAGGACCAGCTGTGAGCACGCGGCTCAGCCAGGGTGGGGGGAGCACCAGTGTGAGCACGGGGCTCACCGGGGCGGGGGAGGACCAGCTGTGAGCACGCGGCTCAGCCAGGGTGGGGGGAGCACCAGTGTGAGCACGGGGCTCACCGGGGTGCGTGTGTATTGACTCAGTCGGGAGGCAGAGCGAGCTCCCACCAACGCCCCGGTTTTTCACGAATGCTTGCTGGTGGTTTTCCGCAGCCGCTCTGGCTGGGCCTCTCTGCTCGGGGGTCCACACCCTGCTGTGCAAGTGTCAGGACTGGTGCCACCAGGGTGACTCAGAAGGGGGTGAGGCGCCGCGTGCCGGCAGCTAGCAGCCCCCTCTGTCGATCGCGTTAGGACCTGCAGGAGATCAGGAAGGAGCTCTCCAAGACCGGGGAGGAGAAGTACGTGGAGGAGTCGAAAGCCAGCCAGCGCCTGACGAAGAGGGTGCGGCACATGATCGGGCAGATCGACGGCCTGATCGCGCAGCTGGAGGCGGGGCCGCAGGCCGGCTCGCCGGGCCCCGCCTCGGCCACCTCCACGGGGTGAGTGTTGGGACTGGCGCCCGCCTCCAGGTGCTTTGCCGGGACCTGAGCTCGGGCCTTTCCGACCCGGTTGCCGTGTGGCCGCTGTGCCTGGGTGCCCTCCGCCTGCGGCCCAGGCTCCTTCACTCGCACCTTCTTGGGGTCCTTGTGGTGGTCCTGATGACCTCGTCCACGCCCACCCCCAGCTGTGGGGCCCGCTCCCGCTGCGCCCTCCCCAGGCACACCCCACCGGGCATCCCAGCACGGAGCCAAGCGCCAGCTCTGCCCTAGGGCAAGCGGCCTGGCTGCTGGAGTCCTGTTGCTGCCCCAGGCCCCTGCTCCCGTCACCTCCCTGAGCTTGAGGAAGCAGCGGCCAGGGCCACCACAAGAGGGCTCCCCCGCCCTCGGCGCCCGGGCCGGGGGGGGGGGGGGGCAGACTCGCACGGGAGGCCCTGGGGCAGTGCGTTGCTCATCGCAAGGGAGGGCGCAGGTGAGGACAGCGTGGGAGCTCTGGGTGGTGGGGCCGCGGGCAGGGACCCCGGCGTCACGCAGGCTGTACCTGACACCCCACCCCCGTGCAGGGAGAACGTCATCAGTGTCACGGAGCTCATCAGTGCCATGAAGCAAATCAAGGACATTCCGGAGAACAAACTGCTCAGTCTGGCCTCAGCCCTGGGGGAGCACAAGGACGGCAAGGTCAACATCGACGACCTGGTCAAGGTGGGTGTCGGGGCGGCACCTGCCCCCGAGGCCTTGGCTGCAAGTGAGCATCAGCCCGCCAGGTCCCCCGTGGTTCTCCACAGGGCGCCGGCTCCGCTCCCGCAGCGCTTGGCCGCCGCCAGGAGACACCGGGGCTGTCCCTCAGGGCCCCGAGCCAGCCTGCGAGGTGGCAGGCACAGGCGGCTTCAGCAGAGTCGTGGGGAAGGGGCCCCTGGCCCCCAGCTCCAGCCCCCAGCTCCTCCCCAGCAGGGGCAGGGGTGAGCCTGGGGTGTGCACACCTGCTGCCGTCTCCACCTGGGGCCTGAGAGGGCAGCCCAGGAGGCCTGGGGCAGCGGCTGCGTGGGAGCAGTGACCTGGGCTGGGCTGGCCCGCCTCACTGTTCCTGCTCTGAGAGGGAGTCCGGCAGCTGCGTGCTTTTCCCGACGTGTGTGCACCGTCTCCAAGACGGCATCGGACACGCGCGCCGAGCCCACCCCTCCTCGGTGTGCGGGCGTGCGCAGAGGTGTGCTGTGCTGGCCAGGGCCCCTCCCCGGTGTGTAGAACCAGGCCCGGCCTCTGGGGGGCTGGGGGCCTCGGGGGGCACGGTGCGGAGGACAGCCTGCGTGCTGGGCCGGCGCCACGCTGAGACCCTCTGTCCCTTCCTGTGTGGCAGGTGATCGAGTTGGTGGACAAAGAAGACGTGCAGGTCTCCCCCAGCCAGGTGGCCGAGATCGTGGCGACGCTGGAGAAGGAGGAGAAGGTGGAGGAGAAGGAGAAGGCCAAGGAGAAGGCGGAGAAGGAGGCGGCCGAAGCGAAGAACTAGGCTGCCCTGGCTCGGCCACGCCGCCCACGCCTGCCCGTCCCGCACTGGCCGCGCGAGTGGCACGTCTCGGATTGTGTCTGGAATAAATCAGAAACTTCCGTAATCAAGTCATTTTTAATTTTCATCATTCCATGAAGATCAAGTCAGTGTGGAATCCCCAAGCCCTTCCAGGGAGGCCGTGTCTGGACGCACACTGGCTCGGGCCAGGCTGGACAGGAGGCCGCCTCCCCGAGTATGCCCTCTGTCCCCGCAGGAGAGCCCAGGTGGGCAGCGGCACCAGCAGGGAGTCGGCGGACACACTTGGCCGCCCCGCCCTGGACGCCGGTGCAGAGTCTGCGAGCAGTCACGTCCGTCCTGCCAGCCCTGTGCCAGCCGCGTGCCAGCCCCGGCGTGTGTTGGTTGACCTTTGATTTTCCCCCAGTCCTGTAGCCCATCAGCTGCGATGTCGGTGGTGGCCAGAGACGCCAGCAAGTGCTTCTGTCCAGTGCCCGGCAGGGCTTCCTGCGGCTTCTCCTCAGCCCTCAGCCAGCGCTGGGCGGGACCTCGGCCCCTGTCCCACGTGGGGGCCATGGAGAGCAGCCTCCCTGCACCCCACTCGTCCTTACAGAGGGTCCCAGACGTGACGCCGGGACCTGAGGCTTTTCTTGGGAACCTGGCAGAACAGGCGTCGGAGGGCGCCTTTGGCTCGAGCCGCACTCGGAGTTGTTGGGAAGGAGCAGGGGTGGGGCCTGGTGTTGAGCCCCTCCCTCAGCGCGGGCCGCGGCCTCTCCACTGGTTGGTTTCCCTGAGTTGGCTTTATTTATTGCAGCAGAGAGCGTGTCCAGGGACAGGCCCGAGACGCGCCCCAGAAATGAGGGGTGTGTGATGGGTTTCTGTTGAAGGCGCTGCCTTGGGGAGGGCTTTGCGTGCTGGGACGGCCGTGCCTCGAGTCTCCCACGCCCCCCACGCGCCCACTGCCCACGTGATCGTGAGCCTGGCCTGTGGCCTGCAGAGCCGAGTGGGTCCGTCTGGACTCCACACATCCAGGGCACCGTCTGTTATAGACGACCCGGCAGTGGTTCTCACGGGGGGTCTTGGGGCCGGCAGGAGGCAGCCCTGTGCTGTGTGCCAGGCCGCATGAGAACACGGGGACCTGGGGGTCTGCTTTGGTGATGGTGGTGTGGGCCGGGACTGGTGCCACGCCAGCCCCTCAGCCTGGGTCCAGCAGCCCGGCCTTGCCTTCGGCTTCCTTCGATGGTAGCCGCCTTACGTAGCTTCAGGCCCGTCCAGGCCTCCTGCCCGTGCCCCTGCCTGCCTGCTGGGCCGCAGGAGGCCTCTGGCCAGTCGTTACAGTCCGTGCCTCACTGGCCTGGGCCCTGTGCTAGCAGCCAGCGTGTGGTGGTGATTTCTAGACTTTGATGTAGGAATGATTTAATAAAAAGTGCTGTCTCATTGTCTGCCTGGTGACAGTTTGTCCAAGCTGTGGCCGCACTGCCTGGTCGTTCTCCAGGGCTCCCCGCGCCCCACTCGACTGCTGCCCAGGGACCTCGGGGTGGGTGCTGCCACCTCAGAGAGAACCCAGGCTCAGGTGGGCCAGTGCTGCCCAAGGACCCAGCTGGGAGGTCTCAAGACACCTGAGAGACCTGTCGGGGGCTAGGCCCCATCTGTGGGTGCCTGGGAGGGCAAGGGGAGGGTCCCAGCAGCAGGACAGGCATGGCATCTGCCTCCTGACTCCCTGTCCCGTCTGTGGGCAGACTGCCACCCCCAGCCCAGGACAGCCCCTCCCCACTGCCAGAGATGCCTGTGGGCTTCGTTCCTGGTTCCCTGGACTGGGTGTGTTCATGCCCACGGGTCCACCCTTGGAGCCAGGCCTGAGGATATAAGGTGCCTGAGCCGGACCACAGTGGGTGGCTGAGCTGGCCCCGGCTGCACCTGCTGGCCACAGCAAGGACAGTGGATGTCCAGGCCAGAGGAAGCTGGCTGTGAGCAGTGAACAGAGACCCAGCAGCCATGGCAAGTCTGGAGACCGCTGTGGGAATAGTGGAGGACGGCCCTGCCTCCCTGGGCATCCTGCGACGTGGGGGCACACGTTGGGTAGTACAGGATGCAGCTGCCCCGATGCAGCACTAGGGGGCGCCCGAGCCACATCCTGAGCCCTGCCTCTGCCTGCCCGAGGGGGTCACAGCCCAGGGCTGCCGGGCCTGTCTCCACCCCGCCTCGGCCCCTGCTGCCAGGTGAGGCCTGTGCTGCCCAGGCCGTCCTGGCCCGTCAGCGTTAGCACAGCCAGGCTGGCCCCTGGGTCCCCAGGACGTGGTCTTGGGGCAGGCTGGAGGGGAGGGGGTGAGGGCCTGCACAGGGCTGAGGGTGTGGGGGTTAAGCAGCCCTTGTGAGTGCCCCCCCACCAGGCTTGTAGCTGCCCCCAGACCACAGACTTCCTGGGGGTTTGGTGGGATCAGTGACCCAGAACCAAGACTCTGACAGCCTCCCCTGAGAGGTGAGCAGGCAGCAGAGGGCACCCCTGCCCCCGGGCAGGCCTCCAGGAAGCCGCCTCAGCCTGCCCACCACAGGCGGCCCTGCTGCCTACCCCCACCCCGGCCCTCGGCTTCCCGGCGGCGGCTGAGGCAGGGCCCACCCAGCAGCATTTGTCCAGACAGGCCTGGGAGGGCCAGGGGAGCCGGCAGGACTGGAGCAGCCGCCACCCTCCCAGGGGTGTGGCCGGAGTCAGTGGGGCCAAGCAAGGGCTCAGAGCAGCTCCCGAAGCCACCCCGCCCCTGAGTGAACCCGGGGCTGGGCCGCTGAGCTGGGGGCAGCCACAGGGCTCCACGGCCCACGCCCCGGGGACACTGCTCCTGCCGTCCCCAGCCTCCGGCCCCCAGCCTCAGTTCTGCCTGCCAGCAGCGGGGGCCTGGGAGCGTCCTCACCCTCACTGCCCCTCTCATGGGGACACCTGACAGGCAGCGGGAGGGGACAGGGACTGCCCAGGGTCCCGAGACAACAGAAGCGAGGAGGCACCAGGCAGAGCTCGGAACCGGTCGTCTTTATGTTCTGGAAAGTCCGTCGGCTGGGTTAACACAGCCACACCCACCACCGGGGCCTGGCAGCCCTGCCCACTGGGCCACTGGGCCCCGCCCGCTGGCCGCCGCTGGCCGTGCAGGGACAGCCGGCCACCCAAACAGTACAAAAGGAAGAAACTCGACCGGCAGCTTTCACTCCCAAGCTTTGAAAAGTAGCAGCCCAGGCTGTAAAAGTCTAGAAGCGTTGCGCAAGAAGTGTTAAGTCTACGGCAAATGCACCTTGTAAAAACGCAATAAATTATAGATATAGATAGATATAAACTTGTAACATCTGACAACGTGGAGCCTGCACGCAGGGCCGGCTCCCCGCCCCGCCCGGCACAGGCAGCAATTAGAAGCAGGGTTGGTGTGGAAATACCAGCTTGCCTTGAAGTCAAAAAACCAAATCCCCTCCAGAAATCTCATTTCCCGCCAGGGACGGCCGAGGGGAACGAGCCGTCCGCACGGCTCCACCTCCGCGGCGAGCGCCGGGCCTCGGCCGGCTCGGCTGTGAATAAGTTAAAAGGGGCCGGGGCGGGGCCGGGGGTCTGGGGGGCCGATAAATATCCAGGTCCAGGTACAATTTTTAGAACAAAACTGCAGTGCCAGGAAATCCCTCGCGCCCCGCGGGCCTCTGCGTGGGCGGCGCCAGCGGCCCCCTCCTCCCGGACGCGGAGGTCCACACTCGCGCGCGTCTGGAAGAAGCCTGCCGGGCAGAGGCCAGGCTGCCGCCCTCAGGTACCCGTAATCTGGCTCGGAGCCCCCGGGCAGGGCAGGCTCAGCTCGGGCCCGGCCGCTCCTCCCTCCCAGGGGTCTGGCGGCGGGGGTGGGGGGCGTCCCCTACATTCTACTTCTGGTCCCCTCCGTGCTGCTGTCCTTGTCCGCGGCCTCGGGACAGCCACACACGCACACACGCGCGCACACACGCACACGCACGCGCACCCGAGGCCAGGGCACTGGGCAGCGGCGGCAGGGTGGGCTCTCACAGGCCTGGGGCGCCCGGCCCTTCAAGTCCGCGGGCCCCCGCTGCTGGGGGGCGCGGGGGGCAGCAGGTCGTGGGTGAACACGGAGTCGTCCCCGGAGGAGCTGGCGCTGGGGCTGTCCTGGCCGCCCGGGGAGTACTGCTCGAAGGGCGCCGACAGGTCCAGGTACTCCTGCGGGCGCGGGCGGGGGCGGGGGCGGGTCAGCGGCCGCCATGCCGGCCCCGCCCCCCGCCCCCCGCCCCCAGCCCGGGCGTCCGGCACTCACGTCAGTGGACGTCACGGTGAGGACGCGGTCCAGGTCCTCCACGAGCTGCTTGAAGGTGGGCCTCTGCGAGGGCGCCGCGTGCCAGCACTCCCGCATGATCATGTACCTGCGGGTGGGGGGCGCTCAGGCGTGCGGGCGGGGCGGGGCGGGGCGGGGCGGGGGCGGCGCGGCGCTCACAGGTCGTGCGTGCAGTTGGCCGGCTTGTCCATGCGGTGGCCCTCTCTCAGCAGCTTGAACAGTTCCTCCACAGGGATGCCGGGGTACGGCGAGCCCCCCAGCGTGAAGATCTCCCAAAGCAGGACCCCGAAGGACCAGCTGGGGGCAGGGCGGAGGTCAGCCGCCCAGCCCAGGCCAGCTCCGGCTCCGCCCCCACCCGCCACCCCGGGCCAGCTCCGGCTCCGCCCCCAGACACCTACACATCGCTCTGGTGGGTGTAGACGCGGTCAAACAGGGCCTCGGGCGCCATCCACTTCACGGGCAGCCTGCCCTGTGAGGGGAGGGGGGGGCGAGGCTGTTGGCGGGGGCACGCGGCGGGCACCAGGCCCCCCGCCCCGGGCCGGGCTCACATTGGTGGTCTTCTTGTAGTAGTCGAGGTTGTGCACGTCGCGGGCCAGGCCGAAGTCCGCGATCTTCATCACGTTGTCCTCGGTCACCAGCACGTTGCGGGCGGCCAGGTCCCTGTGGATGCACTGGGGGCGGGGGAGGGGTCAGGGTCAGCACCCCGCGGCCAGGTCCCCGTGGATGCACTGGGGGCGGGGGGGGGTGGTCAGGGTCAGCACCCCGCGGCCAGGTCCCTGTAGATGCACTAGGGCCGGGGGTGGGGTCAGGGTCAGCACCCCGCGGCCAGGTCGCCGCAGCTGCGCTGGGGGCGGGGGAGGGGGGTCAGGGTCAGCACCCCGCGGCCAGGTCCTTGTGGATGCACTGGGGGCGGGGGGGGGGTCAGGGTCAGCACCCCGCGGCCAGGTCCCCGTGGCTGCGCTGGGGGCGGGGGAGGGGGGTCAGGGTCAGCACCCCGCGGCCAGGTCCCCGTGGCTGCGCTGGGGGCGGGGGCGGGGGGTCAGGGTCAGCACCCCGCGGCCAGGTCCCCGTGGATGCACTCGGGGCGAGGTGGGGAGTCAGGGTCAGCACCCGGCAGCGCACCCTCTAGAGGGGCAGCCAGTTCCCCGCGGCTGCACTGGGGGCGGGGGGGGGGGTGTCAGGGTCAGCACCCCGCGGCCAGGTCCCCGTGGATGCACTGGGGGCGGGGGAGGGGGGTCAGGGTCAGCACCCCGCGGCCAGGTCCCCGTGGATGCACTGGGGGCGGGGGTGGGGTCAGGGTCAGCACCCCGTGGCCAGGTCCCTGTGGATGCACTGGGGGCGGGGGGGGAGGTCAGGGTCAGCACCCCGCGGCCAGGTCCTTGTGGATGCACTGGGGGCGGGAGGGGGGGTCAGCACCCGGCAGCGCACCCCCTGGGCGAGCAGGTCCTTGTGGATGCACTGGGGGCGGGGGAGGGGTCAGGGTCAGCACCCGGCAGCGCACCCCCTGGGCGAGCAGGTCCCTGTGGATGCACTGGGGGCGGGGGGGGGGGGTCAGCACCCGGCAGCGCACCCCCTGGGCGAGCAGGTCCCTGTGGATGCACTGGGGGCGGGGGGAGGGGTCAGGGTCAGCACCCGGCAGCGCACCCTCTGGGCGGCCAGGTCCCTGTGGATGCACTGGGGGCGGGGGGGGGGGTCAGGGTCAGCACCCGGCAGCGCACCCTCTGGGCGGCCAGGTCCCCGCGGCTGCACTGGGCTGGGGGCGGGGTCAGGGCTCAGCGTCGCTCTCGCACACGCACACGCACTCCGACCCCGCCCGCCACGCACCTTCTGCGAGGCCAGGTACTCCATGCCCCGGGCCACCTGGTAGGCGCAGGACACCAGGTCCTTGAAGGTGAGCTGCTCCTCGGGCAGCCTGCAGGTGTCGAACGAGTAGTCCATGCCCGGAGGCCGGCGCGCCCGCAGGTACTCCCGCAGGTTGCCCTTGGCCGCGAACTCCACCAGCACGTACAGGGGCCCTGCGGGCACCGGGCGCAGCGCTCAGCCCAGCTGACCCGGGGGGTAGGGGGGCTGCGCTACGCAGAGGGTCATGGGAGCCGCGGGGAGCGCCCACCCTGCGTAGGAACCCCGCCCGCCCCTCCGCCCCGCCCCGCCCCCCGCCCTGCGTGCAGGCCCCGCCCCGCCCCGCGTGCAGGCCCCGCCCCGCGTGCAGGCCCCGCCCCACCCCGCCCCGCCCCCACCCTGCGTGCAGGCCCCGCCCGCCCCTCCGCCCCGCCCCGCCCCCGCCCTGCGTGCAGGCCCCGCCCCGCCCCGCCCCGCCCCGCCCCGCGGCTCCTACCGCCCCGCGTGCAGGCCCCGCCCCGCCCCGCCGCGCCGCTCCTACCGCCCTGCGTGCAGGCGCCCAGCAGGTTGATGATGTTCTTGTGCTTCCCGATCATCTTCATCATCTCCATCTCCGACACCAGGTCCGACAGGTCTTTGTCGGTGGCATCGTCTGCGGGCGCGGGGGGCGCGTCAGGCGGCGCCCACACCCCGCCCCGCCCCGCCCCGCCCGGGCGCCCCTCCCGCTCACCTTTCAGCATCTTCACGGCCACGGTGACGGGCTTGGCGGCCCGGTCCTTGTCGATGCCGATGGCCTCGGCCATGACCACCTGGCCGAAGCAGCCCTCTCCCAGGGGCTTCCCGAGGGTCAGCCTGGCGGCGGAGAGAGACTCCATGCAGCAGGGCCCGCGCCCGCGGCCCGCCCCGCCCCCGCAGCCCGCCCGCCGCCGCCACTGACCGGGCCCGGGACAGCTCCCACTGCGGGTCGGCGGGCAGCTCGAGCTCGGACACGTTGGCCAGCGTGGGCCCCTCGGCGGAGGACAGCCGCGCCACGCGCACCAGCGGCGTCGTGGAGTTCATGGACGAGCTGGACTCCAAGGACACCTGCTTGGGTCGGCAGGGGCAGGTTGGGGCCGCACGGCGGGGGCGGGGCGGGGCGGGGCGGCGGCGCTGGAACCTCGTAGCTACTTTCTGTTACCTGGCGCTTCAGCGGGAAGCGGGACACCTTGTGCACCGTCGGGGAGCCCAGCCCCTTCTTGGGGGGGCTGTGCAGGCGGCAGAGCGTCACGGCGCCCACCACCAGGATGAAGAGGAAGAAGCCCGCGCCGTAGCTGAGGACGCCCGCGTACACGCTGCCCGCCTCGCCGGCCGCCGCCAGCTCCTCCTCGGCTGCAAAGACACGGGCGTTGGGACCCCAGCGTCGGGGGGGACCCTGTCGTGCGGAGGCCGCTGCTGCGGTCGCGGTGGCCTGGGAGTCAGGAGGGGGCAGGCCCGGGAGCAGAGAGCCCAGCAGAGCCAGCGCGGCCGCACCACCACCCAGGCGCAGGGGAGACGCGGGAGCGGCCGCTGCGCGGGGCTGGGAGCCCCCGACCGAGCCGGCGGCTCCCGCGTGCCCGAGCCAGCGGCCCGAGAGTACAGGAGCAGAGCGAGCAGCAGCAGCAGCGAGAACCAGTACCTGGCAGCACCACCAGCCACGCAGAGTGATGGGAAAACCCGATAGAATTGCCCGCCAGGCACGTGTACTCCCCCGCATCCTCAAAGGTGACATTGCGCAAAGACAGAACCTCTAGCTCCTTGTCGGTGGTGTTAGCGCCCGCCGTCTAGGAGAGAGAACAGAGCGATAGGCCAGGGCCAGCACCGCCCCACGGGCCCGCGCCAGAGTCCACGACGATCCAGCCAGGCTGCAAGGAAAACGCGCCACCGCCACCTCGGCCGCCGCCACCTCGGCCGCGGCCACGGCCCCGAGGGCCCTCCGCCTCGTGCGTCCGCTCCGAGCCCGAAGCCAGTCCCTCCACCGGCGAGTCCTCTGTCCCAGGGGAGCGTCAGGCGGGCGGGAGCCGGCATGCGGGGTTAGCGCGGGCGGGGGCCGGGGTGGGCAGGCAGGCGCGGGCAGGCGCGGGGCACACGCAAGCAGGTGGCCGGCGGGGCCAGGGGAGCAGGCGCTCGGAGGGCCTGCCGGGGATGCTGGGGGCGTGGGCGGGGTCGGCACGGCCGCGGGGCGGGGCTCGAAGCAGGTGGTCTGGGCAGGCAGGCTGGCGCTGCTGCCGGTGTTGCGGGCGGAGCGGGCGGCAAGGGCGCAGGGCAGGGAGCGAGCGGGACGGGGGACGTGCGGGGCGTGCAGGCAGGCGACGCCAGGGCGCTGGAGCTGGAGCTCCGCGTGCCAGGCAGGCGTGGGACAGAGTCGTTACCTGCTTGGGGCCCGTGAACACGCAGCCAAAAGGCCTTCTCGGCCACGCCTATGAAATTGGTGGCTCTACAGAGGTACTCGCCCCCGTCCCGCTCCGACACATTGGCCAGACGCAGGCGCGCGTCGGCCTCCACATTCTCACTGATCCAGGACTGCGGGGGACAAGAGACCCGGCTCAGGGGGGGGCAGCCCCTGCGAGCGAGCCGGGAGGGCCGCCTGGAGGAGGTGTGGAGGCGCCCCAAGGCGGCAGCGGGCTGTGCTTTCGCAAGACGGGGCTGGGCCGGGCTCCCCACCCCGGCAGGCCGGCATCTCACGGAACAGATGTTTCTCTTTGGGCTCTGAGTGTCGCAAGCTCCCAACTCGGGTGGCCCCCACCCCTGTGGCCGCGGGAACAAAGCAAGGGGGGGAGCACCAGGGGGGGCCCGCGGCAGCGACTGCCAGTCAGGGCCAGCTCTGCTCCGCGGCGCCACCCTGCTGTCCCCCTGGACAGGCTCAGGCGGCACAGCACGGCGAGGCGCGGGCCTCGGCTTCGCCTCCCCACCGTCAGCACGGCGATCTCGGGCGTGCCATCCGTGCCTCGCCCCCATCCCAGCAGCCAGTGGCGCCCACCATCAGCACGGCGACCTGGGACGTCCCGTGGGGGCCTCACCCCCCACCCCCGGCCCACCTGCCCCTCGCGGCCACCAGTGGCACCTACGGCAAGCACAGTGACCTAGGGCGTGCCATGGGGGTCTCGCCCCCATCCCAGCGGCGCCCACCGTCAGCACGGCGACCGAGGGCCTGCCGTCGGGGCCTCACCCCCACCCCAGCGGCGCCCACCGTCAGCACGGTGAACTAGGGCCCTGCCATCGGAGCCTCACCCCCATCCCAGCGGCCAGCGGTGCCCACCGTCAGCACAGTGAACTAGGGCGTGCTGTCAGGGCCTTGCCCCCACCCCTGGCCCACTTGCCCCTCGGCCACCGGCGGCACCTACGGTCAGCACGGTGACCTAGGACATGCTGTCGGGGCCTCGCCCCCACCCTCAGCGGCGCCCACATCAGCACGCTGACGTAGGGCCTGCCATCGGAGCCTCGGCTGCCCCCCCCCCCCCGCCGTCCGACCGCCCCTCACGGCCGCCAGCGGCGCCCACCTTCAGCACGGTGACCTAGGGCCTACCGTCGGGGCCTCTCCCTCTCCACCCTCAGCGGCGCCCACATCAGCACGGTGACGTAGGGCCTGCCATCGGAGCCTCGGCTGCCCCCCCACCGTCCGCCCGCCCCTCACAGCTGCCAGCGGTGCCCACATCAGCACGGTGACCTAGGGCGTACCGTCGGGGCCTCGACCCCCACCCTCAGCGGCGCCCACATCAGCACGGTGACATAGGGCATGCCGTCGGAGCCTTGGTTGCCCCCCGCCCGCCCCTCGCGGCCGCCAGTGGCGCCCACCTTCAGCATGGTGACGTAGGGCGTGCCGTCGGGGCCTGGCCCCCCACCCTCAGCAGTGCCCACATCAGCACGGTGATGTAGGACGTGCGGTCGGGGCCTCTCCCTCTCCACCCTCAGCGCCCACATCAGCACGGTGACGTAGGGCGTGCCGTCGGGGCCTCCCCCCCACCCCCGTCATCCGCCAGCCCCTCACGGCTGCCAGCGGCGCCCACCTTCAGCACGGTGACCTAGGGCGTGCTGTCGGGGCCTCGACCCCCACCCTCAGCAGCGCCCGCATCAGCACGGTGACGTAGGGCGTGCTGTCGGGGCCTCGACCCCCACCCTCAGCGGCGCCCACATCAGCACGGTGACCTAGGGCCTGCCGTCGGGGCCTCGGCTGCCCCCCCCCGCCGTCCACCCGCCCCTCGCGGCCGCCAGCGGCGCCCACCTTCAGCACGGTGACGTAGGGCGTGCCGTCGGGGCCCACCTTGCTGCCGTTCACCTCCACGTGCTTCAGCCACTGGATGTGCGGCTGCGCGTCGCTGTACACCTTGCAGTGGAACTCCACGTCGCTGCCCAGCACGGCCGTCTGGTTGGCGGGCAGCCCGGCCTGCAGGATGGGCCGGTGCGGGGAGCGCTCTGCGGGGCAGGCGGGGCTCAGCGGCGGCGGCGCCGGGACGCGCCCACCCGGCCCCGGCCCGGCCCCGCGCCCCCGGCTCACCCAGCACGTCCAGCGTGTACGTCTGCCGGATGCTGCCGAACTTGTTCTCCACCACGCACGTGTAGTTGCCGCGGTCCGATGGCACCACGCTCTCCATCACCAGGCTCCACTGCTGGTGCCGCAGCTGCGGGCGCATGCGCAGGCGCAGTGAGCGCCGGGCCCCGGCCCCGCCTCTAGCCCCGCCCCCGGCCCGAGGCCCCGCCCACCTTGATGCCGCCGATGCGGTGCTCGCCGCGAAACTCTTTGCCATTCTTCAGCCAGGAGATGGAGGGCGTCGGGTTGCCGGCGGCCGGGCAGCGGAAGCGGACGGTGTTGGCGGCCGGCACCGCCAGCAGCTTCTTGTCCATCCGCTCGGGCCGGGTCCAGTAAGGGGCCCCTGCGGGTGGAGGGGCCCGAGGACGGCTATAGCGGGGCCCGGCCCGACCCCAGCTCAGGCTCCCACCAGCAGCACCCACTGTGCTGTGTGTGGTCAGAGCTGAGGTCCAGGGGTCCACCCTGGCCTAGGAGCCTTCCGCGTGCAAGGCTGACTCCCAGGGGAGCTCACACCCCGCGCCCGGGAGGCACAGGCAGGCAGGGAGGCCCGGCACTCAGCGCAGGCTCAGCCGAGTGGCAAGCCGGGACCCGCCCTGCCAGCGGCTTGGGGAGGGGAGCCCCAGGGGCAGCCCCTAGAACCCGGGAGCCCAGCTACTCCCCTCCATTCCAGGCACCTCTGGAGGCCCCGGCCACCCCCACCCTCACCACCCAACTGGTTTTCTCTCTTCCTCGGGGTGGGAGTGGGGGGCTGCTTTCCCGTGCAGGGCCTCACTCCCACAGACTCGCAGTCTCTGAGGGCACAGGCACACGTGGGGAGCAGCCCGGGCAGCCGCCAGAAAGCAGCCTGCCCGGCCGGGTGACCCAACCATGCCCACTGCCAGGCGATGCAAGGCAGCCCTCCAAGGACCCTCACGGCGCGAGCCACAAAGGACCCCAGCAAAGCGCCCGCCCGGGACGGCCCGGGGGCAGAGCCAGGGGCTGGGGTGCAGCGGAGCCGGAATTCGGCCCTGAACACCCTGGCAGCCGAGGGAAGGTGGACGGGGAAGCCCAGCGGCCCCTCGGGACGGGAGCTGCCCACACGGCGGCTCGCCACTCTGCACAGCTCAACAGGCCCTGGCCAGTCCTCGCCTATCCACTCTCGGAGGCCCCAGGCCCTGTCCACACTGTGACTGTCCCCAGTGTCCACCCCACCACGTCCCGTCTCTCAGCATCTCAAATCCAGCTGCTCCAAACCCAGAAGCCCCATGGACCCAGACCGGCCCCTCCCTGCTGGGCAGAGGCCACAATCCCCTACTCACCCACCACCCCTCAGTGGGGGTGGGGGTGGGGTGGATGGTGGTAGTCGCCCTGTGCCCTGCGGCACACACACACCGGTGGCTGCCCCTCCCCCCAGCCCCGGGCGACCCAGGCCCCGCAGGTGGGGAGCAGGCCTCACCTGTGTCTTCGGCCTCATCCTCGCCGTCTTCGTCATCTCCCGAGGATGGAGCCTCTGCGGCAAAGGGGCACGAGGGGGCGCTGGCCGTCTCTCTCCCCGACCTGCGCCAGGCCCCTCGTCCTTCGGGGGACCCTCCCCTCGGGGCTGGGGTGCTGCGGCCACACAACCCGGGGCCCCCCAGCGGCCTCCCGCTGCCTGGCGCAGCCCAGCCGGCACTCACCGGTCAGCCGCACAATGAAGTGGCACAGCACACGCTGCGTGAGCCGCTGCCGGCAGCTGTAGGCCCCCGCGTCCTCCTGGGAGGCGTTCAGCACCTGCAGCCGTTGAGGCCCGACCAGGATGCGGTCCGTGGACGCCAGCCCCGTGCCGTCCTTGACCCAGACGGTGGGCCCCAGGGGGCCACCTCCAGGAAGGTGGCAGCTCAGCTCCACGGTGTCCCCACTGCCAAAGACCACCTGTTCCTGTCGGCTGGGCTCCAACCCGGGCACCCCTGCAGGGGACACGGGACTGTGAGGCACCTCCTGACGCACGCTGCAGCCCTGAGCGAGGCAGGCCGGGCGGTGCTCAGAGCGGGGGCTGGTGCGCTGGCCAGGTCCCCTGGCGCCACAGCCCCTCGCACACCCGGCCCGGACGCCGAAGGGCAGGAGCCACCAAGGGAGGGTCCTTTAGCAAAGGGACACCTGGTCCTGAGCTCACACACAGCGCTCAGCACCAGGACGGGCCGCACGGCGCTGGCGGCTCGGAGGTCCCCAGCACCCCACGCCGAGCGGGGCGGGCAACCCCGAGGCGGCCAGCAGCGGAAGCAGGCGCGAGCCGGGGGTCTTGGGTCGCACAGCCCTCGCCAACAGGGTGGTCAGAGAACACGCCGGAGGAAAGGCGGAAATGCAGAGGGCACCCCGGGGCCAGCCAGCGCGGTCTCGGCCTGTGGGGTGAGAGGACCCAGGTGTGGGGGCCTGCCTGCGCGGGCCTGGGGCCGCCCCCCTGAGGACAGAGGCGGGGTGGGGGAGGCCAGCAGGTGAGGAGCTCGGGCTGCCTGGGCCTACAGCTGACAGTGCCGGACAGCCCCGGGGCCTGCTCCTCCCTGGCTCCCAGGGGGACATGAGGGCCGGGGCCGCAAGGACGCACCAGGGCCTCAGTGACCGTTACCCCCAGGCCTCCCTTGCCAGGGCCACACAATTCCCCATCAGGCGGCTGGCCTGGGCTTGGGGCCCGGGACAGGGGTGGGTGGTCCCGGGGGCCAGGCCCAGCTGGGCCAGTTGCGCCATCACTTGTCATTCTGCCGACGTATGGCCTAGATTCGAGGGCCCAGCTGCCCACTCTGGCCACAGTAGTGCCCGGCTCCCTGGCCAGGCCCGATTCGGCCCGTCCCTCCACGCGCCCCCCACACGCCCCAGCCTCCGTCAGGATCCTCCAGCGAGGAGGGCTCACTGCCATCCTGTGCACTCTCTACAGGAGCTCCCATCCCACAGGGACCCGCAGCTCAGGGCCAGACCTCGAGGGGGCCCTGTGGCCGGGGGAGGCTCCTGCCACAGTGTCCTGCGGGGACCACCCAGCACCAGGAGCTGCCTGAGGCCCCCCAGAAGGCTGAGGCCAGGCCCCGGCCCAAGGGCAACAGCCGGCTGATTCCGGTTTGGTCTGGAGCACCACGACAGGTCACGCAGTCCACACAAGGATTCCCTTCAACCTGGTCCAGAGAAGGAATCAGAGCGGCCCCGGGCCAGCCACGCCCAGGACCCCCACCCGTGCCGGCTGGAGAGGAGCGAGGCCCCGACCTGTTCACCCACCCTGCCCGCCAGGTGTCTCAGGGGCCAGGGACCCTGGGGTCTCATCTCCGCCTCCTCACCCAGGGGAGGCCAGCCAGGCGGCCCGGGGAAGGCTCTCTCTTGTCCACTCACCCGGGCACTGGGGCCCAGAGTCAGCAGGTCCCGCCACTCCTGCTCCTCCTGCAGCCCCAGTGTCAAGCCCCAGGGTGCCACCTGTGCCCCACAGAGGGCCCTGCAACCTGGAGAGCCCACAGAGCTCCCCGACTGTGCCTCAGTTTCCCCAACTGCAGCACAAGGTGGGGACTCCCACCTGCAGTCCAAGCACGCCCTGACGTGGGTCAGGTCACAGCCAGGCCAGGAGTCGAGGCCCCCAGCGTGCAGGGGTCACAGGGCAGGGGTAGCAGCAGAGCCACACCCCCTCACCAGGCGGGTCCAGGGGTGGGGTCAGCAGCGTCTAAGGGGTCCTGAGGCTCACCTGCCCACCTCAGTCTCCACCCAGACACATTCCACAGAGCTCCTGAACAAGTCAGAAGAGGGAAAGGGGCTGGGGGCCGGGCGAGCTAATGAGAGCTTATCGGGATTATCCGGCCTAATCCCCCAACAACCCCGCCATTATCCGTCCTCCCACACAGGTGAGGAAACCGAGCCCAGCAGGGCAGCGGCCGGCAGGACCCCTTGGGAGGGCCCTGACCCCAGCCCCAGCCCCGCTCCGGCCGCTGACCCGAGGCCGGGGGAGGCGGTGCCGAGGGGCTCCTGGGCGCAGAGGCCAGCCGATCAGGCCAGGTTAATGAACCACCAGGAGGCCTGCTGGGCTCAAAGTCCAGCCCTGCCAGGAGGGGGTGGGGAGGCTGCAGCTGCCTTCTGGAGGGAGGTCCGCACCCACCCCACCCCGCCAGGGACCCCCCTGGCTCCCGGGGACCCAGCCTCCCAGCACCCGAGAGCCACTGCCAGGCCCCCACGGCGGAGGACACAGCCCCGTGGAGACGGGGCTGGCGTGGGCAGTGGCGCCCTTGACCCCAGCAGGCAGGCTCCGGGAGAAAGCGCCCTGGCCCTGCCCTTCACGCGGTCTTAGTGTTTTACTGCCCGGCCCATCTCGTTAAGGAGCCGGATTAAGTTTATGGTCCCATCAACTCACTACCTGTTCCTCCAGCCGGGGTGTGCGGGGGCGGGGCCCCCCCTCCAGGCGGGCCTCCCAGGCGCCTCCCCGGCCGGCCGACGTTCCCCGACGGCGGGGAGTAATATCTTCATCTGAATGCGAATGCTAATGCGCCCCCGCGGCCGCCCCCTCGGCGCCCCCGGCAGCCGGGCCGTCGGAGCAGGCGCTCAAAGCGCGCGCTGACCTCGCGCCGGCCTCTGTCACGCCGTGAATGACACGCGCATTCAAGCGCCGGACCACTCTCATTCATAAAAAAATGACATTGTTCGCGCGGCTGCAGCCGCCGCGGCGACGGGGGCTCGGGGCGGGGGCCGCCATCTGCCTCGGTGCCGCGCGCCCGCGGCCGCCCCGCGCGCACCTCGCGACGTACAAAGCGGCGGCCGTCCGGGCCGCAGGCTCGCGGGGAAAGCGGCCCTCCACGGGGCCGGGGAGCGCACCCTTGGTCCTCGCGCGAGCCGAGGGTCCACGGGGGCGGGGGGCGGCTGCCCGCCCGGCGCCGGAGCAAGGACGCCCGGGCGCTCGGCCCGGCTCCGCGCCGCCCGCGTCCTGCGCCCGGGCACCTGGGGGCTGCGGCGGGGCGCGCGCTCCTCCCGGCACCCGGACGCCCCGCTGGACTTTGACCGGCACCCTCGCAGTCGCGGCGCCCACCCCGGGAGGGAGGTGTCACCTCGCCACGCAGTCGCTCCCACCTCCAAAGTCCAGTCTCGCGCTGGCTCAGGCTGGCCGGGAACCGGGGCCAGGGCGGGGGGTTGGGGGCACGGGCAGCAGGAACTTTCCGTCAGCAAAAAACCCGAGGGCTGATGGGGTCGCGCAAACCGACGGCTTCTAGGGCGGCAGCCGCGCCCCGGGCGGGGGCTCCCACGAGCCGCGGTCTCCAGAGAGAGGGCAGCAGAGCCCGGCACCGGCGACCCCTCCCCACCTCGGAGCCGGCTGCCCGCTGCCGACCGACTCCTCTTCCAGCCCGGACCCCGGCCCTCCCGAGTCCCCGGGGCGGGGTGGGGGTGGGGTGGGGTGGGGGTCCTTCCGTCCTCACCTGCGGCTCTCCGCACCACACGCCGCTCCGGACCCGCAGGCTCCCAGACGACGCCGGCCACGACCACCACGGCCACGCAGAGTGCCAGCGCGCGGGCCGGGGCGCCCATGGCGGGGACCGGGCCGGCGTCCTCAGGCGGCGCGCGCGGGCATGCTGCCCCCCACGGCCCGGCCGGGGCCCGAGAGGGAGGAAGGCGCACGCCGGAGTCTGCGGGAGGAGGAGGAGGGCGGCACCTCGTCACCGGCCCCGGGGCGCGCGGCAGCGGCGGCCGCGGCCCGGGTCCTGAGCCCCGAGCCCTCCGGCCCCCGGCCCCCGGCCGCCCCGCCCGCCGCCGCCGCCGCCGCCGCCGCCGCCGCCCAGGGCTCCCGGGCCGCCTGGCGCCGGCCGCCTCCTCTCCGCCGCGGTCCCTCCCTCCCTCCCCCTTCCCTCCCAGGGCGGCGGCGGCGGCAAACTTCCCAGGGCGGGAAGCTGCCACAGCGGCCGCTCGGGACCCGCGCCCGCCGCGCGCCCCGGCCCCTCCGGGGGTCGCCCCTGCGACCCCTCCCAGAGCCCGCCCGGCCCCGCGCACCCACCTGGCGCCTCTGGAACCCGGCTCGCCACGCGCGGCTCCCACGCCCCCGGCTCGCAGCCCGCCCCTGCCGCCGCCGGTGCGTCCGTGCGCCCGAACGGGACCGCGCGGCGCCAGCTGCCCGCGCCGCCGCCGCCGCCGCCGCCGCCGAGCTCTGAGCAGGGGCTGCCCGGCGCGCGGCGGCCGAGGGGGGACGGCCCGCGCCCGGCCCGCCCCCGCCCCGCCCAGGCCACGCCCGCGCCGCGCGCTGCGGGGCGGTCCCGGGCGAGGAGGCGTGGCCGGCGGGGGCGGCCCCCGGTCCCCGAGGGCGTGGGAGCCCGGGCAGGGCGGTCGCGCGGGAGGCCCGGCGCAGCCTGTCCGTGCGGGGCTGGGGCAGCTCGGGGCCGCGGGATTGTGCGGGAGGGCTCGGGGGCGTGGGCTCAGGGGACCGGAGGCCCGGGAGGCTTCGCGGGGGAGCCGTGGCAGCAGAACCCCGCGGCGGGGGACCGGCCGACCTCCGGCGGCGGAGAGCAGGGCGCCTCCGGTCCGAGCCTCGCTGCGCGTGGAGGCTGCGCCTGTGCGGGGGGGGGGGGGGGTCCGTCCCGCGCGGCCGCAGGGAGGGGGCGGAAGGTTGGTGCTTGCCAGGCCTCGGAACGGCCGGTGGTGAGCTGGTGGCAGAGCACAGCCGGGCGAGGTTCTGGGAGATTTGGGCCGGGAAGGCAAGGCTGGGCGCGCAGCACCGGGCCCTGCCTGCAGACCCCCATGCGACAGGCCAGCCCAGAGAGGTCGAGGGCCAGCCGCAGGTGCTGGCCGGATCACCAGGAGAGTGGGCCACAAACCGGCTCTGTGTTCCCCCAGGCCTCGGTGCGCGCGCAGGTGCTGGGGGGGCGGGGGCTGGCGGGGAGGCCACCCTCTGCTCAGTGGGCAGCTCAGCACCTCCGCCCTGGGCCTCCCTTGTGGGCTGCTCAGGCCAAGTCCGCGTCCTTGCAGCCTGGGGACACAGGCCCACTGGCCCCTAGGTGAGCTGGCCAGGCCTCTGCAGTGCGCAGCCGCAGGCCGCTGCCACTCAGCCCCTCTCAGCGCCGTCTGCACTCATCTGGGTTTTTGGGTTTTTCTGAGATTCATTTATTCGAAAGGCAGACAGTGAGCAGGGAGAGAGGGAGACCTTCCGTCCACTGCGCACTCCCCGAATGCCCACAACAGCCAGGGCTGGGCCGGGACGGAGCCGGGAGCGCCAGGCCAGTCTCCCGTGTGGGTGGCAGGGACTCACGTGGTTGGAGCCGTCCTCTGCTGCCCCCGGGGGCACATCAGGAGGAGCTGGGACCCCCATACCAGGCTGCAGCCAGTCGCTTAGTCCGTCCTGCGCCAGGACGAGGGGGGCCCGAGTGCTCTGGGCCCCTCGGCAGCAGGCCGCGTCCTTCCTGCTTTGAGGGAAGGAGTTGGTGGGTCGGGCTGGTGGCAGCTGGGCGGGGGCGGGGAGGACCGGCCAGCTGGGTGCCCACAGCCCCTCCCCGGTGCCCGGGAAGGGCCAGCCCCCTCTGCCTAGCAGGTCAGCGGTCTTTGTGCACCGGGCACATGCTGCTTCGTGCCCGTCAGGAGCCCCTCCTCAGGAGAGATGCCCTCTTGGGCAGCCTGGGGCTGTGCCCGCTGCCCTGTGTGCCTGCTGCCCCATCCCTGTCCCCACGTGTCCCCCAAGCCTGCCCCCACAGACCACACATCCGGGTCCCCTCACTGTCCAGCCTCGAGGGGAGCCGGAGACTCCCCATCCCGCTCTCCTCTGCCACTCTCCTGCTCGGGACCAGCCTGGGGTGCGCCCAGGGCGCGTCCCAACCCACGTCGCCCAGGGCCCACCTTCCCCCCGCCTCAGCCCAGGCGTGGGCAGGCCAGGCTCCCTCCCACTCTCTGCAGAGGGGGCTAGGGACTTCCTGGCCCAGCTCCGGGGGGCTCCGGGGGCCCCGTGTGGCCCACGTCTGCCTCTGTGTCTCTGCCTCACTGAACCTAGGGCCTGCCTAGCCGGATTGCCTCATGCTTGCAAATGTGGTTCCGGCTCAGGTGTGCGTTCCCGCACGTGCCACGGTGGCACTGTCCACGCCCTGATGTGACTGCTCCCCGTGGCTTCGCTCGCGGCACCGCTCACTGCCGGCAGCTCACCTGAAGCTGTCCCCGTCCCCACCTCGCGGGGAGGCCGTTACTTGAAGGCGTCCTTATTCTATTTGAGAGGCAGAGATCTGTCCCGTGCACGGCTCCACTCAAATGCCCGCAACAGTGGGGGCTGGGCCAGGCCGCAGCTGGGAGCCGGGAGCCCCATCAGGTCGCCCCTGTGGTGGCGGGGGCCCAACCACTTGAGCCGTCGCTGCTGCTTCCTGGGAGGCGCTGCAGCCGGAAGCTGGAATTGGGAGCAGGGCCCAGACTCGAACCCGCTACAAACGTGCCACACCGGCCGGCCGTTGACCCCTGTGCCAAAGCCCACCCAGGCGACTCCGTCTTGTTCAGATCCTCGCTTCCTAGTCAACACGGTCAGCCGACGCCCTGCCTTTCCCGGCGCTCCTGGGCACTCCCTCGAGGCTCTGCCTCACCCCCACCCATGCCTCGGTCTGTGTCGTGCGTTCTCCATGCCGGTGATGCCACCTGAGTTAGCCGCCGGGACTGGCGCTGTGGCGTAGCGGCAAAGCCGCCACCACCGCCACCGGCATCCCACATGGGCGCCTTTTCAAGTCCCGACTGCTCCAGTGCTAATGCGCCTGGGAAGGCAGTGGAGGATGGCCCAGGCGCTCGGGCCCCGCACCCACGGGGAGACCTGGAAGAAGCTCTGGGTCCTGGCTTCAGCCCGGCTCAACCCTGGTTACTGTGGCCCTCTGGGGAGTGAGCTAGCAGGTGGAAGACCCCCCTCCTCTCTCTGTCTCCTTTCAAATAAGTAAGTCTTTAAAAAAATACATCATGGCCCCTTCACAGCACTTCCCCTCGGGCCCTTGGCTGCAGCGCTGCTACGCCCTCCCTGACCCTTCGGGCGCACCGCACAGGGCAGGTGGAGAGGCGGCCCCCAGTGGGAGGTGCGGGTGGGCAGGGGTCCCAGTGAAGATGAGTGGGATGCCCCGCAGGCAGGGAGAGGGGCCAGTGGCCCGGCCCAGCCCTGCCGGGTGACTCAGAGCCGGCGGCCCGGCTTGCTGGGGCCTGTGCCGATGAGCAGCGCTGAGGGTGCCGCGGCTGGCTCTGCCCCAGGCAGTGAGGCTGCAGCGTGGGGCTTGGGGAGCCCCTGCGAGGAGGGCCGGCCCGGGAACGGGGCTGCTGACCGCAGCTTCTTTTGCCCTGGCCCGCGGAGGGGCCGCAAATCCCTTCTTCCCTCTGCAGAGCCCGGGGTGCGCCACCTCCCAGTGTGCACCCCACCTTCCCTGGGAAGCACGGGGCCAGACACGCAGAGAGGAGGGGCGGGAGCCCCGGGAGCCCCAGCTCCCCTCCCCCCCTGAGAAGACGGCAGCTCTGGGTGAGGCTGAGGCTCTGACGGGTCGGGAGTAATTTCTCCTAAATTCATTCTCAGAGGAGCCGGCGCTGTGGCATAGCAGGTACCGCCGCCACCTGCTGCGCCGGCATCCCGTCTGGGCACTGGTTTCTGTCCTGGCGGCCTCACATCCGCTCCAGATCCCTGCTGATGGCCTGGGAGAGCAGTGGAAAGTGGCCCAGGCGCTTGGGCCCCTGCCACATATGTGGGAGACCAGGAAGAAGCTCCTGGCTCCTGGCTTCAGCCTGGCTCAACCCTGGCCATCACGGCCATCTGGGGAATGAACCAACGGATGGAAGACCCCTCTTTCTCTGTGTCTCCCTCTCTCTCTGTAATTCAGATTTTCAAATACATAAATAAAAATTTATTCCCATAGAATTTGAGGGGGATTAAAACTAAAAAGCAAGCCGGCGCCGTGGCTCACTAGGCTAATCCTCCACCTTGCGGCGCCGGCACACCGGGTTCTAGTCCCGGTTGTGGTGCCGGATTCTGTCCCGGTTGCCCCTCTTCCAGGCCAGCTCTCTGCTATGGCCAGGGAGTGCAGTGGAGGATGGCCCAGGTGCTTGGGCCCTGCACCCCATGGGAGACCAGGAAAAGCACCTGGATCCTGGCTCCTGCCATCGGATCAGCGCGGTGCGCCGGCTGCAGCAGCGGCCATTGGAGGGTGAACCAACGGCAAAGGAAGACCTTTCTCTCTCTGTCTCTCTCTCTCACTGTCCACTCTGCCTGTCAAAAAAAAAAAAAAAAAAAAAAAAAAAGGCAGGAAAGAACACCTAGCCCTTAAAAAAAAAAAAACACTAAAAAGCACATATGATTTGCTCATTATATCAGAAAAGGAATCTTTTTAAAGATTTATTTTATTTGAAAGGCAGAGTTAGAGAGAGAGAGATCTTCCATCTGCTGGTTCAGTCCTCAAATGGCCGCAACAGCTGGAACTGGACCAGACTGAAGCCAGCAGTCAGGAGCTTCTTCCGGGTCTCCCACACGGGTGCAGGGGCCCGAGGACCTGGGCCATCTTCCACTGCTTTCCCAGCAGAGAGCTGGATGGGAAGTGGAGCAGCTGGGTCTCGAACCAGCGCCCATGTGGGATGCCAACACTGCAGGCAGCCAGCGCCCATGTGGGATGCCAACACTGCAGGAAGCAGCTTTACTTTTTATGTCACAGTGCTGGCCCCAGAAATGGAATTTTAAAGAAAGAGAAAGAGAAGAAGAGAAAATATTCCATAGTCCCTCAGCAAACACTAGGGACTGTGTAAGATCCTTAATGTTAGTTCCGAGCTTCCTGGCAGGCTGAGCGAAAAGGGCAACACCGTGAGTCACGCTTTGTTGGCCCAGACCTGTGGTGACGTCCTGGTCCACGGGCTGCGGTGACGTCCCCGGTTCACTGACACCACTGGACCTCAAATCCCAGTTTTTGGTTTGGAAAACGTCAGTGCTCCCAGATGAGCTAAGAAAGGAGACCAGGGCACTCAGCAGGCGTGGTGGGGAGGAGGGGGCGCCCCACTGCCTGCCGGGAGCCTGGTGCACAGGGCTGCAGAGCAGGGACCGGGGGCGGGACCGGCGGTGCCGCGGCCACCGAGGGGTTAAGGCCTCAGGGCCGCCGGTAGCCACGGAGCCGCTCCGAAATCTGTTTTCCTGAGCACTTGCCATTTGCCTGAAGCCTCAAGTGTGTTTCCCTAAGTTTTATTTTTTCTTTGACCCCAAACTCTGGGAAATTTAATTATGGTGTTTTGGGTCCATTTACACTTCAACCCTCTCAGCGTTTTTCCCGAGACCCTTCTGGAGTTCCGTGCGCCTTGGGAGCCTTCTAAATGAACGTTTTTATGATTATTATTTTTTGGAGAGCCCCTCCCCCACGGCCCGCCCCTGCACACCAGCCTCCCTGCCAAGAACAAACAAGCCCTCGACTGGGCTCGGGCTGCGTGAGGGATCCAGGCCCCGACCCGCCAAGCACACGTCACACCCGCCTCGGGACACCCTCCCCCTGGGGCCGCCACCTGCCTCACCCCCGCCCAGGGCCCTGGTCCCAGCTCTGCGTGCCACCCCCCACAGGAGCCCGTGGGGGCAGCTGGGTCTGGAGCAGAGTGGGGGTGGAGGGGCAGGCTGCAGGGGTGTGGTGACCCAGTGGGGGTCTGTCCCAGCCGCCTGCTGAGAGTGCGGGCACAGAGCTCCCCCTGGGGGCGTGGGGGCCCCAGGAGAGCCGAGAGGGCTGGGAGAACAGCGCAGCCCCCAGCTCCCCCTGACCCTTGCTGGCCGCCGCTGGCCAAACCCATCTCGGGTCACCATTTCTCCTCTGCCCGTGGGCCCGCTGAGCAGCGAGCCCCGCGCGCTCCCAGCCTGCGGCCCTCAGGCCAGGGCAGCCCTGGCAGCCCCTAATAGAGATGTCGGGGCCTCCCGAGGCCGCCCACCCCACCACGCCCGCCCGCCTGCCCGCCGCGGGCCAATGACAGCTTCATTGTCCACTGGCCTGGGCTGGCGAGGGACCGAGGGCGTGGGGGTGCCGACCACAGTCCAGGCAGGTGGCGGGCAGCAGGGACTGGGCAGTGGGCAGCCGCCCCACGCTCACTGGCCTCCAGCCCTGAACCAGTTGGGCCTAAGGCGTAGCCGTCCCAGGGGCCCCCAGGCGCAGGGAAGGGCTAGGAGCTGACTGGGGCTGGGGGAGGGGTGGGGGGGGCTGGATGAAGAGGGAGGGGACCTGAGGGCCAGACGAGGACCAGGCCTGTGGGGGTGGGGCACAAGGAGCCCCTGCTGAATTCAGACTGGCTCCTGGGGGGGGCTTAGCACGTGCCCCACTCACCCCACCAGCTTCGAGCTGAGCCGGTCCTGAGGACCCAACCAGTCTGGGCCGGGGTCTGCCCAGAGCCAGAGAGGGTGGGGGTGGGGTGTCCCAGGAAGGGCAGCCTGGGCTGGGCCGGCAGTTCGCAGGCCCGGGTTATCTCAGGATGAGGGTCTGGGTTGCCTCAGCGTGGATCAAAGGGGCTTCTCGGGCTGGCGTCCCACGGCCACGCCTCCCAGAAGCACTCGCTCCCACAGCCTCTGGCTCACAGCGACCCTGCCCCCCTCCACCCTGCCGCCGCCCTGGGACGCCTTCTGGGACTGGCTCACCGCATCCCCAAGTCCCCCTACCCTCTCCCCCACCAGCCATCCTGGTCTCAGCTAGCCCACGGCCGGCTGCCGGGAACACCAGCCGAGGCCACGGCACTCGACCCGTGGACGATCCGTGGGTTGATGAGGAAGTGGAAGGCGGGGAGGGTGGGGTAGACCCAGTGGTGGCTGGCTGGAGGGCAGAATGCAGGTGGGCTTTTGGGGTTCAACCCCTGCCCACAAAGCCAGCCAGTGCCCCCACGTGCTCCTGCCGCCCGCGCTGCCGCCCTTCCAGCTCCCGGGGCTGGGCCGGGCCCGAAAACTGGGTCAGAGCAAGGCCAGGCAGGCTCTCCTGCGCCGGCGCCACGGCCGCACCCGTACCCAGCAGCGCTCGGGTCTCAGCGAGGGCCCTGGGCGCGGGCCCTGGCATGCCGCGCGCCTGCACTGCCTATCAGAGGGGCTTGCCGTGCTCAGGGCTCTGGGCTCCCCAAGCCCCACATGCCCCTGACCTGGCACTGGCCAGTCTGTGGCCTGGGCAGTGCACAGGCTAGCCCACAAAAATGGCAGAACACGAGCAACCTGGCCAGCCCTGGCGGCTCGGGGAAAGGAGCTCGGAGCCCCAGGACACACAGCACCTCCCCTCCCAGCCCCCAGCTGCTGTACTTGGACCCCCCACCTCAAGACCTCTGCTGTCCCCCCCAACGGCTTCAGGGCCGACCGGGTGGGGGCTCCGCGAAGCACATCCACTTCCCCAGGCAGCACAGGTGCGCGTGACGGAGCACGCACACACGCAGGCACGCGGGAGGCGGGCACCGAGTTCACCTAGTAAAGAGCTTGCAGGATCCCGCCCGTTTGCCACTGCTGAGCTCACAGAACTGGTCGTGCCAGAAGCCACACTGGCTGTCCAGGCAGGTGGAGACTCCACGGGGGCTGCTCCTCCCAGGCCTCCCTGATCAGCCACCCCCGCCCCAGGCCACCTGCCCTGCACCTCTTGCCCCCCCCCAAAATGGAGAGGACCCCACCCCCTGCAGGCAGGTGCCCGGGGGCGCCTGTCCCCTTTCAGCCCCGCAGCCTCACTGCCACCACGGTGCCCAGGCCCCTTCCACACCTCACTGACCTCCCGAGCCGCGCCTCGCTGCGGGCAGCCTGGCCTGGAAGGCACAGGTGTGGACACGCCTGCCCGAGCTGTCGTCTGTGAGACAGGGCAAAGGCGCGTGGTGTGGGGTGTCGGCCCTTGCCTTAGGTGGCCCCTGTCCCTGCTGACACAGCCGGCCAGCCGGGCACTCCTGGAGGGCTGCAGGCTCCGTGAGGCTCAGGACCCACTGATTGTGGGGTGGGCAGGCAGGGCTGGCAGCAGGGACCCAGGAAAGTCTGGACCCCTCCTGGCCATGCAGCAGAAACCTGGCCCCAAGCCAGAGGGGCTCCGTGGGCACCTGGGCCTGGGACGTGCAGGTGAGGGCTGGACCCGGGCCCTGCCACCCCCCACTCCCTCCACAGGCCCCCGAGCACAGTTGTAGATGCTAGGCTGGGTAGGGGCTCGGCCCCCAGCACTCTGATACCCTCTGTGCAAGGACGCCCCTGGTCACAGCCTTTGGGGGCAGCGCTGGGGACCCAGGGGCAGAAGCTCCTCCCGGCGGCCACGTGCACTGCCAATGCTGACCTGAGCTGACCTCAGGGTCCCTGTGAGGGCCAGGGTGGCCAGAGCCCTCTGGACCTGGAGGGACACCCCACCCCGCCTGCTCTCTCAGCTGAGGCCAGTTCGCCCAGAGCCAGGCAGGTCAGTGGGCCGCTGGGGACCCTGGGAGGAGGGGGCCTTGCAGGGCAAGGAGGGCTCAGGAGTGTGCATTTGTGACCCTGGAAGGCCAGAGACGGGCTGGCGGGGCCCCTGCGGGAGGCCACTGCCCCCCGCGCCCCTGTGCCCTCGGCCGCCCCTGCCCTCACAGGGACCCTGAGGTCAGCTCAGGCCTGCACCTCCAGCGTGCCAAAGCCCCCGACAACAGCTTCTGCGTGGCGCTCCGCAGCCAGGGTCCGCCGTGCTGCCCCCCACACAACTCCTCCCAGCCCACATTAGCAGCCGCGCTCTGGGGTCAGTGGGCTTTCCAGCGGGCATGGGACCCAGGCCCCTAAGAGCCGGGCGACACCACTTAGGCAGGGGACAGTTGAGCCCCCTGCCTGCACACATGCCACCCAGCTACCAGTGTGCCCTCCAGGACAACCGGCAGGGAGCACGCAGCGTGGGTGTCCCCCGGAACCCCCAGGACGTGCACCACATCCAGGCTGTGTGCGGCGGCCAGCTGCTGCCAGCTGGACACCGGGCCCACCAGCCAGGACAGATCTGTCTCCCGCAGGGGCGGGCTCAGAGGGCCTTGCGGAGCACAAGGGCCCATTGACAGCGGCCTGGACGCGCTGTCCTCACAGAGGAGTGTCCAGGCCCCCAGCTCCCCAGAGCTCTCTCACTCCTGGGCTGCCGGGCATCCCGGCCTGGTGTCTGGCGCCCCCCAGCACCTGCCTTCGAGGGTCGGCCATGCCTTGCACACCCCACTCTGGGGACAGAGCCGAGCCTCACTGACACCCTCCCCGCAGGAGGCAGCTCAGGGAAGGCCCTGCCCCTGACAAGGGAGGCGACCTGTGCAGGCAGGTGAGCCGTGGGTGCCCGCGCTGATGCCCTGGGGACCACGGGTGCGGGGCTCAGCCCAGGGCCAGGCTGCGGGTCTGGGCAGTGCCTCCTGGCGAGAAAGCCCATCTGCCCGCAGGCTCCAGCTGCCACACAACAGTTTTACGTCAGGCAAGAGGGCACGCTGTGGGCTGCTGGTGTACTGGCCAGGTCGCCGCCAGGGACCCCAGCTGCCTGCTAATGCGCACCTGGGGGCAGCAGGTGACGGCTCAGATACTTGGGCCCCCGTGCCCAGGTGAGAGACCTGGATGGCGTTCCCAGCGCTGGCGGTTCGGGGAGTGAACCAGTGGATGGGCGAGCTCTGTCTCCCAGACAAAACAATTTTTAGAAGAAGACATGAACATTGTCGATCTGAAGAGGAAGACCTGCTTGGCTAGGTCCCGAGCTCCCTGGCAGCCACGGCAAAGACAGAAGATGCTTCCTGGTCACCCTCTGGGAGCCTGGGCCTCCTAACTGGCTCAGCCTGCAGGAGGGCCCAGGGGCGGCTCGCGGGGCTGGGAGCACCCAGGGGTGGGGAGGGGCAGCCCACGCGGAGCCACCCGCAGCCTGCCAACACCGAGGCCTGAAGAGGTGCAGGGGACAGAGGCCGGCAGGCTCCTGGCGGCAGCTCCGGGGCCCAGCCCCTGCTGGGCTCCACACCCCCACTCTGCCGGCCCAGCTGGCGCGTGGGTCTGGTGAGGTGTCCCAGGAAGGGCGAGGGGGCCAGGCTGGGGCCCCCGCTGTGGGCCCCTCCCTTCCTGGCCCACTGCTCACGGCCCTGGGGGCTCAGCGGGGCAACCCAGGCCCAGGCCCTGCCCCTGTGGCCAGCAGCTGCCTCTGGCCAGCACAGGGCACCTCCTGTCGTCCCGCGAGGGGTGTCAGAGGCCACCCCCTCCCACTGCCACAGGGCCTGGCCCTCAGCCCATGATGTTTCAATGAGGGGTGCGGTGCGCTGACACACTGGGTGAGGGGGACCCAGTCTGGGCAGAGGCAAGCAGCAGGACTGGGTCCCCGGGGGCGGGGCTCAGGCTGGCCGCTGCCTCTGCCGCCTGTTTCCAGTCCCAGCAGGGGACCTGTGGGCTCTGAGGGCCTGGTCACCAGGGCCTGGCTCTTCCCGACACGCGGGCACAGGTGCGGGGCAGCCCTGACCGCGGCTGAGCTTGCCAGAGGCCTCTGACCGCTGGGCCAGGAGGGGCAGAGGGTGCGTCGGGGACCCAGCCGCGGGAGGGAGCCGCCAACGTCAGAGACGCTGGGGGCGGGGTCCCGAGGAGGGGGCGCTGACGGCTCAATCCCGCCCGTCACCGCTCAATGGGCCCTTGTCCCCAGCCATTGAGCGACGAATTCCCGGCCCCCTGGCGACGGCCCGGCCACGGCCATCTCCGGGGAGGCAGGAATGCGGCGGGCGGGGCCTGGGCTGGGGGTGGGGCTCCCGTTCTCACGCCCGCCCGCGGCCACTCAGGCCGACTCGATTGGAATTTAAATGCTGGTCATTGTTGTCACAGAATGGCCAGGAGTCAGCGCTGCCTGGGGGCTTGGCGGGGCATGGACCAGAGTGGCCGGCAGCTCCTGGGCTTGCCGCTTCTCTCCTGTAGGCCTCCGCCCAGCCCTCTCCTCCAGGCAGTCCTCCCGGACCACCCCAGCCCTTTCCAGTGGCTGCCCGCTCCAGTTCTGGTTCCGTCTGTGGGTTCCCTCCTGCCAGGGCTGGGGCTGGGGCCTGCCTATGGGATCCCAGACAGCGGGGCCAGGCCCTGACCCTCCCTGCCCCCCACACTGTGCGACATGCTGGGGGGCGCCCTGTAAGGGAGGCAAGGGAGGGACCCGGCCCACCCCCAGGGAGGCCCAGGCTGGGGCCCCACCCAGCAGGAGCTGGGAACAGACCAGGCCCCCACAGGCTGCCCTCCCTGGAAGGCAGCTCCTGCCCCGGGCGGGAGCTGAGGGCTGAGCCAGGGGCCAGCAGGGACCTGGAGGGGCACCCGGGGAGCCTTGTGCAGCTGCCCCGGGCAGAGCCCACTGCCGCCCTCGCCGAGCTGTGCCCTGGGCACGTGCCCCCCCGCGCTCCCCAGCACCCCGACGTGCCCCCCCGCACTCCCCAACACCCCGACCCTCCTCACCACCTCTTCCTCTGCCGACTTCATTCATTTATTTATTTGCTGAACCTCTGACGCCCCTGAAAGGGGCCTTTGTGCACACACACAATCAGTCTGGGGGTGCCGGTGCCAGGGGCTGGCCCAGGGGGCCCTCAGAGTGCTCGGTGCCTGGCCCACGGAGCAGGCCCTCCAGGAGCGACAGGGGCGCTGGCCGTGACTGACCTCAGATGGCCCTGCCCCCCACTGGGGTGAGAGGAGCCCCGGGGCTATCGCAAGAGGGGGAGGGAGTCAGGGTCCCTGCTAGGAGGAGGCGGGAGGGTCGGGCGAGGCAGCTGGACCTGCTGTGGGGTTCCCTGTGGCGGAGAGGGCAGGCTGGGTGCTCATTGGAAGGGGACACCCCGGGGGCAACCGGCTGCCCCCGCCCACCACACCCATGGAGTAGAATCCTCGGGGCCACACACACACACACACACACACACACACAGCTGATGTCAGATGAGCCCCTACCAAGCTCTGCCTTGCTTGGGGCTTCAAGGCCATTGCGGCTGGATGGGACAGAGCTGGTTCACGGCGCTACCTTTCTCCTGGAGGGCTTCCTGGTGGAGGTGTGCCGTGACGAGGGCCTGAAGCCCAGTCAGGGGGCCAGAGCACGTGGCACGTCCCCTCCCGGGCTGCACCCGGGGCGCCGCCTGCCCTAGGGGCTAAGCAGCGCTGACACAGCAATGCTGACCCAGCACCAGCCTCTGTGTGCCAGGCACAGCCGCTGGCCTCTGCCCGAGGCACGAGGCAGCTGCCCACAGGCAGCAGGGACGGAGCTGAGGGCCGCTTAGGTGCCCGGCACACCTGGCAGATGCACAAGAACCAGAACCACCTCCCCGGAGTCGGACAGGCCGTGCTGACGGTGACGGGTCCAGCCCGGCTGGGTGCCCAGCGGGCCCTGGCCACAGTGACCAAGTTCTGTGCCGGGAGGGGGCTCCTGGGAGGTGAGGACGGCCGCTGGCGGCCCAGGGCCCAGCTCTACGGCCGGGGGTCGTCACTCGGGAGGTGTCGACGCCCCGGCAGGGGCCGAGCTCGGGCTGTGGAGGCCCCTTGGAGCGTCCAGTGTGGACCCAGGCGCCCCCAGTGAAGCCACCCACCCGAGACCCCAGGAGTGAGCCCTGGGAAGGTGGGGTCCCCCACGAGCCCGGTCCCCCACTGTGAGGTGCCCCTCTTAGTCTGGGCTCGAAGGGCCATGGTGAGGGGGTGGCCCTGACCCAGACAAGCCACTTCTGCCCAGACCTGCGCCCTCCTAGGCCACGCCCACCACGGTCCACCCACTGTTGCCCAGCCACGGCCCGCCCAGGACCCCCGGGGTCGTGGCCTCCCAGGCTCTAGCTACACCTTCTGACCAGAGGCGCCTCCGTGACACCAAAGCTGTGCGGCTCGGAGGAGCTCAGGCCGGGGCCCGAGGGATGCCGTCCTCCGGTGGGCGGCCTGCCTGCCCCTCCTCTGGGGCCTGGAAAAGGCCCACCATAGCCGGGGGGCCTGCAGCCCAGGATCTGGGCCATGCGGCTGCCTTGGGCCAGCAGCAGGTGTGGGAGAGACCGGCTGAGGCCAGGACCAGCTCCGAGTTGGCGCCCTTGGTCAGCCCCGGGGAGCACAGAGCTGGGCCTGTGGCTGGACCCACGCCGAGGCTGAGCCCGCTCTCCATCTGCAGGGCTTGGGCGCTGGGGGCGGAAAGCGGGCTTCCCAGGGCAGGTCATAGCCTAGCTGGGGTCCGAGAGAGCAGAATGGCGAGTGAGGGGGCCACAGGGGGCAGGGGGCTGGGCACATGACACTGTCCAGCCCGGGCAGGGGCACAGCTGGGAGGCCCGGCAGCGTCTGTGAGCTGGCCCACGCAGGCAGCCCCTGGGGACCCTTGGGCCCACAATGCCCCAGGGAGGCAGGTGTGAGAACAGGTAAGCCAACACCGGCACACCTCTGTCCCCGTCCCGTCCGCCCCTCCCTGTGCTGACCCAGATCTGCTGTCATCCGAGCAGGTAGGGAGCTGGGATCTGAGATCGGCCCCCAGGCTCGGATGCTGAGGGCGGGCACACAGGGGCCTGTGGGACCCTCCGGGGTCCCCCTGGCTGTGGAAGCGGCTCCAGGCCCCCATCCGTATCTGGGGCAGATCAGCTGGGAAGCGACAGGGACAAGGGTGGCACTAATCTCTGTGTCCCCAGGGACGGCCCTGGCGGGGACAGGGGCAGGAGGTGGTTGGATGTCACCTTGGCCCCCTCCCAGGCGCCGACACCTGCTCGGGTTTCGCAGCCATCCTGCGGCTGTCACAGATAACACCTTGGGCGCTCACCGGCTGTCCAGGGAACAAGGGCTGGCACCATTCGGCGGCAGAGGTGGGCCCGGGGCTGGGCTCAGGGGAGGGCGGCTGGAAGGGAGAAGCTGGCCGGCCCTCCCCTGTCTCCCGTCAGCTTCTCTCTGTGCTCCGGCTGCTCCTGTCTCATGGGGCAGGCAGGCACGAGGACCTCCCCAAGCTCCAAGGCACCACAGCCCAGTGCCCTGGGGTGCAGGTGGCCCCTCACTCCATGGTGGGACCCCAGGCTGTCGGCTGCCCCGGAGGGCCCATGGGCACCCCTCGGTGACTGGGACACCTTCTGTGGCCTAGGATTTTTTTGCAGTTCAAGAAAGATTGATTGGAAAGGCAGCATGACAGAGGAGGAGGGAGACAGATTTTGTATCCACTGGTTCACTCCCCAAATGCCTGTAACAGTCAGAGCTGACGCCAGGAGCCAGGGAGCCCACCCCACCTCTCACGTGAGTGGCCAGGTCGCCCCTGTACCCCGGGAGCCCGTCCCCCAGGCTCTCCCAGCAAACTGGATCAGCATGTGCTGAGTCCCAACCCTGCCCGGGCCAGGTCTCCATCTGTGTGCACACACGGCCACACGCATGTGCACACACCCATGCCCGCAGTCTGTACGGAGGACCCTGGCACTCGGGTTCCAGGCCACGTGGAAGCAGTGACGTCGGCAACGTCGGGGGTCACGACAGGCAGTGCCGGTACCAGGAGGGAGTCCCCCACGGCCTGCCTGCGCCCCACGGCCGCCTCTGCCTGCCAAGGCCCGTTCACCCCCCTTCGAAGCCTGGGGCCCCCAAGCTGTGGTGCATAACCGGAGGGACTGTGGGGGGAAGGCACCACAAGCCAGACCTGCAGGCCCCAGCAAAACCACAAGGCCCCAGCACTGGGCAGGCGGGGGGTGGAGCAGGAGGGCCCCCTCCCCGCCTGTCGTGCCAGCCCCCCGCCCCCCGGTTCCGCACAGCCGGCAGCCAAGTGAGCAGAGAGGGGTGCTCGCAGTAGGCATGCCCGCCCCCCAGCACCCAGCCGGCGCCCTTCCTGGCCCTCTGAGCCCCCGCCCAGCTTCCCACCCAGGCTGGGGGAGGTGTGCAAAGCCCCCGGAGCCCCAGCACCCGAGAAGCTGCTGCTAAGCCCTCGGTCCTGCCCCTACCCTGCCCTAAAGCCCCCAGAGCTGCAGAGTCTGGGACCCTCTCTGCCTTTCGCCCCAGGCCGTACCTGAGAGAAATGGGAGGGGCACCCCACCCCACCCCCACCCCCGTGCCCCTGCGGGTATCCAAGCCCCAGCTGGGAGCCAGGACAGGCTGCCTGGTAGGCTCTGTCCCCTGGGTCCCCAGGACAGCTGCTGACCACTTCTGTTCAGGTGAGAGGACCTTGGCCCGGCTCCAACCCCACCCCAACCCCCTGGCCCTCACCCGGGCCCTGCCCTCCATGGGGGCGCCTGCACTGGGCAGGGGGCTTCCCCAGCCAGGTGTGCGTGTCTCCTAAGGAGGAGCTGCAGAGCCCGCGTGGCAGGTGGGCACAGAGCTGGGAGCCCTGCGGGCCTGTCCCCGGGAATGGTCCCAAGGCCCCCCCCAGCCCACTCCTCCCCCGCCCCTGCCCCCTGGCGTGGAGCCCAGCTGCCCGCAGAGCTCATTAGCGCCGCGGCAGCCCCGCTGAGCTCGCTTTAATTGGGGCCGGCGGGACGTGAGAACCCGGGGACCCCGTGCCCGGGCCGCAGGGGGAGGGGCGCCTGCCTGAGCTGCCCGCGGAGGCCCCAGATTAGCGCGAGCCTCAATGGGCCCAGCGAGCGGTAATTAAAGCTGCCCGCCCGGCCCCCGCGGGCCAAGGGAGGCCCTGGCGCTAGCCCCAGTCCCACCCCAGAGCCTGCGGGCCTGGCTTGTGCCATGCGTGCCCACTGGCCCCAGCAGTCCCACCCGCCGATGCCCGCCTCAGTTCCCCCTTCTGAAAGCTGGGCTGACCCGGCCCAGGCAGGGAGTGTCTGGGGGGATGGCCTGAGCACCGGTGGGCCTGTGGCAGGACCAGCGGCTCCAGGACCCTGGGGGCAACCCTGCAGGCCTGCCCTGGGCTGGGCCTCCGAGGCCCTGGAGCTCTAGCCCAGGAGGGGCAGGCAGCCTCGCTGGGGTGCTGAGGCTGGCCGGGCACTGAGGCAGGGCGCCCCGGGCCTGCCGCCAGCCCTGAGGTCCATTCGGAAGAGCAGGCCTGGCTGACCCGACACTCCAGGAACTTCCTGGAGGGGAGCTGGGATGGGCTGATGGGCGGGGGAGGGGGGTGAGAGGCTGGGGGCAGGGGTGGCTCGGGAGACCTGGGGGCCTGGCCCCACGAGGGTGGGGTGGCTCCCGCCCCGGCGGTCACCCCCATGCCCACCCTGTCATTATTTGATCAGGTTTCCCGCTGCAAACCTCAGGCTCCTTGTGGCTTCTTCCAGTCAGGGGATCGGCTGGGCCGTCCTCGTCCTGGCCAGGAGGGTGGGGGCCCGCGGGGGCCTGGGCCCGCAGGCTCTGCTCCTCCAGCTACCCAGGAAGGACCCCGGGACAGAGGGAATTCCTGCCTCAGGCCGGGGAAGGCCCGTGGTGGGAGCATGGGTCCTGGCACAGTGGGGGGGGGGCTTTCAGGCCCCATGGGCCCCACGCCGACCCAGGGCACGGGGCAGGGGCCCCAGGAGTCCCTGGCAGAGCGGCAGGCACACGGGGCGGGGGGCTGTGGGTGGGGCAGCCCAGGCTTCTCCCAGGAGGATGCCAGGGGTGAGGGGAGGGCACAGTGCAGCCCCAGGCCCCCTGCAGACGCCAGGCCCGGGGGTGGGGGTGGGGCACTGTCACTATTTTACCCCCAAGCTGGAGAGGCCACGCGGCTCTGGGTGGCAGCAGGCATGGGGCTGCCGGGGGCAGCCGGCTCCACACAGCCCGCCGGGGTCAGGTTTGGCCACATTTTTTTCTCCTGTTTCCTCCAATGAAGATGTTTAATGTTTACTCTCCTGGGGCGGGGGCACTGCATGCCCCATGTGCATGTGGGTGCATGCGTGTGCGTGTGCCCAGGCTGCTAGGGTGGGGGGTCCAGTCAGCCCCTGGCGGGACCTGAGGGGGACACCCAGCCCAGGACGCACCGAAGATGTGTGGGGTCCTGGAGGAGACTCCCACCTGGGTTCAGGGCACCTGGAGGGAGGCAGGAAGACCTGGTGTGGGGGTGGGGCTCCAGTGCCCTGCACCTGCGCGCCTGCGGGCAGTGTGGCCCCTCTGCCTGACGACTGAGGAGCCAGCGGTCGCTTCGAGAGAAGGGCATGGCTGGAGCCCCGAGGGGAGCGGCCTGGCGCGAGTCTGGGAGAATCCCGGAGGGCTGCTGAGAGGAGGTGGAGCTGCGAGCGGAGCAGGGTCCGCAGGAGGCCGCGCGGCGCGAGAGCGCACCGAGGGCCAGCAGCGCCCAGGACGCAGCCCGGGTCTCCCCACAGCACCTCTGGCAGCCCTGGGGCCCGCCCCCCACTGCCCCAGCGCTGCCCCCGAGCGCGCGCCCCGGGGGCGGCGGCGGGGTCCCGAGAGAGGCCCGCCGCTGGGACGCCGTCAAAGGCCGCTAATGTTCGCTAATCCCGGCCTTTCAGGCGGCCGCGGCCCGGGCTGTTGGCCCAACAACCGGCGGCTGACAAGGGGCGCGCGGGCGGGGGGCCCTGCCCTGCCCCGCGGCCCCGCCTCCGACCCCGGCGGCCTCCCCGCCCCCGCGCCCCGCCGGGACCCAGGGCCGGAGCCGAGCCGCTCCGACGCTCGGAGGGGAGGGGCGAGGGGAGGGGGCGTGGGGAGGGCAGAGGGCGTGGGGAGGGGGCATGGGGCGAGCAGGGCTTGAGGGCAGGGCAGGGGAAGGGCAGGGGTCTCAGGGCGAGCGGTGCGGGGCAGTGGGGGCGCGGGGGGCGCGGGGATCCCCGGCCGCGCTGCTGTTCCCAGGCCCGGGCGTGCGCAGTGCGCTCACGTCGCGGACCGGCCGGGGCCCCTCCGGAGCGTGACCCCGGCTTTCAGCGCCGCCTCTGGCCCGGCCCCAGCGCCTCGTTAGGGATTTAATTAAGGAGCCTCCGGGGATTTGCATAATCTCCGGGCCGCGGCTGGGAAGCCCCGGGAGGAGCCGGCGGGCGGCGGGCGGGGGTGCTGGGGGCGGGAGCCTGGCCACGCGGGCGCAGGGGTGGCCTGGAGGAGGCCGGGGTGCAGGGGGGGCGGGAAGCTCCCCAGGCTGGAGGGCCCTTCCCCCAGGCAGGCAGGCAGGCAGCCAGGAGGCAAACAGCCCTGGGGTCCCTCCTGGGGGAGGCGCTGACTGTGCCCAGGCAGGGCACCCCGGCTGCAGGCGCTGCGCTGACCGCTGAGTAGTGGGAGTAGTGGGAGTAGTAGAGACTCCCATGCCGGCCCTGTCTGTGGGGGCTGGGGCGGGGCCTGGCTCTGGGGCCGGCGGTTGGACACTGCAGGGAGGTACCAGGGGCTTCCACCCTCACATTCCCAGAGCCATTGGGGCCCAGGTGGGGCAAGCAGCGGCGTGAGGGGGTCGAGAAGGGTGGTAAACACCCCCCACTGGCATCTGACGTGGCAGAGTGACAGTGTGGCCTTGGGAGGCTGTGCAGGCCTGGGCAGCCCTCTGGGCCCCAGCCCTGGCCCCGCCCCTCCCTATGCTGGGCACCCGCCTTCCCGGGTTCCCACAGCCTTCAAAGGGCCCCATGGGGCCCGGCTCTCACCTCCTGGCGTGGGCAGGGAGGGGCCTGGATGCTGGGGGCACAGCCACCACCCAGCTCCCAGCCGGCCTGGGGTCTGTCCGCATCGGGGGCTCCCGGCACAGGCCACAGCGCCTGGGGCCCACCTTCCCCGACACAGACCCTGGCCCCAGCCCTCTGCTCAGAAGCTGCCCCGGCACCACGCCCACCTGCAGCGGCTCTTGTGGTGCCCATGAGACTGGGGGGTCCTGGGCCCTGTACCCCCAACCCCTGCCCCCTCCCTGCGGCTGGAGCCCCGCGTGCCTTGTCAGGGCTGGCTCTTCTCTGCTTGGATCTCAACCCAGGAATCCCCTCCTCTGGGAAGCCCTCCCTGCCACCCGGTTCCCACACTACCGGGATCGCAGGTGGGTGCCATCTCACGCACATCTCCGAGGGGCACCGGCCTGTCTCAGTCACAGCACCACGCCAGAGCAGGGGCAGGCCCTTGTGCCGTGGTGGGCTGTCATTCAGAACCATGTGAACTTCAGAGCCCACTTCTTCACCTTTATCCAAAAAAATTGTATTTTGAAATTTTATTTTAATTTTATTTGAAAGGCGGGGGGGGGGGGCTTCTGTCTGCTGGCTCACTCCCCACACGCCCTCAGGAGCCGGGGCTGGAACTCCATCCGGGTCTCCCACGTGGTGGCAGCGGCCCGAGCACCTGGGCCGTCACTGGCTGCTTGCCGGAGTGTTGGCAGAGAGCTGGATGGGAAGCAGAGGCCGGACTCGAACCCAGGCCCTCTGCCGAGGGATGCGATGTCTCCACCTCCCTAAGCTGTGTTTCCGCACCCCCGTACCGGGAGGGACACAGCCCTGGACCAGCTGGTTCTGTGGGGTGGCCTGGACAGGGGCTGCGGGTGGCGCCTGCCTGCTCCTTCTCCCGGAGCCCAGGGGCAAAGCAGAGGGAGACCTCAGGGCCTCGTGAGCCGGGCGGCCCCTCCGGCTGGGCGGGGTGGGCACGGCCGGGCGGCCCCGGGCCCTGGGCCTCAGGGTGGTTCCTGGAGCTTGCCCCAGAGACCCCGGGGACAGGAAGCAGCCTGGGACGCCGTGGGTCCCGAGGCCTCTCCTCGCACCAGGCCCTGACCCCTGCCCTCCGATGCCCTGGGGACATCCTTGAGCCCTAGGCCTCGGGAGAAGGGGCTGCGGGCGGCCAGGGGTGACCAGGGACAGGTCGCCGTGGCCGCAAGAGAGCAGGAGAGGGTCGTCTCCAGCACAGGAGGCTGGGTGGAAGGGGCCGGAAGCTCCTGCCACGGAAATCAGGTGTCCTGCCGGCCTGGGGTCCCTGCCCCGCCTCTACCTGTCCATGACCGTCGCTTGGTCTGGAGGGTGACTGCAGATGGATGCCAGTAGCCTGTGTGACCCCCCGTGGCCCGGGGGCAGGGACAGGCCCCAGGGACTCTGGGGGCGTGAGGGCGAGTGCTGGTGCGGGGCTGTGGGCTACCAGGGGCTCCTATAGGGGCGAGTGGGCAGCTGAAAGCCAAAAAGTCCCAGCCAAAAAGTCCCAGCCAAGCCGTCGGGGCGCACAGCCCCGCAACCTGGGCAGGCCCCAGAGCCCGTGGCCGCGTGGCTGCGTGGCCACAGGAGGAGGGGGGAGAAACTGCCTGGCTTTCGCTCACTCCCACTTGCATCGTCTGTTAGCCCAGGCAGCTCCCAACCCCCGGTCTCCCCTGACCCCAGAGTGGGCGCCGGCCAGGGCCCCGGGGGACCTTCCCTGGACCCCCGCTCTGGCCCTGACCTTCAGCCTGGAGGCTGCTGGGCAGGCCCGCCGCAGCAAGCCCCCGACCTGCCGCCCCAGTGGCCTGAGCCAGCCGCTCCTGAAGGGGCCTTTCTCTGAGCCCCCGCCTGCCCGGTGCCCAGCCCCGCTGCTGGCGCCTCCCAGCTCGGCAGCCACAGCCCCGATGTTGCTTTAATAAAACAAAGTTTTTCTTTCGTGCGCGGCCTCCAGCGGTGAAAGGGCCGATTTACGGAGCCGGCGCGCGGGCCGCCCCACCCGCCCTGCGGTGGCGCTGGCCGGGGCGCGGGTAATTTATAGCTTCAACTTCGCACACTCGCGCTGGGCCGGCCCCCGGCATGACTGGGCCCTTTATCCCGGCCGGGCCGCCAGGACGCTCACAGGCCGCTTTCAGAGAGCTCTCGCTGCCGCCTGGCCCCGTTCCCTGCGCACACCTCCGAGCCCGCGGCACCGGGCCGCCAGCACACCGGGCTGTTTGTCCTTGGTGGCAGGCCCCCGGGCCACCGAGCCACAGGGGAGGAGATCTGGGCTGGCCCCAGCAGGGGCAGTTCCAGTCCTTTCCTGCCAGGACACTGGGGACTTGGGGCGGGCGCCAGCCGGCACAGCCTGCGGGAGCCCCTGTGCCCACAGCCGGCAGTGCTGCCCGCTCCCGGGGGATCTGTGAGCAGCCAGTGGGGGTCCCGCCCCTGCCAGCAGCCCCACCCCAGAGCAGAATGGGGGTGGGGGCTCCTGGGAGAACCTCAGAAGAAATCAGCTGCAACATCACCCATGTGGCACCTACCCATGAGACCCGCCCTGGTGGCAGCCACAGGCTCACGGCACCCGTGTGGCCGCACACGCACACGTGCACAAGCACAGCACACTGGGTGCACACGCAAGGGGGTGTGGTCTGTCCTCAGCGGGGCTTCCTGACCTGGACGGATGCCCTGCCACTCTGCTCTGACCCCCAGCCACTGGGGTGGGCTCTGCCCAGGCCAGCGGAGCGGGGATCAGAGCGCCCCCTTTCCCAGAACATGTGTGTCCCCACCCCCCAGCCCCGAGGACCCCTGACCAGGGCCCGTGGCTCAGGCCTCAGCCTCTGTGTCTCGTGCTGACCTTGGGGGCTGCTGGGTCAGTCCCGGGGGAGCTCGTGGTCCCCAAGGGCCCTTTCTCTACCCCTCCCAGCCCTGCGCCGCGTCCACCTGCTGCCTCTGGGGTCTTGCACCGTCCAGTGTGGCTCTGACTGGAGCCTCTGTCTGCTGTCCTCGCACACCAGGACCCCCCAGGGAGTGAGGCTTCTAGCACCCAGAGCACCGCTAGGCCAGAGCCCAGCCCAGTGTCTCTGAGAACCAGAGGGGCTGGGGGGAGGAGCCGGGGCGGCAGGCGGGGCTGTGGGGTCACCCGGCTCCGTCCCCCCATCCCTTCACCAAGGAGCCTCAGAGGTGCCCCCAGCCCACATGCGTCCTGGAGCCAGTGAGGGGGGAGGAAGCGGCTCCAGGCCGCCTCGTGCTGCCAGCAGTGCCCTGGGCAGGCAGATCGCTGCGAGGTACTGGGGGGCGCAGAGGCCCAGCCGGCAGGCACCCGGGGCTCCCCACCCGGCCGAGGGCGACACCCCAGGCTGGGGTTCAGTCCTCGTCCAGGGTCAGGGAAAGAAATGACAAGTGCCAGGGGAAGAGACGGGGCAGGGGGGCTGCAGGCCCCCGCCTCACCCGCAGCCCCAGCAGGTCACCCGGGGGCCCCGGCCCTGTCTGTCTTCACACGGTTCCCAGGGTCTCTCGTGGGAGGCCGGGAGGGGCCCAGTGCGAGGGCCCGACAGGGTTAACACCGCTTGCTGCCACCGTTGTGTTGGCCGTCATTAAAACCCCATCTCCTGCCTGTGTCCCGGCCCTTGGGGCCTCCCGGGGCCTTTGTCTCACTTTCTAAGGCTCTGACAGGATCGGCTGGGTGGGGGCCCCAGGAAGAGCGGGGACTGCGGCATACAGGCCCCCCCACCCCCCAGTGCTGGCGCCTCCTCTGCCAGGATGCCAGCCCAGAGCCCCGCCCAGCACGCCCTGGCACGGGCCAGGCTGGGCGGGCGTCCCCTAAGCCCAGCCCAGGACAGATCCGCCCCGGCCGCACCCCGCGGCCACCCCCGTGCGGCTCCCGGGAGTGGGGCAGAGCCCCCCCACATTTGCCCACGCTCCGGTGCAGGTTGCTAGGAGCTGGGGTGGGGGTGCCGGCTGCGGAGGGCGGTGGAGGATGCCGGCAGGGGGCGGGGTGCGGGGGACAAAGCCCGCCTGTGATTAAGTCGTCTGCCCAGCAGCGCCACGCACACAGCCCTGCCGGTGGAGGGCTGCCCTGCCCACGCTCCTGGGCCGCTGCCGTCCCCGGATGCCTGTCCCAGCCAGGTCCCCCACGGCCAGGCTGTCCCCAACCCCGTGGCCTGCACTGCCTAGGCCGTCATGCTCTTGTCCCTCTGGCTCTGCCCCGGGCCTGGAGGTGACCACGGAGGACCCAGGGCCTTGGTGGCTGCAGGAGTGTCCAGCCATCCCCGCAAGCTCCTCTGCAGGCCTGTGCCCCACCCCCAAGCCCGCCAGGGCCCGGCCGCTCATCACGGCGAGGGCCGAGGTCTGCTGTCCCTCCGTCCGGGGGGAGCTGGGGCTCTGCAGCCTCCCTGCTGGCCTCCACCCTTCTGCAGGACCCTGGCCTGGCTCTCAGTCCCCTCAGCCCTGAGGTGGGGGCGTGACCCCAGTGGCTGGTCGGGGAGGGGGACTGGGGGGATGGGGCGGAGACTTCCTGGGATTTGCGGCGGGTGGGGGGCAGCCCCTATCTCTGAGCCTGTGCTCCGGGCAGAGTCCTGGGAGGCAGGGACAAGGTGCCCACCCCGCAGCGGGCAGTGTGATGGCTTGGGGGGAGCCCCCAGGCAGGACGGCGGCCAGTGGCCAGCTCCCCGGGAGGTCTCGTGTGCGGAGCCTAGCCTGCCTCCCAGGGTTCCCTGCGCCCCCTGCCCCGTGTCTTCTCTGTGGTCTTGGGCAGGCGGGCATGGACCGGACGCACAGAGAGAGCACGAGCTGGGACAGGGAGGACTTGGCCACAGCCCCTGCTCAGGAAGGAGGCACCCTGGAGTCACCCCAGCTTTCCCGCCTTTTCCCTGCGGGCCTGGGGCCTACAGGACAGCCTGCACTGGGCCCCCGTGGCCAGCACATCCAGCCTAGGCGTGCGTGCCCTGCCGGCCCCTCCCTCAGAACCCTGGCCCCCCCCCCCCCGCGGCACGGGCCACAGTCAGCTGCCCCCAGCGGACAGTAGGTGGGGCCTGTGTCTCTGCTCTCAGGTGTGAAAGGGGTCACCCCCTGGGCAGGGCAGGAGGCCAGGCCCTACCCGGCCAGGACCCTCCACTGGGCCTGTGGGGTCCGTGGCTCCCCCAGTGCCCCTGACCTCCCAGCTGGGGGCTCGCCTGGGGGTGTCCCACCCAGTGGACCTTCTGTGGCCTGTGTGCAGCTTACAGAGCTGCGCCCCTCCCTCCTGGGGCCGGTGGCTGTGGGGCTGGGGTGGGTGGGACCCTGGGTGTGCCTGCCGCCTGCCAGGCCCCCTCCCCCCAGGCCCGCCTGCTGCCTGCCCACCCTGACGCCTGCTGCCCCTGCTGGCTCCTCTTCATCCCCCCACGCCACACCCCCCAGAGGTTACGGGGACACACTGATGGGCAGTCTCCCCCTGCAGGTGGGGACTCCTGGCCCTGGGCTCGTCCCCAGCAGTGCAGGGACAGTGCTCGTGGTCAGCGTTTGCCAGATGGACAGAGGGGTGGGCGGGCAGTTCCGTGGGTGGGAGCTTACATGTTGGGCTCCTGGTCGGCTAGGGGTCCCAAGGTGACTGTGTGGGCTACACAGCTGCAGGAAGAGGGGTGGGGCCGTGGGGGGCAGAGTGGGGGAAGGGAGCGTTGTCTCCCCAAATCCCGGGAGCACCCAGAAGTGTGTGAGGGGAAACCCAAGGGCAGGTGTGGCACCCACAGGCTGACCCCTCGTGCCCGGGTGCTCCTGGCACTAGCACTGTGGGACCCCAGAGTGCAGCCCAGGGTCAGCCCCATGGGGGTGCAGCCTGGCATTGTGGGGGCAGGGAGCTGGGGCGTTAGCGCCTCGGGGAGCCTGGCGTGCACCCCCATCCCTGCTGCTTCCAGTGGGCGCGAGGCCTAAGGATGAGGTCACGTCTGCTGTGGGTGCCCCAGGCCTCCAGGGGAGCCGCAGGTGGGCACTGGGCCCGGGGTCTTGACCCTGCCAGCCCCCACCCCGTCCACCCGCTCAGGGCATCCCAGGGGCGCCCCCTATACCCCGTGGTCAGCATGGCTGTGTCTTCACGGGTCTCTCCCCTCAGGCACCTGCGGGTCTCTGGCCGTGCGGGGAGGCAGGATGGAGCCCCCCAGGAGCAGAGCCGGGAAGCAGAGAGAGCCGCCACCTGGGCGGGCAGCCGGGACGAGGTGAGCTGGCCGCCCCGGGCGCTGCCGCCTGAGGGCACTCCCATTTGCTCTGTCCTGTGCCCACTCTGCAGGTGGACACTGAGGCCAGTGTCTGCAGGCCAGGGCCAGGGTCTCTGGCCGAGCCAGGGCAGCACCAGGGGCCCGGCTGCCGGCCCGGAGCGGTGGGCTTGCTGCGGCCTGTCCTGCCCTGGGCAGGGGGAACTGGGGAGCCCAGGCGGGCGCAGAGCCGGGGATGGCCCTGTGCCCACCGCATCCCTTGCCTGCACGGGGCCGCGCCCCACCTCACCGCTCCCACGGCTGCGTGGCAGGAGTAGGCGGGTGCCGGGCAGACATCAGGCCGCCGCCGCCGCCACAGGGAAGGCCGGGAAGCCAGAGGGGCAAATCTTGTTAGCAGGCGGACTTCGGAGCCCACGCCGCTGACCGCCCGGCGACCTTCCTCCTGCCCAGCCGGGGGCACCAGCCGAGGCCCCCTCCCCTGCCCCTCCCCATGCTGCCCCCACACGCCTCCCTGTGCATCTCGGGTGCCCACCTCTCCACAGCTGTCCCTGTCCGGAATGGTGTCCACTGGCCGAGCAGGCTCCTGGGGCCCTGGCTGAAGCGGGGCGTGGCGGTCCCGTCCCCTCCCAGCTCCACTCGCAGCCTGACCCGGGGGCCTCTGGGCCAGGCCCTGGACATGACGGTGTCATGCTCACTCCTTCGCAGCCAGCGGTTCTGTCCCGTGCTGCAGGCGAGGACCTGCCGGGCCCGCACGGGGGACGCTGGGCTCCAGCTGACCTGCTCCAGAGTCCCGCCGGGCCCCCGCACAGGAGGCTCCCAGCCTGCAGGGCCCTGAGCCTCAGCCTTCAGGTCTGTAAAGTGGAGAAGTGTGAGACCAGCAGCCTCCCCCGCGGGCCACCTCCTTGGCCGCGCGCCTGTGCCCACACCCACGGTCGGCCGCGAGTGGGCCGTGGTCTGTGTGCCTGGCCCAGGCTCCGTGGGCAGCCTGCCCGCCAGCAGGGCCCCATCTGGAAACGATCGTGCTCGGCCCTGAAAGATATAATTAAAATATACTGGGCTGGAGGCTCCCGCGGCTGGAGCACGACGCTCGCTGGTGAAGAAATCGGATCACGCGGGCTGGCGGGCGGGGGCGGGGGTGGGGGTGCTGTCTTCGCGGCTTCAGGGCCCCAGGGCTCCGCAGTGCCACTGCCCCTTGTCCCCGAGTGATCCCGTTCTCAGGAGCGGGGGGTGGCGAGGGGCAAGGAGCGGTGCCCAGGGCAGCCACGCAGGCAGCCGCGTGCCTGGGGTGCCCGGGCCTGCGGTCTGGGGCTCGCACCTGGGCGGTCAGCAGGGAGACCCCGGCTTCACCCTGCTTGGCTGGGTGTCCCCACCAACCTCAGCCCTGGGTGCCAGTGAGATCCAACCTGGGGCGGGGGAGCCTCCGGATGTGGGAGCCGCGGCTGGGGGAGCCCGGGGGCTGGGACGGGGCCCGGGCAGCAGTGGTCACCTCTCCCTGCCCGGGGGTGTCCACCCTTGTCCTGCGCACCTCTCTGCACAGCACCTCCTCCTCCAGGAAGCCCTCCTACCCCTCACCCCATCCTAGGGTCAGGCTCCAAGGAGCCGCTATCCCTTCCCTATGAAAAACAGTGGCCTCCACCCTGCCCAGGACTGTCAGCCTCCCCTGGGGAGAAAGCGCCCAGGATAGGGCTGGCGCTGTGGCTCACTAGGCTAATCCTCCGCCTGCGGCGCCGGCACACCGGGTTCTAGTCCCGGTCGGGGCGCCGGATTCTGTCCCGGTTGCCCCTCTTCCAGGCCAGCTCTCTGCTGTGGCCAGGGAGTGCAGTGGAGGATGGCCCAAGTGCTTGGGCCCTGCACCCCATGGGAGACCAGGAGGAAGTGGCTGGCTCCTGGCTTTGGATCAGCGCTGTGCGCTGGCCACGGCAGCCACTGGAGGGTGAACCAACGGCAAAGGAAGACCTTTCTCCCTGTCTCTCTCTTTCTCACTGTCCACTCTGCCTGTCAAAAAAAAAAAAAAAAAAAAAAAGCGCCCAGGAGCCATCCCGAGCACCCCCCTCCCCCGACACTGCTGTTCTGGGGCCCGAGTGCCTGCTGTGACAGATCTGCTGCCCGCCCGCCTGAGTGCCCCCCTCCATGTCCTGGCAGCCTGGTCAGGACCCCCAGAGCAGGCTCCACAGCCTGTGCCACCTCGAAGTTGGAGACAGCTTCGCCGGCCGTGTCCACAGGGCCCTGGTGCCAGGCTGCCCCAGGGCTGGCCAGCCGCCACCCGAGGGCCGATGGGTGAACGGGGCTGGACTTAGCCTAGGGTTCAGAGCTCAGAAGTCACACTCCGGGGCCATGGTAGTGGCTGGGTCCCCAGCCCAGGCTCGCCCCGGCTGAGGCTGCTGCTTCTCTGGACTTGGGTCCACAGGCCAGGGCGCCCGCTCCAAAGTGGACCCATGTCCCGATGGGTGGCTGGCCCGAGAGCCTGGCTCTGGGTTCTGGTGTAGAGAGGGAGCTGGGCAGAGGGTCCCTGGGCTCGTGAATAGGAAGTGCTTGGGTGGGCATGGGGGCACTGGGCCAGACAACCAGGCTGGGGCGTGGGCACCTCCCGGCCCCCCAAGGGCCCCTGGATCGCCCAGGGCCTGCCGGGTGGCCTGAGGCAGGGCTGGGCCCCAGAGCTGTTGTCCCCTGTACTGGCGGTGGCCCCTGGGGGCAGGGTGTGCTGGTCTAGGGGCTGTGTCCTTCCACAGGTGGAGGGGTGGAACTTCGTGGGAAGTCGGGCGGGGTGGCAGGGGTGGGGCGGGTACCCTCGGCCTGGGGCCCCTCTCATCCTCTCCTTCGCCTGTGCTCAGCCCCTGCCTGGCACCCTCACCCAGCGGCCCCCCACCCCACGGCCCCAGGCCCTACTTCCTCCTCCAGGAAGCCTTTTCCAGTCTGGGCGGCTCTGGCCTCACCCAGCTGTCCCCAGCCCAGCAGGGGCGCGTCAGGCTGGGCCCGATGGGGCACCTGGGCCAGACAAGCCTGGGCTGGGAGAGGGCACATTCCTGCATGCTGGGTGTGTGGGGAGGGGGTTCCTGGGAGCACAGAGAGCCCCCGGCACTTCCTGCTTGCAGAAACAGGACAACACACATTGCCTGGGCCCCGGGGGCCGCCCTGGGCCTGGCCATCGAGGACTTGGGCTCCCTACCCAGGGATGCTGATGTGCTGCCGGCACCCTGGCTGCCCTGAGCCCCACTGTTCCATCAGAGCCAGGTGGGGGCACGGCCATGCAGGCCAGGGGACTGGGGGGGGGATGGGTGAGCTGGGCGCCACGGCTCGTGACCCCCAGGCAAATCTCGGAGCTGTGGGGCGGGGTCTGGGAGTGGCCCGCCCCGCCCTGCCCGAGGGGTGAAGTGAGCTCATGTTCCTGGCAGATCACCCGGGTTGGAGGGAGCCGACGCTCAGTGGGCACGTCGGGGCAGCACTCATCCCGCCCCAGCCCACCTGGCCGGGTGGGGCCTCTGTCGACCCCCTTGGCGGGGGAGAGGTCAGGCAGCCCTGCCGAGGGCGCCCTCCCCCTGCTCAGAGAAGTGGCTCAGGGCACACGGCACCATGGCCAGGGAGCAGGTGAGCAGCAGGGCCCGGTCCCCAGCGCTCCGGCTGCGCCTAATCTGGGCGCGGGGGCGGCGGGGGGGGCAGTGAGGGGAAGCGGCTGTGAGTCAGGTCCTGGGGGGAGGGGCGCCTTGCCTGTGAGCAGCCCTCACCTGGTGGGGGCATGATGCAGGGGCTGTCCCTGGCAGGCTGCGGGGCAGGGCCCCCTGGCATCTGGGTCGCCCTGGCTGCCTGGACTGGTGCAGGACCCCGTGTGGCCTCTGTGTCCCAGCAGGGGTCCTGCTCAGCCACTGACCTCTGGAGGGTCGTGTGTCCCCCGAGCAGCTGAGCCTTGGGCAGATGCTGGCACAAGGGAGGCCCTGAGCTCTCCAGCCCAGGGGCATAGCAGAGGGGGCTGGGCCGCCCAGGGGGCCGTGCAGATAGGGGTGAGAGGGCACGAGACCCGCACAGGATGCCCCCGGCCCGCCTCCCCTCGCCAAGCCCCAGGCCTGCTCTGTGCCACCCCAGCAGATGGCCTGTCCACAGCCACACCCCAGGGGTCTTCGCGCCTCTGGGTCCTGTCCTTTACTGAGTGGCGGGAACCCTGGGACCGGGCTGGTGGGGCTCTGCCCTTGCCTTCCGCAGTCAGCTCTGGGCCCTGGGTGTGCCTCAGTGCTGGGGCCTGGCCCAGGGGCGGGGCGTAGGGAGGAGGGGTGCAGGGCTCTGGGCAGGGGCAGGCAGCTCTGAGCTCACTGGACACCCCAGGCAGAAATGCTGGGGCTTGCCGGGCTCCGCGGGACCCTCAGGTTCCAGCTCAGGGCGATGTCCAGCGCAGGCCCCCAGCTGTGCTGGCCGAGGGTCCGTGTGTCCCACACTCCATGAGCAGCCCTGTTCTCGCCATCTCTTTCATCAAAACCAAACACAAGGGGGTCCTGCAGGAACCTAGCTGCACCCCAGCCCCCTCTTCCGTTGTGTGTGGGGCTCTGGAGTTCCCTGGGACCACAGCCAGGGGTCAGCAGCGGGGGCAGGCAGGGAGGACAGACGGCAAGGGCCACGCAGGGGACGTGGGGTAGGCAATGATGGCCTCGTGGCCGCCGACACTGCTGGCCTGGAGGAAGCCGCGGTGGGGCCAAGTCTTGCAGGGACCCCTTGCAGATCCCCACCCCCAGGCCGGCCTTGCTGGGGCGGTGAGTGGTGTGACCACGTGGCCATGGAGGGTGGCTGGGGCGGTGAAGCTGTGTGGGGACAGACACGGCCCCTCAGCACCCCAGGGTGTGTCCTGGAAACCTGGGTGAGGACCCAGGGTTGGCCATCCCAGTCAGGCCAGCAGGAAGGGTTCAGGCTGTTCCAATGGCGCCCCCTGCGGGCCGCCTGTCTCAGCAGCCTGGCTGGGTCAGGGCGACAGCAGGGAGCACACGGACAGAAGCTTTGGCCGGCTGTCCCCAGGCACACCTACTTCTCGGGGGGCTGCCCGCTGGGCCCCGAGGCTCCAGTGATGGGGGTCAGCCTGGGCTGGGGGCAGCACCTGATGGCTGGGAGGAGAGAGCTGGGCCTGCATTTGGGGGAGCACTCACGCTGTGGCCAGCCTGCAGGCTGGGCCCTGGGCAGCCACGTGGCCCCTGGTGTCCACTCACCCACAGCTGGTGGACCCTCAGAAGGGTACGGGGTGGGCTTCTTTGAACGTGGCTGCAGCTGCCTGTCCAAGCCGTGGGGGCTGGGGTCAGGGGGTCGAGTCCCAGGAGGCCCCTCCTGGTATCACTCTGCAGCTCGGCCCTGGGGTCTTTTTTTTTAAGACGTTTTTATTGTTTCCATTTGTAAGCAGAGTGAGCCCCTCAGTGCACTGGTTCACTTCCCAAGGGCGGCAACCTTGTAGCCAGGCCAGGCCAGGCCAGGCCCCAGGAGGGGCTGAGCACTCGGGCCGCCTCTGCCGCCTCCCAGAGGAATTAGCAGGGAGCTGGAGCTGGCGCTCACCCTAAGCAGCCACCGGGCCCCCCCACCTCGGGGAACTCATTCAGGCAGCCGCTGGCATCACAGGGCAGGCTGGCAAGGCCCGATGCTGGCCCACGGCTCCACGGCACAGGGTGGGTGGTTCAGGGACCCTGTCTCTGGCTGCAGGAAGGGGCTGCCCCCCAGCACCCCAGGCCCTGCCGCTGTGCGCCTCCAGGAGACACCCACTCAGCCACACAAGGCCCTTCTGTGCGGCCAGCGTCCTCGGGCCAGGCTCCTGCCCAGACACGTCCTGCTGTCCCACGGGGCCTTCCGCATGGACTCCAGGCACAGCTCAGGAGGCCCCGGCAGCTTGGGGCGGGGCGGGAGGAGGCCCAGCCCTGCCCCCTGGCTGGACAGGTGAGGGTGCCGAGGACCCACCGCCTGCCCGAGGCTCTCGAGCCACGGGGGCCAGGCACCCCGACTGCAGCAGCAGACACAGCCCACCTATGGCGGCTCCGGCTCTCCCCTGCTAGTGGCCACTGGTCGCGCACCCGTGAGGTGGGTGCCCAGCTCCCCAGCGCCTCCTGGGGGTACTGAGCAGGCCGGCTGCGAGGTGCCGGGCTGGGACCGGGGGCTGAGGGGGAAGGGGAGAGGCCTGAGGCCTGGGCAGGGTCCTCCCAGCACAGCTGCCAACAGCTCGGCTCCTGTCCCCGCTCAGGCCGAGCGCCTGCTGCTGGCGGCTCGGCTGTCCCGAGCTCCTGGCCCACTCCTGCCTCCTGGCAGCCACCAGATGACCCCGTCCCCGCGCCACGGCCTCCGGAGGCAGCAGGGTCACCGTGGGGCTGTGAGGCACGTCCAGGGCCCCTCCCAGTGCTGGGCCCTCACCACGGCCATCAAAGCCTGCTGTGGCCCATGGTCCCTCCCCAGGCTGCGTGGACAGCGAAGCCCCCGCTGGCCTCGCCCATTTCACTGGCCGCTGCCTTTGCCTGCTTCTTGGGGATGTGGGGTCCAGGCCGGCAGCACCAGCCCCCAGCACGGGGCGAAGGCCCGTTCTCAGCCTCGCCCCGGCCAAGGGGAGTCAGGGCTGAGCCGCCACCTGCTGGGAAGGGCTCCTGGGGCTGCCGAGCCCCCTGCACCTGTCCCTGGGGCTCAGCGGAACCCCCTCAGTGCCCCCAGGAGCAGGGCTGCTCCGGGGTGAGGCACGAGCGGGGGCCTTGTCTGCAGCCAGCCCCGACTATCACTCGGAGACGCTGCCGCTTGTCTACACTGGGCTTTGGGCAGCAGTTCTACCTCCTGCTTCTCTGGGGACAGCAGAGAGCCGGGCCGCGCTGGGGGCAGGGGCGGCCACGGGGCTGCTTCTGCAGGGACACACTGCTCTGGGTCCTCCCCGCCACCCAAGTGCCGCACGCGCTGGCCGCCGGGTGCCGTGGCCGCACCATGTCCAGCGTCTGGGGCTCCCCTGGCCTCCCGGGGCCACCAGCTTGCCCTGCCCGCCCAGCGGTGCCCTCACTGCTGGGGACACTGCACAGTCCAGACGGCGACAGCCCACGGCAGCCTAAGGGGAACTTTATTCAGCAGCCAAAGAGAGCGGCTGAAAGCAGCAGCGAGCTCAGATCTTCTCCATCTTGGAGATGAGGTCGTCGCAGATCCGCGTCAGCTCCTCGTTCTCCTTCACCTGGGAGGAGGGAAGCGGCCGTGGCTGGGGGCGGGCGGGTGGCGGCTAGGCGGGTGGCGGCTGGGGGCGGCCGGGGGCCCGGGCCTCACCTTCTGCTCCACGGTCTTCTCCAGCGACTGGATCTGCATCTGCGCCTTCCTCATGCTCGCCTGGAAGGCCAGGGCCTCCGCCTGGGCCTTGCTGCGGACCTGGGCGATCTCCTCGCTCGCCCTGGGCGGACAGAGGGCAGCGGCTAAGCCCCGCCCTTCCGCCCGGCCCCGCCCTTCCACCCGGTGCCCCCCCCCCCCCCCCGGCACTCACAGCTTGAGCTTCTCCTCCGCGTGGGCCTTCAGCGCCTGGTACCTCTGGGCCTCCTTCTCCACCCGCGCCGCGTAGTCCTCCACGCACTTCTTCAGCGACTCCTCGTTCTGGGGGGAGCACCCACAGCTGCCCTCTCTCACGCCACCCAGCCACCCCTGCGAGCTGACAAGGGGTGACGGCAAGGCCTGCCTGGTGCCTGGGCACGGTAGAGGGGACGGGCTGCAGGCTGGCAGCTGACACCAGCATGGTGGCCCCGGCGTGGGGGCCGCCTCCCCCAGGCTCAGCAGGGCCCAGCGCCTGCCACCCGAGCTCCCCTGGCTGCCCCGCCCACTGCACCGACACTGACACGCTCGCCTCTGCACAGGTGCTGCCCCTCGCTGGCTGGGAAGTCGCCACTGTGCGCAGCGGGCGTCCCCGCGGGGGTCCCCTCCCCGCCACCTGCTGCCCGCAGCCATGGGCAGCACCCGGTTCCACGCCCCCTGACCCGAGCTCCTCCCTGCCCCCGGCGTCCAGCCCAGCGCTGCCTCTGCACACAGGACAGTGGCTTCTCAGTGTGCCGTGGAGCTCCCCGACACGGACACGGGCACGGGCACGGGCGAGGCAAGGGAGGCAGCGTCTCCGGGGCAGACGGCCCTGTCGGAGGGCCCCGTCTCCGGCCCCCGCCAGGACAGCCGATAGCGCGTCACGTGCCGACAGGGCTGGGGGCTGCTGCGGCCCCTGGGGGTGTCTCCTGCCCGGCTCTGTGCTCACGACCCTCCCCGACTCGCTCTGCAGAGCTGCCCCCATGGAGTACCCACTTTACTTCTGTGGGCGGCTGGGGACCAGCCACTGGCCTGAGGATGGACACAGGCAGCTCACCCTGACCCCAGGCACCCACGGAGGCCCCCAGGCCAGCGGTCAGCCTCGCTGTCCTTGCAGCCGGCAGAGCCGCCCCCGTCTCCGACCCCGCGCTGCGGCCCCCCGGGCACGGCTGCCCCAGGCCGGGCCGAGGAGCGGGCAGCCCTACCTTGCGGTAGCCGCCGATCACCTCCTTCTGCTTCTCGAAGCGCTTGAAGAGGTCGGAGAAGGACTTCTCCGTGGAGCTCAGGTCCGCGGCGAGCTGCTCCCTGTCCTTCAGGACCTTCTGCACTTCCGCTCTGGCAGCCTCCTTCTGCCTCTGGACCTCCTCTGCAGAGCGAGCAGCCGGGTCGGGGTGCCGGCATGCCAGGCACCAGGGCGCTGGCAAGCGCGGGCCCGCCAGATGGCCCTCCCACCGCATGGGCCAGGCCGGCACGGGGCCAGCGGACACCCGCCCTCACGCAGTCCCATAGGGGCGAGTGCAGCGGCCCGAGCCCAGCCACCACAGGAGCTGCTGGACGCACTCAGCCGGTGGGGACAGGACGGGGCCCAGCACAGCTCTGCCCAGAGCCCCGTGGCCGTGGGCGGACGAGGCACGCGGGGCACTTACCCATCGCCTGGTACACGATCCCCTCAAACCCGTCCATGATCTTCCTGCGGGGGAGGGCGGTCAGTGCTGCGCCCCGCCGGCCCCACGAGCCCCGGGCCCCGCCAGCCCCGCCGGCCCCACGAGCCCCGGGCCCCGCCAGCCCCGCCGGCCCGCGGCCTTACCCCATCTCCAGGTTCTTGGTGTGGAGCTCCTCACACCGGCTCCTCAGCTCCAGGTTCTCCTGCTGTGCCGCCTGCACCTGGGAATCACACACACGCGGGAGCTGCACGCCCCGCCCCTCCCCACAGCAACGTCAGGAGTCACGGGCTCCACGGGGCTTCAGGGGACCCCGGGGGCCCTGGCCAGGCCGAGGCCACCTGCCTCACATGCCTCACACGCTGGATCGTGACACCCGCCACGGCACAGCCCAGCAGAGGCCCCGCAGCGCCCATCCTCCCGGTGTGCCCGTCAGCCCCACGTGACTCTAGCCGGGCACACCAGGTGCCAACGGCCAAGGCCCTGCGTGTCTGAGGGCAGAGGCTGGGGTCCTAACCCAGAGGATGGTGCAGATGGACTTTGGCCTGGAGGAGGCTCGGAATGGCACAGGGCAGGGTGGTAAAGGGACAGAGCTGCCCTCCACGCCCCAGACGGACACCAGGCCCCACTGCCACCTGCTCAGGTGTGCCCCGCGGCTGCGCCCGCCCCGCCGAGCCCCAGGGCGGCCTGCCCCTTACTGCGGCGTCCAGGTCTCGCTGGCTGTACCGCAGCACGTCCACGATGGGCCCCACGGGCAGGGGTGGACAGCTGGGCTCCAGGACACACAGGGGTTGGGCCGGCACCTGCAGGGATGAGAGACGCGTCACAAGGCTCTCAGCCTCGCCTCCTCCCACCCAGCACCAGCGAGCAGCCCCCACCATCAGCGACCTGCGGCTCCAGGGGGCCCGACGCGCTCACAGGGACAGGCAGGGCTCCCCCGAGGTCCAGGTCCACGAGCAGCGTGTCCAGGGGGCCCCCCGAGGGCTCAGCGGCGACCTGCGTGCTGGGGGCCGAGGAGCGAGGCGGCTGGGTCAGCCCACACGCGTCTGCTCGCACGGGGCCCCCCCGTGCTGCTGCCTGCCCGCCCCTGTCCACCCCGCCCGCACCTGTCCGCCTCAGCGGCCGTGGCCAGCGGCACGAGTCGCACAGGACTGTCTCTCAGGAGAGGATCGAACTTCAGGTACAAGGACTGCTTCCTCAGGGCCGACTCCTTGAACTGGGGGAGGCGGGGCACTCAGCGGGTTCCACGCGGCCCGGGGACGCCCTGGCCACACCGGACAGCCCCGGCAGCACAGGGAGGGCTGGAGCACGGGCGTGGCCAGGGTGCCGGGGGACACACACTGGGGGGCGTGGCCAGGGTGCCGCGGGACACACACTGGGGGGGGCGTGGCCAGGGTGCCGCGGGACACACACTGGGGGGGGGGCATGGCCAGGGTGCCGCGGGACACACACTGGGGGGGGGGCATGGCCAGGGTGCCGCGGGACACACACGGGGGGGGGCGTGGCCAGGGTGCCGCGGGACACTCACCGAGGAGGTCCCGAACTGCTCCAGGTAATCGATCTCGGCCCCCGTGCCTAGGACTGAGGGGCAGAGGTCAGGGGGCCCGGCTGGGCCCTGGGAGCCAACCCTCCTCCCGCCCTCCGCCCAGCCCAGCACCGGAGCTTTGGCCCACGGCTCAGGCCTCTGCCACTTGGGAGCCGACTGCTCTCACGGGGCGGGGGCACCGAGCGCGGCACCCGAGGCACTGCTGGGGTGAGCACCCGTCTACAGCTGTTCCAGAACAAACACCTGTCACGTCATCCGAGGCTGGAAAACCTCGAGGGGCCTAAACCATTCACAAAATCAACTTATCGGGGCCGGCGCTCTGATGTAGCAGATAAAGCCCCAGCCTGCAGGGCCGGCATCCCACATGGGCGCCGGTTCGAGTCCCGCTGCTCCACTTCCCACCCAGCTCCCTGCTGTGGCCTGGGAAGGCAGTGGAAGATGCCCAAGTCCTTGGGTCCTGCACCCACGTGCGAGACCTGGAAAAAGCTCCTGGCTCCTGTTTCTACCTGGCCCAGCTCCGGCTGCTGTGGCCATCTGGGGACTGACCCAGCGGATGGAGGACCTCTGTCACTCAGCCTCTCGAGTAAGTAAACGAGTCTCTGAGGAGGGAGACAAGTGGGATGGCACCCACACCAGGAGCTCCTGCGGGGGCCGGGGTGCAGACCGCCGACTCCAGAAACGGCACCGTGCCTCCCGGTGTGCAGCACCGGCCATCAGGGACTGCCGAGGACAACGCGTGCACACATTCCGTGCGAGCGCCCCTCTCCCCGGGCGTTCAGCCAGCAGGCGATGACCACGGAGAAACCGACGCCACATCGCTCTGCACACGGTGCACAGATGGCCCCAGGACAGCAGACCACGGCTCTGCCCACGAACACACACAGACAGACAGACAGACACGGCTCTGCACACGCACACACACACACAGATACCGTTCTGTGCATGCGCACACAGACAGCTCTGCACACACACACACACACACACAAGGACACGGCTCTGCACACACACACACACAGAGACATGGCTCTGCACACAAACACACAGACATGGCTCTGCACATTCACGCACAGATGGCCCTGGAGCACGTGACGCCCACGTGTGTCAGGGAGGGGCAGCTGCACCACAGGCAGCCCCGCCACACCACTGGGCCGGTGCAGGGACGTGGGGACGCAGCACTGTGAAGGCCCCCAGCCCTCAGGAGGGAGGCAGTCGCCCCCAGCCCGGGCGCGGGCAGGACAGGCAGGGCGCGGGGCTGCCCAGGGCCCACGGGGTGGGGGGCCTCTCCAGCTGAGGCCCCTCCGTTCCACTCCCAGCCTTCCACGACCGAGTTTCTAAGTGACCAAAACCGAGATGACGCCTTCTCAGCCCCAAAGGTCACCGCATGCCTGCCGGCTTCCGGGGCAGCCTTCTGGGACCTCAGGTCTGCACTGCCACCGCCCGTACCCGGGGGCGAGCTGTGCGCTCGGCAGGGCTCCCGCCACCAGGGTCCCCGCTCCCTCCACTCCTGCCCGTGACACTGTGGCCACAGCGTTAGCCTGTGAGCGCGGCCCAGGACGCACCCTCGGCGGGGTCTCTGAAGCTCTCCTCCTCCAGCTCCAGGGCCACAGGCCCCCTGCCCGGACAGCTCCTGGGCGTCGGCGTGCTGGGGGACTCCCGGGTTCCCTGCTGGAGAGGAGGTCGGAGTGGGCGGTGTGCCCCAGCCGCCAGCGACAGCGCCTGTGGCCTCTCCCGCCCCGCTCCCCCTCACAGGGCACATGGCAGGCGGCACGGGGTGGGCGCCACACCTCGTCTCCTGGTCCTGGGGTCTCGGCCACCGTCTGTACCTCAGGTGCGTCGCCCACCGAAGCCACACACGGCTGCCTGGAGAGGGGCAGCAGAGGGCTCCGGCACGGCCGCCACCTGCCAGGCCGAGCCGGCTCCGGGGAGGCGGCCGGGGAGGTGACCCAAGGAAGCCCCCCGGGGAGCGGCTGCCCCCACCCAACCGCCCCATACTTACTGGCTCGGGGGCGAGGGCTCGGCAGCCACAGGCCCCACACCCGGCTGGCCAGCCTCAGGGCTTTCTTGGGGCAGGGCCTCTGTGCCATCAGCCTTGGGGCCAGCATCACGCGGGCTGAGGTTCGGGCCAGGCGGCTCCTCCCGGCCGAGGTGGGGAGAGCCCGGGGGTGCAGGCTCGGCCTGCCCCTGCCTCCCCTCGGGCCTCTCTCCTTGCAAGGGCACCATGCTGCTGGCCTCGCCAGGGAGGTTCCGTCCCAGTGCGCCAAGTGCAGTCCCAGGGGCCTGTCCCTTCTGAGGACTTGGGGCTGCGGCCCCGCTGGCCTGCAGGGGGTCCACCGGGGTGGAGCCCACAGGGGGAGGGGCTCCGTCTTCTTGGTGAGCCGGGGCCCCCCCAGGCAGGCCTGTGGGGGAGACGAGCAGCACCCCGTGTGGTTCTCTAGGACCTGTGCCGAGAGGCGAGGCAGCTGTGGGCCGCGGCGTGCAGAGAGCGTCGTGGGAGCCTCCCTGTGAGGCCCTGGGCGGAGTCTCTGGCGCGGGTTGGGCCGCCACCCCCGGAGGCTGGCCTGGGATGCTGCTGGGTCCCGGCCCTGGGGACAGTGTCTGGCTTTCGGAACGTCCCGGGCTGCGGGGGGGGCTCGAGGCACTGCCCCGCAGGACGGCTGAGCTCACGTGCCCCGCAGGAGTGGCTGTCGCGGCTGTGGCGGCCACTGCTTGCCTCTGGAGAGGTCCGCTGGCTGTGCCGGGGCCCGCCTCCTTGGGGAGCTGCTGGCTGCCCAGAAACAGTCGCGGTCACCACTCGGGAGCCTGCCAGCCCCGCACCCCCGCACCCCCGCGGACAGCCTGCCGCGGGCCCCCCTCCGAGAGCCCTGGGGCGGGAGTGGAGTGGGCCACGCTCACCGCCCTGCTCCGCCGACTCTCCGAGTCTGAGCGTGGCAGGGGAGGGGCTCTGTGCCCAAGCGCTCTGCTCCCCCTCGCCGACACCCGGCCACACGCGCCTCACAGGGTGACGCGCAGGGCCCCCCACCCCAGGCAGGAGGTCAGGCCCACAGCAGCTGGGAGCCTCCTTCCCCGAGCCGCCCCACGCCCTCCTGGGCTGTCGTAACAACAGCGGTGGCCTCTGCTCCCTCGGCCAGTTCCCCCAGAGGACAGGGAGGCTGCAGGGCAGCAAGGCGGGGGTGGGTGCTTACTGGGGGCGCTTCCCTCTGCACACCCCAGATCTGCTCAAGAGAACGCTCTGGCCCCTTGGGCCAGCCACAGCCGGCACGAACCACGCCAGGGAGACCCCGTCCTGGGCCCTGGTGTCTAGACAGCACACGCCGGCACACAGAGCCCCGGCGGCCACCGTCTGGGCGGTGAAGCTTCGAGCCGCCCCCCCACCCCCGACGGTCACACGCCAGCCGCTCTCCGCCTCCACCCGCTCAGAGCGTGGCGGGCGGGGCGCAGACCCAGGAGCCAAGTGAGCACGGGAGACCGGAAGGCCCAGAGGTGGGGCCGGGACAGCCCGCCACGCAAGGAGCGAGGGCTGAGGTGGCCAGGGCATGGCCACCCAGCCAGCCAGCAACTGCCATGGACCAGTGTCCACACGCGCTGGACCACGCCGGGCAGGGGCCACGCGAGGCAGGCAGGGCCGCGGTGGACGGCACCCACACTCACTTCTCTTTCTGCGTCCCACTGAGAGGGTTCTCAGGTCCAGCGCCGCCATCCAGGGCAGAAAGGGCCTCCAGCTTACTGGTCACACTAGGCGTCAGGACCCTGTGCGTCTGTGGGTCCCGCGCAGGTGTCTGGAACGTCACCTGGGGGAGCGGGCAGTGAGGAGAGGCCCCCAGCCCAGAGAGCTGAGAGCAGACCCCGGGTGACCCCCAGCCCAGAGAACAGGCCCCCGGGTGACCCCCAGCCCAGAGAGCAGACCCCGGGTGACCCCCAGCCCAGAGAGCAGACCCCGGGTGACCCCCAGCCCAGAGAACAGAGAGCAGACCCCGGGTGACCCCCAGCCCAGAGAGCAGAGAGCAGACCCCCAGGTGACCCTCTGCCCAGAGAACAGAGAGCAGACCCCCAGGTGACCCCCAGCCCAGAGAGCCGAGAGCAGACCCTGGGTGACCCCCAGCCCAGAGAGCAGAGAGCAGACCCCGGGTGACCCCCAGCCCAGAGAGCCGAGAGCAGACCCCCAGGTGACCCTCTGCCCAGAGAACAGAGAGCAGACCCCGGGTGACCCCCAGCCCAGAGAGCCGAGAGCAAACCCCGGGTGACCCCCAGCCCAGAGAGCAGACCCCCAGGTGACCCTCTGCCCAGAGAACAGAGAGCAGACCCCGGGTGACCCCCAGCCCAGAGAACAGAGAGCAGACCCCGGGTGACCCCCAGCCCAGAGAGCAGAGAGCAGACTCCCGGGTGACCCCCAGCCCAGAGAGCAGAGAGCAGACCCCGGGTGACCCCTACCCCAGGGTCAGCAGAGAGCAGACCCCCCAGCGACCCCCAGCCTCGCACGCCAGCGCCCGCCCCGACCTTCGCGGCCTTGGCCAGGCTCTTGGGCGGCACATTCTCCTTCTGGGACAGGCGGAGAACGGACGACCTGCCGGTAACTTCCGGAGACGAAAACAGGAAGTGGCAGTTTTCTGGGCTTTTGTCGCCGGCGACGTTCTCGTCAGCTAAGATCTGCAGACTCATTCTGGAAAAGCAGAGCGTGCCACGTCGGGGAGGACAACCACGGACGGGCAGACACGGGCCTGGACGCCCCTGCTGCTCGGGCGTGCCCACGGCCCAGCGGCCCCTTCCGGGGGGCTCCGAGCCCGAGCCCCACGGCCCGGGGTGGGGACACAGCTGCTGCAGAGGCCGGGGAAACCCTGCCAGGAGGCCCCAGGCTCCCTCAGAGCTGCCAGTGGGGCTGCACCGGGCGCTTGCAGGGCCCCGGGCAAAGCAGACCCAGCTGCCGGGAGGGTGTCCCGGCGTTCACACACGCGGACCTTCAGAGGCCAGAAGGTTCTAGAAGACTCCGCTCCTACCAGCTCCATGCGGGTCACCAAGAGGACACACTTTTTACTTTTTTTTTTAAAGATTTATTTGCTTGAAAGTCAGAGTTGTACAGAGAGGAGAGGCAGAGAGAGAGAGAGAGAGAGAGAGGGAGGGAGGGAGGGAGGGAGGGGAGGCAGAGGCAGAGAGAGAGAGGTCTTCCATCCGCGGGTTCACTCCTCAACTGGCTGCAATGGCCGGAACTGTGCCAATCTGAAGCCAAGAGCCAGGAGCTTCCTCTGGGTCTCCCACACGGGTGCAGGGCCCAAGGACCCAGGCCATCCTCCACTGCCCTCCCAGGCCACAGCAGAGCCGGAGGGGAAGTGGAGCAGCCGGACCTGAACTGGTTGCCATTGAGGGTTGCCGGTGTTGTAGCGAGGCTGCCAGAGACCAGGGCATCACCGGCCCCACCGGACACCTGGGACGGGGTGGGGGCGGGGCCGGAGCAGGCGCTCACGGTGGTGCTGAGTGGACGGCCGGGGCTGCTGGACCTGGCCTGGCCAGCGGGCTCAGGTAGGCAGAGCAGCTGGGGGCAGGGGGCCCAGCCTCTCTGGGGGGCCGTGGGAGGGGCACTGCATTTTTAAAAGGAAGATGTACTGGGGACAGGGTTAAGCCACAGCCCACATGGAGTCCCTGCTGATGGCCTGGAGCGCAGTGAAGACGGCCCCAGCGCCTGCCCCGCGCGGCCCCGCCCGGGGGGTTACGGTCCCCTGGGGAGTGAAGCCGCGCAGACGACCCCTCTCTCTCTGCCCAGATCACCTGCTGGCGCACCCGATGCCGGCAGTGGCCAGGGCAGGCACAGGGCAGGGCCAAAGCTCCAGCCTCGGCTCCCACGGGTAGGGGGCGGGGCCGAGCGCTGAGGCGCGTTAGCCAGCAGCTGAGCCGTGGGGCCTGCAGGCTGACCAGCTTCCCCGTGGGAGCGCCGCGCAGGCAGGGCAGGGCTGGGGGCTCCGCTTTACCCAGCTGCCCTCCCGCCCATGCGGCCAAGGCGCAGTCACCTTGGAGTCAGGGCGCAGTCCCTGGGGAGACCGGGCACAGCCCCCCGTGGGGGGGGAGACCAGGATGCAGCCCCGGGGGGAGACCAGGGCGCAGCCCCGGGGGGAGGAGACCAAGGCGCAGCCCCGGGGGGGAGGCCAGGGTGCAGTCCCGGGGGGGGGGGGAGACCAGGGCGCAGTCCCGGGGGGGGGAGACCAGGGCGCAGCCCCGGGGGGAGGAGACCAAGGCGCAGCCCCCCGGGAGGGGGGAAACCAGGATGCAGCCCCCAGGGGGGGAACCAGGATGCAGCCCCCAGGGGGGGAACCAGGATGCAGCCCCCAGGGGGGGAACCAGGATGCAGTCCCCGGGGGGGGGGAGACCAGGGCACAGCCACCAGCACCCGCCGGGCTGCTCTGGCCATCGGGGGGCGCCCCGGCTGTCGGGGGCCCTGTCTCTAACCCAGCCCGAGACACCCCGGGCGCCAGGCGCGTCGCCCTGCGGGGGCGCGGAGCCGAGGACACGGGCCTGCGGGAAGCGGCAGGGGTCGGGAAGGCGTCTCGGAGGCGGAGGCGGAGGCGCAGGACGCGGCGGGAGGAGCGAGGCTGCGGGAGCGCGCGCCCCGCCCCCAGCCAGCCCGCCCGCGCAGGGCCCCGGCGAAGCCCCCGGGCCGGGCCCACGGCCCCCTCAGCCCGGCCGCACGCCGTGCGGGGCCCGGCAGCCGCAACCTACCTGCCCGCTCGCTGCCGGGCGCCAGGCCCGCGCCGCCGCCGCTAGCTCCGCGCCGAGGACTCGGATCAGACGCCGAGGCCGCCGCGCTCCCGCCCGCCGCGCCGGCGGATTCAAATACTGACTGTTGGCTCCACGCGGCCAATCAGCGCGCGGCCGGGGGCGGGACCGCAGGGCAGCGGCGGCCAATGGAAGGCCCCGCCGCACGCCCCGCCCCCGAGCGGCGGCAGTTCCGCTGTGGGCGCGGCGCGCGGGGCTCTGGGGCCTTGGGGCGCTGACGAGGCTGGGCAGGCCTCGGGTCACCTTCGGGGGGACAGTGACTGTGGGGCCCGCCATCGCCTGCGAAGCCGCCTGGGCCTAGGTTCCTCCAGCGGTACAGCGGGACCGGGAGCAGCGCCACGTCCGGGGTCTGAGGTTGAACGTGGCCGCACCCCGGGGCGCCGTCGCTGCGGCCCCCCACTTCCGTCTGGGCGCGGAGCGCCGAGTCCGCCTCCCAGGGTGCCCCGCGGGAGGGCCGAGTGAGGACTGCATCTCCCATAGTGCCCCGCGGGCGGCCCGATTGGGGCTCCATCTCCCAGAGTGCCTCGCGGGCAGGCCTGGCCGCGGACTCCATCCCCCAGAGGGCCTTGCGGGAGACGCGGCCTGGGACTCCATCTCCCAGACTGCCCCGCAGGCGGCCTGGTCACGGACTCCATTTCCCAGAGGGCCCTGCGGGCGACCCAGTCTGGGACTCCATCTCCTAGGGGCCGCCGCCGCGGACGTCCGGCTTGTGTTGGCCACGACCGAGTGGCCGGGTTACCGGACTCGGCAGCGGCGCCCGTCCGTGGCCGCTGCGCGCCGGCGGCACGATGGACAGCCCCGAGGTGACCTTCACGCTAGCTTACCTGGTCTTCGCCGTGTGTTTCGTGTTCACGCCCAACGAGTTCCACTCGGCCGGGCTCACGGTGCAGAACCTGCTGTCCGGCTGGCTGGGCAGCGAGGACGCCGCCTTCGTGCCCTACCACCTGCGCCGCACGGCCGCCACGCTGCTGTGCCACTCGCTGCTGCCGCTGGGTGAGCGCCCCGCCCCGGCCAGGCCGAGCCCGCACCCCGGGGCCCGCGGGGGGCCCAGGCGATCGGCCCAGCCCCGGCCCCTGCCCAGCCCGGGCCGGGCCGCTTGTGGAGCGCGCTCGGCTGGCACCGGGGTGCCGGCTGGACGGGATGGGCAGCGGTTAGCGCGTGGAGACGGCGGCCTTGCCGCGGGCCCTGAAGGCAGGCGTGGGGTGCACGGTGGGCACTGGGGGAGGGGAGGCCCTGGGGGTCGGGCGGGTGGCGGGCAGGTGCGCGCGTCCTCCCAGCCCAGGGCTGCGCCTCGGACACCTGTAGGCTTGCGAACCTGCCCGCTGCTGGAGCGCGCTGCGCACGGCCCTGCGGCTGGCCAACCAGAGGCCTTTAGCCACCGCTTTGCGGACCGGAACCTGCCCGTGCGGCCCATGCAGGACTCACGTGTTTCCCTTTCGTGAGAGCGACAGAGCCTCGTTTGCTGGTTCGCCCACAGCAGCCGGGAGCCGGGGACGCCCACGCAGTGGCCCCGCCGTCCGCTCCCGGTCCGGTCAGTCTCAGGTCTGTGGCCAGGGCCGCGAGACCGGGGGTCAGCGCCGTGCGTCTCTGGGTTTTTGCGGCGTTAGGCCTGCGGAGGTGACCAGGGCGCAGGGCCAGGCCGAGCCGCGCGGCTCCCCTACCCGAGCGCAGTCCCCTGAGCGCGTGCCCCCTGCAGGCTACTACGTGGGCATGTGCTTCGCGGCCTGGGACAAGCGGCTGCACTCCCCGAGCCAGGCCCCCGAGGCCTGGCGGCTCTTCCTGCTGCTGGCCGTCGCCCTGCCCTCCGCCGCCTGCGCCGTGGTGTGCTACTGGTCCCGGGACCGCTGGGCGCGCCACCCCCTGGCCCGCTCCTTGGCGCGGTACGCGCTCCCGCGCTCGGGCTGGGGTGCCGTCGCCGCCTCCGTCGACACCGAGTTCCGGCGCATCGACAAGTTCGCCACCGGGGCGCCGGGCGCGCGCGTGATCGTGACGGACACGTGGGTGATGAAGGTGACCACGTACCGCGTGCACGTGGCGCGGCAGCAGGACGTGCACCTGACCGTGACCGAGTCCCGGCAGCACGAGCTGTCCCCGGACTCCAACCTGCCGGTGCAGCTGCTCACCATCCGCGTGGCCAGCGCCAGCCCCGCCGTGCCGCCCTTCGACATCCGGTAAGCGCGCGGGGCCCCGGGGTCCCCGCCCTGCCCCTCCGCGGGCCGCTCTGCCGCCGCCCCCGGCCCAGCAGGCCTGGCCTCCCGCAGGCTGAACTCGGCCGAGTACGGGGAGCTGTGCGAGAAGCTGCGCGCGCCCATCCGCAGCGCCGCGCACGTGGTCATCCGCCAGAGCCTGGGCGACCTGTTCCTGGAGACCTTCGCCTCGCTGGTGGAGGTGAACCCGGCCTACGCGGTGCCCAGCAGCCAGGTGGGCGGCGCGGGCGCGGGCGGGCGCGGGCGGGGGCGGCGCGGCGCGGCGGCCCGGGCTCCCTGCCACCCCCGTGTCCCCAGGAGCTGGAGGCCTGCATCGGCTGCATGCAGGCGCGCGCGGCCGTGAAGCTGGTGAAGACGTGTCAGGACGCGGCGGCCGGCGAGTGCCAGCAGTGCTCCTGCCGCCCCATGTGGTGCCTCACCTGCATGGGCAAGTGGTTCGCCAGCCGCCAGGACCCGCAGCGCCCCGACACCTGGCTGGCCAGCCGCGCGCCCTGCCCCACCTGCCGCGCGCGCTTCTGCATCCTGGACGTGTGCTGCGTGCGCTGAGCGCCGCGGGGCGCCCGGGGCTGGCGCAGGCCGGTTCTCGGGCCTGGGGGAGGGGCGCGGGCGCTGCGGGTCCCCGCTGGGTGGGGAGGGGCGGCGCTGCTGCCGCAGGGCCTGGGACCCTCACAGCCCGGCCCCCGGCTCCGGCTCCAGCGGGGCGAGCTCGGGGACCGGGACGCGGCTGCCCAGGGGCACTCTTTCTAGAGAGTTCGCTGGTTGTACGCGGCAGGGCACGGCCTAATAAACCCTTAGCCGGAGGTGGCTGTTCGTCTCTCTCCGACGGAACGCGGCTCGGGGACCCCCGCCCACCAGTGCGCCCGGGCGAGGGTGCGGGACGCGGGGACACTGCCCCGGGCGAGGGTGCGGGACGCGGCGACACGGGGCCCAGCGCTGCGTGCGGGGTGGCCGGAGGTGCCGAGCGCAGCCGGGGACACGGGGGGGGCGTCTGAGGTGGCCGCCGCGCGGTCGACGGTCGCCGCTCCGAGACGCCCCGTCAAGACGCCCGACACCGCGCCGAGAGGGCGCTGTCCGTGCCTTCCGGGTTCCCGGTTCCCGCCGGTGCCGGGACACGCCCCCCGCGAAGACAAGCCAATCGGCAACACGCCTCGCCCGGGTCCGGACCAATCAAAGGGGCGTCCACGCCCAGGGGGGGACCAATAGGAAGCGCGTTCTCCTGCCCCCCCTTCCATGGGGGGGGCCCTCGTCGCGCACGCTACTGAATCTCCCGCCAATAACACTGCGCCCGCGAAGGCGCGACCAATCAACGTCCGAGGGGTCCGCGGCGGCCGGCCGCCTCCATGTCGTGGCGGGGCAAGCTGCTCCTCAGGGTTCTCCTCAGTGGCCGGGCCGACGCGTCTGTCCAGGTGGCGGTGCCCAGCCGCGAGGTCTCCAGGCTCCCCGCTGTCCGGGGTCCGCAGCCCAAGCAGTGGGCCCGCGAGGCTCCCCCGCCGGCGGGCCCGATGGTTTCGCCCGTCCGGCGCGCGCGGGAGCGCCGAGGGGCGGGGCCAGCGGCCCCTTAAAGGCGGTTGGGGGCGGGGCGCGCGCAGAGTGTCAGCGCCGCCGCGGGAGAGGCCGGCCGTGCCGTTCCCGCCGCCGCCGCCCCGCGCGCCGCCCGCCCGCCGCCGCCGCCGCCGCCGCCGCCGCCGCCGCCATGGCCTGCCAGCCGCGAACGCCCCCCAGGTACGGCGGCCGCTGCGACGGGGGCGCCAGGTGAGGCAGGCCGCGCGGCCGCGGGGCTGGGGGCTCGGGCGGCCGGGCCGGGGCCCTGCGTGCTGACCGCAGCCTGTGTCCGCAGCCCGCCGTCCCCCGCGAGGTGGAGCCTCGGACGGAAGCGCAGAGCCGACGGGAGGCGCTGGAGGCCCGAGGACGCCGACGAGGGCGAGCGCCGGGGCGCCGACCGCAGACCCGAGAGGTGCGGCCTGGGGGCGCGGCGCGCCGGGGTCGGGGCCGGGGCGCGGCCCGAGGCGGAAGCCCCCCGGCCCCCGTGCGCGCCCCACGCCTGGGGCTGCTTCCGGGCGGAGGGCGAGGCCGGGGGCCGCGGTGCCTCGGGGGCCCTGGGAGGCTGGGGTGACGCGGAAGCCGTGAGGCCCTCGGGCGGGGCGGGGGCGCGGGGGGCGTCACGCCCCTGCCAGCGCGCGGGGCCCGTGGAGCCGTTCGCCCGGGGCCGGGCGGGGCAAAGCGGCTTTAGCCTCGGTCCCCTGAGAGCTGGCGGGGCGCGGTGCCCCTGCGCCCCCCGTCTCGCTCCGCGAGAGGCCGGGGCGGGCCCTCGGGCGGCTGCAGCTGCTCTCCCAGGCCCGCGGCGCCCTCGGGATGCCGGGTCGCAGGAGGCTCCGTGGGCCGTCGGACTCCGGGCGCTGGGGGTCGTGGCTGCAGGACCCAGAGCTGAGCCTGAGCACACGGCGGCGGGGATGCGTGTGCCCCGCTTCCCGCAAGCCTCCCCGCATCGTGCCTGCGGCGGAGCTCCCTTTTTTTCTTCCTGAAGCGTTTTGTCTCAAAGGCAGGGCAGCGCAGGGGTCGGGTGGCCGGCGGGAGCACCTCATGGGGGCGCCGATCAGGCCCGGCTCCCTGCTGTGGCCTGGGGGGGCAGTGGAGGACGGCCCACCTACAGGGACCCCTGGCGAGGGCGTGGAGACCCAGGAAAGCTCCTGGCTCTGGCCTGGCCCAGCCCCGGCTGCACGGCCGTTTGGGGGGCGAGCTACTGGACAGGAGATCTTTCAAGTAAGGCGAGGGGTGGGTGCTGTGGCGTGGTAGGTGGGCTTCCGCCTGCGGCACCGCCGTCCCCTGTGGGTGCCGGTTTGAGTCCCGGCTGCGCCACTTCCGACCCGGCTCCCTGCTGTGGCCTGGGAGAGCAGCGGAGGATCCAGGTGCTTGGGCGGGAGGCGGGAAGAAGCCTGGCTCAGGTAGCCAGCGGGGGCAGTGGCCCAGCGCAGGGGAGGCCTGTCAGTGACTCCCCTCTCCAGTGAACGAGCAAGTCTTTATAAAAGGGGCGAAGTGAAGAAGCAGAGAGACGTGCTCACCCCCAGATGCCTGCGCCAGCCCTGCGTGGGTCAGGCCGGAGCCAGCTGCCCGCGTGGACGGCGCAGCCCTGTGCTGCCTCCCAGAGCCCTGGGCGTTTGGATGGGGAGCGGCCAGGCCCAGGCCCAGGCCCTCTGGCGCGGGGACGCGGGCTCCTGAGTGGCCGGCTGGGCGCGTCCCCAGTTCCGCCGCCAGTAAGTCCCGAATTTGATGCCAGGCCTTTCCCGCCGTGTTGGGACCTGGAGTTGGACTTGTGGAAATTCCGTTTCGGTGTGTGGTGAGGGGAGACGTTGCTACGTGAAGGGGTTGTCCGCCGCTTGAGTCGAAGCTTGAGGCACAGCGGCAGAGGTCGGAGCTTCCTGGTCACGCGCGAAACGACGCCAGCAGCCAGGCCTGGGCCAGGCTGAGCGGGGAGACCGGGTCTCCCGGATGGGCGGAGATAGGCAGAATGACAAAGCTCTCCCGTCCACCAGGTCTCCCCAGATGCCACAGGAGCCAGGACTGGGCCCCCCTGCAAGTCGGAGCCGGGAACCCAAACCCTTGGCTCTTAGCTGCTTCTGGGCGTGTTGGCAGGAGGCTGGGGGAAGCAGGGGTGGGGCTCGGTCCTGGGCACCCACGGTGCCCCCTGCCCACCCGTGGCGGCAGGTGTTGGGTCGCTAGTGGCCATAGAAGAAAGAGGAGGAATACAGAAGTGCGCGGTCACCCCTGCTCTGGGATCTGTGAGGACACACGTGGCGATTCCACCCGCCAAGACTTGACCCGTCGAGGCTTTTTTTTTTTAAAGATTTATTTATTTATTTGAGAGGCAGAGTTACACAGAGGAGAGGCAGAGAGAGAGAGAGAGAGAGGTCTTCCATGCACTGGTTCACTCCTCAATTGGCCACAACGGCTGGAGCTGGGCCGATCCGGAGCCAGGAGCCCCTTCCAGGTCTCCCACGTGGGTGCAGGGGCCCAAGGACTTGGCCGTCTTCTACTGCTTTCCCAGGCCACAGCAGAGAGCTGGATGGGAAGCGGAGCAGCCAGGACTCGAACCGGCCCCATATGGGATGCTGGCACGGCAGGTGGCGGCCTTACCCGCTCCACCACAGCGCCGGCCCCTCCGTCAAGTGTTGTTTTCAGGTTGTCTGACCTTGGCTAAATGTTTCCTTGAGGTCAGGGTAAACCTGAGCTCCTGGGGGAGGCTGAGCCCGGCGGCCGCGGCGCCTCTTCCAGGGGAGCGAGGGAGGCACAAGGAATGGCTGTGCGGCCCCGCCCCGCCCCTCACGCCCCGCGACGCATCTGACCCCTGCTTCCAGGCTTCCAGGCGGTCGCTCTGCGTACCCGGGGTCTCAGGAGTCACATATCTGCGTATCACGGAAAACTGCCTGGGTGTCACGATATTTGCATGACACGGAACTTAGTCTTTTTTTTTTTTTTTGGAATATTATTTGAAAGGGAAAGTTACAGTGAGAGGCAGAGACAGAAGGTCTTCCATCCGCTGGTTCACTCCCCAAATGGCCTCAGCCAGAGCTGAGCCAATCAGGAGAGCCAGGAGCTTCTTCTGGGTCTCCCATGTGTACACGGGCCCAAGCACGTGGCCGTCTTCTGCGGCTTTGCCGGGCGCGTTACTTAGCAGGGAACCAGGTCACGTGGAACCCTGGGGCTCGCGGATGCTGGTGCTGCGGGCAGCAGCTTACCCTGCGGTGCCACAGTGCCGACCCCGCATCCTCACCGCGTGCTGCCAAGCGAGGAGGAGTTCCAGAGAGAGAGAAAGCTTCCGTTCACTGGTTCACTCCCCAGACGCTGCAGCAGCTGGGGCTGGGCAGAAGTCAGGAGCTTCATCCGGGTCTCTGACGGGGGTGCAGGGACCCAAGTTCTCGGGCCACCACCTGCTGCTTTACCCAGGCCATTAGCAGGGAGCTGGATCCGACTGGAGCAGCCGGGAGTCGAACTGGCGCCCAGATGGGACGGTGGTATCACAGGCAGTGTCTTGGTGCTGCCCCCCCCCCCGAAATCTGTTATAGAAAACTGAAAATAGGCCGGCGCCGCGGCTCACTAGGCTAATCCTCCGCCTAGCGGCGCCGGCACACCAGGTTCTAGTCCCGGTCGGGGTGCCGGATTCTGTCCCAGTTGCCCCTCTTCCAGGCCAGCTCTCTGCTGTGGCCAGGGAGTGCAGTGGAGGATGGCCCAGGTGCTTGGGCCCTGCACCCCATGGGAGACCAGGAGAAGCACCTGGATCCTGGCTCCTGCCATCGGATCAGCGTGGTGCGCCGGCCGCAGCGGCCATTGGAGGGTAAACCAACAGCAAAGGAAGATCTTTCTCTCTGTCTCTCTCTCTCACTGTCCACTCTGCCTGTCAAAAAAAAAAAAAAAAAACCTGAAAATAGTTGTTCACTTTGAGTAAGAGAACAAGTGGTGTCGGGTGCCGACAGCGCGGTTGCTGTTGTCTGCCTTTGCTGTCGTGGGCACAGGCTGAGGCCGGGAGCAGAGATTCTCTCAAAGTCTTCCCTGGACCTCTGCCCAGCAGCCTCTGCGTGAGTCCTGACGCTGATTCTGCAGGGAAGGTGGGTCCTGTTTCCATTTTTTTTTTTTAAAGCGTGTTTCTCTTTTAAAGATTTATTTATTCAAGAGACAGAGGTGGAGAGACAAAGAGGTCTTCCATCTTCTGGTTCACTCCCCAGATGGCCCCCATGGCCGCAATGGCCAGAGCTGTGCTGATCCCGAGCCAGGAGCTTCTTCCAGGTCTCCCACGTGGGTGCAGGGGCCCAAGGACCTGGGCCATCTTCTACTGCTCTCCCAGGCCACAGCAGAGAGCTGGGTCGGAAGAGGAGCAGCTGGGACCCAAACTGGTGCCCACATGGGATGCCAGTGCCACAGGGAGAAGTCTAACCCACTGCACCACAGTGCTAGGCCCCCCCCCCCTTAGGGATTTTTAAATTTATTTATAAAGATTTGTTTATTTGAAAGAGTTGGAGAGGTAGAGACAGAGGTCTTCCATCCCCTGGTTCACTCCTCAATTGGCCACAACAGACAGAGCTGAGCCAATCAGAGCCAGGAGCCAGGAGCTTCTTCTGGGTCTCCCACACTGGTTCAGGGGCCCAAGCACTTGGGCCATCTTCTACTGCTCTCCCAGGCCAGAGCAGAGCTGGATCGGAAGAGGGGCAGCCAGGACTCTAACCGGTGCCCATATGGGATGCCGGCACCAAGGCTGCGGCTTTACCCGCTGTGCCGCAGTGTCGCACTCCCCCTCCCCCTTTAAGTTCTGTTTGAGAGGCAGAGTTACTAACAGGCAGAGAGAAGGGTCTCCCATCTGCTGGTTCACTCCCTAAATGGCTGGATCTGGGCTGATCCAAAACCAGGAGCTTCACCCAGGCCTCCCACGTGGGTGCAGGGCCCCAAGCACTGGGCCGTCCTCCGCTGCTTTCCCAGGCCGTTAGCGGGGAGCTGGCCGGGAAGTGCAGCAGCCCGGACCCAAGCTGGCCCGTTTGGGAGGTGGGTGCCGCAGGTGAGGCCTAACCTGCGCCACGGCGCCGGCCCGTGAGCCGCGCTTGAACCGCGCGTTCTCGTTGGCTTGCAGCTTTACTACCCCTGAAGGCCCCAAACCCCACCCTAGATGCTCGGACTGGGCAGACGCAGTGGAAGAGGATGAAATGAGGACCAGAGTCAACAAGGAGATGGCAAGGTAACCTGCGGGTCTGCCTGGGGGCGTGTCGGGGGCCAGCCGTGCCGCCGGCGGCCCTGGGGGCGTCTGTCCCCTGCGTGTCCTGGGTGGTCCTTGGGTGTGGGAGGGGCCGCCAGGCGGGCAGCGTGTGCAGAGCGGAGCTCTGAGCTGTGTGACCCGTTACCAGGCAGCCCAGTCCTTGTCTGGGTCCCTTCCCCCGACTGAGACGCGGCTGGGTGAGCTCTGCGATGGGCCACACTGAGGTTGTGAGCTGCTGGACAGTGAGGGTCTTAGCCGGGTTCTCACTTTGGGAAAAGTGTCCTCGTGCCCGGCAGGCGGGGCTGTGCTCCTGTTGTCACCTCGGAGAGCTGGGACTTGGTCACGGGACCTACAGGGCCACTCTAAGTGTCAGCACGTGGACGTGGCCGGGGTGACGGAGTTGTTGTGTTGGTGCAGGGCTCAGCTGCACAGCCAGGATGTCCGGCTGTCTGCGGGTTCTGTGTTCTCACGTGGAGCTGTCTGCAGCCCCCACCCCCGCCGCCAGGGGCTGTCTGCAGCCTCTCCCTGGACTCACTGATCTGAAAGACACTTCCACCTGCTTCCTCACGCCAGGTGACTGCAGCGGCCTGGGCTGAGCCCAAGCTAGGAGCCAGGAAAACTTTTTTTCGGGGCCAGCACCGTGGCACAGTTGGTAAAGCCGCTGCCTGTGGCGCCGGCATCCCATGTGGGCATTGGTTCGAGTCCCAGCTGCTCCGCTTCCCATCCAGCTTCCTGCTAAAGCACCTGGGAAAGAGTAGAAGATGGCCCAGGTGCTTGGGCCCCTGCACCCACGGGAGACCTGGGAGAAGCTCCTGGCTCCCAGTTTTGGACTGGCCCAGCTCCGACCACTGTGTGGCCATCTGGGGAGTGACCAGCGGGTGGAGGTTCTGTGTCATCTCTCCCTCTAACTCTGCGTTTTTCAAGATTGACTTGAAAGGCAGGATGACGGGAGAGACAGACGTCTTCCACCTGCTGGCTCACTCCCCAGAGGGCCGCAGTCGCTGGGCCTGGGCCAGGCTGAAGCCAGGAGCCAGGAACTCCATCCTGGTCTCCACGTGGGTGCAGGGACCAGGAACTTGGGCCGGCGTCTGCTGCTTTCCCGGGCGCGTCAGCAGGGAGCTGGGCTGGAAGTGGAGCAGCCGGGACCACGGTGTGGGAGGCGGGTGTGGGACGGGGAGCTTAACCCGCCGCGGGGCCGCTGCCGGCCTGCACAGCCTCCAGGAGTTCCCTGCCGAGGACCTCCGTGCCTCGGTGGAAGCCGCAGTGTGTGTTTTTCTCTCAGGTATAAGAGGAAACTCCTCATCAATGACTTCGGAAGAGAGAGGAAGTCGTCCTCCGGGAGGTGAGTGCCGCGTCTGCCGCTCTGGTGGGCGGAGGCAGCCGGGGCGGTGGTGGCGGCGGCGGTGCCACCGTGAGGCTGGGGGGGCCTGCATTGCCGCGCGCCAGTTCCGGGCTCGGCTCGCACAGTCCCCACAGCGAGGCTTCCTCTGCTCTCAGCTCTGACTCGAAGGAGTCCGTGTCCGCGGTGCCGGCCGACCTGGAGACCGACGAGAGCGTCCTCATGAGGAGGCAGAAGCAGATCAACTACGGGAAGAACACGATCGCCTACGACCGCTACGTGAAAGAGGTGCCGAGGTAGGAGCCGGCGCCGCCTGGCCCTGCGGCTGCCCAGACAGAGCCCCTGCCGGGGAGGGCGAGGGACGCGCGAGTGCAGGCCAAGAAGGGCTGGGAGTTCACGTTCGGCACCGCAGAGGTCTGGCCCTGGAGCGACATCACCGCCTCGTCCACACAGCTGGTCTCGCCGCCCCTGCCCTGCAGGCACGGAGGCCCAAGGAGAGCTCCGCTCCTGGCGGGTTGGGCGAGAAAGTGAGACTCGGGCAGACTGCTTTTCACGTGCGGTGCTCCTCGGGCTGTAGGTGTGTCCCTCCCCGCGTGCTGCCGCGATTGGCAGGTCCTGGCACGCGCTCTCTTTCCTGTAGACACCTGCGGCAGCCTGGCGTTCATCCCAAGACCCCCAACAAGTTCAAGAAGTACAGCCGACGGTCGTGGGACCAGCAGATCAGACTCTGGAAGGTGGCGCTGCATTTCTGGGACCCCCCGGCTGAAGAAGGCTGTGACCTGCAGGAAATGTGTGTGTCCGTCGCCTTGTTCGGGCGGCTCGCTGCCTCGCTGGGGTCCTGGGAGTCCTCAGGGCGGAAGCCTGGGGTCGGGCTCACGTCGTGGGGCTGGAATAGAGCACTTGGCGTGTCTAGGAACATGTGGCCGCGCTGCTTTCTGCCGAATGGGAAGGGGCAGCCGGGGCTTGAACCTGCCTGACACAGCAGGGCTTGGGCCAGGTCAGATCCGAAGCCCAGGACTCTGCGGGTCTCGGGTGGTCAGAAAAGGGCAGGAGCGGAGCCAGCCTCTGACGCAGGACGAGGCCCAGGGCTGGCCCGCTCGATGTCGTGGTGTTCCCAGCGAGAGAAACGTGTGTATGATTGGTTAGGACGCCGACTGACTGATGTGAAAGGCAGAGCTGCAGGGTGAGGGAGGCGGGCATGGCTGTGCTCGCTGCCCTCTTCTCGCTCGCCCACGAAGCGCGTTGCCTGCTGGGAGCTCGGTGAGGAGCTCGCGGGTTGAAGCTGTTTCTGCTCGATGGGGCTGCTGTGGCGCCGTGGGCGAGGCGACTCCGGGTGTGCCACAGCTGGCCCTGGCCTCGCAGCTCGTGCTCACCGGTGTTTGGGTTCTTGCCGGTTCCTCAGCGGCTGCCCGCGGAACCAGAACTCCCATCATCACGTGCGCCACTGGAGGCCGTGTGGTGCCGCCACGCCTCGGGCAGGGTCTGGTGTGCCGCGCGGCTGAGAGCCGGCGCCTCGGGACGCGTGATGGCGCAGGTGCACCGGTCGGACGGCAGCTGACGCGCCTGTTGGTTTCTCTTGGCAGACACCCCGTAGACCTCGGGGACGTGGAGACGGGATCTGCAGAGAGCTCCGGGTCCCAGTCAAGCTCCCAGGCTGACTCTGTACGTATGTCCTGGCTCCGTCCGCGGCCTGGAGACTGATGAGGGCGCCCCGTCTCCCGCCACTGAGGCGGCAGGTGGCACCGCAGGCTCAGCTCTTACGGGGCGGCCTCTGTAGGCTTCACTGTCCAGTCTGTTCCGCTGTTGTCATGGGGGGGTCCTTGCGTCTGGTCCAGCGTCTTCGCCTCTTCGCGCGCGCTGTCACTGGGCTGTGTCCGGAGCCACCTGCAGGTCCTGACAGCGGGGGTGTGTTTGTGCCTGAGATTTTCCCTGCGTTGTCAGGGTTTCTTTGAAGATTTTATTTACTTGAGAGGCAGAGTTAGAGAGAGAGAGAGGTCTTCTGTCCATCTGCTAACTCCCCAGGTGGCCGCAGCGGTCAGAGCTGAGCCGATCAGGAGCCTCTGGGTCTCCCGCGTGGTGCAGGGCCGCCATCTGCTCTCCCAGGCCGCAGCAGCTCCGCTGGTGCCCGTGTGGGCCGACGGCAGCTTTCCCCGCTCCCGTTGAAGGACAGGTGGCTTGCTGCTCACGCGGGGTGGGGTGGGGTGAGCGTGGCTGCAGTCCCGGGATGTCTGGGTGCCGTGGACGCTTGGGCAGTGGTACCCCCGCAGAAGTGTCCCGAGAGGTCCGCGCCCTGCTGCGTGTCCGGGCGTGCGCCTGCGGCCACTGGGCAGAGGTCTGCGCCCTGCTGCGTGTCCGGGCGTGCGCCTGCGGCCACTGGGCAGAGGTCTGCGCCCTGCTGCGTGTCCGGGCGTGCGCCCACTGGGCGGTGCCGCGGCTTCGGTGCTGTTGTCTCGGGCTAAGGATGCTCTCGGGCGGGTCCCGGCGCTGTGGTCTGGCTCAGTCGGGGACCGCGTGTGACTCACCTCCAGGCTGGTTCTGTGGAGGTGTGTGCGTCGCCTTGGAGCTGCTGGGCTGGGCGAGAGTGGGGGTTTCAGGCTGCTTCAGCGGTGGGGGAGGGTTGGAGCTTTTTCTGGTGGTTCCACCAGATTTCTCTCGTGCAGAACAGGAACTTTGTTGTTCGCATTCATAGTGAAACCTGGGTTTTGGTTGGCAAAACATTGACCTTCAAGATTATCTGAACCCCCTGCTTGTAAACCTTGATGTTTGAGTGTGTGGCTTTTCAGGGTTTTAATTAGATATGCAAAAGTCTGTTGACGGAAGCAGCGCAGGAATAGTTCAGTTTAAACGGTCGCGCCCAAGAGAGCTGTTCGTGGTTTTCCTGGCCCTGTGGGATTCCGCATCCAGAACTGTGTGCACCGGAACTTTGTCTTGGACCCAAGCTTGTGTGCGCGGTGGGCGTGGCCCCAGTGTCAGCTCAGGGGAGCACACTGGATGCTGGCCTCCTCGGTGTCCCCCGGGTGTGAGGTGTTGAGAAGGCGCCAGAGCTGGGCTGGTCCCCTGGGCTGAGCCCACTTGTGATTCTGCCCCCGACCCCTGGAGGTGTCTTGTCACACCCTCGTCACACCCTCATGTTGGCTCCTGCTGGGGGAGGTGGCTGTGGCTCAGTGAGTGGCCCTGGGGGGAGGGGAGGAGAGTGGTGGCCCTGGGGGGAGGGGAGCTGGGGTGGAGTGGGGTGGCGTTTCCCTCTGGCGCGCCGTCACCCGGCTCTGTCTTCCAGGACACGTACCGCGGCACGCCCACCAAGGTCCGGCACGTGGACCGCCAGCTGGAGGACGAGTTTGACCTGGAGGCCTGCCTCACGGAGCCCCTGAGGGACTTCTCCACCATGAGCTGAGCGCCAGCCCGCTGCGCACTGGCTGCTGGGCTCCGTCTAGGTGACTCATGAATCTTTTTTCTTCAGACCCGTTCATTGTGTGTGTGGTGCGTTCCGCGTGTTCCCACTGCAAGTGCGGCAGAGCCGGGGGTCGTCTCAACGGAACTGCTGCTGTCTGCTCTCCCAGGCTGAGCTGGCGAGTGGGTCCACCGCGGCCACCGCGGCTGCGGCCTGTCGGGCGGGTGGGGGCGGGGCTGTTGCCGGGCTCACAGGACCAGCCGAGCGCAGTGTCCGCCCCGGGATCTGGCAGTGCAGACGCCGCGAGCATCCCCTTGGCACCGCGCGCCTGCGAGTGCCCGCGTCCAGGCCTGAGGGCCGGGCCTGTGTGAGCCGCAGTCCTCCCTTGGTACTGGTACGCAGTGCTCGGGTACTGGTACCGGTGCTCGGCCAGCTCTCGACCCTGTGCTCCAAGAGTTGAGGCAGCAGAGGGACTCGGAACTCCTGACGGTCGTTGGCCTTGCAAGTCGCTGTGAGTGACGCCGTGTACAGTTTCCGTTCAGGTATTGAGTTGTAAACTTGCTGTTCGGATGTTATGTTTCTGTTGCTTTTGTATGGACTGATACTGCAGAAATAAAAGAGCCTTCGTGGCCTCGCTGGTGCCGCTGCCTGCTCCCCACCTGGGGTCACGGCCCGTCTGGATCCCCAGGCCGCCTTTCCGCACCCGGACCCCCAGGTCCTGGCCGCTGCCCGCGGACGTGGCCCCCAGCCCAGGCGTCCCTGGGACTCGCGGGGCTTGTCACAGTGTGTGGGAGACGGGGGTCGGGGGTCGGGTTAAGGTCCACGAGTGAGGGTGCAACAGTGGCGTGTTGGTTGCCCTGAGCGCACAGGGGGGAGCTGCGGGAGGTGCAGGAACGAGCGGGAGGGGCTCCTTCAGCCGGGGACGTGGGGCTGGCGGCTGGTTTAAAGCTGTGACCCCTCCGCCAGGGATCTGTGGGGTGGTTCCCACGAGCCGAGCCCGGCAGGATTCCTGGGCATCTCAGCTTTTATTTTTTTAAAGATTTATTTATTTGAAAGGTGAGGTGAAGGGGACACAGCTCTTCCATCTGCTGGTTCACTCCCCATGTGGCTGCGACAGCTGAAGCCAGGAGCCTCTTCCCGGTCTCCCAGGCACACGAGCAGGGGCGGGATGGGAAGTGGAGCAGCCGGGACCCAAGTTGGTGCCCATGTGGGATGCGGGCAGCACACGGGGGTGAGGCAGCCGAGGGGGCTGGAGCAGGGTGTGATAGATGAGGGGTGGGGAGGGGCGTCTGTGTTGGTCCGGTGGAAGTGGGCGGCCAGGGAGGTCTCAGCAAGGGGTATGCACATGCACCGGGGGGCTGGGAGCTGGCGGCCAGCGCTGTGGTGTAGAAGGTAAGTGCCTGCAGCGCCGACATCCCACAGGGGCACCGGTTCAAGTCCTGGCTGCTCCACTTCTATCCAGCTCCCTGCTAATGGCCTGGGAAAGCAGTGGAAGATGGCCCCACCGTTGTGGCCATTTGGAGAGTGAACCGGTAGATGGATGATCTCTCCTGTTTCTGCTTGTGTGGCCAGCGTCCCATGTCGGTGCTGGGTTCAAGTCCCAGCTGCTCCACTTCTCCAGTCCAGCTCCCTGGGAAGGCAGCAGAAGGTGGCCCAAGTACCTGAGCCCCTGCACCCACGAAGGGGCGTCTGGCCTCAGCCTGGCCCCACCCTGGCCATTGTGGCTGTTTGGGGAGTGGATCAGCGGACGGAAAAGGTCTCTGCTGACCTTTCTCCCTGCCTCTCCCCGTCACTCTGCCTTTCAAACAAGATACAGATCTTTAAAATAATTTGAAACAAGACAGCGATCCTGCTGTTAGTGCATAAATACAGGCCCTAAGTATTCCACACGCGAGGCCCGGAGGCCTTGAACAGGGTTCCGTCTTCCTGTCTGGGGGAGGGCGTGTCCATTCCAGCAGCAGCTTTGCCTTCAGGGAATTCAATTATTTTGTTTTTTATTTTTAGTTTTTTCAGCTTTATTTAGATGCCAGCGCTGTGGTATAGCAAGTTAGGCTGGCGCCTGCAGTGCCAGCATCCCACATGGGCACCAGGTTGAGTCCCGGCTGCCCCTCTTCCGATCCAGCCCCTGCTGTGGCCTGGGAAGGCAGCAGAAGATGGCCCAAGTGCTTGGGCCCCTGCACGCGCGTGGGAGACCCGGAGGAGCTCCTGGCTCCCGGCTCCCCGTCTTGGCCTGGCCATGGCAGCCATCTGGAGAGTGAGCCAGCCGATCTCCGTGTCTCCTGTGACTGCCTTTCAAATAAAAATCTTTCATTCTTTTAAGATTTATTTATTTGAAAGAGACAGGAGAGACTGAGAGATCCCGACCTCAGCCTCCAGCACAGCCCACAGGGGGACCCCCGACTTCAGCTTCCCAGCCAGGCCCACAGGGGGACCCCCAGAAATGTCTTCGGGGTGGGCAGCCGCCCTGCCCTGGTGCCCAGCACTCTGCGCCACACCCCAGGGTCTCAGCAGGGGGCGCACAAGTCCCGTCAGGACTGGCGACAAGGTGCTCTCCAGGCCCACTCCCAGCACAGAACTCCCACTGAGCCAGAGGCCGGAGGCGGGCACGGCGGTCAAGTCTCATGCCTTGGGAAATGCTGATCGCCAGAGTGGACGAGACACACGCACGCCCGGGCGCAGCGGGCAGGGCCGCGCGCGAGAGTCCCGGACGATTGACCTGGAAACTTTGGAAGTACCACGTCCGGAACCTTGGAAGCGGTGGAGGATGGCCCAGGTGCTGGGGCCCTCTAACTGCTTTTCAAATAATACTTTTCTCAAGATTTAGTTATTTATTTGAAAGGCAGTTACAAAGAAGAGAGGCAGAGAGAGGGGTCTTCCATCCGCTGGTTCACTCCCTAAACAGCCACAACAGCCGGAGCTGCGCCCATCCAAAGCCAGGAGCTTCCGTGGGTGCAGGGGCCCAGGACCTGGGCCATCTTCCACTGCTCTCCCAGGCCATAGCAGAGAGCTGGGTCGGAAGTGGAGCAGCTGCGACTTGAACTGGCGCCCGTATAGACTACAGCACTGCCCCCATAATTCCTTGAACATTTGAAAGGCAGAATTAGACCTTCCATCCACTGGTTCTTTCCCCAAATGGCCACAACAGTTGGGGCTGTCCCAGGAGGCCTTGGGGAGACGCCACAGCCCAGGTGGCTCACGCACGCGCACACTCACGACCTGCCACTCACAGCTCTGAAGCTGTGTCCCAGGGCACCAGCAGCAGGTGGGGGCGGGCTCTGCTGAGGGCTGTGGCCAGGCCCAGGCACCATCTCTAGGGTCACTCGCGAGGGCTCTGCTCCCAGGACCTGTCCCAAGGCCCACCATGCCTGCCGCAGGTCTCCGTGGGCAGTGGCCCTACTGCAGCCTGGTCTCTGTGAGGTTCCGGGTCTGAGCCACTGCACTGCACACCCAGCCAGCGCAGCCCCGCGGCAGCTGGGCAGCCTGGAGTGTGCTGACCACCACTGCCCACAGCTGGCCCGCGGGATGGGGGCTTTGCTCGCCTTCCTGGGGCGATGGCTGTCACACCTGCCACTCTCCTTAACCCACCCATCCCAATAGCCGTGGCGGGGGCATCGGGTATTCACAGCATCACACGGGACCCACAGAGAATCCGCACTGACTTAGCCTGATGCACACTTGTGATGTCCGCCTGCCGCTGCCTCCCCGGGGTTTCTTGGCCTCAGGCCACGTTCCCTGCCACTGCCCGCCCTGGGGTCTGCACGGAGCTCCTGGATGTGCAGAGCACACAGCAACTGCGGAGACAGCCACAGCCACAACCCACCCGAGAAACCCCCGACTCTGGGGGCACCTCTGGGGTGGGGTTCTGAGCCGGGTGACCTGCCGGGGCCCGGATGGCAGAGGGAATACTGGCGCTGAGAGCCCCGAGTGGAGGCCAACGCTGTGACTGGGGGCCGGAGCCTGGGACGCCGGTTCAAGTCCCGGCGGCTCCGCTTCCGGTCCGGCTCCCTGCCCACACGCCTGGGAAGGCTGCGGAGGACGGCTCAGGCTCATGGCCCCGCACCCAAGCAGGAGATCCTGGCGGGCCCCACAGCGGGGGCTGCTGATGGGACCCCCCCCTCCCCGTACCTGGGGGGCGGTGTTGGTGGGAGGCGGGCGCAAGCTGCAGAGGCCGTGTGGCTCCTACCCAGGGAGCCCCGCCCTGGCCACAGCCCTGGCCCTGGGGACCCCAGTGTGCCTGGGCAGGGCCAGGTGGTTTTGTTCAAGGATGGAGGGGGCCTCGTGGCCCAGTGCACCCTGTTTGCTCCCTGGACTGGGCGAGGGGCAGCCGCCTGCTGCCAGTTCACACATGTTGGCCAGGCAGGTGCCAGCCCAGACCCAGGCACGCGGCAGGCGCATGGTGCTGGGAAGCAGAGAGGAGGGCTAGAAGATGGGGGCCTGCAGTGACCCCCGGCAGAGGACCGGGGAGGGGGCCGTCCAGGGCTGGGTGGAGGTGGGAGGGATGACCCTCACCTGTCACCAGGAAGCCACAGGGGACCGTGTCGGTCCTGCGGGCCCCCTCCTCCTGGTGGCCCTGGGACCTGGGCCTGTGCAGGCAGGGAGCTGACCAGGTCCCGCGTGAGGGTGCCTTCCCGGGCCTTCTGGGAGGCTACTGCGAATGTGGTGGCTACTGTGGGCATTTGGGGAGAAGCGCCAGGCGGAAGATGTTTCTCTCTGCCTTTCACATGAATTTTAAAATTTAAAAAAGAGTAGAGATTTATTTCTATTTCAAAGGCAGTTAGAGACCAAGAGGTCGTCCATCCACTGGTTCACCTCCCAGACGACCACAGCGGCCAGGGCTGGGACCGGCAGGAGCCAGCAGCTTCTCCCAGGGTCCCCACGCGGGTGCAGGGCCCAAGCACTTGGCCCATCTTCCACTGCTTTCTCAGGCCACAGCAGGGAGCTGGAAGGAAGTGGAGCAGCCGGGACTCGATCTGGCGCCCATGGGAGATGCAGCGTTGCAGGCGGAGCCAAGAATTTGAAATCTTAGAAACAAAGGTTGATAGAACGGACAACTTGAAGAGCCATCCACGGAGGAGGCACCCAGAGCCCTGGCAGCCACCGGGGAACAGCGCTGGCTGGGACCCGTGGGGGGAGGCGGGGATGGCACGCACACGGAGGGACAGGCCATGAGCTCATGGTGACATCTGGGTGACAGCTGTCCCCTCCCTTAGCTGATCGGTGCTAAGACTTTCACAAGAGGCGGCTGCTGGTGACCAATACGCTTGGGTCCACACGGAGGCTGCCCATCAGCAGACACTGGGGCAGCAGCAGGCGGGCCCTGGCGCTGACCATGACCGCTGGGACCCTGTGCACCCCAGGGAGGATGGCCGTCCTCGGAGAGCCCCTGTGGCCCCGACTACCAAGGCGTCTGCTGGCAGGAGGCGGGCGCAAGCCGCAGAGGCCGTGTGGCTCCTACCCACGGCCCAGCTGCCACCCCACAGCCGGCCCTGCTCAGGGAAGACAGCAGGTGGCAGAGGCCTACTGCTGCGACGGACGGATGGGACAGAGCAGGCCCTTGGGGTGTTGGAGGCATCACACACACACGCGTGCACAGGCGCTGGCAGGCACCAGAAGGCGGCGGAATGGCCAAAAGCCCGGGGGTGGCACCTGCAGACGCCCAGTGCCCAGAACGGGGTCTGAACGCTCGCATGGGGGCCTCCACGGCATCACTCAAGTCAGAAGGCAGAGGCGGACGAGGGCTCCCAAGGAGCAGACAGCAGGGCGTGGTCTAGGGGCTGGCGCCATGGCACAGTGGGTAAAGCTGCCACTTGTGACCTCGGCACCCCTGCACAAGTGCTGGTTCCTGTCCTGGCTGCTCCACTCCGATCCAGCTCCCTGCAAAGGCTCCTGGGAAAGCAGCAGAAGATGGTCCACGTGCTTGGGCTCCTAAACCCACCTGGGAGATCCAGGAGAAGCTCCTGGCTTCAGCCTGGCCCAGCTCCAACCATTGTGGCCATTTGTGGGGGTCCCCCTGTGGGCTGGAGGCTGAGGTTGGGGTCCCCCTGTGGGCTGGAGGCTGAGGTCGGGGTCCCCCTGTGGACTGGAGGCTGATGTCGGGGTCCCCCTGTGGGATGGAGGCTGAGGTCGGGGTCCCCCTGTGGACTGGAGGCTGAGGTCGGGGTCCCCCTGTGGACTGGAGGCTGAGGTCGGGGTCCCCCTGCGGGCTGTGCTGGAGGCTGACGTCGGCGTCCCCCTGTGGGCTGGAGGCTGAGCCTGTCCCCCAGGGGCCCCCAGTTGGTGAGGGACGCTCTGGGAACAGGCTGTGATGAGAAACGGAGAGCCGTCAGCCCCCCAGCTCTGCCTGCCTGGCCCTGCCCACGCTGTGCCCGGCGGCCACTGGGGGGCAGCAAAGATCGCCGTGTGGCCATGGCTGCGGCAGGGCCTGCCCGAGGGGGCAGCCCAGCAGGGAGCCCCGGGCCTGAGGGGTGGAGGACGGGGGACTCCTCCCACTTCCCCGCCAGGCCGTGTCGCTCAGGGGGGCGACGTGGGGGAGAGACCGCGCCATCGAGGGGGTGGCGGGGGGAGTTCCCTCAAGGGCCGTCTGGAGCCAGCGGGCAGCGGCTGGGGTCTCTGTACCCGTGCGGTGGCCTCGCCTGGGCCACCCTCTGCTGCCCAGGCGGGACCCCAGGGCCACTGGTGGACACTCGAGTACGGAGAGGTGGGGTGCCCGTCCCAGCCACGCAGCTCCAGCATGGCGGGCTCTCCCGGGGTCCTCGGGTGGACGATGGGGAGCCCTGAGGTGCAGCCCAGGCCCCAACCGGCCGAGCGAGGGCCGCCCCACTGTCCCCCAGGCTGGCCTCGGCTCCCGGCTGTGGGGCCCTGTGGACACGGGGGACAGTCTCTGGCCTCGCAAAGGGTCCAGGTGTCGAGAGAACAAGGTCAGGACCACTCCAGCTCCTGGGGAGGGCGGGCTGCCTGGCTGGACCCCGGGCGTCTGTGATGGGCACTGCAGCGGTGGGGGCTCTGCAGGGGTGGGGCTGGGCCGGCCCTCGGAGGCCACGGCTGGGGGAGGAGGGGCCGTGGCACGCGTCTGCCTGAGCAGCTCACGGTGGCAGCCGGGCCGCCCTCAGGGACTGGCAGGACCAGGCAGGGTGCTGGGCCTGTCCTGTCCCCCGCTGAGCCTGGGGACCAGAATCGGAGACCCTGGTAGGGAGTCCACGGGCAGATCTGCCCGGCGCCCGCTGGCCGCCCAGCCGCACAAGACTGTGTGCAGCCACAGCAGCGGCCGCCCTCCCACACCCCGACCCCACCCCATCAGCTCTGTCTGCCCATCAAGTCCCACCCCCAGCTCTCTCCACCCAGTCCATCACTGGGACTCAGCCAGTCCCCGGCCGCACCCCCACCTGTTCCCTGCCCCCTGCTGCTAATCTGAGTTGTGATGGAGAGCTGAGGCCTGACCTGGGGGCCGCAGGACTGGGGCAGAGTGGGGGGGGTCATGGCCCCTGGGGCCCCTCCTGGGCCTGCACCCTGCCCTCTGGTGGCTGCTCCCTGTCCTGCAGCCCCTGCCCGCCTGGAGGCCTGAGGCTGGCGGCTGGGCCCCCTCATGTCCAGTGGGGACCTGAGCCCTGCCCGGGGGGGGGGGGGGGGGGCGGCTCAGCTGGTCTTGGACGAGGATGTGATTGGCGGTGGAGGCCCACGGGTGGCCCTGCTCACGCCACGGCCCCCAGCGCCCGAGCCGGAGGGCCAAGTCAGCAGGTGAGCTCCCCGCAGGACGAGGGCCCAGGGCCTCCTCGTGCACGCCGGGCTCTTCTGGGCACCCAGGCGGGACCCCCGGCTCCCCCCGCCCCGCCCGGCCACACGGCCTCTGTGCTCACCTGGCCTGCTCCCGGGCAGCCCCCAGCAGGGGACAGGTCTCACTGCTCCTGCGGAGGCAAGACGGTCCCGGGGGGGCCCTGGGGTGGAAATCCAGGCCTGCCTCCCACTGCCTGGATTCCTGTCTCTCTCTGCGGCCGCTGGTGACCAGGACGGTGTGTCCTGGGCCTCCGTGTCTGCATCGTGACGTGGGGACTCTCGAGGACAGCTCCCATGCACTCCCTGTCGGCTGGGGGCCGTGGACACTTCCCCTGGCGGGAGCAGCCCCATAGCCGTCACAGACACCCTGCCTGCTGCGGCTGCCGTGGGGGGACCCCAGGGTGGGGAACACCCCGCCAGGGAGGGGCTCAGCAGGAGCTCAGCGGCCCCTCTGGGTGGAGAGGCCGAGTCTGGGGCAGACAGGCCATCAGGAAGCGGGGGCCCCTTCCCGGCCGGCGCCCGGGACCCCTGGGGAGGGGGCTACTCCCTCAGGGCCTGGGGGCTGTGCCCGGCCGGGCCGAGCGCCTCCTCGCCTGCCGGAGCGGGAGCCCATCAGCGCCGCCCTCCTCAACTTTTTTCTCCTCCCCAATTAATTAATTTAAATTGACCATTAAGTCAGCCGCGTTTTTGATTGATATTTTCATTAGCGGCCCTGTCCGACGCCCCAGGAATGTATGGCAGTGTCCAATCTGCGGCGCCCGCGCCTCCTCGCGCGCTGACTTATGGCTGGCACCGTGGCGCGCTCGGGGTAATTTGAATTCAGATGAGCTGCCGCAGTGTTCCGGAGCCGGGCGGCCGGCCGCTGACGGATGGCACTCGGGTTACCACAAGGTCACGGTGCAGCCGCCGCCTGCGGGGGAGGGGGGGCTCACGGCTTCCTCTGCGGAGAGACAGGCCTGGGGGCCGCCGGGCAGCCCTGTTCTCCAGGGAGCCGCCTGTCGCTGGCGCCCCTGGCCCCATGGTGGCCAGGCAGGGCACGGGCCTCCCCTAACCTCCAACTGGAGGCCCCACCGCCCAGCTGCGTGCGTGCCTCAGTTTCCCCACCTGGTTGGGGTGAGGAACAAACGGAGCTGTGTGGCCAGGGACCTGCAGGAGGCGGCGGCAGCCCCGGCCTGCTGTGGGCACAGCAGAGGGAAGCAGGGGCTCCTGCCCTCCCTGCCCCTGGCTCTGGGCCCCTCGTTGCCAACCTCAGGGGCTCCTGGGAACCCTGGGGTCCTTGGACGTGGGAAGCCCACCATGGAGAGCCAGGGCACCTGGCTGGGAGTCCCCAGGGAGGTGCCTAGCAGGCCAGGGATGTGTCCGGCTCCGGGGGTGGTGCCCCTTTGCCCCCAGCCCTGTCCTTGTGCCTGCCTGGGGCAGTCTGGGCTCTGAGCGTGACCCCGGGTGGACAGTGTGACCCTGGGGCTGTCCTGGTCCCTCTGTGCGGCTGTGATGGGTGTCATGGGACGGGGACCACATGCCGTTGCCCCCTACCCACTGTGGTTCCCGTCTCCGATGGTGCGCCACAGTCAGGGAACGTTGAGTGGAAAGTTCCAGAAGCAAGCAGTTCAGAGGTTTGAAGTCCAAGCCGTTCTGAGCAGCGGGACGAAGTCTCGTGTGACGTGAGTCATCCCTTTGTCCAGTGGGTCGGAGCTGCCCAGCTGTGGGGGAAGAGAGAGCTCCCCCCCAGCTCACTCCCCAGTGCTCGGGGTGGCCGAGGCTGGGCCAGTGCCGAGCCCCAGTCCACGTCTCCCCACTGAGAGGCAGAAACCCACGAGCGGGGGCGTCGGCAGGAGGCCGGAGCCTGGAGCCAGAGCGAGGATGCACCCCAGGCACGCGGGGCGGGGCCGTCCCAGGTGGTGGCTCAGCTGCCCTTCGGGGCCACCGTCCACCCCAGATCCTGTTCCCAGGCCTGGGGCCTGGCCCCTCCTGCTGGGGGGCCTCCCGTGTCCCCTCCAGCCCTGCCGCAGGCTGTGGCCCTGTGACCACGTTCTGGCCGGGCAGCGCAGTGGACGGGAAAGCCTGCCCTGCCCTGTGTGCCAATTCTGTCCTGCGTCCTGGGACAGAGGTGTGAGTGCTGGGGCCCCGGCAGCTGGCAGGAAGCCATGTGCAAGGCCACAAGGGAGCTGCCTGGTATCCGCTGGACGCCTGGCCGGCCAGCTCCTCTCACTTCCGGCTGCCGTGTGGAGGCGCGGGAGCCGCTGCTGTTTTCCGTGGTGTTGGGTCGCTGTGGCTCTCTGGTGGTGTCGTTGTTGAGGGTGTTGATGTTTTAAAGTTTATTTGTTTGAAAGGCAGAGCGACAGCAACAGAGAGGACAGAGGCAGAGAGAGACTTTTTTTTAAAAGATTTATTTACTTATTTATTCATAAGTCAAAATTAGAGAGAGATCTTAATCCGTAGCCAAGGCTGGGCTGGGCCAGAGCCAGGAGCTTCTTCCCGCGTGGGTGCGGGGCCCAAGGACTTGGGTCGTCTTCCACTGCTCTCCCAGGTACATCAGCAGAGAGCTGGATCGGAGGTGGGGCAGCCGGGACTTGAACCGGCGCCCATGTGGGATGCCAGCGCTGCAGGCATTGGCTTTACCCACTACACCACAGCGCCGGCCCCAAGAGGAACTCTCAGCTGCTGGTTCACTCCCCAAATGACGGCAAAGCCAGGGCAGCGAGAGCCAGGAGCAGGGCCGAGCATGGCTGCCTCTGGGGTGCGCGTTAGCCAGGGCTGGGCCGGCGCCGGGTGCAGGAGCGGGATGGGGCTTCCCCTCCGCACCGGGCGCCGGCCCAGGAGCGTCCTGGTGGCCCTGGTGTTGGTCTCCTTGCTGGTGACGTATGGCAGGAACCCCGGGCAATCCACTGCGCATGGGAGCCGTTCCCTGAGAGGCTTCCTCTGTCCCAGGATGCGGTGAGCGGAGCTCGGGGTGGGGCCCTGAGCGGTGGCCGTGCCGGGAGAGCTGTGCCGTGGGAACAGCGACTGGGCTGTGACGGCGGGCGGGGAGCACAGGACCCGCCTCGCCCCAGGTCGTCCCCAGCCCAGAGGCCCTGCCAGGCGGCCGTCATCACGCAGACGCCATCCCCACCCGGCCACACCATGCTGCCCAGGAGGCCAGCAACGTGACGTCACTCCCTGCCCCTCCCCGCCACCAGCCCTCCCTCCTCGGCCACTGCCTCCTTCCTCCTGTCACTGTGCGCAGTGAGCCCCTGCCCGCCATGGCGCAGCCCTGGCCCAGACCCCTGGCCGTGGCGCAGCAGGGCGGGGGGACGCTAGCCTCCTGCCTGGGCCGTGTCTGGGCCGCCCTGTTTCGTCCCGGTTTTCCTCTGGATCTGGCCCCGCCCGACAGGGCTCCCTCAGCCGTTGGCTCAGCAGGTGGCCACACCCTGACACCGCTCCCTCCACGCCCCCCAGTCTCTCTGGGGAGGGTGGCCCAAGTGCTTGGGAGACCCGGACGGAGGCCCAGGCTCCTGGCTTTGGCCTGGCACAGCCCCGTGGGCAGGGAACCTGTGGGTGGCATCTCTCTCTCTCTCTCCCTTTCAAACAGAAAATAAACCGTTCAGAAGTCTGGGTATAGAAGATGGTCCTCCCCCGTGTGGGAACACTGGTAACCTGTGCAGTCCATCCTGTCCCTGGCCATGCCCCCGTGGCCGCCGTGGCTCTGTGGCTCTGAGCCGGCCTGGGTCAGGGTGTGGGTCCTCGGGTCCCCTCGGCAGTCACAGCCGCCCCAGAGTCGGTGCCGGCCGAGCAGTAGCTCGAGGTGTGAAGCCGGCCTGGGGGTCTTCTCAGGGGCTGCCTGGTCTCCCGCGCCGACACCCGTGCATCTGTGTCCCGTGTCCCGTGCACCCATTGCCCCCTCTTGGCTGTCAGTCGGAGCCGTGCCCGGGGGGTTTCTTCAATGCACTCCCAGGCCTCTTGGTCCCATCCTTGAGGGAGCTGATGGAATTTGTGTGCCGTGTTGCATGTCCTGTGTCTGTGTCCTGTGTCCGTGTACCATGTCCCATGTCTGTGTCCTGTGTCCATGTACCATGTCCCGTGTCTGTGTGTCCTGTGTCTGTGTATGTGTACCATGTCCCGTGTCTGTGTGTCCTGTGTCTGTGTCCTGTGTCCATGTACCATGTCCCGTGTCTGTGTGTCCTGTGTCTGTGTCCTGTGTCCGTGTGCCATGTCCCGTGTCTGTGTGGGTGTACCATGTCCCGTATTGCATGTCCCGTGTCTGTGTCCTTGTCTGTGTCCTGTGTCCATGTGCCATGTCCTGTATTGCATGTCCTGTGTCTGTGTCCTGTGTCCGTGTACCATGTCCCGTGTCTGTGTGTCCTGTGTGTCCTGTGTCCGTCTACCATGTCCCATGTCTGTGTGTCCTGTGTCTGTGTCCTGTGTCCGTGTACCATGTCCCGTGTCTGTGTGTCCTGTGTGTCCTGTGTCCGTCTACCATGTCCCATGTCTGTGTGTCCTGTGTCTGTGTCCTGTGTCCGTGTACCATGTCCCGTGTCTGTGTGTCCTGTGTGTCCTGTGTCCGTCTACCATGTCCCATGTCTGTGTGTCCTGTGTCTGTGTCCTGTGTCCATGTTCCATGTCCTGTGTCTGTGTGGGTGTACCATGTCCCATGTCTGTGTGTCCTGTGTCCTGTGTCCATGTCCCATGTCCCGTGTCTGTGTCCTGTGCTGGTGTTCCATGGCCCATGTCCATTCCTCTGTCCCATGTCCCGTGTCCGTGCTTGTGCGTGTGTCCGTATCTGCTGCCTCCCACTCCGCCCCAGAGCTGTTGGCTGAGAACTGGCCTAGGGTGCTCCGGCCAATCTGTGGTCTCATCAATGGACGGGCGGCCCTGGCCGTGTCAGCAGCCTGGAGAGGAGGGGCAGGGGCCACAGCGCTGGTGAGGGGGAGGCGGACACGGACATCACGTGGCGACAGCAAGGCCTCGGCCACGGTGGGCATGAGGGCGGGGCAGGGGCCAGTGTTTCCCGGGAACATGCGTGTGCACGGCGCTCAGCCGACGTCTGTGCTGCTCTCGTGGTGACCATGTGGGCGCGTCTGATGCCTTGGTCACCCCGCTCCCTCGTGCAGCCCTGCCCTTGCCCCAGCCTTACGTGTGCCTCCCATGACTGCCCCAGAGCCCCACACGCATGTGCCTCCCATGACTGCCCCAGAGCCCCACACGCGTGTGCCTCCCATGACTGCCCCAGAGCCCCACACGCGTGTGCCTCCCATGGCCTCCCCTCAGCCCCACACGCGTGTGCCTCCCATGGCCTCCCCTCAGCCCCACACGTGTGTGCCTCCCATGACGGCCCCAGAGCCCCACACGCGTGTGCCTCCCATGACTGCCCCAGAGCCCCACACGTGTGTGCCTCCCATGGCCTCCCCTCAGCCCCACACGCGTGTGCCTCCCATGACGGCCCCAGCCTGCCCCCTCTCTGCACCCAGGCCCCTGCTGCCCCTCTAATCTCTGGCTCTGCCCACCTTGGCCCACATCTGACCACACATGTGGGAGCCGCTCTGCATCTCCATGGGTGGGGGCGGGGAGTTGGGGAGGACCTGGGCTGTGTGGGGAGGACCTTCCTCAGCCGGCACTGGCCCCTGGAGGCGGAGACAATGCGGAAGATCCCCCGACCTGGCACAGGCCCCTGGGGGCGGGGAGACTGGGGAGGACCTGGGCTGTGTGGGGAGGACCTCCCTCATCTGGCACGGGCCCCTGGGGGTGGGGAGACTGGGGAGGACCTGGGCTGTGTGGGGAGGACCCCCGACCTGGCACGGGCCCCTGGAGGTGGAGGAGCCACCTGTGCAGCCTCCAGGAAGCAGCCCCCGGGGGGCAGGGGCGGCGTGGCGGCGCCTGTGGGCCAGTGCTCCAGGCATCCAGGCAGGGTACTAATCCTACGGGCTGGTGAGCGAGGCCCAGCCCTGGTGAGCACCTCCCCCTGCAGTCTCGTCTCTAGCTCTCCACAACGCCCCTGCGGCCCACGCAGCCGGTGGAGGATGGGCCCCGTGGCACAGGGTGGGCTGTGGCCGTGGGGCTGTGCTGGGGCATCTGGGGTAGTTGGCCCTGCCCTGCGTGAGTGGCCCGGCCACACGTGCCCGCCGCCCAACCTGGGCTGCCGGTGCCTCCTCAGGACTCTGTGGAGTGGCTCCCCCCGCAGGACGGCCCGGGTGCAGGCTGGTGGGGGTGGCACCCTTGCACTGCGGCCGGGCGGGTGCCGAGGGGCTGCTGCTGCTGCAGCTGGGATGCGGCCTGTGTGTGTTGCACCGCGTGTGCGCGCCGCCTGAGCGCCTGCCAGGGAGCGTGCGTGTGTGTGCGTGTGTGCAGTCTTGTGTTGGCACGTTTGTGCAGAGGCGGCCGTGTGTGCGTCTGCCACCTACCTGTGTGTTTGCCATGCATGTCGTTGCATGTGGGTGCTGTGTGCGCGTGTGTGCGGGTTGTGAACCCACTGGATGTGCATGTGTGCATGTGTGCATGTCCATGCGGATGCATGTGCACGAGAGCAGGTGCAGGGGTGTCTGCGGTGTGTACACAGATGTGCGTGCACGTGAGAGCAGCTGTGCCTGTGTGCCTGGGGAGGGCGGGGGAGGACATTGGGGTGCCTGGGCTCAGCCTCCCCTCGCCTGCCCCACGCCTGGCCAGCGGGACCTCAGTGCCCGGCCACTTTAACCTTCACTGCCCGGCGCCGTCAGGGGCTCCCACGACCCGGTGTAAATACAGCAATCTGCACTGGAGATAAACACAAGATGCATCGGAAGATTTAAAGCACCTGTTGTGTATTTAAAAGAATTATATCTTGTTTATGGTTTGGTATAAAACACACAGCTGATTTATACGGTGGCTGGCCCCTCGTGCAGGAAACCTCATTTCAATCATAAATGGCACAGTTTGATTTAAGAATTCATTCTTTAATGGGTCTGCAATGTTCAAATTTAAACCCATTCAATTCATCAGCCAAATATTCAATATGGGCGCAGGGAACTCATTTAGGCAAACAGAGACTTTTAATATAAATTTTCCGGGAGATTTCTTCATCGATTCCGCAGTTTAGTGCAAAATGATTTGTGCGATACATTCTTGGGGATCAATGCCGCCGGTCAATGGCTCCCATAAAACCGGCCCCCTGCCCGGCGCGGGTCAAGGCACCGGGCTCCCTGCTGCCCGCTGTCCACGACGAGGAGCTCGGCCCGGCCGGGGCCCGCGGCCACCCAGCAGACCGGGGCTGTGGACGCAGACCGGGCCTTCGCAGGGGCCCCAGCTCAGGGCTGCCCTGGGAGCTGGACCCAACCTGCATGGCCCGCGGGCTGGTCTCTGGGACAGGCAAGGGGCGGGGTCTCGGCTGCAGGGACCAGAGGCCTCCTGGGGGTGGGGCAGGATGAGCCGAGCAGGGGAGCCGGAGGCCGTGGCCAGGCCAGCACGGCGCCACCATGGCCAGGGAAGAGGCCGTGACCTGCCTCATGGTTCCTGCGTGCCCAGCGGGGCTGAGCGACGGGGACTCTGTCCTCAGGGCGGCCAGGGGCCTGGAGGGGTCCCAGTTCCCAGACAAGGTCCTGGGGACGGGATCCTGGGGGACTGGGCTGTCCCCAGGGAGCTCGGTGCGGGGGGGCAGTCCCACAGCCCCTCCTCCCCACAGACCCAGGAGCAGGGCAGGGCGCTAAGGGGCAGTTGGCTGAGGGGGCGGCAGCAGGGCAGCCCCAGCCCCCAACAGGCCGGGTGGGGTGGGTGTGGTCAGGCTGCTCTGTGCCCACCGTGGGGGTGTGGGGAACGTGGGGGCCTCTCTGGCCGGTCTCCCCTCCCTGCCCCGCTTACTCTGGGTACCTCCCTCCGGCCCTCCCCTGCCGCCTGCCCTGTGCCCCCGAGAACTTCCCTTCAGGCGCTTGGTCTGAGTCTTTGTTCGCCCCTTCACTGGTTCCTTGCTTCACCCCTTCGTTCGTTGGTGATGGACTGGGCGGGTCAGGGGTGACTGCTCAGGGCAGCCGCAGTGGGCGTGGCTGAGCCCAGGGCGGGATGGGGGCCCCCAGGCAGGGCAGACGGCCACGCCAAGTCTACAGTCTACATGGCCTGCACCTGCCTCCAGGGAGTCGCTGGGCCCAGCCAGGGCTGGGTGCACCCCACCCAGCTCCCGTGTCCCCCTCCCGCAGGCCAGCCAAGCCCTCGGGCCGCTGGGCGCAGGCCCCAGGGAGTGAGAAGCAGAGCCCTTATTGATCTCATTTCTGATTATTAATCAACATCACAGCGCAGCAGGAGGACGGCCTCGTTCAGCCTGGGTGGGCCTGAGGGCCCCTCGGCAGCGAGTGGGCGCTGGTGATGGACGGGGTGACAGGCGGGGCACCCTGGGGAGCGGGGGCCCAGGTGCCCCACCAGGCCACGCGGCGTGGGGGCCAGCTGAGCTGAAGCCGGAGGGGCAACAAGTGCTGGCCCCTCCCCTGCCCGCCGTGCCCCGCCCACTGCCTGCCACCCCTCCCCTGCCTGCCCCCTCCCCCGCCCACTGCCCGCCTGCCCTCCCCGAGGGCTCCCCGTGCCTGAGGACAGGAAGTGCTGGGCTGGGTGTGTTGGGGGGTCTCATCTCCTGCGGTTGCTCCGAGCCCCAGTCAAAGCCCCTGGGTTCCCAGCCGCGGACGCAGCCTTGATTGAGCACCTGCTGTATGCAGTGAGTGTCTCCTGCTCGGCCTCCCTGGGGGTGGACGCCCCCTCAGCCACTGAGCCCCCATCACTGAGCCGGGAAGGGGGAGTGGCACTGCGGGGCCGAGTGGCGAGGGGGCCTGCGGGGTGAGACCCCCGGGAAGGGGGAGTGGCACTGCGGGGTGAGACCCCTGGGCTCAGGGTTGGGGGCAGGCACCCGGGCCCTGGATGCACAGGGGTGGGCACCAGGGGGGCCTGGGTGGGGACCTGGTGGCCAGGGCATGGCGGACCCCTTCGTAAGCCCCCTGGGCTCTTGGGAGCAAGGCCGGGGGTCTGCAGGCAGAGCCGGCGAGTGCTGCCCTGGTGTCCAGAGTGAGGCCTCCCTGTTTTCCGGGATGCCTGAATGTCCCAGAACAACTCGGATAAAACACGGGGAGGGGAGGCAGCCGCCCCAATGCCCCCGCAGGACCTCGAAACCCGCAGGTGCCATGGAGAGGACGCAGGGTGCAGGGGCTGGGGGCAAGAGGGCGGCGTCCACCCGCGCCCGGATGGACCCTGCAGGCCCCCAGTGTCCGCGGGTGTGCTGGCGGCGTGGCGGGCAGAGGTTCCTGCAGGGTCTTCCTCAAGGGAACCCAGGCAGGAGAGGCTCCTGGCTGGGCTGGCTCCCAGCTGATGCCCGCAGCTGGACATCTGTCCCCATCCTGCGACAGCTGGGAGCCCAGGGACAGCAGGCTGTCAGGGTGAGCCTGCCGCCAGGCGCTGCTCACCATGCCGCCCAGCTCCTGCCCTCGCCTCTGCCCGGGCCCCTCCTCCCCAGCGGGGCCGAGACCCCCCGGGGCTGCAGGGAGGAGGCGGTGCCACAGCCGCATCCGGTGCCGGGGGCCCTACACGGCGGGGTCTCCTCACCCAGGCTGGCCTGGCGCAGAAGGGGCGGGCTGATGGCTCGGACCGGTGGCCCGAAATAATTCACTCTCTGGCCGCGCGGCGTGGAGGCGAGTCCATCTCTCCTGAGCGCGTTTGCTCGCTTATTGTTTATTTTCGGGTGGCAGCAGCAATTTTCGAGGCCAGCCGATCCCCGCGGCAGATCCCGCGCGGGTCACCTGTCATTCCCCAGGGGTCAGCGACTCATTTAAAGTTTCATCACTCTTCCCGCAAGCAGGCAGACACCGTTTCATTTGCCGCTGCCTCGCGCAGGCCGAGACCCGTCCACCGGCCCCGCGCCCACCGCGGCCCACCCCTGGCCGCAGCCACCTAAACACACTTCCATTTGGAGGCCATTCCCGGGGCCGGGGGCTCGGCCCCAGCAGGCCCTCCTGGCCCTGGGCTCTTAAGATGGAATTATCCAATTACTCGACCCCTGCCCTGCCTCCCCCCCAGCACCCGCCACAGCCCGCCTGGGCTCTGCAGACCTCGCCGCGTCCCCCCAGCCTCTCAGGAGCCGGCCTGTGGGGCATCTTGGAGCAGGTGGCCCCTGCCCGGCCCTGCCAGAGCCCACGCTGCCCAGAGCAGGGCGGGGAGTGAGCAGCCGGTGCCCCGGGGTGGGTTCTGTGGAGTTCCCAGGATGGCCTGGGCAGGCCTGGGGCACGGATGGGAGCCGGCCGCCCGGGGCGCTGGCAACGGCGTGCAGGGTCATCAGGTATACGGGACCCAGGAAGCGCAGTGCCGGGGGCAGGGCATGCCCGAGGTCCTGGATGTCACGGGAGGCTGACATAGGAGGGGGCTGGGGCCAGGGTGCGCCCCCACCCCAGCACTCTGGCAGCTGGGGCATAGCAGAGGAGGGAGGGGCCTCAGGTCCCGCTGGACGAAGGCCCAGAGCGGCCCCCCAGCCCAGAGACCCGGAAGGCCTTTGGCCAGTGCCGGGCCTGGTGCTGGGGTCTTGGGCCTCTGGGGGCCTCTGCCCGCGGCCTGGAGCCTGCGTCCCCTCTGCTCCTTGCTCAGGGGCAGGACGGGGCCTGGGGCCCTGGGGCCTGCCCCACCCCCACACGGCAGCCCTGGCTCTGCAGGGGTGCAGGCCTGGGGGGGGGGGCTGAGGAGGGGCGCAGCCCAGCCCAGTGAGCCCACCCTCCTGGGCTCCTCTGCCAGAGGCTCTGGACTCAGGAGACTGAGAGCCCGAGGGCAGGTGCGTGTCTTCACGTGTGTGGTGAATGTGGCATGTGTGTGATGTGTGGTCTATGTGTCTGTGTGTGTCTGAGAGGACACAGCTTCCCAAGTGAGGCCGGGAGGCGGGGCAGAGGCAGCGGTGGGGAGGGGCTGAGGGGAGGAGTCTCTCTGATTGGCCACTGAAGGATTCTCTCTGGCCCAGCTCTGCCCCCAAGGGGAGGGGCCTGGGTCACTCGGCCTCCATGGGGGTGGAGCTTCCAGAATATTCCAGTCTCCCCGTGTCTAGGGGAGTGCTGAGGCCAGCTGCTCCCTTGTCCCCTTCCTCTGCCGCCGCGTCCAGCTGGGCCCTCCTCCACCCATCCCTGCAAAGGCACCCCGGAGCCCTGGCCCCTCCCTGAGTCCCCTGTCCTTGCCAGGCCCTGTCCAGTCCTCCCGTGGCCCCCTCTTCACTGCTGCAGGCTCCAGGGGTCTGCACGGAGCCCAGGCCCTGACCCCAGCAAGACAGGAGGGGCTGGAGGACAGGCTGGGTTGAGAGCCCCAGAGGGGGAGGGGCCCTGGGGAGAGAAGGCCCCTCCTGTCCTGGGCTGAATCCGGAGTCGCCCGCAGCCCTCCCCACATCCACACAGAAGTCAAACCAGCCTGTTGCTCAAGGCTGAGCCCCCCACATCTACCCACCCACCCACCCACTCATCCACCCACCCATACATCCCCCCATCCATCCACCCACCCATCCATCCCCCCACCCATCCATCCCCCCAGCCATACATTGACCCATCCACCCATCTATCTACCCACCTATCTACCCACCCACCCATCCACTCACCCATCCACCCACCCACCCATCCACCCACCTATCTATCTACCCACCCACCCATCCACTCACCCTTCCACCCACCCACTCATCCATCCACCCATCCACCCACCTATCTACCCACCCATCCATCCACCCATCCACCCACCTATCTATCTACCCACCCACCCATCCATCCATCATCCACCCACCCATCCACTCATCCCCCCACCCATCCCCCCAGCCACCCATCCACCCACCCACCCACTCATCCCCCCCACCTATCTACCCACCCACCCATCCATCCACCCATCCATCCCCCCACCTATCTATCTACCCATTCATCCACCCATCCACCCATCCCCCCAGCCACCTATCTATCTACGCACCCATCCACTCACCCATCCACTCATCCACCCACCCATCCATCCACCCATCCACCCACCCATCCATCCACCCATCCACCCACCTATCTATCTACCCACCTATCCATCCACCCACCCACTCATCCCCCCATCCATCCATCCCCCCAGCCATACATCGACCCATCCACCCACCTATCTATCTACCCACTCATCCACCCATCCATCCATCCCCCAGCCATACACCGACCCATCCACCCCCCCATCTATCTACCCATCCACCCATCCACTCACCCTTCCACCCACCCACCCATCCACCCACCTATCTATCTACCCATCCACCCATCCACTCACCCTTCCACCCACCCACCCATCCACCCACCTATCTATCTACCCATCCACCCATCCACTCACCCTTCCACCCACCCACCCATCCATCCCCCCAGCCATCCACCCACCTATCTACCCACCCACCCATCCATCCATCATCCACCCACCCATCCACCCACCTATCTATCTACTCACCCACCCATCCATCCATCCATCCATCCATCCACCCACCTATCTACCCACCCACCCATCCATCCATCATCCACCCACCCATCCACCCATCCATCCACCCACCCACTCATCCACCCATCCATCCATCCCCCCAGCCATACATCGACCCATCCACCCACCTATCTATCTACCCACCCACCCATCCACTCACCCATCCACCCACCCACCCATCCACCCACCTATCTATCTACCCACCCATCCATCCATCATCCACCCACCCATCCACCCACCCACCCATCCACCCACCCACCTATCTATCTACCCACCCACCCATCCATCCATCATCCACCCACCCACCCCCTCACTCACCAGTCGACCCACCCATCCATCCACCCACCCATGTGTATCCATCATCCACTCACCCATCGATCATCCTTCTATCCACCCATATCACTCACTCAGCCCATCCGTCATCCTTCTATCAATGTCTACACACACCCATCCACCCATCCATCCATCTACTCACCCATCATCCATCCATCCGTCATTCCATCTGTCATCTTTCCATCCATGTATCCATCATCCAGCCAGCCACTCATCTGTCCATCCACTCACCTACCAGTCCATCCGTCATTCTATCCGTATATCCATCCATCACCCTTCTATTCGATACATACCCACCCATCCATCTATCCATCCACACACCTTTCAGCCTATCCATCATCATCACCCATCATCCATCCATCACCCTTCTGTCCACTATCTGTCCCTCCATCCACTCACCCATTGGCTCATCTATCTCCCATCCTCCCTCCCCCCTCCCTCCCCCTGTCCGCTCAGTGAGTCTGCAGACGTGAACCAGACACTGGTGGGTGCCCAGCCGTCATCCAGGTCTCCATGCTTCTCAGGGGACGAGGTGGGCACGGCAGATTAGGGGCAGAGCTGGTCTGGTGGCCTCGTCCTGAGATCCCTCAGTGCATGCCGTTGGTGCTGTCCCGTCGGCCATGGCCACAGCCCGCCCCTTGCTGTCACTGCCTCATCCCTCTTCCTGGTGACACCATATCTGCTGGACAGGTGCCCCCAGGACAGACGTGGAGGCTACCTCCAGCCCTCTCCCAAGACCACATGGGGCAAGAGCGAGGTCACCGCCCACCCCTTCCCACCCTTGGCGTCCCCTGGGGAGCGTGCCCAGCTTCCTGCCTTCCAGGTCACCAGGGCTGTGCCGGGCAGGGACTGGTGGGCAGCAGGGGGCACCATGCCCGCCGTGCACACCCCTGGGCCCGCCGCCGCGGAGAGCACAGAGGGAGATAACTGATGGGCAGTATTTTAAGGCATATTAACCCAATTACAAGTATATTTTTACAATCGCGGCTCCGGCATTTATCACGCGGCGTTTATTAGCCTGGTGCTGGGCTGTGTCACACACAGGCTGGGGAACGGGAGCGCTCCATCACGCACTGCCCGCGCCCGCTCCATCCCCCGACTTAAACCGCATGATTTTATCAAAATCTTCGGAAATTGAAGCAATCACTAAAAGGTGTCGGGGAATTAAAATGTTCTGTCTCGGTGAGAGAGATACACTCCTTGTAACATACATCAGCGCTCCTTCTTTAAAAGACACATTACCGTGCCCAGACGGCCGCACGGGAGGGGCCGCGCCGCGGGGGCTGCCACGCGCCGGCACGCGTGAACACCGCTGGCCGCTCATGGGAGGCTGGTGGGGCCCCCCCGCCGCGTTTCTCTCGTTCTCTCCCCCCCTCCCTCCCTCCCTCTCTCTACTCTCTCTCTCCCTCCTCTCTTCCTCTCTCCCCCTCCCCCTCTCCTCCCTCCTCTCCCTCTCTCTACTCTCTCTCTCCCCCTCCCCCTCCTCTCCCTCCTCTCCCCCCCCCCGTGTCCCCTCCCCCCCCATCACCCACTGGTCGGGAAAGGAAGCTTGGGGAAGGTGAATCTGGAGCCTTCTGCCTGCACTCGGCTCCTCTGCCTGGGGGCTGCTTCCTGGTTCCTGAGCTGATCCTGCGCCCGTGGTGCAGGGGGCCGCCGGACAGGGCCCCTTCCGGGTCTTTCTGTGGGAGGGGTCGTCCCTGCCCCCCCCCCCACGCCTGCCAGCCCAGGTCCCTCAGCGTGTTCAGAACAAAAGGTCTTGGGCTTCCCAGGCCGTGTCCGCAGCCACGCAAGGCACCGCTGGTGGACGCTGATGGACAGAGCCTCTGGGGAGTGAAGGCCCTGGGGGCTGGGGGCTTGCAGGGCTCTGTGCAGTGGGTGCAGGGGCCAGGGCGGCCGGGCGGGGCCTGTGGCCAGTGCTGTCCGTGCCCCTCCTGCCTGACTGCGGTCCCACTGTTCTCCGTGGGGCCGCCAGGGCTGAGCCGGAGCCTACAGCACTTGGACCAGGGGCTCCCACCCTGGCGGAAGTCCCTGAGAGTGGCTCAGGTTCCCTCCCCTCACCCCACCCCTGCCGGCAGGCGCTGGGACCTCTATGGGAGCCCTGGCCAGGGTGGGTGAGCCATAGTCGGCTGCTCCTAGCCAGGACCGGGGCTGGTTTACAGCATGGGGACAGCACACAGCCTCCTGGAGCTGGGACCACCTCACCTCCTCAGTAGGTGGCCCCCAGAGTGCACCCCATCCCACCTGGGAGACCCCCAGAGCTGCCCACCCTGCCCCACCCCTGGCAGCCCCTCACCTGTCTCAGGGTTCCTGGGGGGCTGCTGCAGTGCAGGAGATAGCCCCCCCCAGTAACGCCAGGCTCCTGCCCCGCCCACCTCTTTCTCAGCCCTGATGGACAGAAGCTGCAGCCTATCCCGGCCAGGGGAGGGGCATTAGGGCAGCCCTGGAGCCCCGGCCTCCCACGTGTCTTGTCCATCCTCAGCCTTGGGGACCCTGCAGGAGTGCCCCTCTCTTTCCTGCTCGGGGAGGGGGCGCAGGTGGCGTCTCCCGGGTGGCCACTGGCAGAGGGACCAGACCCTGCCCTGGAAGCCTAGTGCCCCGGCCTGGCATGGGTGTGCGTTTGTGAAGAACTCTCTAGAACAGGGACTTGGGTGAGTCTGGGAGGCAAGGGCCCAAAGAGAGGAACGCGGCCGCCAGCCACCCTCGCCCGGCTGTCTGTGCCCCCCGCCCCGTCCAGGCTGGCCTGCCCAACTCCCCCTCCAGGAAGCCCTCCAGGCTGTGGGTTTGGGGGCCGCTCCCCCAACGGGGGCTGGCCTGGGGGGCCCCGGACCCCGGGCGAGTGCCGGCCGGCTTCCGCTATGGCCGTCTTGCCCGGGCCGTATTTCCTGCTTGTTGGTGTCACCGACTTTGCCACGTGGGGTCAAGAGTTATCCCGCGGCGTCTTTTGTGTTCTAAATTTAATTGTTGGCGCCGCTGCTCCCCTAAAAAGATCAGTAAAAACTGTTAATTTGATCAATACTTAATTTTTCCTGCGGAGCGTGTCTCTCCTGCTGGCCCGTGATAAGCGGGCGTCGGGGCAGGGGACAAGGGAGTTGTCAGGCATCTGTCCGCCGGCCCGGCCACTGCGCCACTTAGAGCCGTGTAATTTATACCCCAGCAGCCGCTCCGCAATTACCCTGTCTCTCGCTGTCGACACTATCGTGCTATCTCTAAATAGATCCGGCCCGGCTGGGCCGCGCGGGCCCACAGGACAAATGACGCCATCCCTCATCCGCAGTCTCGGGGAGATAAAGTCCCTTAAAGAGGGGGCCATTTTTCAGCTGATACGAGCCGGCTGCGCACCAGCCACTTCTTTGTTTGGGCTCTTTGCAGATTTCCGGAGCTATTGATCCCCGCCGGGCGGGTGGACGCGGCAGGTGCGCAGGTGCGGGTGCCGGCTGCGGAGGGGCGGCCCCAGGGCGGGCAGGTGCGGGCGTGGGCGGGGCGGGCGCTGCTGCTGACCCCAGGCACGGGCCCCGAGCCCCGGCCCCTACGAAGCCGGCGCAGGTCCTGAGGGTGGGCGCTGGGCTGGGGGCTGGGTCACAGGGGGGCTCCCGTGCCAGGGCAGGGTGGGGTCAAGGGCGCCCACGGCTGCCAGGGGAGGGTGTGGATGAACCCCCTCCCCCTTCTGACTTACCCACCGCCAGGGCAGAGCAGGGTCAAGGGTGTTCCACACTGCTGGGCCACGGTGTGGACGACCCCCACCCCCACCCCCCCGCATCTGACTTGCCCACTGCAGGGGCACCCTCTTGGACAGGTGGCACCAAAGCCCTGTGCTGCGCCGTGGGCTGGGGGGCCTGAGGGGAGGTCTGCGTGGACCCTGCTGGCTGTGGGGAGGGAAAAGGGGCCCCCGTCCCCTTAAACGCCCCCCCCACAGCTGCTTCCTGGAGGCACAGGGGAGGTCTGAGCCCTTGGAGCTGGGCAGGAGGCAGAGTGGGCGCCCGGGGGCAGTGGCCAGGCCTGGTCCAGGGAGGAGCTTGCTGGCAGCTGGGCCAGGCCAGGCCCCCGCAGCTCTGCCCAGCCCCTCTTTGTACCCGGCCTCTCCTGGCACGCAGAGGGGATGAGGGGGTGGCACTGACCACTGGCACCTGAAGGCCAGCCCTCAAGGACGGCAGGGCTGGGGTGGGGCCTCTCAGCTGCTGGCCAGAGGCTCGGGCTGGAGTCCCCCTGCCTCCCCGACATGGACCTGGCCCCGGAGGAGGCTGGAGGAGGGGCTGCTGTGCCGAGCACCAGAGTGGACAGTGCCGGGGGCGGTGCTGGGGTCCTGGGCACCCAGGGGAACAGCGTGGGTGTGGGGGAGGGCCTTTCCCTCTAGCCCCGGGGCCTGCTGGGAGCTGGGCTGGGCTGGGCTGGGCGTGTCCGGTGTCCCTCAGGGGTGGGATGGTCTCAGCCCCCTGCCCTGGCTCCCTCCGGCGTCCCCGGCCCCTCCCTCCCCTCCCTCGTCCTCGGTTGCCACGGCCCCGATGCTATCAGAGTTCCAGTTTATCTCCTGGGAGTCCGGGCGACGCGCAGGCCGGGCGCCGGCCCAGACCCGCAAAACAAATAGGACCGATCCCGGCGTCGCCTCTCTCTGCGAGCAGCGCCCATTTGTCAGCCGGCGGGGCTGGGCAGCAGGGAGGCCCCTGGCCAGCTCCTCCCACAGTGCAGCCCAGGGCCCGGCTAGTGCCCAGGGAAGCAGCAGAGGGCGGAGCTCCCGGCCCCTGGCTTCAGCCCTGCCCAGCCCCGGCCCTGCAGCCGTCTGTGGCGTGACCTCTCTGTCTCTCCCTGTCATTCTGCCTTCCAGGTAGATAAAAAACAAATAAGCATTTTAAAAAAGAAATCAAGACAGATGCTTGAACGTCCGGGTTCGAGTCCCGCTCCCTGCTGGGGCACCCTAGGAGACAGCAGCGAGGGCTCCAGTCCTTGGGCCCCTGCACCCACGGGGGAGACCAGGACGGGGCTCCGGGCTCCGGGCTCCGGGCTGTGGCCTGGCCCAGCCCCGGCCGTCCTGTGCATGAGGGGAGGAACCAGCATCTGGGAGGCCTCTCTCCGTCGCTGTCTCTCTCTCTCCGTCTGTCTCTCTCTCTCCGTCGCTGTCTCTCTCTCCATCTCTGTCTCTCCCTCTCTCCGTCGCTGTCTCTCTCTCTCCGTCTGTCTCTCTCCGTCGCTGTCTCTCTCTCCATCTCTGTCTCTCCCTCTCTCCGTCGCTGTCTCTCTCTCTCCGTCTGTCTCTCTCCGTCGCTGTCTCTCTCTCCATCTCTGTCTCTCCCTCTCTCCGTCGCTGTCTCTCTCTCTCCGTCTGTCTCTCTCCGTCGCTGTCTCTCTCTCCATCTCTGTCTCTCCCTCTCTGTCTCTCTCTCTCCGTCGCTGTCTCTCCCTCTCTGTCTCTCTCTCTCCGTCTGTCTCTTTCTCTCCATCTCTGTCTCTCTCTCTCTCCGTCGCTGTCTCTCTCTCTTTCTGTCTCCGTCTCTCTCTCTCTGTCTCTATCTTTCTCTCCATCGCTGTTTCTCTCTTTCTGTCTCCATCTCTCTCCGTCTCCGTCTGCACAGCAGAGGAAGGGAACGGGGAAGGCATGGGCGGGGCACACGCATGCTCAGGAGCTCACACCCCCGACACATGTGATGCGGCAGCAGGAGAGCACGGGCTCAAGACCTGCACACACGCGTGTGCAAACGCCGGCCTCCCGAGCCGGATGCCTGGCGTGACAGACACCTTCTGGGCAGGATGGGGCCGGAGCCCCTGGCCCTGCCGCACGGCCTGGGTGCCACCGCTGGTGCGTGGACGCTGGCTGGGCGCCGGGAGGACAGCTTCCGTTCTCAACGGGGCTCTGAGCTTGTCTCTGTGTCTCCCCCTCTCTGCAACTCTGCCGAATAAATAAAACAAAATGAAGTCTGAAGTCCATGCCATTTCACACAGTTTGCATTTTTTTAAAAGATTTATTTATTTATTTGAAAGAGTCACACACAGAGAGAAGGAGAGACAGAGAGAGAGAAAGAGAGAGAGAGAGAGAGGTCTTCCATCTGCTGGTTCACTCCCCAGATGGCCGCAATGGCTGGAGCTGCACTGATCCAAAGCCAGGAGCCAGGAGCCAGGAGCTTCTTCCGGGTCTCCCATGTGGGTGCAGGGGCCCAAGGACCTGGGCTTTCCCAGGCCTGCTTTCCCAGGCCACAGCAGGGAGCTGGATCGGAAGTGGAGCAGCCGGGACTGGAACCAGCGCCCATATCGGATGGCGGCGCTGCAGGCAGCAGCCTCACCTGCTACACCACAGCGCTGGCCCCGACAATTCGCAGTTTTAGTAACATTTTGAAGATGCTCTGAAAGTTTTGTTCCAAAATAAACTCTGTGTGTGTCTTTAAAATTCTATATATTCGTGGATCTGGGGGCGGGGACAGAGAGAGCCCCAGCTGTGGGGTAGTCAGGCCCGCCCAGCCCCCACCCCCAGCCCCCACCCCCAGCCTCACTGCCCAGGCCCCACCCCCAGCCCCCGCCCCCAGCCTCCCCAGCCCCCACCCCTTCCCCAGACCCCACCACCCAGTCCCCCACAGCCCCCACCACCAGCCCCCACCCACAGCCTCACTGCCCAGCCCCCACCCACAGCCTCACTGCCCAGCCCCCACCCCCAGCCCCCACCCACAGCCTCACTGCCCAGGCCCCACCCCCAGCCCCCGTTCCCAGCCTCCCCAGCCCCACCCCTTCCCCAGACCCCACCACCCAGTCCCCCACAGCTCCTGCTCCCAGCCCCACCCCCAGCCCCCGCCCCCAGCCCCCTCGGAGCACGCAGCGTCTGAGGAGACCCTGGGGTCAGAGGGACTGAGGGGGCTGCAGGTGCAGCACCCCTGCCCCGAGCCCCTGCTAGAATCCCACCGCCCGGCCTCTCTGCGGGACCAGAACACAGTGGCCACCACCACGCAGCAGAGAGCGGAGAACGTGCTGGATGAGCGCGGGACACCGCGTCCAGCCACGCATGTGCAGCGCCTGGGAGGCTGTGGCTCAGCGCAGCAGGGAGTGCGGCTCCTGGGGCTGGGGTCACGACGGTGGCCATGCCACACGCTGGGAGCCGCTGAGTGCTGACCGTGTGAGGCCGCGCGTATGTAACTGACCTCCTGTGTGGTCATGCCTGTGTGATCTGCCATGCGGTGAGAGCACACGTGTGTGACTTCCCACGCATGTGAGGTCACACGTGAAATGTATTGTACACGTGGGGTCAGTGTGGTCTGTCATGTGTGTGAGAACACATGTGTGTGGTCTGTCATGTGTGTGAGAACACATGTGTGTGGTGTGTCATGCATGCAAGAGCACACGTGAGACTTCCCACACATGTGAGGTCGCACGTGAAATGTATTGTACACGTGGGGTCAGTGTGGTCTGTCATGTGTGTGAGAACACATGTGTGTGGTCTGTCATGTGTGTGAGAACACATGTGTGTGGTGTGTCATGCATGCAAGAGCACACGTGAGACTTCCCACGCATGTGAGGTCACATGTGAAATGTATTGTGCACGCGGGGTCATGTACGTGAGAACACCGTGCGTGATTTACTGGGTACAGGAGGTCACACGTGTGTGGTTTACCATGCATGTGAGAGCACACGTGTGTAGCTGCCTTGCTCAGCCATTCTGAACCATTCCGCCGTCCACGACGAGCAGTGCTTCCCTCAGTTATAAAAATCGCGACCTAAGGAGGAGGCGAGCGTGAGCCCCGCCCCTGTGGCCTGCAGCATGAGGTGGGGGAGGGGCTGCAAATTCCAAGCCTGGCCCTGGGGATGCCGGGCACAGAGCAGAAGGCCACATCTGTGTCCCCAGCCCAGCCGGCACCGACGGCCAGGTGAGCGACCAAGTGGGCGTGCAGATGGTGTGGCCCCGGCCCCGCCCAGGGAGTGACCCGTGTCTGGCCCAGCCAGAGGCAGCCGTGCTGAGCACCCCAGGCCCCGGATGCTCCAGTGGGGGGCCGGGCTTGCTGCAAGAGGGAGGCACGCAGGGTCCCGGCCACGCGCCACGCGCCACGCGCCACGCGCCAGAGGGAGAGGTCCCCATGGAAATGGGGAGGAGGAGAGAACCGAGCACAGGCTGAGCAGTGCACAGACGCGTGACAGATGGCGCTGGCAACTGTGACGCCACGAGGGATGGACAGACTGCAGGAGAGTGGCACCTGCCACCAGGAGGACGGCACCTGTCAGCCACCAGAGGACAGCACCTGTCAGTCACCAGAGGACGGCACCTGTCAGTCACCAGGAGGACGGCACCTGTCAGTCACCAGAAGACGGCACCTGTCAGTCACTAGGAGGACGGCACCTGTCAGTCACCAGAGGACAGCACCTGTCAGTCACTAGGAGGACGGCACCTGTCAGCCACCAGAGGACGGCACCTGTCAGTCACCAGAGGACGGCACCTGTCAGTCACTAGGAGGACAGCACCTGTCAGTCACCAGAGGACAGCACCTGTCAGCCACCAGAGGACGGCACCTGTCAGTCACCAGAGGACGGCACCTGTCAGTCACTAGGAGGACAGCACCTGTCAGTCACCAGAGGACAGCACCTGTCAGCCACCAGAGGACGGCACCTGTCAGTCACCAGAGGACGGCACCTGTCAGTCACTAGGAGGACGGCACCTGTCAGTCACCAGAGGACGGCACCTGTCAGTCACTAGGAGGACAGCACCTGTCAGTCACTAGGAGGACGGCACCTGTCAGTCACCAGAGGACGGCACCTGTCAGTCACTAGGAGGACAGCACCTGTCAGTCACTAGGAAGAGAGCACCTGTCAGTCACTAGGAGGACGGCACCTGTCAGTCACTAGGAAGAGAGCACCTGTCAGTCACTAGGAGGACGGCACCTGTCAGTCACCAGAGGACGGCACCTGTCAGTCACTAGGAAGAGAGCACCTGTCAGTCACCAGAGGACGGCACCTGTCAGTCACCAGGAGGACGGCACCTGTCAGTCACCAGAGGACGGCACCTGTCAGTCACCAGGAGGACGGCACCTGTCAGTCACCAGAGGACGGCACCTGTCAGTCACCAGGAGGACGGCACCTGTCAGTCACCAGAGGACGGCACCTGTCAGTCACCAGGAGGACGGCACCTGTCAGTCACCAGAGGACGGCACCTGTCAGTCACCAGGAGGACGGCACCTGTCAGTCACCAGAGGACGGCACCTGTCAGTCACCAGGAGGACGGCACCTGTCAGTCACCAGAGGACGGCACCTGTCAGTCACTAGGAGGACGGCACCTGTCAGTCACTAGGAAGAGAGCACCTGTCAGTCACTAGGAGGACGGCACCTGTCAGTCACCAGAGGACGGCACCTGTCAGTCACTAGGAGGACGGCACCTGTCAGTCACCAGAGGACGGCACCTGTCAGTCACCAGGAGGATGGCACCTGTCAGTCACTAGGAGGATGGCACCTGTCAGTCACCAGAGGACGGTACCAGTCAGTCACCAGAGGACGGCACCTTTCAGTCACTAGGAGGACAGCACCTGTCAGTCACTAGGAAGAGAGCACCTGTCAGTCACTAGGAGGACGGCACCTGTCAGTCACCAGAGGATGGCACCTGTCAGTCACTAGGAGGACGGCACCTGTCAGTCACCAGAGGACAGCACCTGTCAGTCACCAGAGGACGGCACCTGTCAGTCACCAGGAGGATGGCACCTGTCAGTCACTAGGAGGACGGCACCTGTCAGTCACCAGAGAACAGCACCTGTCCCCGGACCTGTCCCAGGCCACCTCGGCAGAACACTCACAGGGACCCCGCCTCGAGTCCACCTCGTGTGCCGAGGAGGCCTGCTGGCCCCACTGCCCTGGCCTCCCCCGGGAATCCTGCGGGTCCCCCTGGCTTCAGCTCAGCTGTCAGGACCCTGGACATCGGTGAGGGTGGCCGGGCCGTCCTGCTCCGGCCTCTGATGGCGACAACTCCAAGGGCTATCCAGCAGCCGTGTGGCCCAGGGGGAGGCTGTGATCTCTGACCCACGGGAGGTCATGACCCCCAGAGGGAGGTCTGGGCCGCTGTCACCCGGGCTGCCCTTGAGGACCACATTGAAGACAGAAAGGGTTGGGGTCTCCCCGCAGAGGAGGGGGTGCCCCATCCGCGTTCCTGGAGACCTGAGCCCTTCTCTCCCTCTCCCTCTCCCTCTCCCTCTCCCTCTCCCTCTCCCTCTCCCTCTCCCTCTCCTCCCTCCCCCCGCATTTCTTCCTTCTCCGAGTCCTTTGCAGGGGCCTCTGTGCCCAGCCCCCGCCCAGCCCAGCCCCTGCGCACCCCCTGCCCAGCACAAGATGAGCTGCCCATGGTTCTGCCCTTGGAGGGGACTGCTCTATCCAGGGCCCTGTGCCCCTGCGTGTCAGCCTGAGGGGGCTGCGGCCGCTGCCCCCTCTTGGACACCGTGCAGGCCCAAGGGCCAGCGGGCAGCAGGTCACACAGAGCCCGTGGAGGCCGTGGGACACAGGAGGCCTGGTGCCTGTCACTCCCGCGTGCCTCTTGGACCCGCCCACTGCCTCTCCGTGCACAGCTGTGCCGGCCTCCCCGCAGCGTGGGGTACGGTACCAGCACCCACTGCTCCAGGCCAGGTGCCCCCGGAAGCGGCTCCTCCCCAGGAACTCAGCAGGGGCACAGGGCACAGCCCCTGCCCGTCCACAGCACTTCTGAGGGTACCCAGAGGGGCAGGCCCCCCACTGTGCCAGCCCCGCCGGCTCCTGTCCACCGCGGAGCCTGCTGCCCAGCTGAGGGTGGCACGGGCACTCCTGCCTGGCCCTCCACACCCAGGGTGACCACGTGGGCCCGAGGCTCAGGTGGGCCCTGACAGACCCCACCCAGGCCTGGCCTCTGATCACCTGCCCCTCCGGTGGGAGCTGTCACAGGTCAGCTTTGCTGGACATGGCGGGGTCTTTGTTGTTGGTGGGACCCGAGCGAGTCGTCCGCCTGCAGTGGCCGTGTGGCCCCTGTCTTCTCCGGGGTGGGGGGAGGGGACCTCCGTTTTCACCAGCAGCCTGGGGGCACCCCCATGTCCACCACACCCAACACCCCGATGGGCCCAGCCGCAGCGTGGCCAGCACTGGGGGCTGTGGCCCTCGGCCAGGGTGGCCGGCCCTGCGTGGAGTCCCGGGCAGCATGAGCGACAGCACTCCCACGGCGTAGAACGCCCGCGGCCAGCGGCCTGTGCGGGGCCGCGCTCCTGGCACAGCTTTCAAGGGCTGGGGGGGGGGGGCAGAAGAGCGACAGGTTTGGGGGCGGAGCCGAGGGGGAGGCAGGGGAGGAGCGGCGGGAGCCCCCCCTCTCTGCCTCCTGTCTGCGCCGGGCCTGACCCCATCCCCTTGCCGCGCCCCGGGCGCACGGGGGAGTGGGGCTGGGGTTCTGGAAGCTTCTCCGCTCGCGGGGGCGCGGGGCGGGGGCGCCGGGCAGGGCCGAGCTGGGCCCGCGCGGCTGGCGCTGCCCGCGGCTGCAGCTGGCTGCGTCCCGGCGCACTCCATCATCTCTGGATGACAGCGCGAACCGTGGGAGTTCATTACAGGGGCCGTGAATTGTTGGAGGTAATTTAGATTACAATTTAAAGTTTAATTTAAAAATCTATCAACAAATGTGGAAGTACTCGGGGAACGTTTTAAAATGCACTTTAATCTCCGCAGCACAAATAGGTTTCGGGCTCTAAACAGCGTCACCTGGAAAAACAGTAAAACTTTACTGCATCTTTAATTAAATTACAAACACAAAGGATAATTAACTTTTTTATTTTTATTTTATTCCTGCCATTGTTTCTCCCCAGTCAATATCTTCCGGCTGCAGGAGCAGCTGTTGTGGGGGCAGACCTCACCGAGACAAGGGCGCCCCCGGGGTCCGCGGTCCCGGCCCAGCCGCTGTGGGCGGCCCAGGGTGGATGGGGCGACCCCCGCCCCAGCTCTCACGCCCACCTGCAGCGCGGCTGGGACCAGCGGGTGAGGGGCTCGGGAGCGCGCCCTGTACCTGCGGCGCGGGAGCGCGTCCTATACCCGCAGGGCAGGTGCGGCGCGGGAGCGCGCCCTGTACCCGCAGGGCAGGTGCGGCGCGGGAGCGCGCCCTGTACCCGCAGGACAGGTGTGGCGCGGGAGCGCGCCCTGTACCCGCAGGGCAGGTGCGGCGCGGGAGCGCGCCCCATACCTGAAGTCCAGTTAAGGCACAGGGGGCGCGCCCTGGACCGGCGGCTCAGGTGCGGCGTGGGAGCGCGCACCAGCACTGTCCTGGGCGCCCCGCCCCGAACGCCGGGGCACGGAGACGCGCGCGTCGGGAGTGCGCACCGACCTCACCTTCGCGCCGGTGAGGGGCTGTGTGCAAACCACCTACTCGGGGCGCGCAGCGGGAGCGAGGTGGACGCTTGGCTCTTCAGCGGGGACATCGGGTCTCAGCCGCGGCGCGGGCACGCGCAGGGCCCGGCAGTGGCCGCCAGGGGGCGCCCTGCAGACGCGGGTGCGTGTAGGCTCCTCGGGCTGGGGGCGGGGCCTGGGGTGCCCGGCGGCGGCCGCGGCGGGGACCCGGCTCAGGAGGGCGGGCAGGGGGACCCGCTGCGGGGGCGAGGGGCTGGGGATGCGTAGCCGCTGGCTCCCGGGTCGCCGCACCAGCGGTGTCCGGACCGTGGTGGGGAGGGGTGCGGGCGTCGCAGCGGCCCCGCCGCCCTCGCCCCGCCTTGGTTCCTCTGGGAGCCGGACTTGGGGAAGGGGTGTCTTTGGCGCGCTCCTGGCGGGGCGGGGGTGGGGGTGGGGGTGAGGGAGGTGGCGGCCTCCTAGGGCGGGCGTCGTGGCCGAGCGCCCCCCCCCCGCATCTGGCAAGTTTGTCACTGTGTGGGCCATCTAACGCCCTGTCCCCGCCGCTGTGTCCCCAGGCCCTGTTCCCCGGACCCGGCGGTGGCTCTCAAAGCCGGGCCACCTGTCCTGGCCCAGCCCGGGCGCCCGGAGGCAGAGGAGCCGGCCGGCCACAGCCGCACCCGTGTTCGGTTTTAGTGCGGTGGCTGCTTAATTATTGGTTAATCTAGCAATTTAGCATGCTTCATTTAATTCTAATTAGGAGAATTAATAGGCAGGGCAGAGCGATTTCAACACAGTGCAGAAAACAAAACGCACCCTGGACAGGGCGCCCACTGGAGGGCCGCGGCCAGCGGCGGGGCGGGGGTGGCCCTGGGGGTGTCCAGCGCGGAGATCTCGGCGGGCGAGGTCCCCGAGGGTGGCGGTGGAGCGGCTCCCGCGGCTTCCAGCCCCGGTGTCCCCCGGGGCGGCGGGGTCCCGGGCAGCCCCCGCAGCCCGGCGTCTCTGCTCACCAGGCCGGCTCCCTGACAAGGTCCCCGACCGCACGAGGCTGTTCTCTAATTACGGCGCTAATTGAATTAAATGGCTGCGGTAATGAGCGGACGAGCGGCATAAAAAGTAAAGAGGCAGATAGGCCAATTAACAGCGCGCCGCATAATTACAACACGCCGGCGCCGCCTGTTAATTGTTACCGCGGGATTTATGGTGATGCGGCCCACAACAGGCAGGCCAGACCTGCTCACGCTGCTAATTAAAAAATGATATTCTGCGCCGTGCCAGGCGCGCTAATTAGCCTTGAGTTACATAAAGGCGGGCGCGGCCCTGCCAGCCGCCCTCCTCGCGGTGGCACCGAGTCCCGCCCGGGGACGCAGCGCAGAGTGGCCGCGGGCAGAGCGAGCCGGACCCCGTGAGCCGGCCAGCGCCGCCTATGGGCAGGCGGAGGCCCCTGGGGCCCTGGGCCGCCCCACCCTGGGCTCCCCGCTCTCCGCGGGGGCGTGGCCGCCCGTCCTGGCCGCAGGGCCCCCTCCTCTCCAGCTCGCTTCTTGCTCAATGTCCCCTGGGGCTGTGCCTGGGCTGGGGCCTCGCACAGAGGACGGGGCTGCCGCGGGCCCATTCTACAGACGGGGAAGTCAAGGCCCAGGCCGCGGGCCTGGCTCGGCTCTGGTTCCGTCCCCGGCCGTCCCCGCCCCCCGCCCCCGGAGAGGCAGAGTCTCCGCAGCTCTCGCCCCCCTCCCGCAGGGGACCCTGCCTCATTTGCAAATGTAATTCCGCTCCCGCAGTCCGCGCGAGTCCCGCGCTGATGGCGTGATTAGCAGGCCGGGCGGCGGGCAGCCAGGCGCGGCCGTAAATTGGGGAGGATGTTTTATCAGGCGGCGGCCGGCGGCCGGGGTGCCGCGCGCTGTCCCCTCAAATCACGGTTATGGAATAATTTAGCCGCGATGCCCGGGATTACGGCCGTCACCGATCATGCTGTCACGGCGCCGTGAGCTCCATCCGCGCGCATGCACGCCGGGGACGCCGGCGCGTAATGAGCACTCATTGCCCCCCGCGCGGGGAGGGGCCGTGATCGATGGGCGCGAGATGAAATGGGAGGTTTATGGCTCCTGCAGCCATCAGTTCTGACTGTGTGATAAGAACGGGCGCCGCTGCGATTCGCTCTTTATTGGAGCCGATATTAGCATGCGCGCGCGGAGCACCGGCCCATCAAACCCATTTAAGGTGGAGCTGCCGGGGGGCCGCGGGGGCAGGCGGCCGCCCCAGCCCCCGCTAGCGCACCCCGGCCCGTAGGCAGCACCCAGGGGTGGGGACAGGCCACTGACCCCCACGGCCTCCCCTCCTCCAGGCTCCAGCCGCCTCAGACCACCCCTGGTCCACCACAGGCCGCCAGGGGTCCTCTGGGACCACCCCCCCCAGGCCCCAGGCCCGCAGCCCTCCCCTTGCAGCCCTGCCCCCACCCAGCTCAGCATGCTGTCCAAGGGTGCCCGTGGTCCGGGCAGTGCCATGACCCAAGACCCAGCTGGGTCCACTCAGTGTCCAGCACTGTGGCCACAAGTGTGAGGGGCCAGCCAACCCCAAGTACCTGTGTGGTGGTGGGGGGCATCCCTGAGAGCCCCAGGTGGGCAGTGGGGGCTGGGTGAGTGGTGGGGCTGGGGCGAGTATTGGGGGCTGGGGCGAGTGGTGGGGGCTGGGGTGAGTGGTGGGGGCTGGGGTGAGTTGGAGCTGGGGTGAGTGGTGGGGGCTGGGCGAGTGTTGGGGGCTGGGGTGAGTGGTGGGGGCTGGGGTGAGTGGAGGGGGCTGGGGTGAGTGGAGGGGCTGGGGTGAGTTGGAGCTGGGGTGAGTGTTGGGGGCTGGGGTGAGTGTTGGGGTCTGGGGTGAGTGTTGGGGCTGGGGTGAGTGGTGGGGGCTGTGGTGAGTGGTGGGGGCTGGGGTGAGTGGTGGGGGCTGGGGCGAGTGGTGGGGGCTGGGGTGAGTGGTGGGGGCTGGGGCGAGTGGTGGGGGCTGGGGTGAGTGGTGGGGGCTGTGGTGAGTGGTGGGGGCTGGGGTGAGTTGCAGGGATGGGGTGAGTGTCAAGGGTGGGGGTAGGTAGCCGGGGCAGGGGCTGGTGTGAGTGGCTGGGTCTGGGGGGGTGGCAGGAGCTGGGGTGGGCGGGCCCCATGGGCTCCAGGTCTCAGCTGCCCCTTGGGGACCCAGAGGCAGCCTTTGGGAGGCCAGCCTGTCTCTGCTCTGGGTCATGTGTGCTGACCCCAAGGGAGGGCAGGAGGGAGGCACAATGCCCCCACCCTGGGCAGCCGGAGGCCCAGGCAGCCTGTGCTGTCCATCAATGCACCCTCCCCTCTACAGGCCCAGGCCTGCCCGGCCCACCCCAGCCCTGCCCACCAGGCCCTGCTGGGCAGCACACAACTGATGCCTGTGGCCCGAGGGCATGGTGGGCACCTGCCCATCTCAGAGAACCCCAGGAAATGCGCCAGGGCTCCCAGGAGGGGGCGCAACCCCCCAAGCAGTGACAGGTGGACAGCGGGGTGCACAACACACACGACACATGTAGCAATACAACACACGTGACAGGCATGAGACAGACACGACACACGTGACATGACATGAGACACATGGGAGAGACATGACACCCAAGGCACATGTGAGAGACGTGACAGATAGGACACACGTGTGACACGGGACTGTGACACATGTGGCCAAGATGAGGCCTGGGGAGACCTGGGCTGGGGCCTGGGGCCTCCCCACACTGCCTTGGAAACTGTGTAAATCTGAACTTAGTGCCAAATTAGAAGTTTTATTAAAAAACTATCTCTGTGGAGTAGTGGGTAAAGCTGCCAGCATCCCCTATGGCCAGGAGCTTCTCCCGGGTCTCCCCCGTGGGTGCAGGGACCCAAGCACTTGGGCCATCTTCTACTGCTTTCCCAGGCCATAGCCGAGAGCTGGAAGAGGAGCAGCTGGGACTAGAACTGGCGCCCAGATGGGATGCTGGCGCTTCAGGCCAGGGCTTTAACCTGCTGTGCCACAGCGCCGGCTCCCCTCTTAAATCTTAAATGTCATCGCCGGCCAGGGCGCTCCTGGGAGAGAGCTGCTGGGACCCCTCCCCCGTTGGACAAGCTGGGGTGGCCGGGCGCAGCGAAGTGCGCGGGGCGCCTGTCCATCTCGGGCACGTGCAGCCCTGTGTCTCCATGTGTCCCATGTTGTCCGGCAGTGGGCAGGGAGCAGGGACAGGCCAGAGCCCTGTGCCCCACCCGGTACCCCAGCCCTGGGGCCGGGGGCTCCACAGGCAGCGGCACAACCTCCCCACGACAGGCGCCAGCTCCCATCCCAGGGGACACAGGGGAGCGCCTGCTCTGAGCCAGGCCAGGAGGAAGCGGGCAGGGCTCCAGGTGGCCAAGCTCGCCAGCCCCAGAGAAAGCCTTGCCCTGGGCCGCTGTCCTGCAGACCCTGTCCCCGCACCCCTTCCTTGGCAGCTGGGGTGAGGGTCCAGGCCCGGCCCCCTGCCCACAACACCGGGGAAGTGCATGGCTGCTGCAGGCTCCTTCCCTGGGTGCCCTTGGACCACACGGTCACTGCTGCACCTGTCCACCTGTCCCCTGGCAAACCCCCGGGCAGGTCTGGTCACTCCCCCGGCCCTCCGGGCAGGTCTGGTCACTCCCCAGCCCCCTCGGGCGGGTCTGGTCACTCCCCAGGCCCCCTGGGCAGGTCTGGTCACTCCCCAGCCCCCTCGGGCGGGTCTGGTCACTCCCCAGGCCCCCCATGCAGGTCTGGTCACTCCCCAGCCCCCCCGGGCGGGTCTGGTCACTCCCCAGGCCCCCCGGGCAGGTCTGGTCACTCCTCAGGCCCTGGCCCCAGGCGCTTGCTGGCCACCTCCAGCCTTCCTGACTGCTGGGTGGGCCTGAGTGGACCAGGACCCGGACTCCTCCCGGAGAGCCCTGCGGCCAGCAGAGGACCACCTGCCTCGGGCTCTGAGCGGGTTGGGTCTGGGTGGGGCAGGTCCCTGCCCTGGTTGTTCCGGAGGTGCCGGGTCGCACCAGGCAGGGCGCACCGCGAGGGCCCCGCCCACTGGGCCCGGGTGGCCTGCTGGGGTCTGGCTGCCCTCACACTGGGGTCCAGAGCAGCATCCCGAGCTCACCTCCTGCTGAGCCACTGCCCACCTGGGAGAGTGCATGGACCCCCCATGTCCTGAGCCCCCCAGACAGGCGCAAGCGAGAGGCCACGACCCTTCCTCGCTGGGTGCCAGGCTTTGGGGTGGGGGCTACACCAGGTGCCACGGCCCTGGACCCTGCCCTGGGGCCCCCACCCACTGAGGCCCCTCGACGTGGCTCGGGCCGCAGCATCCAGGTGTGTAGCTGCATCAGGTGGTCCCTCGGAGGCCAGGGCTGGGGTCCAGGCAGGTGGGCTCAGGGGACCCCTGCTGGGGCGGGTGGGCAGTGTCTGGCTTCTTTCCTTGCTGTGTGTCCCTGCGTCTTCACCCCCACCCCCATAGGGTCCCCAAAGAAGGGGGGATGGCAGAGGCAGGAGAGGAGGCAGTGCGGGCAGTCCCACGTTCCAGCTCTGGTGGGAACCACTTCTGCCGGCTGCCCGCTGGCCAGGGCGTGCTCCGGGGCATCTCTGTGGCTCCACCCACAGCGCCCCTGGCCCCGCCCACCGGGGGCCCCCACAGGCTGGCCCTGCAGGTCACACAGGGGCCGTCACCCACCACGGTTCACACGCTGGACACAACAGGAGCCTAAAGCATCCCGGGGTCCAGGGAGCTGCAGCCCGAGGGGGCTGGTGGGAGCCCCCGCTGGGCCTCCAGGCCTGGGCTGTGAGTCTCCAGGGCCAGGCCCAGCGGCCACGGGGTCCTCACTCCCCCGGCAGGGCAGGGCAGGCCGCTGGGAGCTCGAGGGCAGTGCGCCGGCCCCCGCGTCCCACTCCCAGGAAGCGGAGGCCACCGGTGACGGCTTGACAGACCGCGCTGGCCGCCCAGGCCTGCCCGGCCGTGGCGGGAGGCGGTGCTGGAGGAGGGGCCGCAGCCTCGGCAGGTGCATCCGCGCACAATGGGCCCGGGCCTGCGCCCAGGCCAGTGCTGCTGGGCGGGGGCGGCCCGGCGCGGGAAGGAGCCCCCCCAGCTGCGGCCGCTGCCACCTTAAGGTGTGTGGCGCCCCCGAGCCCGGTGACAAATACTAATGTCTGAATCTGCAGCCGCCTGGCCGCGGAGCCCATGCCCGCTCGGCGCTGAAATGTCACCTGTTCCTAGCTAGCGATTTGCATAATGCAAAGCTTCTCACTCGTAAAATACAGATTAAGAAGGGAAGCCAGAGCCATTCTGGAACCAGGGAGCCGTTTCAAAGGGAACGGGAGGCGCCCGCTCTTAACCCTGTCCCTGCCTCCTGCCTGCTGGCCTGCAGGGGCGGGCGGGTGGGGACGGCCCCCACTCCTGTCCTGCCCCGCGGTGTCTGGGATACGGGGCCCCCGGAGGGCAGCAGACGCTTGTGTGGACGCAGGAAGCTGGCCCCGCCCCCTGCTGGTACCCCCCATGGGCAGAAGGTCCTCCCCCCGGATGCCCCTCCCTCAGGTGCCCCTCCCCTCAGACGCCCCTCCCCTCGGATGCTCCTCCCCTTGGATGCCCTGCCCTCAGGTGCCCCTCCCCTCGGATGCCCCTCCCCGCGGATGCCCCTCCCTCAGATGCCCCTCCTCTCAGACGCCCCGCCCTCAGGTGCCCCTCCCCTCGGGTGCCCCACCCTCAAGTGCCCCTCCCCTCGGGTGCCCCTCCCTCAGATGCTCCTCCCCTCAGATGCCCTGCCCTTAGGTGCCCCTCCTTTGCTGGAGGGCCCCTCCTTTCCCACACCCCCTTTAAGGCGAGGTCTCACCCACGGGGACCCCAGGGGACCCCTTTCTTTGGCCCTAAAGTCCTCCCTACACCATGGGCCCCGAGCTCGGCCTGGTGCTGGCCGCGCATGCGTGACCAGGGCAGCCGGGCCTGCTCGGCCCCCTGACCCCGCCCCCTCTGGCCACACCCTGTCTCTGAGGCCTTGCTGAAGATGGGCCTGGCAGTGTCCACCGCCCAGGGCTCCATCTGCAAACGCTTGGCCGAGGGGTGGGGCTGCGGGCGGAGGGGGAGACCCCCTGCAGGCCTGCAACCCCTCAAAGCCAGGAGCCCAGGGCCAGGCCCCAGGAGGCCCAGGACCCTGGGATCCCCGTGCACACCAGGCCGCCGTCCCCCTTTCCCGGGTCGGTGGCCTCTGAGGGGCGGCTTCCCCAGCCTGTCCTCTGGTGCCCGGGGTCACTCCAGTACCCACAGCCCAGCTCCGCCTCCTTCCTCCCCCCAGGCATCACGGGAGGTGGCTTCACCTCCAGGGGTCGCTCCTCTTCTGCTCAGAGCCCCCTCCCCGAGAGGAGCGGACCCGGGGCTCACCGTGGCCCCTGGTCCACTGCAGACCTGGCCCTGGTGCCCTCGAGGCCTGCAGGGAGTGACCTGTAGGCGGCACCCGGTTGGCGGAGCTCCCCTGAGTTCTGGGCCGGGGGTGTCCAGTGCTGGGGGTGCTGGGGCAGAAGGCACAGCCGAGGTCCACGGCTTGTGTGGCCTCTCGCCGTGTCCACGCAGGACAGCCCTGGCCATTCAGGGAGGGCCGGGCGGGCTGATAACGGAGCACTAATGGCTTCTGATGGTGAGAAGAGCTGGGCTGATGGTGACTGAGCCAGGAGCTGGAGTGTTGGCTAGGCAGACCGTGGGCCCCTCCAGCCCCACAGCCCCCACCCCGGGAGCCGGAGTGTTGGCTAAGGAAACCGCACGCACCCTCCACAGCCCCACAGCCCCCTCCCTGGGAGCCGGAGTGTTGGCTAAGCAGATCACACACCCCCCCACCTGACACACACCACAGCCCCCACGGCCCCCACCCTGGGAGTGCCAGGAGCCCGGAGCTCGGAGCTGGAGCTGGAGTGTTGGCTAGGCAGACCGTGGGCCCCGCACCCACCGTGGGACCCGTCTCACCCTGCAACAGGGACTCAGGCCCTTCCTGCCCCGCGGTGCCCCTGCCCTTCCCCTCCCCCCAACGCCCTGCTCGCACAGCAGGGGTGGGGTGGGCACCCAGGGGAGACAGGGCCTTCCCAGGCCGTCCCAGCTGCGAGGCGGGGCTGGGGGGAGGAGGAGCCTGCAGATGTCCGGTGGGCGTGTCCAGGCCACCCTGGCGCACAGGGCTGGAGGGCCGGGCAGAGGCGCGGGGTGCTGGAGCTGGCCCCTGCGGTGTGGGGCTCCCCCCTCGCCTGCCCAGTCCCAGAGGGCGTCTGGGTCCGGAGCTGCCCTTGCGGCCCGTGGCGCTCCAGCCCCCTCCCTGGGGGGCCCAGCTCGGGGTCCGCCTGCGCTGCGCGCACGCCAGTGTCCCGCGGCCTGAGCAGCTGCAAGGGGAGGCCTCCGCCGGCTACCGCGGCGCCCGCGCGGCCCGGGGGGACTCGCGCAGGAGCGAGCGCCTTATCTCCCGCGGCGGCCGTGTCATCCATTACCGCTAATTACGGCGCGCGCGAGCCCGGGCCGCCCCGGCCGGGTGGGCCGGCGCGTCCTCGCCGTCCGCGGCCCGCGCGCCCGGGCCGGCGCGAAGGGCCCGGGGTCTCCCTATCGTCCCGGAGCAGCAGCCCGACGTCGCGGGCACCCGTGATAGATGAAGCACGGAAATTAGTTCCAGAGTTTGCTGATAACCGGAGCGCCCGCGACATTCGGTTATGGCAGCCCTAATTGATGAGCTCATTAAGTCCATTATTAGAGAAATTGATTTCAAATAGGCACTTAGAGCGGCGGGCGCGGGAGGCAGGTGGGGCGGGCGCGGGAGGCAGGGGAAGTCGCGGAAATACATAATGAGGCAAGTAATTGTGGGGTTTGTTTAAGGAAGAGCCGCGCGCGCTCGCTCGGCCTCGGCCCGGCCCCGCCCCCGCCGACGCCCCCAATTAATTCATTAACCCCGCGCCCTGCCGCGCGCTCCGGGAAGGAGGCGCGCAGAGCCGACCCTCGTGGAGGAGGCGGGGGGGGGGGGTGGTGGTGGTGGAGGGGGCAGAAGGCGAGGAGACCCTCACCAAACGGCCCTGGCCTGGCTGCACCCGGTCAGCCCTCAGGGCGCGTACCCGAACTACCCCTACCCCCAACCTCAGCATCCAGGCTCCGCTCCCGCGGTGGGTCCGCCACGGCAGGGTGGACCCGCTGAGGCCGGGAGAGACACCCACATGTGTGCACACACACTCCACACAGACGCAGAAATCCCCGGGATCCCACACGCGGGCCACGGGGACATGCACGTGTCAGACACGCTGGGCGCCCCTGTCCACACGGATGGGAACCCACGAGCTCGGGAGGAGTGCGCGTGGGGCCGCCGGGGAGCAGCTTCAGGCAGCGCCCAGCCAGGGCCAGCACGGCGGCCCGGCAGGATGACCCTGGCCACCGTGGCGGGAGGCCGTAGGCAGGCCGGGCAGGGGCTCCTGCAGGGGCGGGCGGACATCACCATGGGATGAGGTGGGCGCGATATCCGACTGCGCGGGGGAACCAGGGACCCCCGTGGACGGCCGGGAATGGAGCCTGACTCTGGCCGAGTGGGCGTGGGCAGCCCGCCGGAGGCCCAGGCGCAGATGAGGCCTTGGGACGGTGGCCGGGTGGGAGGAGTCACGGGGTAGGGCGCGGGGTCAGCACGCACATCAGGAACAGCCCGAGAGACAGGACCAGGGGCCTCGGGCACCGCCGGGGGCTGTACCTGGGAGGGGGCGAAGGCAGCCGAGGACGCGGAGCCGGGAGGGTCCCCAGGGAGCAGAGGGACCGCAGCTCTCGGGGCAGGAACCCAAGCTGCGGGCGCTGAGCCCGGAGGGGACACAGGGCTGCGGGGAGGCCCAGGGCCACGGGCCGGGCCGTTCCCGGGCCTGAGCCCCTGCAGGCTGGACCCAGGGGCCCGGGAACGAGACCCAGGGCCGCAGGCCGGACGCGCGGGGGCAGCGGTGCGTCCCCGGACGGCGGCCCCAGGCTGACCCCAAGGAGAGGCGCGCGGCCAGCCGGCGAAGGGCAGCGAAGGCGGGCCTGGGACAGCGGCGCCCCCCGCGAGGCGGGCAGGGTCCCTGGAAGCCCCCCAACGCCGGGCCGGAGCCCAGGACCCCTCGCCCACCCAAGCCGCACGCGGAACAGAAGCGCTGACGAGGCAAACCCTTGGCGGGACCGCGAGTGCCCAGCGCTAAAGCCCCCGCGTCTCCCCCGAGGCCGCGAGGAAGACGCGGGTCACCTAGGGTGACCACGGACGGGGCCCGAAGCCGCGGGCAGGGCACGAAAGCCCCGCGGCGCCCGCACCGCGCCACGCGGCGCCTCCCGCGCCCCAGGTTCAAAAGCGCAGCTCTGCGGGCGCGCACACTCGGCCTTGCTGCTGCGCCGGAGGTGCGCATGCGCGGCTGGGCGGGGTGCGCGCATGCGCGGACCGGCCCTGCGGCTCAACGCGGTGCGCGCCTGCGCAGACCGACTGGCTGCCCCACTCTAGGTTTGATTCCCCGCGCGGTGAATCACTCAGGGTGGGGGCCGGCGGTCGGGCCAGTGCTGGCCCTCGCGAGCAGCAGTGCCCGTCCCTCAGCCGGCCAGGCGGTCGCCTCGCGGGTGTGGGCCCTGGACGGCCAGGCGACCGAGCCTGAATCCAGCCTGGGCCCGGGGTCCGCTGTGTCCCGTGTGCGAGGACCCCGCAAGCACTGGTTAACACGCGGGGCTAACGCCCGGGCGGCGATGACGCGGGCAGAGCCTTGGCTTCTGTGAATACCCGCAACTCCTCCCGCCCTGCGGCCCGGCCGTCCTGGCGGACCTGTTCCCGGGCCTCGTGCGGCCCATGCGGGGTCGCCCTCGCCGGGCCTGGCGGCCTGCCCCGCCACAAGCCCGGGCTGCCCGGCCCGGCCACCCTTGCCCTCTGGGTTTGGCGGCCCCAGAGGCTGCACACGTTGGACACCGAACCTGGAAGACCGTGGCCGGCAGAGGGGTGTGGGGGGTGGTGGCCCGTGAGCCGCAAGAGGCCGGCGAGGCAGTGGGAGCTGACCCTGGCGCTCTCCCAGCAAACCAGCGGTCAGAGGTCCGGGGGAAGCCGGCCCCGCGGTCCTGTGTGCCGCTGACCCTGCACGGGAGGTGTGTGCCTGCGGCTTTCCCCTCGTTGAAGGGCCAGGAGCTCACACAGGGTTTGCCAGTGATTGGCGGGGGGGGGGGGGGGGGGCAGTGCAAGCAGCTGGGCAGGCTCCCCCTCCCGGAACTGCTGTGTGGCAGGTGTGGGACCAGGCACAGAGGGCACAGCGCTGCCCCTGGGCCTGGGTCACTGGGTGACCAGCTGCGGGGCGGGTGGGTGGAGGGGTGCCCGGACCCATGGACAATGGGTGGGTGGATGAACTGGCCTGGATCCATGGACAATGGGTGGGTGGGTGGGTGAACAGGCCCGGATCCATGGACAGTGGGTGGGTGGGTGGGTGAACAGGCCTGGCTCCATGGACAATGGGTGGGTGGGTGAACAGGCCCGGATCCATGGACAGTGGGTGGGTGGGTGGGTGAACAGGCCTGGCTCCATGGACAATGGGTGGGTGGGTGGAGGGGTGCCCGGATCCATGGACAATGGGTGGGTGGGTGGGTGAACAGGCCCGGATCCATGGACAGTGGGTGGGTGGGTGGAGGGGTGCCCGGATCCATGGACAATGGGTGGGTGGGTGGGTGAACAGGCGGGCTGTGGTGATGAACAGACGAGGGGTGTGTAGATGGTGGATGGATGGTGGATGATGGCTGGTGGTGAACAAATGGACATTGAGGGGTGGGTGATGGAATGGGTGATGGTGGACGTGTGGGTGGGTGAGTGGACGCATGGAGGGGGGATGGGGGGATGGGCGGTACATGGTAGGAGGAGCTGGGCGACGGGATCGTTTCTGGCTGTGTGTCTGAATTGTCCATCCAGTGGGGTCCAGCTCCGGGGTGCACGTGGAGTCCTGGGGTCTGGTCCAGGCAGAGACCAGGCGGCCTGGGAATGGGCGCTGGCCAGCTCTGCCTCAGAGGGAGAGGCCTGCTCCAGCTCCGGAGGCTTGTCAGGATTCTGAGGGGCAGGTGGGTGGCTCCGTGGAAGAGGCGTGGCCTAGGCCGGGAGGGCGGCAGGGCCCGTGCGCAGCAGGGGCAGGGGACTTGGTCTCCTGTGCTCAGCCACGGGTCTGCAGGCACTGGCAAGCCTCTCCCACCCAGGGCTCACACCCACCTGGCCCCTGGGGCAGTGCCCGCTCCCTGCGGCCCCCACGCTGCCCCCCGATTGCTTCTCCCCCAATACCCAGGCTGGGGTTCCCTTGCAGGGTCTTTGGGGCTGGGGGGTCCCTGTGTCTGGGCCTGGGCAGGCAGCTCGGGGACCAGGAGGGTGGGGGCTGTGTGCAGCCTGGCGGGGGGCAGCCGGGTGAGACCCCCTGAGGCCTCCAGCGGCTGCAGTAGCAACAGTGCCAACATGCCCCCGGCTCCCGGTTTCCCTGCCGGGGCTGGCCTGCTGGCCTCCCGCCCCCCGGGCCTCACTCCGGACCCACCCACCGCTGGCACGGGTAGCCTGGTGTGGCTCCAGCCGTCCTCCCAGCAGCCAGGACCCCGGCCCCCGCCCCCAGCCGCCTGCTCTGGCCAAAGAGCTAGAATTTGCTGCCATTTGTGCGGCTTTTAATCCATAGGAAGTCAATTTTCCACTCATATATTAGTTTATTTTATATTTTCAAATGGATTCGGCCGCGCATTGATTTCCTGTTGTGGGCATTGTGTCCCGAGCGGGGATTATGCGTTTAGGAGAAGTGGCTGCTCGCGGCGCATAAAGGGTGCTCGGCGCCCGGCAGCGCTTATCTTCCAGAGGAGAGTCCAATTTTATTGAAACAGCTAAAATCCCACTTAATTGAATTTTTTTTTCCTCTAAGATGTACAAGCTTAGAGACTTGTGCTTTCCAATTCAGCTCCGGCTCCGCGGTGTTTAAGCGTCCAAACCCGTAAAGGCCTTTATGGGAAAGACCCTACAGAGGCTGTGTCTGTGATGGGGCCGCGTCCCCTGGCCCCGGCCCACCCGCGGTCCCCCCAGCCGCCTGCCCAGGCTGCACCCAGAGGTGGCCGCCGGGGTGCTCCCTGGCCCCGCCCCCGAGGAGCACAGCTGGCCCTGCTGCTGGCCTGGGGGAGGGCAGGGGGCAGGGGGCAGCTCCCAGCCCTGCTGTCCCGGCTTCCACTGCCTCTGGGCCTCAAGATTGGAGAGGGGCCAAGCCCCGCCCACCAGGTGTGTGTGCCGGGGGCTCCCAGGGACCTGCACTGCACCTGCCCTGGCCCAGGCCCTCAGCCACAGCCACAGGTAGGGTGCTGGGAGGTGAGCCGGGGGCCCCTGTCTGGGTGACTAGGAGACCCTCCGTCTCAGGACCCTCCAGGGTCGGCCAGGTGGGCCACATGTGCACTCACAGACAGGTGCACGCTCCCCAGGCTGCACCAGCCACAGCGGACGCCTGCTCCCTGGGCCCACCTGTGTCTGTCCCCGTCCTGGGCCATGATGTCCTTGGCCTCTCCCTCAGCCTCTCTGCTGAGTCAGCCCCTGGGCCTGGGCACATGGCCTGGCCCCCGGGGACCAGAGGAGCCCCCAGGACCCCCCCCCCCCCGGGCCCCGAGGACGAGGACGGAGATGGTGGCTCTGAGGTCCTGGCCTGGCCTCTGGCTCCTCTCAGCCGGGCCGGCGTGCCTGTCTGCTGCCTGCTGGCCAGGTGGGCGCGCTGGCCATGGTGCTGGGAGCGACGGCCCCGGCTGTGGGGGTGGCTCTGCCTCTGGGGACCCTGGCCCCTGTCCTACCCCCGCCATGCAAGTGCGGCACAGGTATCTGCTGCTGCCAGCTTGCTCCGGGCACAGCTCCTGGCAGCCGGTATCTGCTGCACATGGCACGGGTCCCCCAGGGCAGGGCGTCAGGTGGGGCTGGACCTGCCTGGGAGGGGCTGGGGTGGTTGAGCCCCTCTGTGTGTGTGTTGGGGGTTGAGAGGGGCATCCGGGGGAGTGGACTCCACGTGAGAGGCTGGGCTTGCAGGCACTCATCCACTCGTCCGGCGGTGTTTCCTGGAAAGGCCCTGGCTTCACTTGAAGAGTGTCCTGGAGGCCGCATAGACAGAGTGGACGCAGTGGCCACTCCCGGGCTGCAGGGGCTCCAACATGGTCAGCTCAGGGTCCCTGATGGGCAGGAGTGGCAGGGGAGGCTTCCTGGAGGAGGCACTGTGGACACATACCCCAGATTTAGGCTGTAGACTTGGCCCCTCACTGTCCAGGGCCTGGTGGTCACTGCTTGCACTTGAGATCTCGTCAGGATGTCCTGCCGGCCCCTCCCACAGCAAGCCCCCTGGTGGGGGGTGGCTCGGTTCCACCCTCCCACTGCTGACCCTCTCGGGGCCAAGACTTGGCTTCGAGGTGTGGGGCAGAGGGCTTCTGTTGGGGACACCTGCTCCAGGGTTCCACGGAGGGACCCTCGGCCTCTTCCCAGCCTGTGCCCAGGGGGGTTCCTGATACTCTGAGTGTGGGCCCCACCCTGCCCCCAGCGTCCACAGTGATTTTGGGGTCCTACCCGCGCCTCTCCCAGCCCGAGCCCTGGGCCTCTGCTGAGGGTCCCCGGCAGGTCACTCGGGCCTCACCGGTCGGCACCTGCGCGGCTGGGAGCCGGCATGGCTGCCGCTGGGGGAGGCAGGGGCGCACGGCCTAGGGCGCCCCGCGCTGGGGCTGCAGTGCGCCTTGCGTCCAGCAGGGGGAGAGCGCCCAGCCCCGGAGCCGCTGCCCGTGCGCGCGCGGCCGAGCAAGTGGTGGTCACGGCGCGTTTTCACGGCGCCATGTAAGCCATGCGGCAGCAGACCCGGAGACAGGGCCCACGGAGGACTGCGGATGCGGGGCTCGGCCTGTGAGTTAGGTACAAGGCGAGACGCTCGCGGGCGCCTGGCTCCCGTCCGCACTCCTCTGGTTCGGGCGGGCTCTCCACTTCCTAAGTGGCAGAGGGGCGTGTCCGCGCCCGAGCTGTGTCCGTGTGGCCACCCGGCTCTCCGGCCAGCGTCCCTCCCACAGGCCCAGGCCTCCAGGTCACCTCTGGGCAGGTGACAGCTGACCCTGTCCCCGGGACGGCCCTGCGGGGGAGCTGCCCACCTGGGGGCCCCCTGCGTGGGGGCAGAGTTGGTGAACGCCTTTTCTCTGTGCAAGGAGGGGGCGCTGCAGCCTCCGTGGGCTGGGGAGGGGGCTATGTCCGTGGCCGCCATCCCTGGGCCCTGCCCCAACCAGGTGGCCAGGCCGGGCAGCCCTGGCCAGGGGTCACTGAGCCCAGGTTCCCACAGCGCCAGCTCCTTGTCTGGGGGAGGGGGGCTGTGCCGACCCGCTCCGCGGATCTGGAGCCACCGCAGAGCGCGTCTCCCGGTGAGCGCGGTTGTGTGTTATGAACCAGAAAGTCACGGCTGTCAGGCTGAGCGCGGGCGTCCCCCACAGACTCGCCAGGCGGACAGCATAAACACACGTCAGCCGTCAGAGCCGGCAGCCCAGCCCCCGCCCTCTGCACGCCCACCCGGGACAGAGCCCGCGGCAGGAGGGGACAGACCTCGGCCACGGAGTCCCCTGTGCCCCACTGCCCGGTGTCACCGCCAGCTCAGACCAAAGGGGAAGGGGGTCTCCAGTCCCTGGAAGCGGCTCTGACGGGAGCTGGGGTGGGGACCCCGGGCCAGGCCACGGCCACCCGCTTCTTGGGGTCCCACGGCCACGGGGCGGGGGGGCCCAGACAGGCAGCTGAGAGCACCCAGAAGGGTGCCCAGTGTGTGGGAGGCTTCCGCGGCCAGCATCAGCTGGCTGGCACCGTGGGCTCGCGCCTGCTGTGAGTGCTGACCTTGGCCCATGGCACCAAGGCCAGGGCTGGGTCCACAGGGAGGCCCCGACAAGGGAGGGGTGCACTGTGGACCCCAGGCCTCCCAGCAGGTGCCGGGAAGGGGCCTGCCCAGCTGGGGGGTGCCTGCCCAGCTGGCTCCCGCTGGTGCACACTGCCCAGATCTGGGGAGGGGGGTGCCTGCCCAGCCGGCTCCCGCTGGTGCACACTGCCCAGATCTGGGGGGTGGGGGGGTTCCTGCCCAGCCGGCTCCCGCTGGTGCACACTGCCCAGATCTGGGTCGGGGCGGTGGGTTCCTGCCCAGCCGGCTCCCGCTGGTGCACACTGCCCAGATCTGGGTCGGGGCGGTGGGTTCCTGCCCAGCCGGCTCCCGCTGGTGCACACTGCCCAGATCTGGGGGGGGGGGGTGCCTGCCCAGCCGGCTCCCACTGGTGCACACTGCCCAGATCTGGGGGGGGGGTGCCTGCCCAGCCGGCTCCCGCTGGTGCACATCACCCAGCCACAGAACCCAGGGGGTGGCATCCACAGGTGAGGATTCCGGGGAAGAGTGGGATGGCTACAAGACGTGGGCATCCTAGGGGAATTCTACCACCAGGAGGTGAGGTTCTCTCACAGCTGCTGACCCACGCTGTCCACCCACCCGCTCCCACCGCCCCACCTCTCCACCTTCCAACGCTGCCCAGGTGGACGAGGGTGGGAGTCAGTGTCTCCGTCCAGCTAGCACAGAGTTGGGGCCGTCCCCGGGCACGGGCTGTACGTGTGAAGCAGCCACTCGTGGCCGTGGCCGTGTCCCCATCGCCGGCACCGCTCCTCCCGAGAGTCCTGCATGGAACAGAAGGGGTTTCGCCGGCGGATTCTGGACAAGGCTCACGGAGAGGACACGCGTGCAGGAGTGACCGGGAGGCGGGTGGCTCAGCCCCTGCAATCAGCTACAGCAGGGCCTGCAGCCAGCGCCGGCTTCGGCAGAGCCCTCGCCACCTGGGCCGGGCTGGGCTCGTGCAGACACGGGGTGCCCCTCAGCCTGCCCTGGCCTCCCCTCTCTGCTGGCCCCTGGCTGCTCTCACCCGGAGCAGGCCCCTCTCTCACCTGAGGCCAGGCGAGGTCCCCTAGGGGTTGGGCTCCCTGTCTGTGCCTGGGAGAAGAGCCCCAGACAAGCTGCCTTCCAGAGACCCTTGGCCACCCCTCCCCACAGCCCCAGTGGCCAAGTAGGCTGGGGCAGGTGGGACGACCGGCAGCCACCCTCAGGCCACAGGGCCACCGTTGTCCAGGCGCAGCCCGGCTGCCGCCCCCATGCCCGCCCTCCTGCCTGGTGGATACCCACAGCTGGCCATGCCAAGGCTGACCCCCGTGGCTGGGCGGGAGGGTCCCTGGTCATGCTGCTCAGGGCCCAGTGGCCCCGGGCGTGACCATGGGGAGCCGATGCTGCAGCCGCTGTCTCCATGTCCTCTCACAGGCCCGAGAGACCGGCCCCTGGCTGTGCCCGGTCCCTCTGGGCCCAGGACTCGGGTCCACCTGCCCATCCACCAGCAGCTGGCGCTAAGGCCGGGGCAGGCTCTGGACCAAGGGGACACTCCCCAAACCCCTCACTTGGATTTAGAATCAAAATAAAATAAAGCCAGCTGGAGTGGAAGGGGTGAGCGGGAAGTGGGGTGCAGCACAGAGGGCCTTCTTGGGGTCAGCAAGGGGAGCCGGGCCAGGGCTGCCCTGCCTCAAGCAGCTGTCAGGAAGCCCCAGGGCCTGGGTCCCTCCAGGGGGTGTCCCCGCCCCACATGTGGTCACTGTGTCCTCTCTCCCCGGGGGGGGGGGGGGAGGGGCTGGCACCTGGAGTTCCCGGCCCCGGGGCTGCTGCATCCCCTCAAGCAGGGGTTCCCAGGGGCGTGGGACCAGAATGAGCTCTGGGGTCTCCGTGGGCCCGTCCAGCGCCTGCGTCTGCCTCCTCCCCCCCGTGACGACTCCCTCTCCCCAGGCCGTGGAGACTGGGAGCAGGGAGGTGGCGGGGAGGACCTGGGGGCTGTTGCCCCTCCCCTGCTCGCATGGGTCACCGTCAGTCGTCCTTCCGGTGGCCCTGTGGGCTCGCAGGAAGTCGAGGCGGCAGGGGGGTGTCCCCGGGGTCTTCCAGCATGCACCGCGCGGCCTTGCAGCCGGGAGCGATTGCCGACCAGAGAGACCCAAGCCCGCCGGGCACTGGGACGACAGCTCGGCCCCGCCCGCTGCCCGCCCTCCCCGGGGACGGGCTGTTAGGATAACGACCTGGCACGGAAGCCTTCCTGGGCCCTGTCCCGGGCCCCCGCCGCGGCGCTGGCGGGCACGGCTCCCGGCTGAGCTAATGGAAACTGAAAGGGTGGATCACCGTGCGTCGGATCCTCTTCACTCCTTCATCAATCCAGCTAACTGGGTCTGAGCCCGCGGCCGGCGCCCGGCACGGAGATTAATATGTAAGACAGCTGGGGCCGGGCCGGCCGCGGGCACCGGGCAGGGCAGCCTTGCCGGGCCACCGGCCGCCCACGGCCACCGCCGCTGCCGCCGCCCTGCGGCCGGGGCACCCCCCACCCCGTCAATTCAATCTGCTGCACACGCGGGCGCGGGCATGGGGGCAGCGGGACAAAGGAATCCGTATTTACCCAATAATAACTTTCATTTGGAGGAGGTTTGAAAACAATTCCCCGTCACATTTGTCCCTGTCAGATCACATTATTCACAAATGAAGTTCACAAAGTATCAATTCAATTGCAATGAGGCGGCCGGGCGGGCGGGGCGGCCGCAGTCAGCGGTAATCAGAGGCGCGCGCCGGCTTTCCATTTCACCTCCTTGTGCACATCTGTTCCCGGGGAATCCCATTTTCTACACTTCCAAATCACCAGCCGGCGCGGGCGGGGGCCAGCCGGCGGAGGCCAGCCCCCCCTCCCCAGGCTGACCCTGGCCTCAGGGGCCCCTGCACATTCCAAGGGAGACCCCCACACACGCCCTGACACCACTCCTGGGAGCCGGGCAGAGGGCAGGCCCGGGGCGGGGCGGGGGGGCTGGGCGCCAGGGCACCAAGGGCAGCCCTCAGCCTCGGCTCCAGCGCCTGCCCCTGCTCTCTGGCCTCGGTCTCCCCCTCTGTAAAGGGTGGGCCTGGGCCTCACCACCGACCACACAGCGCCCTCCCAGCCTGGCCAGGTGTGAGGCACCCCCCCCATCCAAGTCGGCCTTTAGGCCCAGGAAGGAGCAGTGCCGTGGACATGGGTGGCCCTCTGTCCAGATGCTCGGGCATGGGAACACCAGCCGTGAGGCCCCCCGGGGCTCTGCAGGCTTCTTTCTGCTTCTGTCCAAATTGGACATCAGCCCCCCGCCGGGCGCCCGCTGCCGCCGCTCTGATTCATTGACTGATTTGCGCTGCAGCCTGGGCCCAGAGCCCGCATGGAGGCGGGTGGCTGCCCCGGCGGCGGCCGGCCACCTGTGGGGCCTGCGGCTCTGGGGGCACCAGGGCTCCACGTGGCCTCTCCCCAGGGGGTCCATGGCGTTTTACCACATTTTCAGCCAAAGCGGAGCAGTCCCCACCGCCCCCGAGTGCCCGCCCTGCTGGAAGCCCCCAGGGAGGTTCCCGACCCAAGGGTCAGCTGGGCCGGGAGGGAGCCGCGGTGCTGGCTGCTGGCTGCCCAGTGGGGGCTCCAGGAGGCCCCTCCAGCTGCACGCCCAGCGCTGGTGGACGGTGGGGACGATGGGGACCACCTTCACGTTGCCAGGGGTGTCCGTACCCCACAGCGTGTTTGCTCCCAGCTCAGGGACTGGGACCCTGACCACTCCGGCTGTGGGTTCCAGAGCCCAGCCTGGACTGCAGGTGTGGCCTGGCAGCAGCTTGGCCAGGTGCAGGGGACATTCGGGGAACAGCGGTGGCACAGGCAGTAGGGACGCCTGGCTGGCCAGGGAGTCTTCCTGGGGGAGTTGGCCCGAGGGCTTCGCCCTGCTGCTCCTCCTGGCCCGCCAGCCTCAGCGCGGCTCTGACCCTCACAGGCCGTGTCCTGCTGGGCCCAGTCTCACCCTGGGCCCAAGGTTGGAGCTGGATGCACGGGGTGGGGGCGTGGGGCTTCTCCGCGCCCAGGAGCGGGGTCTGCGATGCGCCACAGAGAGGAGCAGACCTCGCAACCCAGGCTCACCTGTGCTGCGTCCACCGCGAATTCAGCAGGAGCCTGGGTCCCAGCGGGGGGGCGGGGGGAGGGGCTGACCCGAGCGCCCGGGCCTGGGGCCGCGCGCTGCCAGGAGGGTGTGGGTCCGCGGCCAGCCGCTCCCGCTCCAACCTCTGGGCCCACGGAGGCCATCACCGAGTGCGAACGCGGCCGGCGGAGAGCCTGCGGGACCGCGAGCCCCTGCAGCGGGAACTCAGCCTGGACTCCCGCCGCACCGCCTTCTACCACGCCCACTTTAGAGACACGCCCACACGCTGCCACGCCCCTCGACCTGCTCCGGAACCCCTCCCCTGCCGGGCCCCTCCTCCTGCCCCAGCCCCTCCTCCTGTCCCAGCCCCTCCTCCTGTCCCACAGCCCCTCCTCCTGCCCAAGCCCCTCCTCCTGTCCCACAGCCCCTCCTCCTGCCCCAGCCCCTCCTCCTGTCCCAGCCCCTCCTCCTGCCCCAGCCCCTCCTCCTGTCCCACAGCCCCTCCTCCTGCCCAAGCCCCTCCTCCTGTCCCAGCGCCTCCTCCTGTCCCAGCCCCTCCTCCTGCCCCAGCCCCTCCTCCTGCCCCACAGTCCCTCCTCCTGTCCCAGCCCCTCCTCCTGCCCCAGCCCCTCTTCCTGCCCAGCCCCTCCTCCTGTCCCAGCCCCTCCTCCTGCCCCAGCCCCTATCCTGTCCCAGCCCCTCCTCCAGCCCCAGCCCCTCCTCCTATCCCAGCCCCTCCTCCTACCACAGCGCCTCCCCCTGCCCCAGCCCCTCCTCCTGCCCAGCCCCTCCTCCTGTCCCAGCCCCTCCTCCTGCCCCAGCCCCTATCCTGTCCCAGCCCCTCCTCCTGCCCCAGCCCCTCCTCCTGTCCCCAGCCCCTCCTCCTACCACAGCGCCTCCCCCTGTCCAAGCCCCTCCTCCTGCCCCACAGCCCCTCCTCCTGCCCCACAGCCCCTCCTCCTGCCCCAGCCCCTCCTCCTGTCCCAGCCCCTCCTCCTGCCTCAGCCCCTCCTCCTGTCCCAGCCCCTCCTCCTGTCCCACAGCCCCTCCTCCCGTCCCACAGCCCCTCCTCCTGTCCCACAGTCCCTCCTCCTGTCCCAGCCCCTCCTCCTGCCCCAGCCCCTCCTCCTATCCCAGCCCCTCCTCCTACCACAGCGCCTCCCCCTGTCCCAGCCCCTCCTCCTACCACAGCCCCTCCTCCTGTCCCAGCCCCTCCTCCTGTCCCCAGCCCCTCCTCCTGCCCCACAGCCCCTCCTCCTGCCGCAGCCCCTCCTCCTGCCCCAGCCCCTCCTCCTGTCCCACAGCCCCTCCTCCTGTCCCAGCCCCTCCTCCTGTCCCAGCCCCTCCTCCTGTCCCAGCCCCTCCCCTTATCCCAGCCCCTCCCCCTGTCCCAGCCCCTCCCCCTGTCCCACAGCCCCTCCTCCTGTCCCAGCCCCTCCTCCTGTCCCAGCCCCTCCTCCTGCCCCAGCCCCTCCTCCTGTCCCAGCCCCTCCTCCTGTCCCGGCCCCTCCTCCTGTCCCACAGCCCCTCCTCCTGTCCCAGCCCCTCCTCCTGTCCCAGCCCCTCCTCCTGCCCCAGCCCCTCCTCCTGTCCCGGCCCCTCCTCCTGTCCCACAGCCCCTCCTCCTACCACAGCCCCTCCTCCTACCACAGCGCCTCCTCCTGCCTCAGCCCCTCCTCCTGTCCCAGCCCCTCCTCCTGTCCCACTGTCCCTCCTCCTGCCTCAGCCCCTCCTCCTGTCCCAGCCCCTCCTCCTGCCCCACAGCCCCTCCTCCTGCCTCAGCCCCTCCTCCTGTCCCAGCCCCTCCTCCTGCCCCAGTCCCTCCTCCTGTCCCAGCCCCTCCTCCTGCCCCAGCCCCTCCTCCTGCCCCAGCCCCTCCTCCTGTCCCAGCCCCTCCTCCTGCCTCAGCCCCTCCTCCTGCCCCAGCCCCTCCTCCTGCCTCAGCCCCTCCTCCTGCCCCAGCCCCTCCTCCTGTCCCAGCCCCTCCTCCTGTCCCGGCCCCTCCTCCTGTCCCGGCCCCTCCTCCTGTCCCACAGCCCCTCCTCCTACCACAGCCCCTCCTACCACAGCGCCTCCTCCTGCCCCAGCCCCTCCTCCTGCCTCAGCCCCTCCTCCTGTCCCAGCCCCTCCTCCTGTCCCACTGTCCCTCCTCCTGCCTCAGCCCCTCCTCCTGCCTCAGCCCCTCCTCCTGTCCCAGCCCCTCCTCCTGCCCCAGTCCCTCCTCCTGCCCCAGTCCCTCCTCCTGTCCCAGCCCCTCCTCCTGCCCCAGCCCCTCCTCCTGCCTCAGCCCCTCCTCCTGCCCCAGCCCCTCCTCCTGCCCCAGCCCCTCCTCCTGCCTCAGCCCCTCCTCCTGCCCCAGCCCCTCCTCCTGCCTCAGCCCCTCCTCCTGCCCCAGCCCCTCCTCCTGCCTCAGCCCCTCCTCCTGCCCCAGCCCCTCCTCCCGTCCCCACAGCCCCTCCTGCCTCAGCTCCTCTCCTGCCCCAGCCCCTCCTCCTGTCCAGCCCCTCCTCCTGCCCCAGCCCCTCCTCCTGCCCCAGCCCCTCCTCCTGCCTCAGCCCCTCCTCCTGCCCCAGCCCCTCCTCCCGTCCCCACAGCCCCTCCTGCCTCAGCTCCTCTCCTGCCCCAGCCCCTCCTCCTGTCCAGCCCCTCCTCCTGTCCCAGCCCCTCCTCCTGTCCCAGCCCCTCCTCCCGTCCCCACAGCCCCTCCTCCTGCCTCAGCTCCTCTCCTGCCAGGGGACGGCTTGATGACCAGAGAGCCAGGAGCCTGGGGCTGTCAGGAAAGGGGTGGGAGAAACCTCCTTACCCTGGATCTGGCACGACTTCTTGGGAATGACACCAAGTTCACAGGCAAGGAAGAACGGAAACCGGACTCAGAGTGCGGAGTCTCGGTGCGGCATCAGCAGCGTCTCGTACCCACACGCGCCCAGGAGGGAGCAGGTACTGCTTGGGGAGAAACGTCCGCCAACCCTCCATCTGCTCGGAGCTGAACGGCAGCTCCCGAATCTCAAACCGCCCAGCGTGGAAACAGGCACAGGACTCAGTGGACACACATCCAGGACAGACAGTGGACGGCAGCCGCTCACAGGGCCGCCGCGGGGAGTGGCCGGAGCCCCACCAGAGTCCACACCGCCCCCCGCAGGCGGCTGTGTCCAGAAGGCGGGAGGGGGCGGGAAGCTTGTGCCCCGCGGTGGTGATGCGACCTGGCCCAGGCAGAACCCGGCACGCCGCCACGAGAGGCCCAGGGCTGGGGGACGCCGTGTGTGGTGGCAGCAGCTGGCCCCAGGGCTGGCAGGGGTCAGTGTTGAGAGACTGGGATGATGGACGTGGCAATGGGGTAGGCTGTGCCTGTTCACCACAGTGAACACCACGAAGCACCCGTCTGGGTCCAAGCCGGAGGCAGAAATCACACAGGGTCCAACAGGCCCCGTTCACGGCGTCACTCCAGCCGTCACACCTGGGGGTGCCCTGCCCGGGGAGACCCGGGGTCTGGGTCCTCGATGTGATGCGGGACTGGGGCTGGTGCAGGGGGGTCTCTGGGGCCTCCTCCCCGCCGAGGGACGGCCCCTGCTTTGGAAGCTCCCACTGCCTCCTGGGAAGAGGCAGGACCTGAGCCACACAGCCCAGGCCAACGGTGGACAGCAGCTGGACCCCTGCGCCGGGACCTGCAGCAATGGTGGCCACAGCGCAGGGTCAGCATGCCCCACCCACCCAGGGAGTGCACCCAGTGGGCGGGGTCCTCAGGAGATGCAGTCTCCACCCCCTTGGTGATGAGGGAGTGGCCACGGCAGCCATGGCCGGCGGAACCCTCATGCTACCAGCTGGACCTCTGGTAGGCAGACAGGCCCCCTCCCTCCGCGTCCCCTGTGGCGGGAACAGCGACTCTTGGTTCCCACAGCAGCGAGCTCGTGTGGAAGCCGCCGTGTGAAGCAGCGAGCACTGGAGGTGAGGGCTGCCTGCGTGAGGCCGGGGCCCGGGGAGCCCACTCGGGAGGCGGCCATGCCAGGCGGGAGCCTGAGACACCCCTCCCCCCACAGCCCCTCTGGGAAGCCGAGCGAGGGGCTACAGGTGGTGGGGAGGGAGGCCCAGATTTGCCTGGGCTTCTGGTGGGGTGAAGGAGGACAGGTGGGGCCAGTGTCCTGCTGGGGAGACAGCGCATCTGCCGCAGACTACAGGAGCCCTCGCCTGGTCTCTGGTGGGCTGGCGGCTCTGGTCTCCCCCGGGAGGGTCTGGGGCTGGCCTCGCCTGGTCTCTGGTGGGCTGGGGGCTCTGGTCCCCTGGGGAGGGTCTGGGGCTGGCTTCGCCTGGTCTCTGGTGGGCTGGGGGCTCTGGTCCCCTGGGAGGGCCTGGGGCTGGCCTCGCCTGGTCTCTGGTGGGCTGGGGGCTCTGGTCTCCCCCGGGAGGGCCTGGGGCTGGCCTCGCCTGGTCTCTGGTGGGCTGGGGGCTCTGGTCCCCTGGGGAGGGTCTGGGGCTGGCTTCGCCTGGTCTCTGGTGGGCTGGGGGCTTGGGCTCCCCGGGGAGGGTCTGGGGCTTGCCTTGCCTGGTCTCTGGTGGGCTGGGGGCTCTGGTCTCCCCCGGGAGGGCCTGGGGCTGGCCTCGCCTGGTCTCTGGTGGGCTGGGGGCTCTGGTCTCCCCCGGGAGGGCCTGGGGCTGGCCTCGCCTGGTCTCTGGTGGGCTGGGGGCTCTGGTCCCCTGGGGAGGGTCTGGGGCTGGCTTCGCCTGGTCTCTGGTGGGCTGGGGGCTTGGGCTCCCCGGGGAGGGTCTGGGGCTTGCCTTGCCTGGTCTCTGGTGGGCTGGGGGCTCTGGTCTCCCCTGGGAGGGCCTGGGGCTGGCCTCGCCTGGTCTCTGGTGGGCTGGGGGCTCTGGTCTCCCCCGGGAGGGCCTGGGGCTGGCCTCGCCTGGTCTCTGGTGGGCTGGCGGCTCTGGTCCCCTGGGGAGGGTCTGGGGCTGGCTTCACCTGGTCTCTGGTGGGCTGGGGGCTCTGGTCTCCCCCGGGAGGGTCTGGGGCTGGCCTCGCCTGGTCTGTAGTGGGCTGGGGGCTCTGGTCCCCTGGGGAGGGTCTGGGGCTGAAACTCTTAACTGGGTTCCATTCTCATCATCCCCTGGGGTTTTAAGGACAGCTGGGGGTGCAGACAGCAGGATCCTGTACGGGGTCCTGGGGGAGGGCTCTCCCCAGCTGCTTGGAGCACTCAGCCCGGGGGCTGGGGTCTGGGGGCTGCAGCCCCCAGGATGCCTGGGCCCGGGCCTCCTCCTCTGCCCACAGGGTGGGGCAGGGGCCCCATGTGTCCCTGCTCGGGAGGGGGAGGGATCGCTGGGACTGGCGCTCGACCTGCGTTAACTTTTAATTTCAAGTCTCCACCACAACACAATGGACTTTTGACATACAAATATTAAAAATTAAATTTCCCGAGTTCATTATCTGATAATTAGAACTAAGTGACGTGCTCACCGGGAGGCCGGCCCCACGCAGATCAAGTCAGTTCCATTTAAGATTCCATTAGCCCAGTGTCGGGGCGGCAAGTAATGGAGCATAAAATTTAATTTGGAAATGATCTCGCGCCGTGAGGGAGCGACGGCGCTCACAGGCCGGCCGCGCCAGGGTCCTGGGAGCCAGGGAGCGCGTGCCCGGCACCTCCATCCCCTGCCCAGCCCGGCGCTATTTAAGTCAGGACAGACCAGTGCGGCTCGGCTCGGTCATTACAAAGACCCGCTATTGGAGTCTGTCGCCCCCCTCATTTACGTGCGGGAATCCGGCTCAGGGAGTCACTTCCTGGCACCTGGGCCATTCCTCACCGGCCCCAGCCGGACCCCCAGGGCCATGCCTTCCGCCCTGGGTGACTGTGCAGCCCAGGCAGGAGGCTGAGGGGGACCTGGCTCCCATGATCCCGCACAGCCCTGCAGGCTGGAGAATGAGTGGGCTCCTGGCCGGTGAACCTGGGAACAGGTGCACTTCCGCACGGCCGCTGGGAGAACTGGATGCCTGCCCTGCAGCTCAGGACACCCGGGGGCCTCAGCTGTGGACACTGCTCCAACCATGGTGGGGCCAGGACAGACCCGCGCCCCAGCTGGAGAGCCCTGGGCAGAAGGAACAGGGCGTGTCTCCCCCAGCCCCAGCCCAGTGACCCCCGCATGGCACGACCATAACAAGGCACCAAGGCTCAGGGATTCGGCTCCTCCTGGCACACACGCAGGGGACACAGGCGCTGGTAAAACGGGCGGAGCCCCGGGTCTGAGGGCTCCAGCGCTCCTGCTGCCAGGCAGCGCCTGCCCACCTGTGCCCGTTCAGCCGCTGTGGCTCTGCCCTCCTTCTGGGCCTGCAGACAGCCCTGTGGCCCGGCTCTCACACGGCACCCCACGCCCACTGCTAGCGGCCAGGCTCTGACTGCCCAGTGTCCCCTAAGAGCGAGGCCCGCGTGGGGCTGATTGGCTGTGAGTGACCGTGGGGCCGGAGGCCAGAGGCCCCTGCCTGTGCTGGCCGCGTCTCCGCTCGCCCCAGAATCACCCGACGTGAATCCTGGCTCCCACGGCGCGGTGCCGGCACGAGCTGGCCCCGGGCCTGCGCGCGGGCGGCCGCTCGGCCTCTTATCTCGGGCGCAGCCTCGCTTGTTACTTCTCACGGAAGCACCCACTCCCATTATTCCGCTAATGGAGCCCGCGGCGTCGGAAGGTTGCAGCCCTGACCCAGTGCAGGTTAGCTGTGTGCGCTGCCGCTGCTACGTGCGTAACTGTATAATTGATTTTAACATTTACTTTTGTGTGCCCGCATCATAAAGTAAGCAGCCCACTAGGGAGAAATATAATTAATATGTCTCTTGCCACCTCTGCCCGAGGCGGCAGGCCTGGGGGTGCGGGCCTGTGGGGGCGGGGCTCCCCTCGGGCACCCCAGGGCTGCATCTGCCTCCACCCCTCCCAGCGAGCAGAGGCAGGAGGGGTGCGTACCTCGGCCGCCGGCTCCCCAGGCCGGGGTCCGGGGTCTGGGGTCCGAGGGGACTCGGCAGACCCCACCTCACTGTGGCGTGGGCTTGGCGAGGGGGCTCCACCTTGTCTGTTTGCCTCCTGCCCTGAGGGTGCCCCTCTGAGAAAGCCCTGGGGTCTGCCCTGCCTTCGTGGCACTGGGCAGGCAGCACCCTGTCTGCCAGAGCTGGACCACGGCCGGCAAAGGGGGCTCCCCAGGCCCCCCCGCCCCGTGCACGCCAGCTCTTTGTGCAAGCAGCGAGTGGGGCGGCTCAGAGCTCTGGGGTGTCCTGAGAACGTGGACCCTCTCCCAGGCCCCTGCCCACCCGCCCCTGGCTCCGCCCAGCCGACTTGCCCCAGGGAAGGGGGCGGGCATGGCTTCTGGACAACCCGTTCCCCTCAGTGCCGTCCTCAGGGCACCCAGCACTGGGGCCCACGTTAGGGTCAGCTCCTCTTGATGGCCCTGTGACAGTGACAGCCGTGTGACCCTGGGCCCTCAGCAATGGCCTTGCTGACCGGCAGGCTCAGCTCAACAGGTGTCTGCTCCCCGCAGAGGGCCCCAGGCAGTCGGTGGGGCGGGAGCAGCCTGGGCAGGGCACAGCCCGGCCCACCTAGCACCCCGGGCTCAGGTCCTGGCGCTCTGCCCGGCTGGTGCGCCTGGGAACAAGGAAGCCAAGGTGGGTGCCCTCCACGCTTCCGATGCTCACGGCCCTCTGGGGTGCGGACCCCAGCCGCCCTCTGGGAGAAGGCCCCAGGGCACCTAGGCAGGGCATACACAGAGGCCCAGGAGGGCCCTGGCCCCAGACCCCTGTCCTGCCCTCTGCTCTGTGCACTGCATTGAATGAGGGGCAGAGCAGGCTCCACCCACCAGCTCCCCGAGTAGGGGAGGGGTGGCCGAGGGCAGGGCTGCGGGGTGGGGGGCTCGCAGGACCACGCCCGTCCCTCACCTGGCGGACAGGCCCCGCAGCTAACCGTGAATCACACGCTAGCCTCGTGGGGGAGGCCGCGGGGCTCGCGGGCAGGATGTATGCAAGCCCGCCGGCCACTCCATCACCGAGACGAAGAGCCCCGTGGGAGATTGTTCTGCTTAAAAAATGGGCCGGCGACTTGCAAATATGTTTTTAGAAGCAATTTTATTACAAACTGTCCCATCGGGCGACGCCGGGAAAATTATGGGGAGCCGTGTTCATCCCTCAGAGACGGACGGCGCGCGGTCGTTAGGGGAGGATTTACACCTGCGGGGGCGCCTTCCCCTGGGGCCCCGCCTCACTCCCCGCAGAGGGGCCCTGACAGCAGGCGCAGCCCCCTCCCCAGGAGGCTGGAAGGGGCCTGAGGGCGGAGCCAGGGACCCCGCCCCAGAACTCGGGGAAGGACTCCACCCTGGGGTTGCATCTGCCTCCTCCTGGCCGGACACACCTCACTCCCCCCGCCTCCAGGATGGACAGCGCCTCCTCCTGGCCGCGGGGACTCCAGGCCGGACACACCTCACTCCCCCCCCTCCAGGATGGACAGCGCCTCCTCCTGGCCGCGGGGACTCCAGGCCGGACACACCTCACTCCCACCCCCTCCAGGATGGACAGCCTGGGCTGCATCCAGCGCTCACGTCCTGGCGGTGGGGACCCCAGGCCCCAGGCCAGCACACACCTCACTCCCACCCCCTCGAGGATGGACAGCGTGGGCTGGGCCTAGGGGCTCCCTTCCAGAAGGGGCTGTGCGCTGGCCGCACCCCCACCCCCATCTTGAAGCCGCTGCGTCAGTCCACTCCAACAGCCTGCGGGCAGCCCGGGAGTGAACCCGGCCTGCCCAGCTCTCCAGGCCTCCACCAGGCCTGACTGCAACCCGCAGGTCTGTGAGACCCTGAACCAGGACCAGTGAAGCCACTCCTGGATGCCCGGCCCTCAGAAACTGGGAGGTAATGGTGTTTGCTGTGTTCCGGTGACCGGTGACACAGCAGCAGAGGCGTCACTTTTGTCACCACCACCATGACCACAGTCACCACCAGCACCACGACTTCTATCATCATCACCACCATCACCATCACCATCATCATCATCATCATCATCATCATCAAACCATCATCACCACCTTCACCATCACCACCACTACCATCACCACCTTCACCATCACCACCACTACCATCACCACCTTCACCATCATCACCACCACCATCACCATCACCATCACAACCCTCACCACCTTCACCATCACCATCACTACCACCACCATCACCACTACTACCACCACCACCATCACCATCATCACCATCACCACCATCACTATCACCATCACCACCACCACCATCACCATTATCACCACCACCATCACCACCATCATCACCATCACCACCACCATCATCACCGTCATCACCACCACCATCATCACCATCACCACCACCACCATCATCACCATCACCACCACCATCATCACCGTCATCACCATCACCATCATTACCACCACCGTCATCACCATCACCACCATCACCACCTTCACCATCACCACCACCATCATCACCACCTTCATCATCACCACCACTACCATCACCACCTTCACCATCATCACCACCATTGTCACCACCACCACCATCACCACCATCATCACCATCACCACCACCATCATCACCGTCACCACCACCACCATCATCACCATCACCACCACCATCATCATCACCATCACCACCACCATCATCACTGTCATCACCATCACCATCATTACCACCACCATCACCACCATCATCACCATCACCACCACCATCATCACCATCACCACCACCACCATCATCACCATCACCACCACCATCATCACCATCACCACCACCATCATCACCGTCATCACCATCACCATCATTACCACCACCGTCATCACCATCACCACCATCACCATCACCACCACCACCACCACCACCACCCTCACCACCTTCTTGGTGCTAACAGATGGCAAAGCCCAGGCTCAAGGTCAAGTTTCCTGCACTGTGCAAGGCTCCCGGTACCACCCGCAGCCTGAGGTGACCCTGCTGCAGGCACCAAGAGGCCAATGGCAGCGGGGTGGCGCTGCCAGGTTGAGGGCTGTGGGTTGGGGACTGGACCCTGCACCGGGGCTCAGGAAGGCCAGGCCCCGGGGGTCCCCACGTGCTTGGGTCGGGGAGCCCAGGGGGTCCCAGCCTCCGGGCGGGATTCGGGGAACCCCTGTGGTGAGCGCCGGCAGGCGACCAGCCAGGGCTGTGCCGTCCCAGTGACCACCCCTGCATCACCCGGGCCCTGGGAGCAAACCCGCACCCCAGCACCAACGACGCGCACCCAGCAGCCACCTCCTCACTTCACCTCCTTGCCTCACCTCATGGTTGCCTCAGAGCCCAGCCCCAGGGGCCCTTCAGTGCCCCTGCTGTCCACCAGCACCCCAGGCTGCCCCCCATCGCCCGCTGTCCCCTAGCACCTGGCTGTCCCCCAGAGCCCCGGCTGTCCCCCAGTGCCCTGCTGTCCCCCAGTGCCCGGCTGTCCCCCAGAGCCCAGCTGTCCCCCAGAGCCCCGGCTGTCCCCAGAGCCACGGCTGTCCCCCAGAGCCCAGCTGTCCCCCAGAGCCCTGGCTGTCTGACGCGGCCTCTGCTTTGCCAGGCCCCACACCCAGCAGCAGGTGGCCGACAGAGCTGGCGCTTCCACGCGCTGGCGTGGGCACAGCAGTCCCGGAGCAGTCCTGGTCCGCAGGCTCGTGCGCACTCGGTTAGGCCGCGTGGGAGAAGCTGCGGGGAGAGGCGCATCTTGTAGAGTTCTGGGAGAGGAACCCGTGGCCGGGGACGGCCATCGCCCCCAGCATTTGTGACGCCTGTGCCTGGTCCTGGAGCCAGAGGCAGGCGGCGGCCACAACTCTCCCACTGCCTCCCAAATGGATGCCCTGCCGCGCCGGAGCCCGCACTCCCCAGGAGGCCGGAGAGGGCGCAGGGGCCAGGGACAGAAGCCCTGCCCAGCAGCCAGGGCCTCGGAGCACGGCAGGAAGTCCCAGGCCTGGGCAGCCCCTCTGCCAGGGAGCACAGGGGGCGGGGCTGAGGGAGGGACTGAGGTCATCAGGGGCTGGCGGGTCAGGGCGGGCAGAGGTGCAGCTCTGAGAATGGGCACCCCCTCCATGGCCCACACCCCCACCCGCTGCCCACCCGGCGCTGGCTCTGAGCTCAGCTCGACTGCGTGTTCTGGGTGAATCCGTCTCAGAGCCACGGGAGGTGAGGGAGCTGAACCCGCCCTGTGGTCCCTCCCCCCTTGGGGGGGTCTGGGGAGGCCCGTGCCCCCGGGAGGTGGCCCGGAGCAGGGAGCCCACGCGGAACACCACCTTCTCCCCACTACAGCTCAGAGCCCCCCACCCCGTCAGAGGTTTCTCTCCCAGCCCCTCCCCCCACCCTCCCCGCCTCCCGAACTTTCCAGCTGTCAGCGGCGGAGGCCAGTCCGGGCGGGCGCATGGAGACACACAGTGTGAAAAATTGGAGTGACAGCAGCGGCCGAGGGAATTTACATTTCTATAGTGGGCGTCCCAGGCCCCGCCCCCAGCCTCACCTGCCCCCCCCCCCCCCGCCTGCGTGCTGGGGAGCTGGTGGGCACCCTGGCGCCGGGGAGGGCTCCTCGGCCAGTCGCTCCACTCACCTGCTGGCCCCCAGCCACGACCCCAGACCCCCTGTTCACCTGCTGGCCCCCAGCCACGACCCCAGACCCCCTGTTCACCTGCTGGCCCCCAGCCACGACCCCAGACCCCCTGTTCACCTGCTGGCCCCCAGCCACGACCCCAGACCCCCTGTTCACCTGCTGGCCCCCAGCCACGACCCCAGACCCCCTGTTCACCTGCTGGCCCCCAGCCACGACCCCAGACCCCCTGTTCACCTGCTGGCCCCCAGCCACGACCCCAGACCTCCTGTTCACCTGCTGGCTCCCAGCCACAACCCCAGACCCCCCGTTGAAGCCCTGGCCCCCAGGGTCAGGCTCCTTGGAGATTTGGTGGGGGGCAGTGAGGGTGAGATGAGGTCCCAGAGAGGCCAGGGGAGACCAAAGCTGCCGGCCCGGCCCCGCCCCGCCACGGACGGCAGCCTCCAGAGCGGGAGCTGGGCAGCGAGGTGGGACCCGGAGACGCGGCCCTTCTGCAGTCCCGACAGCGTCCTCTGGGAAGCACTTGGTGCGGCTGCGGGCAGGGGCTGGCAGCAGTCAGCAGCGGGGACAGTGCCGCCGCCGGCCTCAGGTGAGGGGAAACCCCTGGTAGGACTGGCCGGAGCCAGACCCGCGGGTCCTAACATTCCCCTGGAAAACAGTCCTGCAAGAAAACCAGCAAAGCCCAGAGGAGGCGGGGGGGGGGGGATCCCAAGGGCCCCCTGTCCCCTCCCCCGCGCTGGGCCGGCGGCAGCAGCCAGGACGGTCTGGCCGCCTGCTCCCGGGCCGCCCCGCAGGTGCAGCCCAGGCTCTGGGAGAGGTCTGCCTGAGACCCAGCATTCCTGGGAGGCAGAGCCGCCCCCTTTCCTGAGCCAACAGGTGGGACGGGGTCACCAGGCACACCCGGGGCCAGAGCCGGGGTTGCGGGAGAGGTCAGAGGAGGCCCCTCCTCCCGCCCCGCCCCCAACCCTGCAGGAAGCACCCTTGATCTGATTAATGGGGGTGCACCCCACCCCACTGCGGGCCCCGCCCCAAGCCCCTCCCTCTGGGGCCAGCGCCCTGTAGGGAGAAGACAGGGCAGTGCGGCCCCTCCCACTGTGGCCTGGCCAGGAGGGTGCGGTCAGTGAGGGGTCAGGGATGTGTCCTCTGCAGCGGCTGCACGGTGCCCCCAGCAGCCCAGGGTGGGCTCGTGTCCAAGCTTCGGCAGCCCCTCCCCCAGCACTCTTCCCTGGTGGTCTCAGCGAGGGCAGAGCCAGGAGGCCCCGGGGGGGGGGGGCGGGGTTGCTCCCTGCCCTATGGCCTCACCTTGGCGCCTGCCGCCCACCCCACTGCCCCCAGGGCCCCTCCAGGACCCTCTCCCAGGTCTCCGGCTGGAGGCCAGGGCTCTGGCGGGCGCCCCGGGGGTCTCGGGCAGGCCTGGCTGCTCTGCTACCCGCACAGGTGCCGAGCCGCCGAGCACTTGTGCCTGCCGACTCAGGGGCTGGGCAGAGGTCCGCAGAGGTCAGGGCTGACTGTCCGGCTCCACCCTCTCCCTGGGCTGGGCAGTCCTCGCCCCACCCATCGGACCACAGGAGAGGCAGTGCCCTAAGGATCGGCCAGGGTGTCATGTGACCCTGACTGGCCCAATCAGGTGCAGCCCTGCCAGGCAGGGCAGACAGGGCTCCTTGGGTCCCCCGCTCCAGGCCAGGGGCTGGGGCCTGCAGCCCTGGGGGAGCGCAGGTGTCCTGCAGGCTGGGCCGCTCCCTTGCCCTCGGCTGCCCAGGGCTACGGCGGCTGGTGCAGGCTGAGGCTCTGGGCCTGGCCCTGTCGCTGGCGGCCGGGTGCTGCTTCCGCTGGATTCTTCACGCCAGGCCGAGTTATCCATCTCCGCTCCCGCGGAGACAAATGCCGCGTCAGGCTGGCCGCCCGGGCCCGCATTTGTCACCATTTAATATATATTAAAGCCACCGCCTCTGACCGCACAAACAAGCCGAAGGGGCTGCACCGGCCACGGGCGCCACAGGCCGGGGGGCCCTCCCCTCCCGGCTGCCAGCGGAGGCCAGGGTTGGAGGGCACCCCGCGTGTGGGCGCTCCCTGTGTGTCCGGCGCCCCCTCTGGGCAGCTCTTTGCCCCGTCTGGGCTGGCAATCCCGCTGAGACGGGCACAGGGCACGGGGAAATGGGGCTTAGGGGCCCCGGGTGCCGGGAGCCAGGTTCCAGCCCAGGAAGGGGGCCCAGTCCCGGGGGGATGCGGCCAGCGACGGTGTGGAGGGCCAGGGTCCTGCATGGATACTGGCCGCTCCCGACCACCCGAGCCCAGCCAGTGAAAAACAGACCGACTCCACCCTTGGTAGCTCGGGCCGGCCAGCACAGCCGAGAAACAGGGCAGCAGCAGCCGCCCGCCCCTGAGCTGGGGGTCCAGCGCTCTGCCCCCTCCCCACCTGCTCCGCCACCGGCCGGTCCCCCCTCCCATCCCGTAATGAGCCTGGCCCGGTCCCCTGGGGGCGGAGCCGCGTGGCAGCGGGGAGGGAGGGGCGCGGGCCGGCCACTAAATCAGTCCACGCCTGTCAGCACTGGGCCTCGGGAGCCGCCCGAGCGGGGATAACAAATGACTGTCATTGCGGAGCCAAAAGCCTGCGATTATGGCGCTGGCGTCCCCGTGACCTTGCGTAAACTTTAATCCCTCTCCAACGGAGCGTTTAAACAGCCGGCCGCGCCTCGGGGGCAGGGCTGGCTGGGCCGGGAGGAGGCCACCCAGCGTGGGCTGCAGGGCCCTCTCGCCCCGCCTCCCCGGGCCCGCCCGCAGCCCCTTGCTCAGCCCAGGGACCCCCCCACACACACAGCTGCGCCCTGCAGCCCCCCACGCCCGGCCAGCCCCCCAGGGCCCTGGGCTGCCTGGGACTGAGGGGCCTCACGCCCGCCTCATGGCTTGGCCACAGGGAGCCTGGGACTGGCCAGGTGTGGTGGGCGGGGCACCTGTGGGAGCTGGGGGCCCCTGCACCTGGCCCTGAGCAGCCCTCTGGGGGGTGGGCTGAAACCTCAAACCCCTCCCCGGCCCAAAAGGCCACTTGGTCACTTGGGGCCTGGAGCCCGTGGGGGCCTAGGGCCTGGCCAGCGCCCTTCTTGACCTGGGGTCCCTGTGCAGATGTGGATGGGAGTGGGGGCTGGCTGGAACCCCAAGGCCAGCCATCCCCAAGCAGGGCAGAAGGGTTGCCGGGTGCCCTCCTCTGGGACCCGGGGGAGTGGGGTGGGGCTCTCCACTGGGACTGTCTCTGGGCGCGTGGGCAGCAGGGGCGGCAGGAGCCCCAGGAGCCTGGGGCTACACTGGCTCCCTCTCGGACGTAGCGTCTGCGCAGGGCTCTGGGACAGCCCTGACCTGATGGACGAGGTCACTGCCCCTGTCCCCAGGTGACTGGCATTGACCAGGTCACACCAGGTGCAGGCGTCCGCTGGGGCGGCAGGCTATGACCCAAGGGACCCTCCGGGGGCAGCCTCTGAGGGGGGGAGCAGGCCCAGGCCGGCTGCAGCCAGTGCCTGGCCCCCCGTTGGTCAAGAGCCGGGGCAGGCTGTACCTGCATGTGGCCCGGGCACCTGTGGGGCAGGCAGGGGGCCCATGAGAGCCAGGCTGCTGCTCCCAGGCCTGCAGGAGGCCCCTGGGCCTGGGTCCCCACACCCCCGCCCCCCACACCGAGGACGCCCCTCAGTCACAACCCCCTGCTCTGCCCTGTGATCCCTGCACTGAAGTCCTAGCCTGCGCTGGCCCCCTGCTGCAGCAGCCATTCCCAGTGTGACTGCTCCTCGAGACCCCACAGTCACCCCCAAGAAGGTGCCAGGCACCCCGAGTGCAGCCGGCCCTGCTCCGGCCATCCCCCATGCTGGGGGAGGGGACAGGCACCCCAAGTGCACCCCAAGTGCAGCCAGCCCTCACCCGGCCATCCCCCATGCTGGGGGGAGGGGATGGGCACCCCGAGTGCAACCCGGCCCTCACCCACCCATCCCCCATGCTGGGGGGAGGGGACAGGCACTCCAAGTGCACCCCAAGTGCAGCCGGCCCTGCTCCGGCCCTCCCCCATGCTGGGGGGAGGGTACAGGCACCCCAAGTGCACCCCGAGTGCAGCCGGCCCTGCTCCAGCCATCTCCCATGCTGGGGGGAGGGGATGGGCACCCTGAGTGCAGCCGGCCCTGCTCCGGCCATCCCCCATGCTGGGGGGAGGGGACAGGTACCCCAAATGCACCCCAAGTGCAGCCTGGCCCTCACCCGGCCGTCTCCCACGCTGGGAGGAGCCCTCACCAGGAGGCTGGGGCCCTTGGGGGTGGTGGCCTCAATGCTGAGTGGGGTTTGACAGTGGGGGCGGGGCCCAGGCCTCTGCATGGGCACACGTGTAATACATGCATGGAGCACAGCCGTGTGGCACACGTGAGCACAGGTGCAGAGCACGCAAGCATGCGCAGGACCCTGCACCCGGGGCATCGAGGGGCAAGGGCTGGGGGCCCCTGAGGGGCTCTCGGCTGGGGCTGAGGCCCCAAGGGTCTGCAGCAATGGGAGTGGGAGGAGGGCCCTGGGAGACCCCAGAGCTGGGAGACAGACTGAGCAGGTCAGGCTCCAGAGGCCGGGGGTCAAGGAGCAGGGCGGCCTCGGGCTGGTTTAACAACAAGGGGACCTGAGCCGTGGCCTCCTAGGGTGCGGGGGGGTGGGGCAGGGGGCAAGGCTGGCAATGGCGGGTTGGGGAGGGTGCCTGGCTAGGGCCCTGGGCAGGGGGTGCCTGGGAGCCCAGGCCAGAGGTGAGTCAGGGAGTGAGGTCCAGCCACACCCTCCCCAGGGCTCACGGGGTGTCTGGGAGGCAGCCAGCCAGGACGGCCACCGCTTCTGTGTGGACTCAGAAATGTCAGCCCCCCCTGGGGCCCAGCCCCCCGCCCCCATGAGCGGAGGGAAGTCACATAATTGCCGGCTGCTACGCGGTCACCCCTGACTGCCGCGGGATGGCCGTCACGTCAGCCCCTCGCAGGAGCCGCCCCTGGGGACCCCTCAGCCATGGCAGTGCCGGGGTCTGAGGCAGGGCCGCCACCCCCTCCTCCCCGGGGGCTGCCAGTACAGGCAGGGGTCCTCTCCCCCCACACACGAGCATAGCAGCCCTGCGTGCACACACAGGGCTACTGCACAGTGCAACGTATCTGCACACACACGGTACACATGGCCACACATGTGCGTGCACACACGATATCCATTGCACAGTGCATTGTGTGTACGTGCACACACATGGTACACACATGTGCATGCACACGGTACCCACTGTGCAGTGCAATGTATCTGCACACGTGCACACACATGGTACACACATGTGCCTGCACACACGGTACCCACTGCGCAGTGCAATGTATCTGTACACGTGCACACACATGGTACACACATGTGCCTGCACACACGGTACCCACTGTGCAGTGCAATGTATCTGTACACGTGCACACACATGGTACACACATGTGCCTGCACACACGGTACCCACTGTGCAGTGCAATGTATCTGTACACGTGCACACACATGGTACACACATGTGCCTGCACACACGGTACCCACTGCACAGTGCAATGTATCTGTACATGTGCACACACATGGTACACACATGTGCCTGCACACACGGTACCCACTGCGCAGTGCAATGTATCTGTACACGTGCACACACATGGTACACACATGTGCCTGCACACACAGTACCCACTGTGCAGTGCAATGTATCTGTACACGTGCACACACATGGTACACACATGTGCCTGCATACACGGTACCCACTGTGCAGTGCAATGTATCTGCACACACAGCCACATGTGCCTCACACACAGCACCCACTGGCACTGTGCACACATATGTGTGCACACATGCATGCTCAGTGTGTGAAATTCATGGCCACACGTGTGTGTCTGTGTAAGCATGCATGCACATGTCACAATCAGGTGCACACACATGTAGGAGCTCCAAGCATTTTCAGGAAATGGGATTAAAAAGCAATGCGTCTCCCCGAGCACTCTGCAGCTTCCTGTCTACATGCGTGTGTGTGCACAGCACACACGAGTACACGCCTGTCCGTGTGCACACTCTCTAGTGGCCCCTTTGTGTTACCGTAAGGGAATGTCTGCAGCTGCTTCTGGGAGTCGGGGGCTCGGCACCAGCGCGCGCTGGGCTGCTGGGGGACGGGCTGGGCTGGGCGGGGCTCGCTGCCCCTCCCCTGAGCACTCCCTCGCCCCGGTGACTTCAGGGCCTCCCGGCAGGGCTCACCCCTCCATCATGGCCGCACCCACGATCCAGCTAAGGCCACCTGACCCCCTGGGGGCCACACGCACCTGGCAGCCATCCCTCAACACACATGCAGGAGCCAGGGGGGTCTGCAAGTGTCCAGTGGGGCCTGAGGCTGAAGGAGGGCCTGGCACGACTGGTGGGAGTCAGGGAGGCCCCTGCTGGTCCCAGGCAGGGGCCACCGGCCACTCCGTGGACCTGCACACGGGTCACACCCCATCACCTATGGCCATAGGTGCGCCCAGACGGGTCCCCCAAGACCTGTCCTGTTCCTGCCTCTGGCCATCCATCCACCCAGCCACCCGCACGGTGCTGCCGGCCCTGCCCACGGACGCGGCAGGAGGCCCCGGCCCCCTGACAGCAGCCACGCGGGCCCTGAGGGGTCATCCGAGCAGCTGTCGGTTGGGACTGAGGCGGGAACAGGGTGTGGGCTGCCCCCCGGGAGGAGAGATGGGTGGGAGGGACCACTGGACCATGAGAGCACGAGTATGCGTGAGAGACCCCCACCTGCCCGAGACCCCCGCCTGCCCCTGGGACCCCCATGTGCCCCTGGGACCTCCATGTGCCCCTGGGACCCCCGCCTGCCCCTGGGACCCCCATGTGCCCCTGGGACCCCCGCCTGCCCCTGGGACCCCCATGTGCCCCTGGGACCCCCGCCTGCCCCTGGGACCCCCATGTGCCCCTGGGACCCCCGCCTGCCCCTGGGACCCCCATGTGCCCCTGAGACCCCCATGTGCCCCTGGGACCCCCGCCTGCCCCTGGGACCCCCATGTGCCCCTGGGACCCCCGCCTGCCCCTGGGACCCCCATGTGCCCTTGGAACTCCATGTGCCCCTGGGACCCCCACCTGCCCCTGGGACCCCCATGTGCCCCTGAGACCCCCATGTGCCCCTGGGACCCCCACCTGCCCCTGGGACCCCCATGTGCCCCTGGGACCCCCGCCTGCCCCTGGGACCCCCGCCTGCCCCTGGGACCCCCGCCTGCCCCTGGGACCCCCATGTGCCCCTTGGACCCCCATGTGCCCCTGGGACCCCCGCCTGCCCCTGGGACCCCCATGTGCCCCTGGGACCCCCATGTGCCCCTGAGACCCCCGCCTGCCCCTAGGACCCCCGCCTGCCCCTGGGACCCCCATGTGCCCCTGGGACCCCCATGTACCCCTGAGACCCCCGCCTGCCCCTGGGACCTCCATATGCCCCTGGACCCCCGCCTGCCCCTGGGACCCCCGCCTGCCCCTGGGACCCCCGCCTGCCCCTGGAACCCCCATGTGCCCCTTGGACCCCCATGTGCCCCTGGGACCCCCGCCTGCCCCTGGGACTCCCGCCTGCCCCTGGGACCCCTGCCTGCCCCTGGGACCCCCATGTGCCCCTGGGAACCCTGCCTGCCCCTGGGACCCCCGCCTGCCCCTGGGACCCCTGCCTGCCCCTGGAACCCCCATGCGCCCCTGGGAACCCCATGTGCCCCTGAGACCCCCACCTGCCCCTGGAACCCCCATGTGCCCCTGGGACCCCCATGTGCCCCTGGGACCCCCACCTGCCCCTGGAACCCCCGCCTGCCCCTGGGACCCCCATGTGCCCCTGGGACCCCCACCTGCCCCTGGAACCCCCATGTGCCCCTGGGACCCCCGCCTGCCCCTGGGACCCCCATGTGCCCCTGGGACCCCCATGTGCCCCTGGGACCCCCGCCTGCCCCTGGGACCCCCATGTGCCCCTGGGACCCCCATGTGCCCCTTGGACCCCCATGTGCCCTTGGGACCCCCGCCTGCCCCTGGGACCCCCATGTGCCCCTGGGACCCCCATGTGCCCCTGGGATCCCCGCCTGCCCCTGGGACCCCCATGTGCCCCTGAGACCCCCGCCTGCCCCTGGGACCCCCGCCTGCCCCTGGGACCCCCATGTGCCCCTGGAACCCCCATGTGCCCCTGGGACCCCCGCCTGCCCCTGGGACCCCCATGTGCCCCTAGACAGGCTGTGCCACACACGGTCACCAGTGGAACCAGGAGAGACACCTCGACGTTTGCTGCACAAGCAGAGAAATCTGCCACCCAGAGCAGCAGAGGCCCAAGCGGGGGAGGCCCGGGCGGGGGGGGCCCGAGCAGGGGGAGGCCCGAGCAGGGGGGAGGCCCGAGCAGGGGGGAGGCCGGAGCAGGGGGGGCCCCGAGCAGGGGGGGGCCCGAGCAGGGGGGAGGCCCGAGCAGGGGGGCTGTGAGCAGGGGGGAGGCCTGAGCAGGGGGGCCCGAGCAGGGGGGGCTGTGAGCAGGGGGAGGCCCGGGCAGGGGGAGGCCCGAGCAGGGGGGAGGCCGGAGCAGGGGGGGGCCCGACCGGGGGGGGCCCGAGCAGGGGGGAGGCCCGGGCAGGGGGAGGCCCGAGCAGGGGGCCTGTGAGCAGGGGGGAGGCCCGAGCAGGGGGGCTGTGAGCGGGGGGTACCCAAGCAGGGGGGCTCTGAGCAGGGGGGAGGCCCGAGCAGGGGGGCTCTGAGCAGGGGGGGGCCCGGGCAGGGGGGAGGCCGGAGCAGGGGGGCTGTGAGCGGGGGGGGCCCTAGCAGGGGGGCTGTGAGCAGGGGGGGGCCGGGCAGGGGGGCTGTGAGCAGGGGGGCTGTGAGCAGGGGGGAGGCCCGGGCAGGGGGGAGGCCCGAGCAGGGGGGCTGTGAGCAGGGGGAGGCCTGCGCGGGGGGGAGGCCTGGGCAGAGGGGGGCCCAAGCAGGGGGGCTCTGAGCAGGGGGGGGCCTGAGCAGGGGGGCTGTGAGCAGGGGGAGGCCCGGGCAGAGGGGGGCCCGAGCAGGGGGGCTCTGAGCAGGGCGGGGCCCGAGCAGGGGGGCTGTGAGCAGGGGGAGGCCCGGGCAGAGGGGGGCCTGAGCAGGGGGAGGCCCGAGCAGGGGGGCTCTGAGCAGGGGGGAGGCCTGCGCGGGGGGGAGGCCTGAGCAGGGGGGAGGCCCGAGCAGGGGGAGGCTCTGAGCAGGGGGAGGCCCGAGCAGGGGGGAGGCCTGAGCAGGGGGAGGCTCTGAGCAGGGGGGGGCCCGAGCAGGGGGGCTGTGAGCAGGGGGAGGCCCGGGCAGAGGGGCTGTGAGCAGGGGGGAGGCCTGCACGGGGGGAGGCCTGAGCAGGGGGGAGGCCCGGGCAGGGGTGCTGTGAGCAGGGGGGAGGCCCGAGGAGGGGGGGCCCGAGCAGGGGGGAGGCCCGAGCAGGGGGGCTGTGAGCAGGGGGAGGCCTGCGCAGGGGGGAGGCCCGAGCAGGGGGGAGGCCCGGGCAGGGGTGCTGTGAGCAGGGGGGAGGCCTGCACAGGGGGGAGGCCCGAGCAGGGGGGCTGTGAGCAGGGGGGTGCCGAGCAGGGGGGCTGTGAGCAGGGGGGAGGCCCGGGCAGGGGGAGGCCTGGGCAGAGGGCAGAGGTGACAACAGCTGTCGCACTCACCAGGGCAGCACCAGGACCTCCAGGGTCTCCCAGGAACCCTGTGGACGAGGGAGGTGGGAGCCTGGGGGTTATCTGTGGAGTGGCCGTGTCCCTGGGGTGGGGAAGGACCCGCAGGTGCCGCCCAGCCCGTCCCTGAGTTCATGTGCGTCTGAGAGGCAGAGGGAGCTCCTGTGCACTGGTCACTCCCCAGTGCCCACGACGGCCGGGGCTGGGCTGAAGTCAAAGCTGACACCCAAGCCAAGAGCCTGGATTCCTTCCGGTAAATTCTTGAGCCGTCACCTGCCACCTCCCAGGAAGTTGGTGTCGGGAGCCGGAGGGGGCGTCCATCGTGGCTTGTGGGTGTCACCTTTCAGCCACATGCCAGCCCCCAGGATACACTGGGGGCCCTCAGGAGGGGGGTGTCAGCCAGCAGCGGGGGCCCACGGCCCGGCTCGGGGACCCTGGCCCTGCATCCGGTCTCCAGCCTGACACTGCTTGCACGCATCTGTGAAGCCCAACTACAGGAAGTGAGGGGCCGTGGGGACGGCCTCGTGGGGACACCAGCCGAGGGGTCGTGGGGACGGCCTCGTGGGACGCCAGCCGAGGGGAATGGGGACGGCCTCGTGGGGACGCCAGCCGAGGGGAATGGAACGGCCTCGTGGGGACGCCAGCCGAGGGGAATGGGACGGCCTCGTGGGACGCCAGCCGAGGGGAATGGGGACGGCCTCGTGGGACGCCAGCCGAGGGGAATGGGGACGGCCTCGTGGGGACTACAGCCGAGGGGAATGGGGACGGCCTCGTGGGACACCAGCCGAGGGGTCGTGGGGACGGCCTCGTGGGACACCAGCCGAGGGGCTGTGGGGACGGCCTCGTGGGACGCCAGCCGAGGGGCTGTGGGGACGGCCTCGTGGGGACGCCAGCCGAGGGGAATGGGACGGCCTCGTGGGACACCAGCCGAGGGGAATGGAACGGCCTTGTGGGGACTACAGCCGAGGGGCCGTGGGGACGGCCTCGTGGGGACGCCAGCCCTTGCCCAAGGCCTCGGAGGGCGCAGAGGTGACGGCCGATTCCCCACAGCTCCTCTGCAACGGGGCGTGGCAGTCGCGAAAGCCGCCATCCTTGCTGTCGGCCTGCAGCCCTAACCGGCCGAGGCCCCAGGCCACAGGGTCCCCTGCGGTCACGCTGCCCAAGGCCCCTGTCCCCAGCCTGCCTGGCAAGTTCATTCATTCATTCATTCATCAGTGGGGACTAGGCACCCCGAGCTGGGAGCTGAGCCTGGAGACCCTGGGGTGAACCCCTGCTCCAGAGGAGAGCCCAAGGGCTGGCCGGGCCCCGGGGCTCACAGGGCAGGGGGCGAGGGTCACGGTGGCCCGCTGCTTCCATGGCCTCCCCCCAGCCCCCGGGCTCAGAGGCCTGGCCAGCTCCCGTGACCACCCCAAGGAAACTGCGGGCAGGGCCTAGGGCTCCGGGACAGCCCCCCACGGCCCACACCCCAGCTGCCCGCCCATGCAGGGGCCCACAGCAGCCACTCGGCCCCAGCCCCCCAGACGGAGTCTCTGACGCCTGCCCTGACGTCCCTGACCTGCTGGCTGTGTCCTGGGACCCGGGCGGTAGACAGCAGCGAGCTGCGGACCTGGGCTACGCTGACCCCGGGAGCAAGGCTGGGGGACGCACCCCACCCCGGCTCTGGGTGCACCCCGCACTGCATGCCCTCCCGACTGCCCACCCCCTGCCGCGGGCACCCTGGCCCTGGCTGGATGCTACCCCAGGCCCGGCCACCGCTGTCCCTTCTGATGGGGAGCCCCGCCCAGCAGGGGGCGGAGGTGGCACTGCCCGCGGCCAGCGGCCCAGGCCCCAGGAGCTCCATGGGGAGGGCCGGGGGTGTCTGGTGGGGCTGTGCTGCAGGGACCCGGGTCACATCTCCTCCTCAGAGCGCCCCTCCTGCCTCGGGGGGACCCACCCTCCCCCGTGCCGCCTTATGTGCGGGCATGACCTGAGGCCCAAGGGACTGTCCAGGACGATGCCTGTGGGCCACAAGGTCCCATTCAGGGAGGGGTCCTTGCCCCACGACAGCCCCCCACGGAGCTCCGGGAAGAACCTTGACAAAGTCCCCGGGTGCCAGCCCGGAGCCGGGGCCCCAGAAAAACTGGACTGGGGTTCAGGAGGGGCAGGGAGCAAGGACGCCTGTCCCAGGCCAGGCTGGACACTGGGGGTGATCGGAGGCCTCGGGGGGCCAGCGTCCTGCAGAGAGCGAGCGAGCGAGAGCAAGTAGGTGTCCTGCACAGGGAGGGTAGGAGAGAGGGTGCTTGGTTTGGGTCAAGCTGGGTCCAGGGAGCAGCCGGCCGCAGGCGGGGGCCTTGTCTCCCAGGGGACACAGTGGCCAGAGGCAGTGACTGGCGCCAGGAGGCCGCAGGAGGCCCTGGCGAGGAGCAGGGCCCAGGCCTCCTGGGGGGCCCCTGTGAGCCTCAGTTTCCCCGTTCTGCATGACGAGGGAGCCCTGGGCGGGGTCGGGCAGCTGCCCCGTGCCCCAGCCCAGGTGCTGTCCCGGCTGCTGCCCCTGGGGTGCGGTCAGGGGTGCGCCCCAGCCCGGCCAGAGCCCGTTTCCTCCGCGGCGCCATCCGGGCGGCCGCCGACCACAGGGTGCGCGAGGCGAACAGCACCGGCCCCCGGCCCCTGGCCCCGACCGCGCAGGAGTGGCCGCCTGCCCCGCCGGCCCCCCAGGATGCCCGGCCGTCTTTCTTCTCCAATTGCCCACTGCAGCCTATATTACAAATACATAAATCATAATGTTCCAACAAAAGCAAAATTTAATTTTCTCCTTTCAGCCGTTATCTGGGCCGGGTGGTATATGGCGGCCGGCGCCGGCTCATTTATTACGCCCGCTGAATGGATGATGGCAGGCCGGGCGCGGGCGCCGGCTTTGTGAAGCTGTGAATGGGCGCCGGCAGGGCCGCCCAATCTCCCCACATCTGTAATGGATACACAGCACTCTATTATTCCTTGCCAGCGCAAAATTAAACAGTCGTCCTGTGCCCGCGGGGCGGGGGCGGGCTCGGCGGGCTCAGCGGGGACAGCTCCTGGGAGGTCCCCAGCCTGGCGCGGGGCTGCCCTCGGAGGGACACAGCCGCTGGCCCGGAGCAGCTGGAACTGGGATTCCGGGCTCCTGCCCGGGAAGCAAAGTGAGCCCATTGCACAGCCTGGCAGACTGAGGCCCTGCAGGCGGTGGCCAGCTGGGTCAGGGCGGGATCCCGGGGCTCAGCTCCTGGTGGGGAGGGTCTCACCTGGGGTTCGCCTCCCCCAGCCGAGTGCCGGCCCCCGGGCACTGTGGACGCCAGGGCTGGCTGGCTGGGAGGGGACGTCCCCCTGACCCTCACGTGCGGCTGCAAACCTGCTGACAGAGGAGGCCAGGCCAGCGGGTGCCACGCCCACTTGGCCGCCAAGTCCCTGGGGAGGCTCCCACAGCCCAAGGATGCCCTGCCCCCCGGTGCCCAGGCCGCACTCTGCCCTGGGACGCTCCGTGTGGAGGGGGAGGGGCGGGCCTGCCCCTCTCAGCTGTGCCCCTCTGCGACCCCTGAGTGGACACGGCACAGTTTGGCCAGCCTGCCTTAGCCCTTCATTTGCCGCCCAGCTTCTGGCTGCTATCCCTGCCCAGGGCAGCCGTGGACGGGCCTGGCAGTGCGCTAGGTGGGCGGCTGCTCTCGCAGGCCACACAGCCAGCGTCGCCGTGGATGGACGTCCTGACCCTGAGCTGGAAGTGCAGGAAGCTGGAGCTGGGGGGGGGAGGGGGTGACCCACAGGAGTGAGGACCCAGTGAGGGGAGGGGTGACCCACAGGAGTCAGGACCCAGTGAGGGGGGGTGACCCACAGGAGTGAGGACCCAGTGAGGGGGGGTGACCCACTGGAGTGAGGACCCAGTGAGGGGGGGGGTGAACCACAGGAGTCAGGACCCAGTGAGGGGGGGTGACCCACAGGAGTGAGGACCCAGTGAGGGGGGGGTGACCCACTGGAGTGAGGACCCAGTGAGGGGGGGGTGAACCACAGGAGTCAGGACCCAGTGAGGGGGGGTGACCCACTGGAGTGAGGACCCAGTGAGGGGGGGGGGTGAACCACAGGAGTCAGGACCCAGTGAGGGGGGGTGACCCACTGGAGTGAGGACCCAGTGAGGGGGGGGGGTGAACCACAGGAGTCAGGACCCAGTGAGGGGGGGTGACCCACAGGAGTCAGGACCCAGTGAGGGGGGGGTGACCCACAGGAGTCAGGACCCAGTGAGGGGGGGGTGACCCACAGGAGTGAGGACCCAGTGAGGGGGGGTGACCCACAGGAGTGAGGACCCAGTGAGGGGGGGTGACCCACAGGAGTCAGGACCCAGTGAGGGGGGGGTGACCCACAGGAGTGAGGACCCAGTGAGGGGGGGTGACCCACAGGAGTCAGGACCCAGTGAGGGGAGGGGTGACCCACAGGAGTCAGGACCCAGTGAGGGGGGGTGACCCACAGGAGTCAGGACCCAGTGAGGGGAGGGGGGACCCACAGGAGTCAGGACCCAGTGAGGGGGGGGTGACCCACAGGAGTGAGGACCCAGTGAGGGGGGGTGACCCACAGGAGTCAGGACCCAGTGAGGGGGGGTGACCCACAGGAGTCAGGACCCAGTGAGGGGGGGTGACCCACAGGAGTGAGCACCCAGTGAGGGGGGGTGACCCACAGGAGTCAGGACCCAGTGAGGGGGGGTGACCCACAGGAGTCAGGACCCAGTGAGGGGGGGTGACCCACAGGAGTCAGGACCCAGTGAGGGGGGGGTGACCCACAGGAGTCAGGACCCAGTGAGGGGGGGGTGACCCACAGGAGTGAGGACCCAGTGAGGGGGGGTGACCCACAGGAGTGAGGACCCAGTGAGGGGGGGTGACCCACAGGAGTCAGGACCCAGTGAGGGGGGGGTGACCCACAGGAGTGAGGACCCAGTGAGGGGGGGTGACCCACAGGAGTCAGGACCCAGTGAGGGGAGGGGTGACCCACAGGAGTCAGGACCCAGTGAGGGGGGGTGACCCACAGGAGTCAGGACCCAGTGAGGGGAGGGGGGACCCACAGGAGTCAGGACCCAGTGAGGGGGGGGTGACCCACAGGAGTGAGGACCCAGTGAGGGGGGGTGACCCACAGGAGTCAGGACCCAGTGAGGGGAGGTGACCCACAGGAGTCAGGACCCAGTGAGGGGGGGTGACCCACAGGAGTGAGCACCCAGTGAGGGGAGGGGGTGACCCACAGGAGTCAGGACCCAGTGAGGGGAGGGGTGACCCACAGGAGTCAGGACCCAGTGAGGGGGGGGTGACCCACAGAAGTCAGGACCCAGTGAGGGGAGGGGTGACCCACAGGAGTCAGGACCCAGTGAGGGGGGGTGACCCACAGGAGTGAGCACCCAGTGAGGGGGGGGTGACCCACAGGAGTCAGGACCCAGTGAGGGGGGGTGACCCACAGGAGTGAGGACCCAGTGAGGGGGGGTGACCCACAGGAGTCAGGACCCAGTGAGAGGAGGGGGTGACCCACAGGAGTGAGGACCCAGTGAGGGGGGGGTGACCCACAGGAGTCAGGACCCAGTGAGGGGGGGTGACCCACAGGAGTCAGGACCCAGTGAGGGGGGGTGACCCACAGGAGTGAGGACCCAGTGAGGGGAGGGGTGACCCACAGGAGTCAGGACCCAGTGAGGGGGGGTGACCCACAGGAGTCAGGACCCAGTGAGGGGGGGTGACCCACAGGAGTCAGGACCCAGTGAGGGGAGGGGCAGCGATCCCAGCAGAGGACAGCCCACACCCAGGCCCTGGGCGATGGCCAGGTGGCTGGAGGAGGGTGAAGCCGTGTGCTTGGAGGGGCCGTGGGTGTCCCATGCGGGTCGGCAGGAAGCCCCTGGGCTGGAGAGCGGAGAGGGTCTGCCCTTGTTCCAGAATATTCGCCCTTGGTGGGCGCTGGGACCACCTAGCCACCACCTGCAGTGCCGCTGTCCCATGTGTGGGTCGGTTGGAGTCCCGGCTGCTCCACTCCGATCCAGCTCTCTGCTGTGGCCTGGGAAAGCAGTGGAAGATGGGCTGAGTGCTTGGGCTCCTGTACCCGCGTGGGAGACCCGGAAGAAGCTCCTGCCTCCTGGTTTCGGACGGGCGCAGCTCCGGCCGTTGCGGCCATCTGGGGAGTGAACCAGTGGATGGAGGACCTCTCTCTCTCTGCCTCTTAAGAAGATGAAAATAAATAAATGAACATTTAAGGGCTCTGCTTCGGAGCAGCCAGCCCCGGAGGGGGAGCGGTGGAAGACCCAGGCCCCAGAGAACCCGGCCTCTCGCCTGGGTGGAGGGGAGGACAGGTGGGCGCGGGGCGACCTGCCCTGCCCGGGAATGGCCACAGAGAGGGCTGCGACGCAGCAGCGGGGAGGGGCGCGGGGATCGGCAAGGAAGGGGGTCCGGAGCAGGGGCCTGGGCTGTAGACCCGCAGGACAGAGATGGGCGCGGAGCGGGCGTGATGGGACCCGGCTCCGCGGGGCGGGCAGGAGCGAGGCCCGGCCACGCCCCGCCACAGGCCACGCCCACCGGCCGCTCCCATCGGCCGCCAGTCGCGCCCGGGCCACACCTCCAGCCACACGGCCACGCCCCTCAGTAAGCCCTTGAAACTCCGGCCACACCCCGGCCACACCATGGCCACACCCCCAGCTCGGGCGCAAGGGTGTGTCGGCACCCAGCTCTGCCGGGAGGGTCGCAGGCAGGGCTCCCACGAAGCCGTGGGCCGAGCCCCCGAGCCGGGGCCCAGGCAGCAGCCGCGCGTGGGAGCGGAGGCCACGGCATCCCGAGTGGGCGGAGCTGCGGGCGCTCAGGTGCCGGGAGCTGGACTCCCTCAGCGAGGAGGCCTTCAGACACAAAGTTCATTATATACTACCTGGCAGGCAGAGCGCCAGAGCGGGAGGGGGAGGCAGAGAGAGGCAGAGAGAGGCAGAGAGACGGGGCAGGGGGCGGGGAGACAGAGAGAGAGAAGGAGACGGAGAGACGGTGGTGGGAGACGGAGAGATGGGGGGAGATGGAGAGACAGAGAGGGAGACGGAGAGAAAGAGAGAGGGGAGAGACAGAGAGAGATGGAGAGATTGAGAGAGAGAGGGAGACAGAGAGAGAAAGGGAGACGGAGAGACATGGGGGGAGACAGAGAGAGACAGAGAGACAGGGGGAACAGAAAGAGGGAGACAGAGAGATGGGGGGAGATGGAGAGAGAGAGGGAGATGGAGTGACAGGGAGAGAGAGAGGGAGACAGAGAGACAAGAGAGAGGGGGGAGACGGAGAGACCTCAGGAGATGGAGAGACAGAGGGAGACAGAGAGAGCGATAGAGAGAGAGAGAGGGAGGGAGAGAGAGACAGAGAGAGAGGGGGATGGAGAGAGAGAGGAGGAGACAGAGAAGGGGGAGACAGAGAGTCGGGGGGGGAGACGGAGAGACTGAGGGGGGAGAGATGGAGAGAGAGAAAGAGAGAGAGATGGAGAGAGGGGAGATGGAGAGACCGGGGTGAGACAGAGAGAGAGAGAGAGAGGGAGACAGAGAGACGGGGGTGGGGGGAGACAGAGAAGGGGGAGACAGAGAGTCAGAGAGGGGGGAGATGGAGAGACAGAGGGAGACAGAGAGAGAGAGAGGAGGAGGAGACAGAGAAGGGGGAGACAGAGAGTCAGAGAGGGGGGAGACAGAGGGAGACAGAGAGAGAGAGAGAGAGAGAGAGGAGGAGACAGAGAAGGGGGAGACAGAGAGAGAGAGAGGGAGATGGAGAGGCAGAGGGGGGAGGAGACAGAAAAGGGGGAGACAGAGTCAGAGAGGGGGGTGACAGAGAGAGAGAGAGAGGGAGATGGAGAGACCGCGGTCTTCCGTCTGCTGATCACTCCCAGAAGGCCGTGATGAGCAGGAGCCCCATCCGTGCCCCTCCACGGCTGGTCCCCTGGATGGAGTTTCAGTGCAGCCAACGGGGACAAGCACACGTGTGCTGTGTGTACAGACATGTCAGGTGCACACATTAAATGCGCACATACACTAGGGACACACAGGCACCAGGCACACCTGTTGTGCACACACATGTGCATGTTAGTAACAGTCTGCGTGCGTGTCAGGATGCACATGCTGTAGATGCAAACATGTACACTGTACACACAGGCACATTATCTCACACCCATGCACGCTAGGTACACTCGCGCCATGCAAACACTGCACATGCTATGCACACACAGACACATCTATGCACACATGTACACTTGTGCTGTGCACACATTATGTACATGCTATGCACACACAGACACACCTGTGCCCATGTTAGGTACACTCCTGCTATGCACACATTATGTACATGCTATGCACACACAGACACATCTGTGCACACATGTTAGGTACATGACACAAGAAGACACACAGTTCACACGTGGATGCATGCAATGGCCCAGACTGAAGCTGAGGCTGGGAACCCGGCCCGGGGCTCCCGCACGGGTGGCCTGGGTGGTAGGGGCCCTGACCTCTGCCCCCGGCTTTTTGGCAGGAAGGAGGAGCTGGAGCAGGGCTGGGACTTGAACCCAGGCACAGAGGGGATGTGGGTGTCCCAACCGCCAGCTGCTCTGCAGGCTGCACGCCTGCCCTGACCACGGGCAAAGCCAAGCCTCCAGGCACAGGAGACTCGTGCTCCAGGGGCTGTGCCAGGGCCTCCCTCAGGTGGAGAAGGGGCAGGGGGAGGGGCCTGCAGGGAGGGCCAGGAAGCACGGGGCCGGCAGCTGCCTGTGGTCAGCACAACGATGGTGATGATGGTAGTGACGGTGGTGATGGTGATGACGATGGTGGTGATAATGACAATGATGATGGTAATAAGGGCTTTGATGGTGATGGTGATGATGGTGATGATGGTGGTGGTGACGGTGATGGTGATGGTGATGATGGTGGTGGTGGTGATGGTGATGGTGATGGTGATGGTGATGGTGATGATGGTGTGGTGATGATGGTGATGGTGGTGGTGGTGATGGTGATGATGGTGATGGTGGTGGTGGTGATGGTGATGATGGTGGTGGTGATGGTGATGATGGTGGTGATGGTGGTGATGGTGGTGGTGGTGATGTGGTAGTGGTGACAGTGATGGTGATGGTGATGATGGTGGTGGTGATGGTGATGGTGGTGATGGTGATGGTGGTGATGGTGGTGATGGTGATGATGGTGGTGATGAGGCTTTGATGATGATGTTGACAGTGGTGATGGTGGTGACGGTGATGGTGATGGTGATGGTGGTGACGGTGATGGTGATGGTGATGGTGGTGATGGTGGTGGTGGTGATGGTGATGGTGATGGTGGTGATGGTGGTGATGGTGATGGTGGTGGTGGTGGTGGTGGTGATGGTGGTGATGGTGATGGTGATGATGGTGATGGTGATGGTGGTGATGGTGATGGTGGTGATGGTGATGGTGATGGTGGTGGTGGTGGTGGTGACGAACTTCAAGCAAGTAAAGTGTGCGTGAGCAGATGACATCACATGAAAACAGAGATGAATTCAAAACATGAGCCACAAACCCTCGGCCACCGTGGATCCAACCACACACCCAGAGCGGAGACTGTGCACCATGCAGGAGGAAGCTGGGACGAGGCCCCCAGGGGACCCGTGAGAGACGTTACCTGGAGCTCCCCGCAACCGGACGGCCACCGCATGCAGTCCAGCCGAGGCAGGCAGTGAACGCAACGTTCAGTAACGCACAAAACCAACAGTCACTTCTGACTGTAAAGACGCTCGCGCCATCACGCCCCCGGTGGTGGAAGGCTGAGGCCCCCTGGGGCCGGGGGTCCATCTGGCACTGCCCTGTGCAGTGTGGCCAGCGCAGGAAACCACAGTGAAGAGCAAATGCTGTGGCCCCAGCCGGCAGGGTCAGCCAGTCAGGAGTCCCATGGGCTTCACACCCGGGGTCAGTGCACAAGAACCAGCTGTGCTGCTGCAGATACGCGGCAAACAGCCGACAGCTGAGGTTCTGGCTTTTAAAAAAGATTTATTGATTTATTTGGAAGTCAGAGTTATACCAGAGATAAGGAGAGGCAGGGGTGGGGGGAAGTCTTCCATCTGCTGGTTCACTCCCCAGTTGGCTGCAACAGGGTGGAGCTGCGCTGATCTGAAGCCAGGAGCCAGGAGCTGCCTTTGGGTCTCCCACGTGGGTGCAGGGCCCAAGCACTTGGGCCACCTTCTGCTGCTTTCCCAGGCCACAGCAGGGAGCTGGATCGGAAGAGGAGCGGCTGGGACTGGAACCGGCACCATATGGGATGCCAGTGTCACAGGTGGTGGCTTAATCTGCTACACCACATTGCTGGCCCCAGCTAAGGTGTTTGTTTGTTTTGTTTTTTGTTTGTTTGTTTTTGTTTTGTTTTGTTTTGACAGGCAGAGTTAGACAGTGAGAGAGACAGAGAGAAAGGTCTTCCTTCCGTTGGTTCACCCCCCAAATGGCCACTACGGCTGGTGCTGTGCCGATCCGAAGCCAGGAGCCAGGATGGTTCCTCCTGGTCTCCCATGGAGTGCAGGGCCCAAGCACTTGGGCCATCCTCTACTGCACTCCCGGGCCACAGCAGAGAGCTGGACTGGAAGAGGAGCAACCAGGACAGAATCCGGCGCCCCGACCGGGACTAGAACCCGGGGTGCCAGTGCCGCAGGCGGAGGATTAGCCTAGTGAGCCGCGGCGCCGGCCAAGCTAAGGTTTTAATATGAGTACAGTGTTTAAGCCACTGCCTGTGACACTGGCATCCCATATCAGAGTGCTGGTTCGAGACCCAGCGGCTCCTCTTCCAATCCAGCTCCCTGCAAACGGCCTGGGAAAGCAGCAGCAGATGGCCCAAGTGCTTGGGTCCCTGCACCCACGTGGGAGACCAGGATGGAGTTCCCGGCTCCTGCTTTGGGCTGGCCCAGCCCTGGCTGTTGCCACCATTTTGGGTATAAACCAACAGATGGAAGTGCGCGCGCTCGCTCTCTGCCTTTCAAATGAACTTGTTAAACATATGAAACACACAGAGACAACTCTGACAAAAAACATGCACGCCGGAAGCCACGGGGCCATGTACTTGTTCTCGGCCGGGAGATGACGCTGTCCCGGCGTCGGTTCTCCCTGAAGTCACTGCCGAATCCCAGGATTCCAAGCCCGAGCCGCTTCTGCGCCATGGTGACCAACAGCTGGGACGGAGCCTTCGGGGCAGCCACAGCCACACCCGGAAGGGCAGGGAGACAGGACGTCAGCCACCTGCCCAAGAAGCATGAGCTCCTCAGGGGGCCACAGCTGTCCACACAGCAGCGCCCAGGTCAGCCCCGCCAGCCGCCTCCCCACGGTGCCTGGCCGCGTCCCACCCTCTGGCTGGCCCTGGCGCTTTGCCGTCCCTGCTGGGGTCTCCTGATTCTGGACCCTGACCCCATGAGCTCCTGGGCTGTGTCCAGCCTGGCTGGCGGCCAGGGTCCCCCGGGATGGTGTGGGCCGTGGGGAGGCCGGGTGCTGCTCTGAATATGTCCCCCGCACCGTGGTCACAGGAGCTGGGTTTTATCGGGTGAGCAGGGCAGAGCCGGGGGGTGGGAGTGGGTTTGGCAGAGCCCGGGGGTGGGAGTGGGTTTGTTGCCATCCTCCCTCCTGCCACGGTGGACACGGCGGCCAGGGGCCATCCTGGAGGCAGAGATCTGCTGTGAGGGCGGCGTCACAGGGGCTCCAGCACCCCCCAAGCCTATGCCACCGCCTCCCAGAGGCCCCCTGTGTCAGATCAAGTCACCTCCCCCTGCTGGCACAGTCGGCTGGGGGGGGGGGGCGGGAGAAGGGAACTGGACTGCTCCCTCCCCTCCCTTGCTGCCATGGGGGGCGGGGGAGGGATCCTGGGTCCTGGGCCTCAGCAGGTGTCAGCAGCTCCCTGAGGGATGTGGGAAACTGGCAGCCGGCCTGACCCCCCTGGGCGGCACCAGCCCTGCGGACGCCCGGGGGTCTGGAGGCTCCACCACGTGAGGGGGTCTGAGTCAGTCCGGCCTGCCGGCCCCAAACCTCTGCCAGAGCAGGGTGGCTGGGGCGGGGCTGGCGGCACTGGGGCCTCCGCCTGCGTGGGGAGGCGTGGCCGGCCCCGGTGCAACCCAGCCGGCCTCCCTGCCCTTGGCGCTAGACCCCGCCCTGCTCTGCAGGGCTCCTGGCGGTCAGGCACCCCCGACCCCCAGTCCCCAGTGCCAGGATGGGGTAGGAAGTGACCCCGCGGGGGCTGTTTGTGGGGAGGCCGGGGGTACAGTGGCCCCAGGACGGCGGCCCCGTGCGGGTTCCCCAGAAGAGAGAACCGCGGCCGCAAAGGGGCGGGGCCTGCGTCCTGGAGGACACCCCCCCCCGCGCGCGCGAGGGGCCTCCGCCGCGCGGGGTGGGGGGGGTAGAGGGAGACAGGGACGGGGGTGGGGTGGGGTGGGGGTGGGGGTGGCGGGAACCGGCTCCGGGCGGGCGCCGGGAGCCGGCTCTGCCCAGGAAGCCTCGCGCCTCCCCGGAGCGTCCTGGGGCGGGGGGCGCTGACCGCCGGGCTCCGCGCTCTCACCGGAGGCCCGCACCGGGGTGGAGTCCCGACCCGCAGCCCGGGTGACCCAGGGCGAGCGCGGCCCCGCGGCTCCTGCTTCTCCTGCTGCCGCCGGCTCCGCCCCTCCTGGGCGCCATCCCTGTGCTGTCCGCCCCGCCGCGCCGCCCGCCCCGCACGCCAGCCCAGAGCCGGACCTCCCGGCAGCCCCAACCGACGTGTTAATCCGGGCAGCCTAGGGGCCGCATTGGCCGCACTGGCTGGGGAGCTGGGCGCGGGCCGGACGCCGCCCTCCAAGCTGCTGCTCCCTGGCCTCTGCGCCAAGTCAGCTGGCACCGGGGCGCTGGACAGCTGCCCCCACCAGGCCCCGCCTGACTCTGCCGTCTGAGCTCTGGCCACCTCCCCAGCCTGGGCAGTGGGGACACGGCGACACCGCAGCTGCCACACGGAGGCAGGCGCAGCCCACCTGAGACCTGCAGCCCCCTCTGCCCCTGGAGGCCCCCGGGGGCGGGGCTGCCACTTGTCCCTGGGCAGCTGGGGGCGCAGTGGGGGAGGGGCTGCACGGGGTTGGGAGGGGGTGGGGGTGAGGGTCCTGAGCCGTCCCCAGGAGGCGAGTTGGGGACTTGGGGAGGGGTGGGGGCAGTGAGACCCCTGAGTCAAGGGCACTGGGGGAGAAGGGGCCGGTGCTGTGCTCAGTGTAGTCTGAATTGAACTTAGGGTGTCTGGAGACCCCGTATAAAATGCAGAGTGGACAGCAGGCGCTGGGCCAGAGCGAGGTTACCCAGCTCCTGCAGGCGCAGGCTTCCCCACCTCGGGCAGAGAGGAGAGCCAGGGAGGTCTGTGGGGAGCTGGAGACCCCACATCACCCCCAGCCCAGGGACACGGAGGGCAGCTCCAACGCTGCCGTCCCCTGCCTCCAGGGCTGGGACCACACAGTCACCGGGGCCATACAGGTGTCTGGCCAGCCCTTTCAAGCTGGCTGTGGACGAGAGCCGGGGCGAGGCCGCTCTCCTGGCCCCGGGAAGCCCAGGCGTGGTGAGGAGGCCGCAGCACCGCTGGCCACTGGCCAAGTGTCCTGGGCCCAGGCCAGCGCTCTCCCCGGAGGTGGGTCCCCAGCAGGTGGACCGGCGACAGGGGGACAAAGGCTGCAGGAGGCAGCAGTGGTCACAGAGCAGCAAGGATAATGGTGCCCGCACTTTTAATTTGTGACTAATTTGTTGCACAATGAGGTTGCAATTTTCTAATTGTGATTGCCATTTTAATTTTACTCTTGGCTGTGCAACCAACAATGTATAGTCTAGTAATTAAAATTAATTGTACCTTCACCTGCATATTTCTATTAGGCTGTTAAATTTAGTCTGTAAGCTCAATGATTTTGTTCCCTGAAAGATGGCAAATTCATTTCACCACGCAGCTCCGCCACACTTGCCAACTCCCTCGCGCTGCAGCCCCGCCCTTTGAGGGGTGGGGGTGCGGCTCGCTGCCGGCCACCAGTTAGGAGGGCCCGAGTCCCACCTGGGGATTCCGTGAAACTCCAGGAAAACACCCACAGCCTCCTCTGTGAGCCAAGCCGTCGCCTGCCCCTCCCCTCCGGTGGGCAGTGGAGGTGGGGCAGGTGCAGGAGCCAGGAATCGGGCCCAGGGTCAGCTCAGGGGAGTGGTCTTCTCACAGCCCCAGGGGTCTTCTTCTCCCTCGCTGGGCAAGGAGATCCCACAAGGCTGTGGACGGGCCCTGTGACCCCCACCCTGCTGTACCCAGGGAGCACCCAGCTCAGCCCCTCGGGTGCACCCAGGGACGCAGAGGCCTGGGTGCATGGGTGCAGTGGCAGCGGGAGAGGACTGCTATGACAGGCCAGTGGGGTCTCGGTGTGCAATCAGGAACAGCCCAGGCCATCAGCATCCGCGGGGGGGCAGTGTCCCACCAGAGGGAAGGGCTTGGGGGGGGGGGCTCAGCCACAGCAGGTGCAGGAGAGTGACCCATCCAGACCCAGGGACCAACAGCCCGGGGGAGACACTGGGGACCCACCTGGCCCAAGCAAGCACACGGCAGTCAGAGGGGCTCATCCGTCCACCCACCCATCCAGGACACAGGCACCTACTCTTGGGCCGTCTTCCCAAGGTGGACGCCTAGGAAACCAAGCCAGGCGCAGAACACTCAGCCCCTGGCCCGGGAGCACCCTGAGGCCTGGCTGGCCCTGCAGGAACGGCCAGGTGGCTGTGGGCAGGCCCAGCCTTGGGGTGCCTGGGGGGCCGCAGGTGGAGGGGGGGCTGTGCAGGAGCAGAGCCGGCAGACTGGGCAAGCCGCCGGGTGAGGGGCTGCGGCGGGCGCCCCTCCTGCTTCCTGGTCTCTGCAGAGGCCCGTGCACCCCTGCAGAGGTGCTGACAGCGCCTGCTCCGGCTCCTGGACCGTTGTCAGGGGAGCTGGAGCTGTACGTCCCAGCCAGGGCTGGGGCAGGGTCTTCCCCAAGTCACCTGGAGGTCGGTACTAAGGCTGCAGAGACCAGACAAGGCCCCGGGCCCTGCTCAGGGCGCCAGTTTTATCCCCAGCATCTGGGCAGGAGCAGGGGGCCTCCTGTCCGGGACGCACCCCCAGCCGCCTCCTGGTGCAGGCTCCCAGTCCAGCTGGACCAAAAGACCCCGCCTCTTCCCGACCCACACCATGGCTGGGCTGAGGAGAGCTCGGCCGTGTCTGTGTGCCCCTGCACCAGGAAGACCTGGTCCCACTGTGGGGGAGGGGCCTCCCACACCTGCTCAGGAACACTGGCCATGGATGTCTTTCTGCTTGTCCACCCACCCACTCATCCGCCCACCCACCCATCCACCCACTCATCCATCCACCCACCCACTCATCCATCCACCCACCCACTCACCCATCCACTCACCCATCCACCCACCCATCCACCCACTCATCCACCCACCCATCCACCCACCCACCCATCCATCCACCCACCCATCCACCCATCCACCCACCTATCCATCCGCCCACCCACCCATCCCCATCTGCCCACCTATCCACCCACCCACTCACCCACCCATCCACTCATCCACCCACCCATCCACCCACACATCCATCCACCCATCTGCCCACCCACCCACCTATCTATCTACCCACCCACCCATCCACCCACCTATCTATCCACCCACCCACCCATCCACCCATCCACCCACCTATCCACCCACCTATCCATCCACCTATCTATCCACCCACCCACCCATCCCCATCTGCCCACCCATCCACTCACCCACCCATCCATACATACACCATCCATCTATACACCCACCCACCCACGCATCCATCGGTCCATCTAGCATCTGTCTACTTTCCAACCCATTCATCCTCCCCCCCCCCCCCGCCGGGGAACTCCTCCGGGTGTCTTCCCCGCCCCAAGCCCACCCTGCCTGCACCCACCCCGGATCTGCCTGGCTTCCCACAGAGGGGTTTCATCCTGCTCCTGCCTGCCTGGCCACCTGTCCCTCCCCAGTGGGGCTCCTCCACCCCAGGGGTCCAGGCCAGAGGCTGTGGCGGAGGAGGAGCCTCTGCCTGGTCCCCTGTGGCCCCCACGCTGAGCCCCCCCTCAGGGCCACTTCCTGTGTCTGCTCCTGCGCCAGCCACCACGGGTGTGAGTGGATCCGGAGGGTGCATTTTAGGGAGGCCCTGTTGTCCCTGTCCCCACAGCTGGAGTTCCAGGAATGTCACCAAGAGTGACAGGGGTCAGGGCTGTGAGTGCTGGTGTTTTTCATAACAAAGACCAGAGTGCAGCTACCGCCCAGCCCAGCCCCAAGCCCCCCAGCCGTGGAGCCAGAAGCCCCCTGCCCGGGAGTCAGCCCTGCCAGCTGCCTGGAGCAGCTGGGAGCCTCTGGGCTCTGGGCCTCGAAGCTCCAGGCCTGGGAGCGGGGCTGGCCTCCCTGCGCAGGTGGGACCCCACCTTGGGGGCTTCCCGACCCGGGATCCCCTGCAGCCGGCCCTGGGCGAGTGGACGGGGTTGTCGCGTTCGCAAATACAAGTGCACAATTGATGAGCCCCAGCTGTGTGCCCCGTGGGCGCTGACCACCGCAGGTGTCACCGCTGGTCAGTGGTGGGGCTGGCGAGGGGGCTGGGCACGCGGGGCGGGCGGGCGTGGGAGGGGTCTGCGGAGCCGGGGCGGGGCTTGGCCGGCGCGGGAGGGGGCGCGAGGGGCGCCAGCGCATTAATCTTCCGCGAATTAGAATCCGCAGCGCGCGTCCAAGATTGAGGCCACCACGGTTCAGCGCCGTGTGACCGCCAATTTTGATAAAAGTGTTTTAAGAGCGAGGAGACGGAGATAAATTGCCTGCGGCTGCGGCGGCCGCCGGGTGAGAGCCTCGCGGGCGGCCTGGACACGGGGTCGCCCGCTTTCCCGCAGCTAGTGAGCGACGTCGCCCGGCCGCGCGGGCACCCGGCTGCCGCCCCGCAGAGCCCGCCCGGCTCCCACTCTCCCGCGCCGGGACGCCTCGGCCACCCCTGCTGGTTCCCCCTCTCCACAGGCCTGGGGGCGCCCGTGCGCCCGTCCCGCAGGGGCCATGCTGAGGCCGCTGGGCGCCGCGCCGCGTCCAGGAAGCAGCGTCCCGGCTCCCTCACCCTCGGGACCCCAGGGACAGTGCAGCCGGAGGCGCCTCAAGCAGCCCTCCTGGGGTGCCCTGCAAGGGAACCCCAAGCCCCTCCCCCGGCGGGACCCTGAGGCCTCCTGACCCCACTGGGCGGGCTGAGCCCTTCCTCCATTCCCGGGGTCCCTCAAGAGACCCCTGGAGTCTTCGTGTGAGGTCGGAGTGCAAGTCCCTCCTCCCCCGTTGCCCAGGCTCTGGGTGGGCCTGCCTTCCACCTGGTGTCCCCTCGGGCAGCCCGGTGCCCAGTCCCCTCCTGCTGCTTCCTGGGCGGGAGGCGCAGGGCCAGCCCAGGTAGGAGGTGCAGGGCCAGCCCAGGTAGGAGGTGCAGGGCCAGCCCAGCTAGGAGGGGAAGGAGCTGGTGCACGAGGCCCGGGCCCCGGGGTGCAGCTGCGCAGGCCCCGCAGGCGGAGAGCCGGCGTCCCCGTGCTGGGGGCGCGTCCGCCTGAGATGCAGAAGGCACCCAGGCCGGTGCCGGTCTCGTCCTGGGCAGCCGTGAAATTAACGTTTAAAACCAATCGCGTGGACACTGGCTGGACGGGGCCCTGCTCGCTTCAGCCTGCCTCGGGCTCCGTCCAGGACCCGACAGGAGATTAGGGCCGAGGCTGAGGGCCTTATCTCCCTCCGACAGTGGCTGCGGCCCCCTCCCCCTGCTGCCCTCAGCCGGGAGCTGCCCCCCCTCCCCGTGGCCCTCCGATCTTATAACAGGCAATTACTGCCCCAGCTGCCGGCTGCAGCTCCGATCCAATCGCTCAGCCGCCGCGAGGAACCCAAGCAGGCCAATCTCGGCCAGTTAGACACGGTGTCCAGCGCGGCCTGGCTCGGGCTGTGGCTCGAGGCCGGGTGAGGGTGCAGGCTGCAGCCAGCGGCCTCCCCGGAGGTCACCGCCCGACCGTCGGCCTCCTGCAGCCCAGGGAGTCAGCGTGCCCGGAAGCCTCGTGTGCACCGGAGACCGGAGATGTCCTTGCTGGAAACAGGTCTTTGCCGATGGAGGCCCTCATCCCAGGTCTGGTGTCCCTACAGGAAGAGACAGACAGAGGCACACACGGGGCGGCCGGGGGCAGGGGCAGAGATGGGGGAGGGAGGCCACACTGGGCCCCGGAAGAGGCAGGAGGGCCGCCCTGCAGCCCCCAGAGAGCTGCCCAGACCTCAGACCCCCTGACCCCGGCCTCTGACCCCTGACCTCAGACTCCTGGCTCCAGAATGGGAGGGAACCCTTGCTTTGTCCAGCAGCCCTAGGCCCTGTGTCTGTGAACCCTCTGCCTGGTTCCCTCCCCGCTGTGAGCTCTGCTCTGTGGTCCCCACAGCCACATCTGCTGTCCAGGCCCATCTACCTGGCAGACTTCTCTCTGCCCACACAATCCCCCTGGCATCCTCAGCTGTCCCAGCTGTGTCAGCAAACGGGGCCTGGCCTGCACCTGCCGTGATGCCCCCCACCCAGCCTCTGCAAAGCCAGCAGCACCTCCAGACTTTAGAATCCACTGGAGGCTCCCTGGCTTTGGCCCTGGCACCTGCCCGGGGCTGAGGAGAGTGGGAGGTGTGTGCACCAGGTGGACGAGGAGCAGGTGCACACCAGGGTGCGCAGGGTGGACGGGTGCAGAGCTGACATGTGCTCACCCAGACAGTCCCTGGCACCAAGGCTCTCGGTGAGGACTGGCGCTGCTCCCCCACCCTGCTCTGCCAGCCCTGGTGGCAGCCGTGGGCACCGCCTCTGCCCTTTGGATCGGTGGCCCCAACCGCTGGGTCCTCTGTGGTCCTCCCATCACAGGCAGTGAGGCTCACCCAGGGCCTCTGGCCACAGCATCTGGAACTTGGGCTCCACCGAGGGGCTGTCCCATTCTCCTCTTAATGGCAGCAGGCGGGCATCGTCCATTTCACTCGCACCTCCATCACCAGCATTGCCATGCTTATATCCATCACCATCACCACCACCACATCACCACCCTCACCATCACCACCACATCACCACCATCACCATCACCATCATCACCATCACCATCCTCACCATCACCATCACCACATCACCATCCTCACCATCCTCACCATCACCACCATCACCGTCACCACATCACCACCCTCACCATCACCGTCACCACCATCACCACCATCACCATCACCACCATCACCACCATCACCATCACCACCACCACCATCACCACATCACCATCCTCACCATCACCATCACCACATCACCATCACCACCATCACCACCATCACCGTCATCACCGTCACCACCATCACCATCATCACCATCACCACCATCACCACATCACCATCCTCACCATCCTCACCATCACCACATCACCATCACCACCATCACCACATCACCATCACCACCATCACCATCACCATCCTCACCATCACCACATCACCACCCTCACCATCACCGTCATCACCATCACCACCATCACCACATCACCATCACCACCATCACCATCACATCACCATCCTCACCATCACCATCACCACCATCACCACATCACCACATCACCATCCTCACCATCACTGTCATCACCATCACCACCATCACCATCACATCACTATCCTCACCATCACCACATCACCACCATCACCATCACCACATCACCACCCTCACCATCACCATCACCACCATCACCATCACCATCACCATCACCACCATCACCATCACCACATCACCACCCTCACCATCACCATCACTGTCATCACCATCACCACCATCACCATCACCACATCACCATCCTCACCATCACCATCACCGTCATCACCATCACCACCATCACGTCAGCATCACCATCCTCACCATCCTCACCATCACCACCATTTCCATGCTTACATCCATCATCACCATCACCATCACCACCACCATCATCACTGTCACCACCATCACCATCATCACCTCCATCATCATCACCATCACCACCACCATCATCACTGTCACCATCATCACCATCACCATCATCATCACCACCGTGGTCATCACTGTCACCAGCATCCCACAGAACCAGTCCTGGGCCTGGCATTGCACGCCCTCTGCCCTCCGCCCCGACTCCCCCCAGCCCGGCAGCCCGCCTGTGCCTGCATCCGTGCCCGCCATCGGCTCTGCTCTCCCTCCTCGTGCCTGGAATCCTCCTCCATAATACCCAATAAATAACCCGGATTTAATTGAATTAATATCGACAGCTTGTAATTGCCGCTTGTTGGCCAGGCCTGCCGAGGAGGACGCGGCGATGGCTCCAGAAAGGCGCGCGAGCGCCGGGAGCGTTTCGGCTGATTGTTACAGCGGTGATGAGGGTGCTGATTCGATCTCTGCCTCCACGATGGCAGCGCGCAGCCCCGCTAAATAAACACCGGAGTCCTTTGTCCCTGTGGGCTGGTTGCGGGTAATTACAATCAATAGGGTCTTCCTCGCCGAGCCCCGAGCCTCACCGGGCTCCACGGCTGCAGGTGCGCGGCTGCAAAATGAACTCACAGGCTGGCGGCTGCTCCCCGCCCCCAGTGGGCAGCCCCGGTGTGGGGCAGGGCTCCCAGGGCTGAGTGGGGGCTGGGATAAGACCGGATGCCACGGCCAGGGGTCAGGGGACAGACAGGAACCAGTATCGGAGCCTGAGCCAAGGGGTCAGGGGTCAGCGGTGACCCCGGCGGTCTTCTGCGTCACCCCAAACTCGTGTCCCATGAGGCAGGTGGCAAGATGGTCCTGTACAGATGGCCAGGAGTGTGGACGGGACGCTCAAGGTCGCGTCGTCTACCCGCCCCCTCAGCCTCCAGACCTGCCCCCCATCTGTGCCTTTGGCCCCAGCTGACCAGGGCCTCTGCCTTCCCCAGAACCAGTGCCTTCACCCAGCCCAAAGCGTGGCAGCCCACGGCCTCCTCCAAGCCCCCGACTGGTCACTCTGGACGGAGCATGCTGGGCCCCCTCCACCCCGGGGCTCCCTCCCCTGTGGCCACACGCAGGCTTGGAGGTGGGCCAGGGCCGAGTGCAGGCTGTCCTCTGTCCACTTCCACCTTTCCACCCGTGTGTCTGCGCCGGGCCCCAGGCAGGCCTGTGGTCAGTGGGGCCAGCACAGCCTGTGCCCTGGGCGCCCTCCTGCTGCTCCGCCCCAGGGCTGTCACTCACCCTGGAAGGAATCCGTGTGGGAAACAGTGTGGGGGCATGTGGGGCGCTCACGCCGGTGCACACCTGTGACCACACGTGCACAGGCGCACGGTCTGGCAGCACGCGGGCTGCAGGACTCTCCCGGGGTGGCTGGCCCTGGCCGCGGCGGGCAGGGGCTCAGCAGTCAGGGAGAGTCGCATCCCAGGCCAGCTCCCAGGATGCAGTGGAAATGAGATGTTTGTGTCGCGGCCGCCGCGGAGCGGGAGTGACAGCTCCCCTCGGGAGCCGGCGGTCCCAGGCGGACGAGGCCTCCCAGGCAGCCCCAGGGCTGAGGGTGGCGCAGGATCCCAGGGCTCTGGCTGCCTGAGGTCCACAGCAGCTCCCTGGCCCTGGGAGGCCTTCGGGGGGGCTGGCTCGAGGGTCCCCATCCTGCACTGGCTCTGTCCACTCAGTGCACTGCTGGGGGGTCTGACCTGGCCTGGCTCAGTGCACCTGCTGGGGGGGTCTGACCTGGCCTGGCTCTGTGCACCTGCTGGGGGGGTCTGACCTGGCCTGGCTCTCTCCACTCAGCTGGGGGGGTCTGACCTGGCCTGGCTCAGTGCACCTTCTAGGGGGGTCTGACCTGGCCTGGCTCTGTGCACCTGCTGGGGGGGTCTGACCTGGCCTGGCTCAGTGCACCTTCTAGGGGGGTCTGACCTGGCCTGGCTCTGTGCACCTGCTGGGGAGGGTCTGACCTGGCCTGGCTCAGTGCACCTTCTAGGGGGGTCTGACCTGGCCTGGCTCTGTGCACCTGCTGGGGGGGTCTGACCTGGCCTGGCTCTCTCCACTCAGCTTGGGGGGGTCTGACCTGGCCTGGCTCAGTGCACCTGCTGGGGGGGTCTGACCTGGCCTGGCTCTCTCCACTCAGCTTGGGGGGGTCTGACCTGGCCTGGCTCAGTGCACCTTCTAGGGGGGTCTGACCTGGCCTGGCTCAGTGCACTGCTGGGGGGGTCTGACCTGGCCTGGCTCTGCACACTCGGCTGTGGGGGGGTCTGACCTGGCCTGGCTCAGTGCACCTTCTAGGGGGGTCTGACCTGGCCTGGCTCTGTGCACCTGCTGGGGAGGGTCTGACCTGGCCTGGCTCAGTGCACCTTCTAGGGGGGTCTGACCTGGCCTGGCTCTGTGCACCTGCTGGGGGGGTCTGACCTGGCCTGGCTCTGTGCACCTGCTGGGGGGGTCTGACCTGGCCTGGCTCTGTGCACCTGCTGGGGTATCTGACCTGGCCTGGCTCTGTGCACCTGCTGGGGGGGGTCTGACCTAGCCTGGCTCTCTCCACTCAGCTTGGGGGGGTCTGACCTGGCCTGGCTCAGTGCACCTGCTGGGGGGTCTCATACCAGGGAACCCCAGGTGAGGCCTCGAGGAGGACTTCACCACCCACAGGTCCTGAGGGCGGGGAGAAGCCTGGCCAGCCCTGGCCCTGCACCAGGCTCAGCCCGGGTCCCAGCAAACCTGGCCTGCCTCTGTCCCCGTACTGAGCAGCCAGCCCTGTGCTGGGGACAACACGGGACCACAGCGGGGAGCCCCGACGGCCCAGGCCGCAGCAACTTTCTTCCACAAAGACCACCTGGACCTGAGCCCAGGTCACAGCCCGGCCCCCTGCCCCTCCCCCACCCACACCCAAGGCCTTGCAGGTGCCGGCGTGGGTGCCCTGCCCGCCCAGAGCCCACGTCATGGGGAGAGAGCGGCTTCACTGCAGGCGGGGGCAGCAGGGCAGGCTGAGGCTCTGGCCAGCTGGGGTGGGCGAGGCCCTGGGAGGTGTCACAGGCCCTGGGCAGGGGGCGGAGCCTAGGGAGCAGGCGGCAGGGTGGGCACTTGTGCCGGAGGGCAGGGCCTCTCGGAGGCCAGGTCAGCCAGGTGGCATCGGTGTAGCCCTCTGCAGGCCCTGCCCACAGCCACACCCAAGACCCAGCTGCTGCCAGGATCCCCCCACACAAACACAAACAAGTGTGGACCCCACACAGGCTCCTGGCCTGCAAGGAGAGCACAGCAGTGTGGCACACAGCCAGGGTGCACCACACACGGCCACACACAGCCACACACACGCACAGCCACACACACGCACAGTCACACACACACACAGCCACACACACGCACAATCACACACACACTGCCACACACGGCCACACACAGCCACACACACACACAGCCACACACACGCACAATCACACACACACTGCCACACACGGCCACACACAGCCACACACACACACACAGCCACACACACGCACAGTCACACACACACTGCCACACACACGCACAGTCACACACACACTGCCACACATGGCCACACACAGCCACACACATGCACAGCCACACACACACAGCCACACACACGCACAGTCACACGCACACTGCCACACACACACACAGTCACACACACACTGCCACACACGGCCACACACACGCACAGTCACACACACACTGCCATACACGGCAACACACAGCCACACACACGCATAGTCACACACACACACTGCCATACACGGCAACACACAGCCACACACACGCACAGTCACACACACTGCCACATACGGCCACACACAGCCACACACACGCACAGCCACACACACACACTGCCACACATGGCCACACACAGCCACACACACACACACAGCCACACACACACACACTGCCACACACGGCCACACACACGCACAGTCACACACACACACTGCCACACACGGCCACACACAGCCACACACGTACGCAGTCACACACACTGCCACACACGGTGACACGCTGACACACACACGGTGATACTCTGACTCGCATGACAGTTACACACACACAGACAGGCACCCAGCACCCAGCACCCAGCACCCAGGACTCAGTGGCCCCGTCAGGCTGGAGAGCTGGGGGGGTCTTGCCCCTCATCCCCTCGCCTGCCAGCGCGCCCCCCGCCAGCTCTCGCATCTCCGAGGGCCCCGCGTGCCTGTGGCCCCCCAGCCGACCTGGGTCTAGGCACACTGGGACAGCACAGGTCAGGCAGCAGCCAGGGCTGCCGCTCGGCCACTCGGTGTCCCCAGCAGGGCCCGGACGCCTCTGTGACGCCCACTCAGTGTGGAGGCCACAGCCGGGTTCACTGTCCTGGCTGTGCCCGGCCGGGGGGTCCTGGGCGGCAGCTTCCCCCCAGCCAGGAGGCGGAGCGGTCAGCCGCCCGGAGGTGGCCCCCGCCCCCCCCAGCCACAGCCCCAGCCCGGTCACCCCGCGAGCCGGCGGCGGGCAGGGAGGGCCAAGGCCGCCCGGAGGCCCGGCTCCCCGCCGAGGTGGCCGCCGGCTTCATGCTTTATCCCCTGACAGTAGCCACCTTTCCAAATTGATTTCTGATGTCCACAGCGGCCGGGAAGGGAGGCGCGCTAAGTCTCGGAAAGTGGAAAACAATATTATCGCCACACGCATGAATTACTGGCCGCCCGCCGCATCTACCCAGCCGTGAATTATGTGGCCCTGGAGCTCCTATAATTCTCGGGAATTTTATGGAGTCGCGAGGGGCCTGGGGATGCTGACAAGCACTTAACAGCCGGAACCCAGCGACAACCCTCGCAGGGCGGAGGGCATGGGGGCTCGCCCCCCCAGGAGCTACACAGGCAACCCCCAGCCCCCCACACGCAGAGGGGCCCCCAGGCTGCCTGGCCTCTGGGGCCTTGCTCTGGTGGGGCCCTGGAGCCATGGGGCCACGCCCTGGGCCCCTTTACGGGAAAGTGGGGCTCCTTGGGCCCAGGGTGGGGTGGGGGCAGGGCGGCTGCACGGGGCCCTGCTGCCCAGGACAGCGGAACAAATGAATGAGCAAAGCCAGTGAGTGAATGAGTGGGTGCAGAGCCAGAGGTGGGGGTGGGTGGGGGCTGGGCCTGGGAAGGGCTGGGCGCTGCCGTGAGCTGGGCGCGCTTTGAGCTGATCCAGGCTGGGCCCTGGACGGGAGATGCCCAGCGCCCTGGATGCCGGGGCTGGAGCTGGGGACAGGTCACCCGAGGCCAAGCAGGTGCACGTTGGGGGGGCACCTCCAGTCGGCCACCAGGGTCCTAAGAAGGCAGCAGTGACGCCCAGCCGGCTCCCCTTGGGACGGTCACCTGCTCTGGGACTCCAGGCCAAGGCACGACCCCCAGACGCCGCCAGCACCCCGGCGTCTCCAGCAAACCTGATTCTGGGGACCTGCCCAGTGCGAGGTGACCTCTAGGCAGCTCAGCCCGGGTTCTGGGTGCCACTTTGCCCCTGGTGTCCAGGGAACCTTCTGGAAGCCATGCAGAGTGGGTGGGAGGGTGGGGGGCTCCCATAGACGCTGCCTCAAAGCCTCAGTTTCAGGACACGGGGGTCCCTCCACCTACCTGAGAGACCGCGCCTCCTCCTGGAGCCTGCGCCCAGCAGCGGGTGGGGTCCCCTGGACGTGACAACCACAGAAATGTCATTTAATTTACATGACAAAGCGGCGCCATTACTGCAAGCTGACAGAATGCTGGGGGCAATTTCCGAAAATTATTTAAACAATGTAATGAGTTAAATGTCAGCAGTGGCTAATTATGTTTATGCTAATTGTTAATTAGCCCCGTAATGGAGACAGTCTTAATTAACAATGGCGATGAGTGTGGGAGGTGGGCTCTGGGGGGACACCAGGCTGTCTGCCCAGCTCTGAAAGACCAGGGCTGGCCCAGGTCCCCCCGCCCCCCTTCCCGGCGTCCCCTCCCCCACCTCTCCCACTCCCCCTAGCCAGTGCTGATGACAAAGGGGACCCAGTGTCACCGGGAGCCCCCTCTCTGGGCCCCCGTGTGCCAGACCCCACCCACTGCGGCCAGAGGTCCCCCCTAGGGCCAAGGGGGGCCCTCGGTCCTCAACACATGGACCAGGTGGACAGGGGTGCGGCCCAGGGCGTCCTGCCTGGGAACCCTCCCCCTCAACCCCATCCTGCTGGGCCGCCTGGCGTGGCGGGGCAGAGGCTTGGAGAAGGGGGGCTGCTGGCCAGGCCTCCCTGCAGCCCTACCTGCCGGCTGCTCCTTGGCAGGTGAGCGGCTGGCCGGCCATGCCCAGGTCCGAGCTGGGGGAGACTGAAGTGGGTTTTGAGCCTCACCCCCCAGCCAGGCCAGGGGTACACCTGCCCAGGACCCTCCCCAACACACACACACTGGCCACCCCGCCTGCAGACTGCCCACCAAGCCCAGGCCTGCCCACACCGGCCAGCGGAGGCCGGAGGCGGCAGGGAAGGAAGCAGGCTGCAGGAGCCCCGGCCGCGGCCCACGGGGGTCACCCGGCCTGACCTCCACCGGGGTTCCGGGCCCTCTCAAGTCAAGGGGTGGCCAGAGGGACCCCAGGGAGGGGCGTCCAGGAGGAGGTTGATGTCACCCGGCAGGTGCGGCTGGGCAGCCTGGAAACCTGGTTTCTTCTCCTGGGGGACCCGGCGACCCCTTCCGGCACCACGTGACCCCCTAGCATCAGGGGAGGGGCCACCATGGAACTGGCAGCCCCGGTCCCCCTCACCCCATGTAGAGACCCGGGTCTGGTGCCGCTCCGGCCAAGGCCAGGGTCACTGAGGGTGGGTTTCCCCGGGGGCTGCTTAGCACCCACTCGACAGTGGGTGGGGAGACCCCCTCAGGACAGGATGGAGGTGGCGCTCTGGGGGCCGGGCAGACCCGAGGCCCCACCCCCGTAGCACACCACCCATCGCATCCCGCCTCTCCCTGTTTCCACTTGGGACCCCCAGCTGATGGGTGCTATCCGCCAATACCTGGGGTTTCTGGTCACGGCCCGCAGGACTCTGACGCCTGCCCCCAGCCTCGGTCCTCCCCAGGCCCAGCCCTAGACACCCCCAGGCTGGTGCGGGCGCCAGGGTCTGGGGCCGGTATGCTGTGCTCGGATTCACGGCTACCCCTGCAAGACCCACAGGCAGCCGGTCTGTGCACTAGGACAGGCCTGGGGCCCTAGATGGACGCTCACCTGAACCCTGCGGCTGTTAGAGGATGCAGGGCCCAGGAACGGAGCTCTGTGGCGTCCCCACCCCAATGTTCCCAGGAGCAGGACGGGGCTCGTGCGTCCAGGAGGAGGTTGATGTCACCCGGCAGGTGCGGCTGGGCAGCCTGGAAACCCGGTTTCTTCTCCTGGGGGACCCGGCGACCCCTTCCGGCACCACGTGACCCCCTAGCAGCAGGGGAGGGGCCACCATGGCATCTCCAGGCCAGCTGGCCACCAGGCCCGGCTCCTGAGGGCAGAACCTATGGTGGCCCAGTGGACTTGGCACCCAGCCTGGCAGAATGGGGCCTGGGGCCTGCCCTGGGGAGGGGGCGGTCTGGGGGCCCGGGGAGGGGTGGTCTGGGGGCCCAGGGAAGGGCGGCCAGAGGACTCCTGCGTGGCTGCCCTGGGGCTTGTGGCTTGGACCACGCACCTTCTGGGTCAAGGACCCGGGGCTCAGCAGCTGCAGCTCAATGTCCAGGGGCCCTGGTGCAAACAGCCACGGACACTGCCACCCTGACCCTGCACCATCCCGCCCACGGCCGGCACCCCCACCATGCCCACCACTCACTGCCCACCGCCTGCACACCCCGGCACCCCCACCATGCCCACCACTCACTGCCCACCCCGGCACCCCCCACCATGCCCACCACTCACTGCCCACCGCCTGCACACCCCGGCACCCCCCACCATGCCCACCACTCACTGCACACCCCGGCACCCCCCCCACCATGCCCACCACTCACTGCCCACCGCCTACACACCCCAGCACGCCACAGTGCCCCTGGCAGCACCCTGGGCCACCATCCTGCAGCCTCTGGACCCTGCCACTGCCTTGCTGGGGCTCAGTCAGGGGCTTCCAGGGCCTGCCCTGGCCCCTGAGGGGGCCCACCATTGCCCGGTATCACTGTATCCCCTGTCCTGTGTCCCTGTGTCCCCTGTCCTGGTCCCTGTGTCCCCTGTCCTGTGTCCCTGTGTCCCCTGTCCTGGTCCCTGTGTCCCCTGTCCCCTGTCCTGTGTCCCCTGTCCTATGTCCCTGTGTCCCTGTGTCCCCTGTCCTCAGTCCCTGTGTCCCCTGTCCTCGGTCCCTGTGTCCCCTGTCCTGTGTCCCCTGTCCCCGGTCCCTGTGTCCCCTGTCCCCGGTCCCTCTGTCCCCTGTCCCCTGTCCTATGTCCCTGTGTCCCTGTGTCCCCTGTCCTGTGTCCCTGTGTCCCTGTGTCCCATCCTGTGTCCCCTGTCCTGTGTCCCTGTCTCTCCTGTCCTGGTCCCTGTGTCCTGTGTCTCCTGTCCCTGTGTCCATGTCCCTGTGTCCATGTCCCTGTGTCCTGTGTCCCTGTGTCCCCTGTCCTGTGTCCCCTGTCCTGTGTCCCTGTCTCTCCTGTCCTGGTCCCTGTGTCCTGTGTCTCCTGTCCCTGTGTCCATGTCCCTGTGTCCATGTCCCTGTGTCCCCTGTCCCCATGTCCCCTGTCCCCAGGACAGCCTGCTCATGGCACTCTCAGGATAATGTCCCCTCTTGCTCGGGCAAGGCGGTGGCGAAGCCCCCTGAGCAGCATCCCAGCCAGGGCCTTGGCTGCTGCCCCCATCTCAGCCACCACAGCAGCCAGGGCTGGGCCAGCGCAGCTGGGGCCAGAGCTCCAGCCGGTGAGGATCACAGGTGCCCAGGGGACACGGAGGCCCTGTCCACTGGCGGACATGCACAGCTGTGGGGGTGGCAGTGTGGCCAGCACGCTCACAGGGCCCCCTGCAGGAGGTACCCCGTGGCACAGACGCACAGCTCCCCCGTGGAAGCGCCCAGGCCCAGCAGGGCCTGGGGACTGGGAGGACACGAGGGCGGGGACCATGGCTCCCTTCTGGAGTGACCAGTGGGCTCAGCAGTGCTCGGAGTGCCCACTTTACACAGGGGACGCTGAGCGGTGTGAGCTGTCGAGAAGTCCATCTTTAGAATCTCTGGGTTTGGGATCAGCGCTGTGGCGCAGTGGGTTAACGCCCTGGCCTAAAGCGCAGGCATCCCATAGGGGCACCAGTTTGAGTCCCGGCTGCTCCACTTCCCATCCTGCTCTCTGCTATGGCCTGGGAAAGCCGTGGGAGATGGCCCAAGTCCTGGTCCCCTGCACCTGCGTGGGTGATCTGGAAGAAGCTCCTGGCTCCTGGCTTCGGATCGGCGCAGCTCCAGCTGTTATAGCCATCTGGGGAGTGAACCATTGGATGGCAGACCTCTCTCTTTTTCTCTCTGCCTCTCCTCTCTCTGCATAATTCTGACTTTCAAATAAATAAATCTTAAAAAAAAATAAAAATAAAAATAGGGCCAGCGCCGCGGCTCACTAGGCTAATCCTCCGCCTTGTGGTGCCGGCACACCAAGTTCCAGTCCCGGTTGGGGCGCTGGATTCTGTCCCGGTTGCCCCTCTTCCAGGCCAGCTCTCTGCTGTGGCCAGGGAGTGCAGTGGAGGATGGCCCAGGTACTTGGGCCCTGCACCCCATGGGAGACCAGGAGAAGTACCTGGCTCCTGCCATCGGATCAGCGCGGTGCGCCGGCCACAGTGGCCATTGGAGGGTGAACCAACGGCAAAAGGAAGACCTTTCTCTCTGTCTCTCTCACTGTCCACTCTGCCTGTCAAAAAAAATTAAAAAAATAAAAAGAAAATAATAAAATCTCTGGATTCTTGGGGCCAGTGCTGTGCCATAGTGGGCTAACCCTCTGTCTGCAGCACCTGCATCCCATATGGGCACTGGTTCGAGTCCCAGCTGCTCCACTTCTGCTCCAGCTCCCTGCTACGGCCCAGGAAAGCAAGAGGATGAAGGCCCAGGTCCTAGGACCCCTGCACCCACCTGGGAGACCCTGATGGAGCTCCCCTCCTGGCTTCTGCCTGGCCCAGTCCCAGTCCCAGCCGCTGCAGTCATGTGGGGAGTGAAGCAGCGGATGGAAGACCTCTCATCGCTCCCTCCCTCTGTGGTTCTGCCTTTCAGATAAGTGCTTCTCCTCTGCACACTGCCAAGGCGAAGCCGGGCGTGGTCACTGCCACCAGTGTCCAGGCTCCCTGGGCCGGGCTAGGGCGTTTCCAAGGTGGACTTGGTTCACAGGGTGGGCAGCGGGCTGGGCGACCCCTGCGAGAGCAGTGACTCCGTGGGCTGCTGCCGCCCGGCTGACCCCCACCTGGGGCTAGGGGCCCGCGGGAGTCCCGGGACAGGAGCACTGAGCGCGGTGGGGGCAGAACCCCCCCTCCGTAATTCCTGCTGATGAATTAATGAGGAAATAACGGATTAGGGAGTCATCGCTCGTCAACCCCTGCGAAATAATGGATTTTGGCAACGATTACCAATTCCCACCACTGACCCCACAAATCAATCAGCCTCACTAAGCGAGGGGACTCCGGCCGCTAAGCCGCTGCTGGCCACCAGCGCCCCGAGCTGGAGCGCGGGGGCCCTGGCTGCTCCCTGCTGACGCCGCGGACAGAGGACCCAGCCCAGGTGCTTGGCCCACATGGGACCTGGAGGAAGCCCCTGGCTCCCAGGTTTGGGGGAGTGAACCCGCAGGTGGGAGTGCTCTCTAATTTTTTAAAGCAGAGATAAATGGAATTACAAACAGAGAATCAATGCGATGAAATTTAAAAGATGAAATTCATAGCAGCACCACGAGTGGAGGGCCGGACCCGGCTTCCACGGGGAGATGGCCCAGGTTTGGGGAAGCGCGGGGGCGCCTGCGAGGAGGCGGCCGCTCTCCAGGCTTCCTCCGCGGTGCCCAGGTCTTCCCCATGGGGGGTCCCGGCGGCCAGGCTGCGGCTTCCAGCGCTCCTGGCTGCCGCGAGACCTCCGCTGACCTCGCGCGCTGTTCGGCCAGGACTCCTCCAGGTAAGCAGCGCGCGGCCGGGAGGACCGGGCCAGGGGCTGGTTCGCTGGCCCCCCTGGGGAACCGCGCTGGGCGCCGCTTCCCGTGGACCTGACCTCGCTGCGGGCTTTCCCCCGAGCGCGGGGCCCTGGGAGCAGCGCCACGGTCCCTGCCCCTTCGAGGCTGCGAGGCTGCGCGGGCGCGGGGGCGGAGCAGGGCCTGGCAGGGACGTTTGCGTGGGCAGCCCCGCCCACCTGCGGGAGCGCACGCGCCACACCCATCGCTGACCACCAGGGTTCACCCCGACCCGCGGCAGAACCACAGCGCTGGGCATGGCAAGCATACCGCGGACCCTGGACTCAGGCGCCCGCGAGGCCCCGCGGTGGGCCCGCTGCGGGGCGGAAGGAGGCAGTCCCGCTCGCCCGGGGCGGCCGCGGGATGGGCGGGGGTGGGGGCAGGCTTCTTGCGCAGAGACGATGGATGGGACGGGGGCAGCTGGGGCCGGTCCCGAGGCAGGGACCACCGTGGCCGTCGCCCGTGGAGACTCGGGGGGGCCGGACAGGGCGCTCCTGCGTGGCCAGGTGGGGAGCGGATGCGGGAGGGCCGTGCCTCCCACCGCAGAGCGGGGGCGGCCGCCGCCCTCCCCTGCTGACCCGGCCGCCGCAGGCGCAGGGATGCCGGGCTGTGCGGGGCCCGGCCGCGCCCGGCCCCGCACCTGCCCCGCAGCAGACTCCCCCTTTCTCATTACCGCCGTAATGGGTCCTTCAGACCTCATTCCAGCCCTAGATACTATCTGACCCGTATAATTAATTAATTATAGCCCAAATATTATAGATTATTAAAAATAGCATAACTAATAGTGTAATATCTCAAGCTGTCGGCTTTAATCGTCGACATTGTCTTGGCAGAGCTTATCAGCGCGGGACACCCGGTGAGAATATTGATTCCGGGTAATTTTAGCCGTCATCTGCGTCGTGCGGCGGTCAGGGCCTGGCCCAGCCGCCTCGCAGGGACGGGACCACCGCCGCCCGCACGGGGCGCCCGCGTCTCCTTGCTCCCCTCCACAGCCGCCCCCGCACAGAAGCAACAGCGGACGCAGGAGGGGGCGGGGGGGCTGAGGGAGGGGGCAGCCAGGGGAGGGGCGGCTGGGAACAGGAGGAGGCAGCGGGGTCTCAGCCTCAGGCATGGACTACAAGGTGGGGGGGGCTCCCGGTGGAGAAGGGGCTGTACAGGGGACAGGCAGAGAGGGTGGAGTCACACACAAGTCCCAAAGGGACCCCGCTAGCCCGCACCCCCACCCGAGGTGCAGGCACACAGGAGAAAGGGCTCACCCCACTCAGCCACCCACCCCCGGACACACCCCAGTGTTACACAGACACACGCAGCCAGGGGCCTGGCCAGCTCGGAGTCCTGCTGCCCACAGCCTCCCAGGTGCAGGGGTCACCTGTGTTGTCCGCAGGAGCCAGTGGTGCTGGGCAGGGGGCAGTGGCCATGGCCTGGGGGAACCAAGACCCCCTCCCAGCCCCCAGCGCCCTGGGTGAGGGTGGCACAGGAGACCTGAGGAGGGGTCTTTTGGGGAGGGGGCTGGGGTGCAGCAACAGGAGCCCCGCCCCGTGCGGCCCCCACACTGGGTCCACATCTTCCCTTCTGGATTCCTGATCGATAAGTAATTCCTCAACCAAGGGGGGAGGGTGCGCAGCCGTCAGGCTCGGCGGGGCCCCGCCCCCAGGGGAGCTGTGGGGCGACTGGGCGCCTGGCACAGACCCCACTCAGCCGGAGGCGCTGCCTGCCCTGCCCTGGGGCCATGGAGGGGCTCCCTGCTCCCCACCACCCAGGCTGCTCCGGCCCCGGCGGGGCTCCCGGCCGAGGAGCTGGGCCCCAGCTGTGGGCAGCACGGCCTCTCTGGGGTGTGGAGGGGGCAACTGTGGATCTGGGGCTGCAGGGAAGGCCCAGACATGAGGGAGAGGGTGGGCAGGCCTGCTGGTGGACACGCAGAGCCCTGGTCACAGCGGATGGCGCCAGGAGTGATGGGGAGAAGTGGTGCTGGGCAGGGGGGTGGTGCTGCTCAGCCTGGGGCCTCAGCCCCCAGGCCCTCCTCTTCCTGGACCCACTTCTAGGACCCGGACCACTGGCCGCCCCCACCCCCACGCCTACCCTCAGTGCTGAGGGTCATGGGACCCCCACCCACCATGAACCCCCCAGCCCATCAGCCCCCAGCCCCCATCCTCTCCATCACCCCCACCAGCCCCCACCCTCATTCCCCCACCATCCCCCATCACCCCCACCATCCTCTTCACCATCCCCCCACCACCCCCACCACCCCACCATCTCTCCCATCCCCCTCCAACTATCCCCCACTATCCCCCCCACCATCCCCCATCACCCCCACCGTTCCCCCACCATTACCCTCCCCCATCCCCCCATCACCTTCCCACCATTCCTCCACTGCCCCCCCGTCACCCCCCCGTCCTCCCACCATTACCCTCCCACCATCTCCCACCCCCCCACCTGTCCACCCCTCCTGCGGCAGCACGCTGTCACCACCACCAAGGCCAGGAGCTCGGGGCCAGACCTCCATCCCTGTCCTCCGTGGGGCCCATGGACACCCTGGCTGGACTGGGCCCAGGTGGGCTGCCCATGGACACCCTGGCTGGACTGGGCCCAGGTGGGCTGCACACCTGCACCCCAGGTCCTGAGCTGGAGGAGGGACTGCTCCCTGCAGCACCTCCTGGGGGGCAGAAGCCCCCAGGGGCTGGAGTTGAGGGCACCCTGGCCCCTGCCCACCCTGCTCACCCAGGCCGTGCTGCAGGGAAGACCTGTGCCTGAAGGACCCAGCGTGCCCGGTTCCCGCCCTGGGAGTCCTGGGAGCTCCTGGGCTGGGGAAGAGGGGAAGAAGCCCCGGAGCAAGTGCAGGCCCAGAGCCGAGACAACAGCCCCCGCCCCCGGCGTCGCCCCGCCCCCGCTGTCACCCCTGCCCCGGGGTCACCCCCACCCCCGCTGTCACCCCTGCCCCCCCAGGCGTCGCCCCCGCCCCCACTGTCACCCCTGCCCCCCCAGGCATCGCCCCCGCCCCCGCTGTCACCCCTGCCCCCCCGCTGTCACCCCTGCCCCCCCGCTGTCACCCCCGCCCCCGCTGTCACCCCTGCCCCCCCGCTGTCACCCCCGCCCCCGCTGTCACCCCTGCCCCGGGGTCACCCCCACCCCCGCTGTCACCCCTGCCCCCCCAGGCGTCGCCCCGCCCCCACTGTCACCCCTGCCCCGGGGTCACCCCCGCCCCCGCTGTCGCCCCTGCCCCCCCAGGCATGGCCCCCGCTGTCACCCCTGCCCCGGCGTCGCCCCGCCCCCACTGTCACCCCTGCCCCGGGGTCACCCCCGCCCCCACTGTCACCCCCGCCCCCGGCGTCGCCCCCGCCCCCCCCGTCACCCCTGCCCAGGCGTCGCCCCGCCCCCGCTGTCGCCCCTGCTCCCCCAGGCATCGCCCCTGCCCCCCGCTGTCACCCCTGCCCAGGCATCGCCCCGCCCCCACTGTCACCCCTGCCCCCCCAGGCGTCGCCCCTGCCCCCGGGTCACCCCCGCCCCCGCTGTCGCCCCGCCCCAGTGTCCCAGAGCCGAGGACAGGCAGGGCCGGCGCTGTCCGCTGTCCGAGGTGCTGAGCGCGCCCCGGGGCCAGCAGCCTGCGCCCCAAAGGCAGGCCCGCCCCCAGCTGATGGACCGAAGATGGGGACCGGAGGCCGAGAGCGGCAGGGGCGGGGCCTGGCTCGGGTCTCCGCCTCCTCTCTGGAGCAGGGTCACAGGTCACAGCAAGGTGACCCCGTGGTGTGGGGGCAACTGCACAAAAGGCAGGTTTGTCCCCGCATGAGCCCCGCCCAAGGGACCCCCAGGAGGTGCGCGCTGTGGGTGTGTGTCCGTCTGACCATGGGTCTCACAGAATCCACCCCCAGCGAGCCCCCCAAGTTCACAGAATGCTTGTGCTGGGGAGAGGGTGGGGTGCAGACCCTAGACCCTCCTCCTCCTGGACCCACTTCCTGGACCCTCACCACTGTCCACCCACACCCCCACTCCTACCCTGAAAGCTGTCATGAGACCCCCACCCACCATGAACCCCCCCAGCCACCATCACCCCCCACCATCTTCACCATCCCCCCACCATCCTCCTCACCATCCCCCACCATAACCCCCATCACCCCCACACCCCAGCCACCATCCCCTCATCACCCCCCCACCCCCCGCTATCCCCCATCACCGCCAAGGTCACCCCCGTCCTGGTTGGCCTGCAGTGGGTGGGGCTCCGAGCACGTGCTGGGCCAGCCACAGGCAGAGGTACCCTCCCCGCACTTAGGTCATGGCCACTGCCCTCCTGCCCTGGCTCCCTGAAAGCACAGGGAAGCTGCTGGCCCCGGCAGAGTGCATGGACCAGCGGCTACCGACCACCAGGGGCAATGAGGAGCAAACCCCAGCTGGTCATGGGGCAGGTGGAGAGACATGCGGACCCTCCCTGCACTTGTCCAGAGTGCAGGAGCCCCTGGGAAGGCACAGGAAGTGCCCCCTGCCTGCTCCAAGCCTGGGAGCAGCCCCCAGCTCACCACCCGCCCGCCCCCCCGGAGCGCGGAGGGCCACCCGAGGAGGGAGGGGGAAGTGCCTGCAGTTCTGGGGTGTTCAGACGTCCCGACGGCCTGTGCACGCTGGCCTGGGCACAGCTCCCTGCGTTGTCCCCTGCTGTGCCTGCGTGGCCGCAGCTGCTCCTGTGAAGCCCAGCACGGGTCCCTCGGCAATGCGAGCTGCACCCCGAGGCCCGGCGGCTCCCCCCTGGCTGCGGCGTCGGTGAGTGCACGCTGAGTGCACGCTTGGTCACGTTCGCCTCGCCTAGGGACCAGCGCGGACCGATACTCGGCCACCTTTCCACCCTGCTGCTCTTGGGGGGTTGCGGTGGGTGAGTCGCATCGGGAGCCGGGCCTCAGGTCTGCCCTCCCGCGCGGGGGGGGGGGGCCGGTGAGCGGGGGCCACGGCCAGGCCGGGAGCGCCCGACCGAGCCACGAGCTGTGAGGGAGCGAGCCTGGGAGCGCACTGGGGCGCGCATCCGCATCCGCAAACTTGGCCGGGGCGTGCGGGGAGCCGGGCCGAGCTGGGGCGCGAGGGAGATAATTACCTCCCCGCGCCGGGAGAGCGCCCGCCCTCCTTCCCCGGAGGTGATTTATAATTTAAAGATAAAGAATAATCAACTCGCGCCGAGAAGGACACAGCGCTGTGGCTCTGATTAGGATCTGGGGACAGGGCCGCGCGCGGAGGGGCGGTGGTGGGGGGGGGGGTGGCGAGCAGGCCTGGCCGCCCCCAGCCCCAACCACCCCGCGGCTCCGCGTGTCCGAGCTCGGCCCAGATCACAGCCGACCGGTCCCCATTATTTCCCCCAACTTTTAATTTCTGCTTCCAAAGGATCATTGCCCGCGATAATTGCCAAGGGCCGTCCTTGCGCGCGGAGCGGGCTCGGGGGACCGCGGCGGGAGGAGGCGCGCACGGCCGCCGGTGCACGCGCGCTGCCCCGGGCTCCCACCCGGTGCCCCCCACCACGGAGGCCGCGGGGTCGCCGCTGTGGGGAGCCCTGCTTTTGCCCGCGCGGGCAGGGGCGTCCGGCGCGTTCCCCCAGCAAGCGCAGGGCAGTGGTTTTCCGTAGGCCGCCCGCCGGGAGCGCGCGCTTCCCGCACGCATTCCGGGGGCGGGGGCGGGGGCGGGGGCGGGGGCGGGAAGGCCGCCCTCCCCTCCCTCCCGACCCCACCTCTAAAGAGCGACCCGGCCGCCCGCCCCGCCCCGCCCCGCGGGGACTGCGGGCCGGGCTCCAATTTGACGCCGCGAAAGGGGCGGGCGCGCGAGGGGATGGAGGCGCGGACACCCTGAGCGGAGACCCCGAGACGCGATTCGAGACCCCGAGAGGCAGCGACCCGGACAGGCGGGCCCCAGACCCGCAGGGACTCGGGGAACCCGCGCGTGGAGGCCTCCCGCCAGCCGCCGAGGGCGCGGGAGCCGCTCGAGAGGCCAACGAGCCCCGCACCGCGCGCGCCGAGGTCCCTGCCGGCTCCTCGCGTCCTGCAGCCCGAGAGTCCCAGGGCCTCTGCGGCCCCTGCGCCCACGACTCCCGCGGTCCTCGGGGAGCCAGCAGGCCCGCACGCCGCTTCCGGACCCGCGGGAGCGCCGCGCCACTGTCCCCGATTCCCGGGCCGGCCGCGCCGGGGCTCGGGGCTGCGCGTCCGTCCGTGTGTCCCGCGCGGGGCCCGCCTCCTCCGCCCGGGACCGTTCGCAGCCAATTAGGCGCGCGCGCTAACGAGAGCAGCGGAGCCCGCGGCCGCCTGCGGGCGCACGTGTGTGCGGCGTGTGGGCGCGTGGGCGCCTCCGGCGGGGCGGCCATAAATGCGCGGGCCGGGCGCGGCGGGCGCCTGAGGCGGCGGCGGAGGCAGCGCCAGGCAGCGGCGGCCGAGCTGCGGCCGCCTGCGCGGGGCCAGCGATGGGAGCCCAGTAGGCGGCCGGGCCCGAGGCGCCGGAGCGGCCGGAGGTCGGCATGAGCACCAGCGGCCCGGCGGCTCCCGGGGACGGCCCCGCGCTGCCGCTCCCGCCGCTGCCGCCCGCGCCCGGGCAGGGGCCCGCACCGCCCGCGCCCGCCGCCGCGGCCCGGGACGCCATGGACGGGCGCGCCGAGCTGCCCGCCTTTCCCCGCGCCGGAGCCCCGCCGCTCGCGGCCAGCGACACGGTGCCCGCGGTGCCCGAGGGAGCCGGAGCGGCCCGGCCCGCCGCGCCCCCGCGCCCCACTTCCTTTTCGGTGTTGGACATCCTGGACCCCAACAAGTTCAACAGCCGGAGACGCCGCTGCGTGCTGCTGGGCCCCGTGGCGCCCGCCGCATGCGCCCCGTGCGCCCCGGCCCCCGCCGCCTCGGGACGCCCTCCGCGCGCTGAGGAGCTGGAGCGCCGAGCGCTCGCCGCTGCCGGGGGAGCCGGAGCCGCCGCGGGAGCCGAGCTGCCGAGTGAGTCGCTGCGTCCGGCGCGGGGTCGGGGCCCGGCCGCGGGGATTGTGCGCCGAGCCCTGGGGCGGGCTGGGCCCGGCTGCGCGCCGGCGCTCGGCGGAAAGTTCGCAGAGCGCGGGGCCCGCACCAGCCCCGCCACCGCCTCGCCCGACCCGGGCTGCGGGGCCTGCGGGAAGAGCTCGGCCAGGCCGGACCCAGGGGCATCGGAGCTGCGAGGCCGGCCCGGGGCTCTCCTCGCGCGTCCGGGCCTCGGAGGGTGCGGGTGCCCGAGACGGAGGGCCGCGCGCCGGGGGCCTGTGCCCTCCCCACCCGCGGCCGCCCGCCCTCCTAGCCTTTTTTTTTTTTTTTGGACAAATCAGACTAATTGTGACAAAACGCTGGTTATCTCTGCAAAAACAATTAAATCCCTTCGATTACAGTTAAGGGGAAATGTGCTTAGCGGCGGAAAGCGGCCGTAATGGGGCGGCCCGCGCCCCCGGCCGGTCGATATCCCATTACGGCGCGCGCATATCTCTTTCAAGCACCTTGCAAACCGCCCCCGAACATCTAAATTATAGGGTCAAAATTCGGATAATTACTCGATTAAAACCTATTACACTTATTAGGGGCCGCTATTGATCGCGGATCGCGTTCGACCCGCTCCTGATTGCTTTTGGCGCGCCCCTCCCCCCCAGCCCTTCCCCTGCCAACTTGGCGACCCCGGGGCGCGCGGGGAGCCGAGCGCGGTATGGACTGGCCAGGGCTACTCCTGCGCTGGAGCAGCTTCCCGCCGGCCGAGGTGCGGGGACGGCCCCGCGCGCTCTCCCCGCACCTCTACCTGCACCACGAGCCTGCGGGGCGGGAGGCCCAGGCTGCTGCCGGTGCCGGAAGCCAGCAGGCCCAAGCGCGGCTGCGGACGCCGGCAGGGCCAGGCCCCCCGTTCCCGGGCCGCGGCTGCAGATGGCAGATGCCCTCGGTCCGCCGGGGACAGCTCCGGGGGAAGCCAGAACACCTGCGGCCCCCGCGAGACTCGGGCCGGGTCCGGAGCAGGTGGGTTCCTTCTCCAGGAGCCGGCGCGGGGCCTGGGCCCCAGTCGGGTCGCGCCAAGGAGGCTTGGAGACCACCTGTGGGGACCCTGGAGCTTCCTCCCAAATTCCAGGTTCGAAAGGGAGGCTAGGGCCGGAGCCGCTGCTCAGACGCTGCCCTTAACGGGGGCTCCGCCACTTCCCGCACGCGCCTCCCGGGCAGCGCAACGGAGATCTGAGAAGCGTGCGCCTCGGCCGAGGGGCCTCGGACTCCGCCAGCGGCCGAGTCCCAGGGCCCGGATGTCGGCGGCGGCCGAGCCCGGGGCCGGAGCACTTTCCCTCGGCCGGCTCCATCCCCGCCCCGCCGGCGGTCCGACGCCTGGTCATTAGCTGGCCCCGCGCCCGCCGTAATTGGAGGGTAATATACGCCCAGATAAATTAAACGGCCTTTAACTGGTTTGTACATTGCGCGAGATGAGTTTAATTAAGTTTGTATCTGCCCCGCGCATCGATCGGAGCCCGCCCGCCAAACCTTGCGCGGCCGCCCCGCTCTCGCACGGGCGCGACTGGGAGCTTGGCCCGGGCGCTCCTGCGACGGAGCCGGGAGTGGAGCGAGGAGGAGGCCGGCGGGGCAGCGGAGGAGCCGAGGAAGGCCCGGAAGGGGGCGCGGACCCGGGAGGAGAACCCCGGGGAGCCGCGCGCGGGGCCGGGCCTAACCGTGCTGTCCTCCCTGTCCGCCGCCCGCAGGTGCCGGCGACCCCTGCCAGGCGGACGAGGCTGAGGCCGACGGCTACTGCGGCGGCGACGGCCACAGCCCGAGCGCGGACAGCGGGGATGAGGCGCCGGACGCCGACGACGCCGACGACACCGAGGGCGTGGCGCCCGAAGCGGGCGCGGAGCAGGCGCGGGGCGGCGGCGGCGGCGGCCTCGGGGCCCGCGGGTCGGGCTGCCCGGCCGAGGCCGAGGCGCCTCCCGGCGCCGGCGACGAGGCGGCGGCCCCTGGACCCCGCGGGAGCTCGCCCGGAGCCCCGGGCCCGCCGGGGACGGCGGCAGCGGGCGGTGGCGGCGGCGGCGGCGGGAGCGGCGCGCAGGGCGCAGCGGCCGCCAAGCCCAAGCGGAAGCGCACGGGCTCCGACTCCAAGTCCGGGAAGCCGCGGCGCGCGCGCACCGCCTTCACCTACGAGCAGCTCGTGGCGCTGGAGAACAAGTTCAAGGCCACGCGCTACCTGTCGGTGTGCGAGCGCCTCAACCTGGCGCTGTCTCTGAGCCTCACCGAGACGCAGGTCAAGATCTGGTTCCAGAACCGCCGGACCAAGTGGAAGAAGCAGAACCCGGGTGCTGACACCAGCGCGCCGACCGGCGGCGGCGGGGGCGCGGGCCCCGGCGCGGGCCCCGGCACGGGGCTGCCCGGCGGCCTCAGCCCGCTCAGCCCGTCGCCGCCCATGGGCGCGCCGCTCGCCATGCACGGCCCGGCCGGGTACCCGGCGCACGGCCCGGGCGGCCTCGTGTGCGCCGCGCAGCTGCCCTTCCTGTCCAGCCCCGCCGTGCTCTCGCCCTTCGTGCTGGGCTCGCAGACGTACGGCGCGCCCGCCTTCTACGCGCCGCACCTCTGAGCGCGGGCGCCGGCCACGCCGCGGCCCAGGACCGCTCCCCGAGGCCGACCGCGGACCAAGAAGACGCCGCGGGGTTTCCTCCGGCACCGACGGACTGCGCGCGCGGGCGGCGCCCACGCACCTCGCCCAGCCTCACTCGGTTAATAAACGCAGGCGACCGCGTCCCGCGCCTCCCGGGCTCCCGCGCCGTCGTACGTCCTGGTTGGGGGGGCTCGGGCCTGGGGTCCCGGGCGGGAACTCGGCCTTGCGCACGCGCCCTGGGAGCGGCTGGCTGGGGCGCTGGGCGCAGCGTCGCCGGCGAGGATGGGGTTCCAGCCGTCTCCCTGTGGAGCAGAGGGCGAACCGCGGTCCCACAAGCCCCGGGAGTCCGGCTCCGCGTCCACGGCTCCCTCCCAGCGCGGCCACCCTGCTCGGATCGCTCCGGGCCCGGCCCCCTACGTGGGGTCCTGGGACGCGGGAGAGCAGCGGGCAGGCAGCTGCGCCTGATCGGGCTGCACCGCGGACCCGGGAAGGCCCTGAGCCCCGTAGGACTGGAGCGGTGCAGGGGAGCCGATGCGCCCTGCCGGCACCCGTAGCCTCCCCGTCCATCCCTGGAGTCCGGGTCGTAGCCGCCCTGCCGCGGCCAGTGGACAGGGCTCTCAGGGAGCAGAGGCAGCTGGGGCCACCACGACCATCTGCTGGCCTCGTCAGGAGGACACCACCTGCCAGGGCCCCGGGGTTCCACACCTGGCCGCGTGGCCAGCAGTGCGGCCAGCACTGGCAGGAGGGCGGGGCCACACCTGGTCTGGCCGCTCTGGTTGGGGTCTCCACGTTGCAGGTGGCTGGGCTAGAAGGTTCCGGAAGCAGAGCAGGTGCAGTCCTCCGTGCTGTGGGTCTGCCTTGTCCTGGCTGGGGCTGCACCCCGGGAAGCCACAGCCTGCACTGCAGCCAGACGGGATCTGGGAGCAGCGCCCCCTGTGCCCCCCTTGTGAGCCCAGCGGGCACCTGCCGGGACCTGCTGCGCTGGGGTCCTGCCTGCGGGCAGGCTGCGCAGTGCAGAGAAGTTTCTGGCCAAGCCCACCCTGGCCTCTCCCTCCCTGCCCTTACTGACCAAGACCACGTGGCCATGCACGACCACCGCAGGGGCCACGGATCCTCCGAGTCTTGATCACCAACCTCGGTCGCAGGGGTGGGCTCCATCTGGGGCCTGGGTGGGGCTGGGGGGGCTGGGCGTGGCCTCCCCACCTGCCACCTCCCCCTCCTCTGCAGGCCCCTTCAGCTGGGGCTGGGGATACGCCCACGAGCCAGGGCGGCTGCATCCTGCCCTTCTCTGGCCTCGCCAGCCTCTGCTGCACACCTGTGCCTGCCATGTGGAGCTCCCTGGGCGGCCCCATTCTGGCCCCCACTTGCCCCCTGCACTCCCACGGGGTCCTCAGTCCCCACCGGCCTGGAGCTTGGCCCTGCTCCGCCGGCCCCCCCCCCCCCCCCCGCCTGCCTCCTTTGGTGTCGGTGTCTGTACCTCGGCCCAGACAGGGCTCTATCCCAGAATGGTCTGGTGGGTGGAGCCTCCTGGGAGTGGGGCCACGCCCCCAAGGCAGGAGGCCAGACAAGCACTGCTCCCCTGCCCAGGGACCCTGAGCCCACACGCAGAGGCTGCGCCTGTCTCCCCTGGCCCGCAGCCGGGTGCCCTGCGCCCTGCGTCCGGACGGGAGTGGGTGTGGCTGCAGGTCAGAGCATGTCGGAAGGAGCCCGGGCTGCCTGCGGGGCCTGCTCCGCCCCCTCCGGAAGCCAGGTGGACGCCAGGGCTCCAGCCACCGCCTCCTCCTTCCAGGCAGCAGGCGGGCAGGGAGCGCAGCCTCCCCTAGGGCTGCTCACACCTCCCTGGCCAGCACTCGGCCGCCTGGCCACTCTGGAGAGTGGCTGCTCCCAGGCCCACTGGCAGCTCAGCCCCCGCCCCACCGCGGGCTGCGGCCCCACCTGCGCCTGCAGAGCCTCAGGTCCGCACCCTCCCTCCGCCCCTGCCCCTCCCTGCCAGGGTGTGGGGGGGTGGCTGCGCTTCGTCCAGGCCCCGCTGTCCCTGTCCCCCATCCCCATAGCAGCCTCCTTGCAGAGCCAGCCCCACGTGCCCCCCCCCCAGCACCTGCGGTCCCACAGAAGCCCGGGACTCTGCGCCCACTCTGCAGCCGACCCCTTGCTCATCCCCAGCTGTCCTGGAGGCCCTGTCCTGCCAAGGTGCCCCAGCTGCCGGGAGCCGGGGGTCAGGAGACCTGGTCCTCCCGCGGCTGTACCCACCTCCTCCTGGTCACCTGGAGGGGGGCAGGCGCGAGCTCACAGGGACCCCCCCCCCAGGCCCAGGCTGGCGCAGGGACAGTGGGTGGGGGCAGGTCTTTCTAAAGGGTGGGGCTTTCAGAGGCAGCTAAGACCGGTCCTCTGTCCCCTCCTACGGACCTGACCTGGCTGTCCTCCTTCTCCCTGGGGACTGGGAGGACCAGAACTGGGCACTTCCTGAGACAGAAGACTGCATTTCCTGCCTGGGCAGTGGGCAGCTGGCTGATGGGGGGGGGTCTGCACTGGGAGACGGACCCCAGGAAGGACCCCTGTGGGAAGTGACCCCTCTTTCCTTCCGTAGACCTGCTGCTGGCTGGAGCCTCGGCAGCCACCCTGGGCCATGAGGTAGCCTTGGGGGACAGGAGCCTCACGCTAGACACAGAGACAAGGTCCCCATGGCACCCTGGAGCCTCCTCAACAGCCTGGACTCTTGATTTACAGGAAGACATAAAGCTGGCTTCGGTCTGTAGCTGACCCCGTCTCCTCCACAGAGGCTGTAGCTCGTATCCCCGGCGCCGCCCAGCTGGGCTCTCTGGGCTAGGGCACCAGTGCCCCCTCGGGCCCTTGCTCCTGCCAGCCCTGCCTCCCATGGACCCTGAGCCTGCCGCGCAGCCTCTGCCCACCCACAGGGCCCGCCCCTGCCGGCTGGTGCCCCCCCGACTTGCAGCCCCCCCCAGCAATGGGACAAGAGGCTGCTTCCCACCCAGCACACTCCCGCTGCCCCCAGTGCCGGCCCCTGCAGGCTGCCAGGGCACCTGCCCCTCCTCAGCTCCGCCCCTTGGCACGGCCAGCGGCCGGCGTCATGGGCAGAGGTCAGGGTGCCGGGGCCTTGGGACCCAGAAGGACCCTCTGCTGGGACTGGCCCTGCCCCTCTGCCTGCCCAGGCCACAAGGAGCCCGCCCCCGCCCCCGGCAGGAGACAGCCAGTCTCTGGCTCACCCCCAGTCTGCCCCACATCACCCAGGCCAGGCCAGGTCTGATCGGCCGCACCAGCAGCGGAGGGCAAAGATGTGGACGCACGACCCCAGCAAAGGGCACTCACGAGGTCTGCAGCCGCTGGGGGCTCTCGCTGTCCCCGCGGGAGAACGACAGCGGGACGGGTGCTGGGACCGGCCACCCCGCGTCCAGGAGCCTCCGTGTAATTTCATTTTATCTGAAGGCGCAGACTCAGACCTTCCGTCTGGGGGCTCACGGCTCCAGGGGACGCAGGTGCTCCCGCTGCACCTAACCACGGCCCACGGGGTGTGAGCAAGGGTGGGGGGGTGGGGGGGCGTGTGGAGTTCATGCTTAGAGGTGGCCAGGAGTGACCGCCCCTCCCCCCAGGCGGGGATCAGTGCCCACTGCACAGGTGCAGGAGAGCGCCCCGGGGCAGTGGGGAGGCCGTGCTGGCTCCCCTCGGAGGGCTTGGCATGCGGCCACGCCCCGCGGTCCCACCGAAGGGGACAGCCGCTGCCCCCAGGGGCCTGGCTCCCAATGCGGCCAACCAGGCTCTGCAGAGGACCCAGTTTCTGGCAAAAAGACAAAGAATGTGTGTCGTTGACGCGGGGCAGCACCGCACGGCGGGCACGGGACAAGCGCGGGCACACGGTGGACACTGAGCGCCGGTGGACACCAGGGTGACAGGACAGAGGGGCGTGCAGGCGTCTGAGGTCCCTTCACTGTGCACCGAGGACCCCACCCAGCAACACCGCCCTGGGGTGCGGCAGCCGAGCAGCGGCCAGCCCTTGGCCCTGCAGATCCCGGTGAACCCAGCTGCGTTGGGGCGGGGCGGGGCCTGGGCCCCTGGCAGCCAGGAGACTGGAGACAGATGCGGGGCACTGGGGAAGCCGGCAGAGCGGGCGTGGGGACTGCACCGTCCCCAAGGGAGAACCTGGACTCAGAGTGAAAGGGAGAAGAGTGTGCAGACCCTGAGGAGGTGGAGACGAACAGTGCTAAAAGGGTCAGTTACGCGAAGGGCAGGGCGATGGGGGGGGGCCGTAGAGAGGGAGAGAGGGGGAGAGGGGGAGAGAGGGAGGGAGAGGGAGAGAGAGAGGAGGGGGAGAGAGGGGGAGGGATAGAGAGGAGGGGGAGAGTGGGGAGAGGGGGAGAGAGGGGGAGAGAGGAGGAGGAGAGGGAGAGAGGGGGAGAGGGGGGAGAGGGGGGAGAGGGGGAGAAAGAGGAGGGAAAGGGAGAGGATGGAGAGAGGGAGAGAGAGGAGGGGGAGAGAGGGGGAGGAGAGGGGGGAGGGGGGGAGAGAGAGGGAAAGGAAGAGGAGGGGGAGAGGGGGAGGGAGAGGGGGAGAGGGAGAGGGAGAGAGGGAGGGAAAGGGAGAGGAGGGGGAGAGGGGGAGAGAGAAGGAGGGGGAGGGAAGAGGAGAGGGGGAGGGAGAGGAGGGGGGGGACCTGAATGACTGGGGGTGGACACTAGGAGCAGCTGGACACGGACAGATCGAGACTGAATCGAGAAGGTACAGGAAGCCCTAAGGTCACACAGCTCCACGAGGACAAGCCTGGGATCAGGCGGCCTCTGGTGAAGTCCCCTGAAACGACCCCCACCGTTCGTCTCCAGGAGAGGGGACCCCGAATCCACGAGGCTTCCACCGCTGACGCCAAAGCCAGGGACAGAGCCCAGTGCTGCGGCCCAGTGCCTCCAGACACTGCAGGGGCCAGCAGCGCCGAGGGTGGAGGATGTCCCACGGACGCCAGGCTGGGGCCACACGAGAAGCGATGAGCATAACTGACGCCGCCACTGGACACAGGAAGAACCCACGTGCGCGTCTGCGTGCAGATCCAGCAAACTCCACCTCTCGCAATGAGCACTCGGCCAGCAGGGCAGAGGGGCCCCACGCACCCCAGCAGGGGCGGGCTGGCACGGTGAGACACACAGGCAGACACGCGTGCTCCAGACCCGTGACCAGCGTGGCCGGCAACTCTGGCTGGAGCAGTGAGCGCGAGGGAGGAGGAACCCAGACTGTTCCGGGCACGCACACACACACGCACTCAACACTCGGCACGCGGTTAACCAGCGGGCGCACAGACTCAAACACACAGAGCGCCAGCAGTGACGGAGGTGGCCGTGCACCCAAGCCAGGGCAGCGCCTGCCAGGCCTCGGCGGCCGGCCCTGCGGGTGTCAGGAGGCCGAGCCTGAGGCCCGCGGCGGAGGGCACGGGGCTCCCTCGGAGCAGGACTCGCCGAGCCTCAGCACACAGCCCCACGACTGGCCGTGCGGGGTCGCGACATTCAGCGGGGACGGCACTGTCTGGGGAAACCACAGAGCCCGAGGCCCGGCCCTCTTCGCTCCACGCGCACGGCCCAGCCCAGCACGGCCGGACGTCGGGATGCGCCGGCTCAAGTCCACACGTCGCAGAGGCCAGCGGGAAGAAAGGCGGCCTCGGGATGCCTGCACGACTCGGAGCTCAGCAGGAAGGCGGCGGCGTCTCCGGGCACCAGCGGCCCCACGCAGGGCGCGTGCTCGGATCCTAGAGTCCCCAGCCCCAGCCTCCCCTGGCCCCGGGGCGGCCCCTGGACTCGGCGTGGGAGCTCCTGGTTCCTGGGGACAGTGAGACACTCCAGCAGGTACGAGAAAGTTTTTAATGACGTTCTGAGCGCAGCCAGCAGCGCTGGGGGAGTGAGGCGGCACGGAGGCACTGGCGCCCTCAGCCGCTGCTGGTGGGGACCTGCACCCCCGGTCCCGCCCTGAAAGCCGTCAGAGACCGGCACGTGGCGCCCAGGACAGCACCGCTCAGACACGGCCCCGGGGTGGGGCAGCCAGGAGCAGCCCAGAGCTCGGGCCCACGGCCGTCCGGAGGCGCATCGCTGATGTCGGGGTGACGCAGAGGGGAAGGGGCGTGCAGCACGGGGCTCACTGCACGCATCAGAGACCCAGGCGAGCCAGCTCTGGTCCTCGTGGCCCCAGCACCACGTCGGGAAGAGGCAGGGCGGTGGCCGCTGCCCTGTGTCTGCGTGGACAGCCTGTACGTGGCGTGGGTCCCCAGGCTCCGCCGGGTGCCACCTCCTGGAGAGGAACGTGGGGGCACGCGGCCACGCTCACGGCTGGGGCCCCAGGCAGCCGCCCGCAGGCACGGTCATCTCTGGACAGGCTGCGGGCTGCTCAGGCCCCGCCCGCCGTGCGCCCGAGCGCCCTGGCGCCGGCAGCCGCTAGTTCAGCGCGTAGTTAAACTGGTTGGCAAACTTCTCGTGCTTCTTTCGGTCCATCTGGTTCATGGCGGCGACCACCCTGCGCACGGCAGCCCTGGGGGGAAGCAGAGGAAGCTGGTCAGGGGCTCGGGCAGCCTCGCCGGACAGCGGGCTCACCTCCTGTGGCGCCGGGCAGAGGGGACCTGGGACAGCCAGCGCCTGCACTGCTGCATCTCCTACCAGCGCCTGGGGCGAGGCCCGGCGGCCCCACCTCCCGCCCGGCTCCTGCTGTGACCTGGGAAAGCGCGGAGGGCGCCCAGGGGCTCGGGCCCCTGCACCGGCGTGGGAGACCTGGACGGAGTTCTTGGCTCCGGGCTTCAGCCTGGCCCAGCCGCAGCCATCGGAGAGTGAACCAGCAGATGGAAGAGCCCCCCACCCCGCGGTTCTTTTAAATAGAAAGTGTCTGGGAAGCATACCTGCAGCAGAGGCTCCTGCGTGGCCCGGCCCGACCCCACCCTCGCCGGCAGAGGCGGCGTGTGGCAGGGACCGGCTCCAGCGCCGTCACAACCCGGGTGCCAAGGCCACGGTGCGGTCACACCTGGGGGTGCCGCCCCCCGCAGGCTGCTGGGCACTGCCACAGCTCCAGGCCACACAGCCCTGGGAGGAGCCAGCTCAGGGCCCTGCTGCCGTCCCCACAGAGGACCTGCCGGGGTGCTGGGCACAGAGCCCTGGGCCTCACGGCCTGCGCCCCTTCCCCTGACCCGCGCTGCCCCGACCACAGTGGACAGGAGGGCCGGGCCTCACGGCCAGCGCCCCTTCCCCTGACCCGCGCTGCCCCGACCACAGTGGACAGGAGGGCCGGGCCTCACGGCCTGTGCCCCTTCCCCTGACCCGCGCTGCCCCGACCACAGTGGACAGGAGGGCCGGGCCTCACGGCCAGCGCCCCTTCCCCTGACCCGCGCTGCCCCGACCACAGTGGACAGGAGGGCCGGGCCTCACGGCCAGTGCCCCTTCCCCTGACCCGCGCTGCCCTGACCACAGTGGACAGGAGGGCCGGACCTCACGGCCTGTGCCCCTTCCCCTGACCCGCGCTGCCCCGACCACAGTGGACAGGAGGGCCGGGCCTCACGGCCAGTGCCCCTTCCCCTGACCCGCGCTGCCCTGACCACAGTGGACAGGAGGGCCGGACCTCACGGCCAGCACCACAGGCAGCGCCCACCCCTCCAGGCGAGGTGGTGCCCTCTGAGCCTGGGAAGCCACCTCTGCCCTTGCTCAGGCTGGGACGGCAGGAAGTGGCAGCCCGGCAAGGCCCGGGGGTGACGCTGGGAGTGTCCTCGGAGCAGGCCCCGCGCAGCAGGAGGGTGGCGTGGCCACGGCTCCACGGCTGGCACAGGCTGGGCTGCCAGTCCTCCCTGAGGTCACTGCAGTGGTCACCCAAGGGGGCTGACGGGGGCCACGGCAAGGGCGGGGCGGGGAGCACCTCCCACGCCAGCACTGCCCCTCCCCCCAGGAGGGGATGGCAACGGGGCCGGGGCCGCTTACTTGGCAAAGACCTTCTTCCCGATGCGCGTGCGTGCGGTATCGGCCTGGCCCTTCAGGTCCGTGAGCCCGGGGTACTTCTGCCGCTTCCTCCCCCGGCCCTTCCCCCTGCACCGAGCAGAGCCGAGGTCCTCCCCCGTGGCCGCCTCCACGTCTCTCATGAACTCTGCGTCCTGCCAGCCTGCAAGCAAACCCCGCAGGTCAGGGCAGCCCGGTGCCAACCACTGGGACAGAGGCTCCGCCCACCCCATGCTGGGCCCAGGGCAAGGTCCCCGGGTCCCTCGAGAGGCAGAGGGGGCAACAGAGCCGGCCCCACCGCCCCGCACACCTCCCAGGCTGGCTGGGGAGGAGACGGTGGCCGGTCCCACCCGCAGGCTACACAGCTGCCTGCAGGCGGGACTGCCCCGCTCCTGGCCACGGCCCCTGGAGTTCCCCAAGGCTGGGCTGTGCACCCTGAGCAAGCCAGGGGTGCAGCGGAGGCGAGAGTCGCGGGCTTGTGGCCGGGGGTCCTGGCGGGCTTTCGTCCCCAGTGTGCCGTGAGGTCCCCGACACAGCATCGGCCCAGCTCAGGTGACGGCCAAGCCACGCCAAGGTGCCGTTCCCAGGGACACGCCGCTCCCTGGGCCCACGGCGCTGGCGGCAGAAGCCACACAGACGGAGGGCGAGGCGGCCCTGGGCTGGGCTGGGTGAAGGAATACGGGCCGCACAATTCAGACCAGCAGCGATTAATCCAAGATTAAGGAAACTGTCTGAACAGTTTATCTCCCAGTAATAAGAAGGCGCCACAGTTTAGGAGCCCGGTGAATGCGGCGATTGTTTAAACACAAGGCAAAGACGCGGGGCCGGGAGACGGAGCGGGCGGCGCGGGAAAATGAAGGAGCAATTTAGATCCTGCGAGGAAAATCAATAGGGGCCGTGCGGCTTTCCTGGGCGCCGGGGCGAGCGCAGCGCGCATTGTCGCCGAGGTTAGCACCAGGGACAAGAAAATTGCCCCGTGCACGCGGGGCAGGATCGATCGGCAGTTAGCAGACGCTATTTCACATCTGACTGGCCGGCCCCGCCTCGTACCTGCCTGCTAACAAGTCGCCAGGCGCCGGGAAGCCGCGTTCTCCTCGCGGCTGACACGAGAAATAGGCACTTAATTTGCTCCCGAGCTCCAGCCACCGGCAAGGCCTTGCCGGAGATCAGCAGGTCAGACCCCCCGCCGCCCCGCGCCGCTGGCCGCACCTGCAGGCGGCGGGCTGAAGCCGGCTGGGACGGGACCCTACAGCCACAGGAGGGAGGGAGCCAGGCCGGCCAGGGCCCCCAGCACAGGTGGGCCTGCAAGGCAGACAGCAACCCGGGCAGGACTGCCGGCCGCAGGGTGCCAAGGGGCCTCGGAGCTGCCTCGGGCCAGCCCAGGGCCGTGGGAGGACAGCACCGCCCTCCAGGGCCAGGGTGGCCAGCTCAAGGCAGCCAGCAGCTTCTACCACCGGGCTGTGGACTGGAGGCCACTGCGTGGACACCCAGGTACTGACCGGGGCCACACGTTCCCAGACAGGCACACAGCCCCTGCCCTAGCCTTCGTGGCTTTGGTTCCTCCAGGGCTGGAGCAGCAGATGGGCCCCTACGTCACGGCTTCCAGGCCCCGGCCGGGAGGCAGGCGCCTGTTCCTCCCCCGCCCCTCCCCGCCCCCCGGCACTGACCTGGGCGCTTCCTTAGCTGCTGCTGCTGCTCCCGGGCCCTGTCCGCGGGGTCGAGGGGCTGTCCCCGGTCGTCTCTGGGGATGATCTTGCCGTGGAAGGGGCACTGCACAAGGACATGGCGGCTGTCGGGCGGGGCGTGCAGGCGTGCAGAGCCAGCGCTGTGCGCCCCTCGAAGGGAGGGGTCCTGGGAGCTGCAGCCACCGGGAGGCAGCTCTGTCCCCTCCCAGCTCAGGGAAGGGTGCGGTGACGGAGCAGGGCCCGCACGGCAGGAGGCGGGGAGCCCTTCGGGCGCGGCCGGGCTGGCGGGGCAGGGCTCACCTTCAGCCGGTCCTGGCGCTGGCAGAGCTGGCCATCGGGCCTCAGGGCGCAGCACCGGTGCTGCACGGGCTCGAAGCTCCCAGCGAAGGGGATGCGGCGGGTGCAGAGCGCCTCGGAGGCCTGGGCACTGTCCACCTCCTCCTGCACCTCACTGGGCTTCCAAAAGCGGTGCTCAGAGGGGGCTCTGCACGGCCAAGCAGAGCGCGGGCGTGGGCGAGGGCGAGGGCGAGGGCGTGGGCGTGGGCGCGGGCGTGGGCGTGGGTGCGGGCGAGGGCCAGGCCCCAGGGCTGCGAAGCCCCAGTGCTCGGCTCACGCAGGGCCATCGCGTGGCAAGACCCACACGGCCGGCTCTGCCGCCAGGGCGGTGTGATGGCGGTGCTGTCCACGCGCCGGGAAGGGCTGGGACAAAGGTGCAGCTCCCCACCTCCCCGTCCCCGACCTGCTGGAGATGCCCTGAGGACAGCGTCACAGGGCGCTGCCCACTCCGCTCTCCCAGGGACACTGGGCAGCGGTGTGGACTACAGTGGCCATGCAAACGAGCCCCAGGCCCTCCCCACGTGGGGACGGCTGTGCCTGCCCAGGGCTGTGGAGGAGCAGAGACATGGTAGCCTGCTCTTGCTCATGGCCGCTGCAGGTGCGGGCAGGGAGCAGGGCAGGACCCACGGCAGGCCCGGGGCAGGGAGAGCCACACCTGCACCTCCCCCACCCCCACGTGGCCCACCTGCCTCCTGTTCCAACAGGCCACCAAAAAGGTCCACCCCCGGCAGCGGGTACGGGGACCAACACCAGGCACCCGCCAGCCCACCACTGGTCACAGGGCCCCTGCCTCGCCCATGGCTGTGCCCAGGCCACCACCCAGGCTGTGTGGGCTGCTGGGGCAGGGCTGTGGGTGGTGCCCTCTGTCCCAGGGGTCCCTGGCCTCAGGCTGCCCTGGTGGCAACACGCAGTGGGGGCCATGGTGCCCCCCAGGCACTTTCCTTGCTCTCTAGAAGACTGTGTGGGACCAGAGGGCGAGGTGGGGCCAGGGCAGGATGCCGGCTGCGCTGCAACCCCTGGAGGGCGGGGCCTGGGCGGGACACTCTGCTTGGGGACGAGGGAGGTCCACCCCGACCCTCCACACCTGGGGGCCGGGCAGACGGACGACGGAGGCCACCTGGGCGTGCTCGTCCCAGCCCTGGTCCAGGAGCACAAGCAGGGCTGAGTGGGCCACTGCACCCCTGCCCCTGTCAGTCCTGACACAGGCACCCTTCCAGCTGAGTGCTGGTCGGGACAGGGCCGTGGGCTCTGGCCTCGAGTCTGTGGTTCCCCACACCCGTGGCTCCCCGTACCCGTGGCTCCCCGTACCCGTGGTTCCCCGCCTGCCCGACTCACTTGAGGATCTTCCTGGCCGCCGGCTGCTCGTCACCCCAGTAGCACAAGTCCACTCCGAAGGGCACCACAGGCGCCCGGGCCCGCTCCGCGGCCAGTTTCTGGGCCTCCTCCGGCCCGCGCGGTGCCCTGCAGGGGCTGAGAGAGCAGAGCGGGTCAGGCTGCCCGCCCCTCCCCCACCCCACGCACTGCGGCCCTCGTGAGCCCTGACCGCTGCATGCAGGGCCTGGGCTCGGGGCAGGAGCGACAGGAAGGGCAGTGTGGGCGCCCCACGTGGCCACGCTCCCTCCGTGGCACAGACGGCAGCAGGCACCCGCCCGAGCGGCCCAGGCCCTCGCCGAGGCCTGCTCCACAGTGCTGCGGGCCCGAGCCTCAGCCGCAGTGCGCCGGAGTCACCTGCAGGGGGGTGGCGGGGGCAGGCGGGCCTGAAGCCGCCGCAGCTGGGCGGCAGCAGAGGTGGGGTCTGAGGCCTCCTCGTCCAGCCTCGTCCTCGTCCTCCCCGGCACGCCATGCGCCGTGCGGTCCTTCTCGGGGGTCAGCGGAGGGCCCTCGGGCTCCAGCCCTGAAACAGACACACTGCTGTGGAGCCTGGCAGGGCCCCGGGAACGCCACACTAGGCCCTGTGGCCCCATCGCCAGGGCAGAGACGCAGGCACCAGGCCGCACCTGGAGCACAGGCAGGCCCCGCCCAGCACCGCCCACAGGCTGGGGACGGCGATGAGGTCACTAGGGACACCCACACCCCACGAGGCGAAGTGCACCGAACAGCACCCCTCACGGCCCCGCCCACTCCACCTCGGCAGAGGCCGTGCACCCAACACGCACCCTCACGGCCCCGCCCACTCATCGTGGCAGAGGCTGGCACACAGGACACAGCCCGTGGCTGTGGGCCCTCGGTAGGCGGTCGGTCAGCTGGGGCACAGACCTTGTGTGCCCCCTCGCTGGCCCCGCTCCGGGGGCTCCACTCCTGCCCCTCTGACTGCTGTGGGCTGAGGGTGGAGGAGGTGGCCATTCTCAGAGGGCAGCAGGCTTGGCTGCCGCCATGGCAAGCTCTGAGCCTCACGGAGCTACGCTCACCACCACTTCCAGTGCCCCTCCCCGCTCACTGCTAACGGACAGATACCACAGTGGCCAGCCACATGCATGTACAGACAGAGGCCAGCACACACGGGAGCCCCACGTGTGTACACATGCAGACACGCCAGTACACACAAAACTGCACGTGGACACATGACAGCACATACAGGAACCACACCCTGCACATGGACACAGGCCAGCACACACGGGACACAGACACACCAGCACACACAGGAACTGCACATGAACACGTGACAGCACACACAGGAACCACACCCTGCACCCATATGGACATGCATGCAGACCAGCACACACAGGAAGCACACATGTACACACGTGAAACATGCCAGCACACAGGAACTGCACATGGACATGTGACAGCACATACAGGAACCACACCCTGCACACACACACACACGGACACAGGCCAGCACACACGGGACACAGACACGCCAGCACACACAGGAACTGCACGTGCACATGAACACGTGACAGCACGCACCGTAACCACACCCTGCACACACACACACACACGGACACAGGCCAGCACACACGGGAGCCCCACGTGTGCACACATGCAGACACACCAGCACACACAGGAACTGCATGTGCACATGAACACGTGACAGCACACACAGGAAGCACTCCCTGCACACACGTGCACACGGACGCAGGCCAGCACACATGGGAGCCCCACATGCACACACAGGCACAGACACGCCGCACGTTGCACGTGGACGCGCGTGGGCCCAGACAGCAAGGCGGGGCGAGGCTGTGAAGTGAACACTGTGACATTTACACAGACACAACACGGCCAAAGAGCAATGCGGGAGTGCCGAAGAGTCACGGGAGTGAACTACCTGCTCGCTGATTTGTTGTTTCAAGCCGCTGAAGAGCAGGTGGGTGCACGTGGCACTGAGCACCTCACCTCGGGAAAGCCACCTCGCTGGCCCACGTCCCAGTCCCAGTCGCACCAAAAGGCAGCCGGCGCCCTGCGGGCACGAGGCCTTGCCCTGGGGACCCCGGCCCAACCCCCGCCCCGCGGGACCAACCCCAGTCAGGATGCTGCCTCAGGCCGACGCCGTGGCTGCCCCCGACACGGCCCTGGGAGTGCCATCCCTGTTTCTGGCCAGGCCAAGCGAGTGGCACCGCCTGCCCGAGGCTCCGGGCACAGAGCGGGAAATCAATAGCAGGAAATGGAGAGGCCGGGCGGCCGCGGCGAGCCGGCTCCGCGCCGGCGGTATTGATTTTACCTAGTTCAGCTGGCCTTGTAATTAAAATGTAAATTTGAGAAAGAGATTATGTCCTGACAGAAATGGGAGGATTATGGCGAGATAAAAGCCTCTCGTGAGAACTCCGGGAGAACTGAACGGCGAGGGTGCGCTCCCACGGCTCCCCACCGGGGCCGGCCCCGACACCTGGGGGCCCTCCCTGGGCGCCCCGGGCTGCCCGCTGTGCACAGGCCCCTGGAGGCCTCCTGCGGGCCCCAGGTCACTGGGGGCCCCGGGCACCGGTGACGCCGACGCCCCCCCAGCCACACGCCCACTTGCCCACTTCAGGACGGGGGCTGGGGTCTTCCCCTCCTGTCCACACAGGCAGTTTCTGGCCCCCCGCCGAGGGCCAGCCACCGCGGGAGAGGCTGCGCCGCACGCTGCATCCGCCCCGAGTTCCCACCAAGGAAATGCAGTGGGGGGACCAGCTCAGCGCCCAGCGCCCCGTCCAGGGAGCCTACTTCCATCACCCCGTCCCTGGAGGGCTGCCCGTGGGGACTGGGGGTGGGCGTCAGGGAGGTCACAGCAAGCAACCGAGCAGCAACCTGAGCCGGGACCCCCAGGCGTCCACCGCCCCGCCCTTCCTCCTGCGCCCACCACTCACCATACTCCGGCCAGAGGTGGGCAGGGATGTGGGCCTCATACCCCTCCTTCTCGGGGACCTCCACGAAGTCCTCGTCCTCGTCCCCGTCCTCCTCCCCGGACGCCTGCATCTGTGGGGACAGCCGCAAGTGCAAAATCTCCAGGCCCTGCCTCGCACAGCCCTGCTCCCCACGCGGCACGGCACGGACGCGGGAGGAGACGGGCTCCCTGCAACATTCCCCCCTAGGGCTCGTGAGAAGCCACCCTGGACACTGGCTTCTCCTGCCGGACCCCTCACGGCCAGGCTGTGCGTGGGACGGGACCCCGTTCCTCATTCCATAAGACCCTGCTCCCGGCACCCACCGGGCCCCTGACAGCTCCCACCGCCGTGTGGCTGCACAGGCGAGCAGGCAGCAGCAGGATCCCCACACCCCAGGGACAGGCGTTGGCCAGGAGGGGCGCCCACAGCACCGCGGGTCACTCCACAGGCGCCGGCCCAGCTGAAGGAAGTGCGTGGGGAGACCCTCGGGGAGAGGGGCCCCAGCCCAGGGGACTGCACAGCTCTGAGAACAGGCGGAAAACACTGCACGGCAGCCCGGGGCACGCGGGCCTGGGCAGGATGCAAATGCGGGGCCGCCGCACATCTGGGCAGCGCGGGAGACATTAATCACCGCGCTGTAATGTCTGCTATCGGCCCAGCGCTGATCAGAAGGGAAGCTGTCTCCGGCGCTGACCTGTGAGACGTCCCAATTATGCTCTTTGGAAATGACAGGGCACTTAACTCCCACACTGAGCAAATGACGGCCATCAATCACGCTGGAATAACAATGAGCCACAGACCTGAAAATTATTTTTGTATAGAATCTACCCAGGAATTTATGAAAGGTGGCGAGCGGCCCAAGGTTCTGGGCGCCGGCTGCCGGCGGCACAGCGCGCATCAAACACTAAACAGAATTTATGTGTTTTAATTTTCTAAAAGGTAGATGTGGCCGGGGCGCTACAATGCATAACATCGTGCCCGACTTTAAATATGGGGGTCATTTCCATAAAATATTATGCTTATTGCCCCCACCCCGGAATCTCAGCACGGACTTTTATCAAATCCTCAATTCCCAACAAATACCTAACTGTGGCGCTAACTACGAGGAATTACGCCGCGTCCTCTCCAGCCCCAGGAGTTTATTTCTCTGACTACACTCGCAGCCCCGTCCCTCTTTGTTCTTAAATTAGCACTGAGAGGGCCCTTGGCGGGCGCCGGGCACCACCTGTACCTGCCACGTGCCAGCCCTGGGCCTGGCCTGGGCGCGGGGTGGGGGCAGACGCACTTCCCACAGCCCCCCACTGGGAAGGAGGCGGCGCCCACCGAGGCACCGGGCCAGCCCCGTGCAGTGTTCTCAGGCGCTCACCTGGGCAGCCTCAGGGGGCGCCCCAGGAGGGCAGGTGAAGCCCTGGGGGACCCGGGATCAGAGCCTGCAGCCAGCGGCTCCCCCCACCCAGCCAGGTCCCCTCACGCGGCCACACGAGGGCGGGGAGGCCGGGGAGGCCGGGCCTTCGCTGGCTTTAGGCAAATTGATTCTCACCCATAGTTAAAAGGATTTAGAAAAATGAGCCTCCGCGATCATAATTAAACAAGCAATAAAACGGCTAAAATATACAATGCAATCAGCGCCCTGGCGCGGGGCGGCGGGAAGGCCCGGGGAGCGCCTGCGACGGCGGCCGGGCCGCTGGAGGGAACCCCGCACCATCTAATTAACTGGGCGCAGTCTCAATTACTTCTCACCCAGGAATCACTTCTGTGCAGTTTTATGCGTGTCTGTTTTCCTTTTTTAAAAAAAGAAAATGATGTAAGGCCTCGTCAGACAAGGGGGCCCGCGCTGCATCTGTCTCCCCGGGCCTGACGGCCATGCGTTTAAAAACCCATTCTCTCTTATAAACTAAGAATTAACCGTGCTCAGCTGTGCGCCCGCCGCGCGTCTGCTATTTATATGCTAATGCCCTCCCTGGAAGGCCGTGCAAACTGCCGGCCAGGCCAATATCTCAAGTGCATCTCCGGCTGCCAGGGTCGCACCTTCAGAGGACGGCCAGGCGGGCACCAGGGTGCGCCTCTCCAGAGCCAGGGGCTCTCCAGAAACGGCCCCAGGCTACCCGCAGGGGGAGCAGTGAGGCCCCGGCCCGCGAGGCTAGGGCCGGAGCAGCCGCTCAGGTGAGGGACACGCCCATCGGTCAGGCCAGCGTCTGCTGGGCACTCAGGCTGGGCAGCCCTCTGTCTTGCCCGGACCTGTGAGTGTGGCCCGAGCGCAGACCGCAGCGGCCCGGGACGGCGCCTGCAGCTCTCCTCCCAGCCCTGGGGGCTTGGGGGCCGACCCCGACCCCCAGGCACAGCCGGGGACAGGTGCAGGCCACGGCTAGGACCTGCCCGAGGGGGACAGCATGGCTGCGGGCCCTGTCCTCCGGGGATGGAGCAGCTCGGCCTTCAGCGTGATGAAGCCCCCGACAAGGCTGACTCAGGGCCCCTGCCCACACCACAGCCTCAGGCCTCGGCTGAGGGCCCGGGACCCCTGCTGGCAGCCACCCCACACGCACCGTGTAGAGGTGTGGCAAACACGTGGTGCCCAGGGCGGGCAGACTGGCGGCCGGCGCACGCACACCACTGCCCGAGGGGGCGAGGACGCAGCCATGTGGTGGCCACATCGGCCGCACGGCTGGTGAGAACAAAGGCGTAAGGGAGACCCCTGACACGGCACCCGTGCGGGCGCTGCCCCCCGGCCGGGGGGGAGTTGCTTGTTAATCGCGCGCTAACTGGTGATCTCAGCTAGTTAAGAGGCAGCCAGCGTAGAAGTTCTGGGCGATCCTATCAGTTTGATGGATGCGGCACGTGGCAGCAAGGCCCGGGCTGTGTCCACGCGTGGGCCTCCCCACGGATCCTGCCGCCCAGAACGGACACACTCACCCCACAGACCAGCTCCACGGCCTCCCACCGGCCTGCGCACTTTCTGAAGACCGAATCTACCAGGAAATGGGGCCCTTGAGACACTGGGGCGCCGGCCTCCCCCACCCAGCGCCTGGTTCGAATCCCGGCCCCACGCCTGCCCCCACCGCCCATGTGGGAGCCCCAGCTGCTGTGGGTAATTGGGGAGCGACCCAGCAGATGGGGTCCTTTCCCATGAAAACTTAGGAAACTTCGGGCAGGAATCTGGGGACAGGAGCTGGGAATGTTCTCGGAGGAGGGGCGCCGGGAGCCGCGGGCTGCCTGAATCACGCCTTATTGAATTAGCGCCCTGCTCGGCCCGCGCTGCACGCACAGTTAACGCCGCTGCGCCGGCGCTGAGTGTGAGCGCCGAGCAAGTGATTTAAACCCTCCATAAATTTTATTTGAGAATTAGCGAGGAACACCTCTTCATAATTCCTAATTAAAACAGCTCTAATTAAGAGACGCTCGTCACACACACACTGCCTCCCCCCGCCGCCGCCCCAGGCGCGCGGCAGAGCCAGCAGAGCCGGGCAGCAGCGGCAGCCGCCGAGATGCCCAGATAGGCCCAGATAGGCGGCCGCGGCTCTATTCTGGGAAGCGGCTCCAGTGAGCGCGGCTGCCACTCAGCGCGCGCCGCCAATCGCTCCATCTGCTCCGAGCTGCCAGCGTCTCGCAGGCCTCTCGGCAGGCTTTCTCAGACCTGCCCTGCGGAGCGGGCGACTGGCACGGAGCTGCGGCCCCCACCCCTGCAGTGGCGCCCGTGTCCGGCTGGGCCCTGGGGCTGCAGCCCCCCCCCCGTGAGCTACAAGGCAGAGCAGGCCGAGACGGGCCACCGGTCAGCGGGAGCCCGAGGGACGGGGGGGGGGGGTGCAGAGCCGCAGTCAGCTCAGCTCAGTGCTGGCCCTGGCTCCCGTCTGAGTCGCACAGAGCTTGGTTGGGGGCCCCTGAGAGTGTGGGGGCAGCAGTGGCAGAACCCGCAGGTCAGCCTGCCACGTGAAACTGGAGCTGCTGGCCAGGGCAGGCAGCGGCCCAGGACACCCCAGCCACGGCCCAGGCTGTGAGGCATGAGGGGCAGCACCAGGGCCCCGTCACAGGCCAAGACGTGAGGTCAGGCGCTGCGACCCCGGGCTTGGGCTCCGCCGGCCAGAGAGGGCAGTGCAGGCCAGCGGAGCCTGGGCCTGGCGAGATCGGACCACGCTGCCCAAGCGCCCTCACAGCCTCACGGGCACCCACAGGCACCGGCTGCCTGGGGCTGCCCCATGGGCCACCAGCACAGGGCTGTCCACGGCCCGCACAGCCCACAGCAAGAGGACGAGGCCGACGCCCAGTGTGCAGGCCAGGCCAAGTGGCGCTGAACCCCACGGGCACGTGTGGTGACGGCCCCCAGGCTCCACCCCGACAGGCACTAGGCCCGTGCCACGGGAAACTACTGCCCTCTGACCCACGACCCCCACAAAGGGGAGCTGCCTCCACAGGCACCCCACACGAGACCCACAAACTGACCCCTCTCAGCAGGTGCCAGACCCAGCTCCCCCAGAACCAACCCCACCGTGAGGGGGGGGCTGCAGGATTTGAAGAAGAGAAGGCGAGGCTGCCCCCTGCTGGCCCCCGGGCCGCTGACCCACCGAGCCTCGCTGGGGAAGGCCACCGCCCGCCAAGAGCTGGCCAGCGCCGCGCTCTCAGCTGCAGGCCGGTCTTCCCGGAGCAAGGCCGCCTCTGGAAACCAGGCTCGCAGCGCCCCCTCCAGGCCAGAGTCGGCAGCGGGGACGTGGCACCAGAGGCAGGACGCAGGGCCAGGACCCGGGGCTGGACCCGCGTTTCACGCCAGCTGGGCCAGGCACAGCCCCGTCCCCGGCTGCGTCGCCGGCCACGACACAGGTTCGGAAGCCGCTGTGCTGACCACCACGGGCTCCTCCACGGCCCGCTCCCCACAGACCCTCTCCTGACCCCCCACGGCAGGAAGCAGGCTCTCCAAAGCCTGAGACGCCTGCCTGCCAGGAAGGAGTGAGTCCACGGCCCACGGCCCCACGACCCCACGGCCCCCGTGGCCCCACGCGCCCCGGCCCCCACTCACCCTGTGCCTCGGCCCTCCCCCGGGCTCAAGGTCCAGCTCTCCACACTTCCGCAGCGCCAGCTCCAGCTCCGTCTTCAGGTGGATGGCGCGCTTCAGGTGTGCGCCATGGGTCCCCGCACGGGTGAACTGCTACAGGGCGGGTGCACGCTGGGAGCCTGGGAACAGGCCACATGGGCACGCCCCCTCCCCGGCCCGGCGCCCGTCCACCTGCACCCAGCCGCACACGGCCGGCAGAACAGGCCACACGGGCACGCCCCCTCCCCGGCCCAGCACCCGCCCACCTGCACCCAGCCGCACACGGCCGGCAGAACAGGCCACACGGGCACGCCCCCTCCCCGGCCCGGCGCCCGCCTACCTGCACCCAGCCGCACACGGCCGGCAGAACAGGCCACACGGGCACGCCCCCTCCCCGGCCCGGCGCCCGCCTACCTGCACCCAGCCGCACACGGCCGGCAGGAACTTGTTGCGGATGAGCTTCAGCGCGTCACGGGCGGCGTGGATGACGGCCATGTTGTCTTCGTTCTCCCGAACCCTCAGGCTGTCTGGAGGGGGGTGCACGGGCTCAGAGGGCACGGCCCGCAGCCTGGCGGACCCACCAGACACCCACCGTTCCCAGCCACGGCCGGAAGGCGTGGCCCAAGCCTACCCTCCAAGAACCCAGGTCTCGGTTCCGCACGGGCCGGTTCTGGTTCACACTGAGCCCCTCCCACGGCTCTGCCACCTGGGCTTGTGACCAACCCTCCTTGACAGCACCCGCGCCTCGCCCAGCCTCTGCCGTGAGCTCCCTGCCACACCCACAGCTTCCGGTGAGGGGCGGGCACAGGAGCTGGCCAGGCCACCAGCACCGATGCAGCTGCGCCCAGCCCAGGTTCGGCCCTCAGGGCCGGCCACCTCCACCCGGTGCAGGGGCACAGAGCAGGTGCCCCAGATGCCCCCCGTGGGGGGTGTGGTGCTGCAAGGGAGCCGGGCTATGGGGAAACTGAAGCCGTGGCCACACGTGTCCCTGCCTGTCATGCCCTGTGCTGTGGCAAACACGGCAAGAAACCGCTTCTACACAAGGTTTCCTGTCCAGCAGGGCCAGTGGCCTGGAGACTGGGCGTGGCCGGGCTGCCCAGCCAGCAGGATGGTTCAGGCGTGCTCAGGAGGCCGCCAAGGCCTGGTATGTGTGTGTATGGGGGGCTGCCCATGCAGAGGCCATGCGGGAGCCCCCAGCCCCCAGCCCATCTGCCACCCCGCCCCGCCCAGGCACCTGCAGACAGCTCCAGGTCCAGAGTGTACTTGCGCGAGCCCAGCCCGTGGCTGCGCACGAAGTCTTCGCAGTCGCTGTCGGCCTCGTCTTCCGAGGAGCCCCCGGGGGCGGCCTGGGGCGGCCCCTCCCCAGGAGCGGGCGCCAAGTCCCTGCTGCAGCACGGCTGCTCCTCGTCCTGGGGGTCGGGGGCCCCGGGGACGAAGCTGGCCTCCGGGCCTGGCGCGAGGTCAAAGGGCAGCAGCAGCCGGACGCAGCTCTCCACTTCCGCCAGGCAGGCCCCCACCTCTCCAGACGCATCTGCCGGACGGAGCGGAGAGCGAGGCGCGGTCACCAAGCAGCCCTCAGCCAGGCCCTGCCCGCAGAGGGGGGCCCGGGGACCAGCGGGGCGCGCCGGGCGGGGGCGGGGCGTGCCTTCCATCTCCCGCGCGGCCTGCTCGGCTCGCTCTCTGTGGATCTTGTCCAAGTGCTTCCGCCTCTCCTCCTCCCGCCTCCGCTGGGCCACAGTCCTCGCGTCCACGTCTTGAAAATCCACCTGCGGGGGGCGGGGGGAGGTGAGCCTGCGCGGCGGCCGGGACCGGGGCTCTGCCGTGGGCGCGCAGGCTGAGCCATCGGCGACGTCACACCGGCCTGAACCCGCGGCCAGGACCCCTCCCGCTCGGCCGCCCGGCCGCGCTGCGCGGCACCCACCTTCTTGGTGTTTCGCAGGAAGTGGTAGCCCACGGCCAGCTTCTTGTAGGCCTCCCCGAACCTCTCGTTCCACTCGGCCACGGCCCGCACGGCCGCCCGCCGCAGCCTCTGCGCCGCCTCCCTGGGGGGCGGCAGGGGCTGCTCGCAGTCCGTGCCCAGCGTCAGCTCCAGAAACTCCTGGAAGTCGGCGACCACCAGCGTCCGGAAGTGGTGCGACCTGGCGAAGAGCGCGGCCAGCACCTGGAAGGCCGAGAGGCGGACCTCGGCGTGCTCGCGGCCCAGCTGCGTCATCAGCAGGCGGTGGGCGTGGCCCAGCTGCTCCTCCGAGGACCTGGGGGCGGGGCGGCGGGGCGGGTCGGCGGCTGCCTCGCTCCCCTCCCACCCGCGCCCAGAGACACACATGCACACTCAGACATGTACTGTCAGAGACGTGTGCAGTTACACAGCCACACGCATGCACACACAGGCACACAGGCACACACGAACAGTCACACACACACACTGTCAGACACACACACAGTCACACTCATAGACACAGACACGAACACACTGTCACACACACATGCAAACGCACTCAGCACACACACACTGTCAGCCACACACACACTGTCACAGTCACACACACTCATAGACACAGACACGAACACACTGTCACACACACACTGTCAGCCGCACACACACTGTCACAGTCACACACACACAGACACGAACACACTGTCAGCCACACACACTCAGACACACAGAGACGAACACGTTCACTCAGATACACAATCATACACATGCACACACACATACACACAAGGTATTCACACTGTCATACAACCACATACATGCAGTCACACACACATGCATACTCAAAGTCACACACACACACACAAACTCAGACACACACAGTCACACACACAGACACAAACACACTGTCACACACACATACACACTGTCAGACACACATACAGTCAGCCGCACACACACTGTCACAGTCACACACACTCATAGAGACACGAACACAGACACATACACAGTCAGTCACACACACAAACTCAGACACACACAGTCACACACACACAGTCACACGGACACGAGCACACACACAGACACAAACACGTTCACTCAGACACGATCACATACATGCACACTCACATACACACTCATACACATACATGCATTCAGACACGCATACAGAGTCACACACACACATGCAAACTCAGAGACACTCAGACACGAGCAGTCACTCACACACACAGGGGAACACACACATTCACTGTCACCGACAGTCACACACACAGGGGGACACACACATTCACTGTCACCGACAGTCACACACACAGGGGAACACACACATTCACTGTCACCGACAGTCACACACACAGGGGAACACACACATTCACTGTCACCGACAGTCACACACACAGGGGAACACACACATACACTGTCACCGACAGTCACTCACACAGGGGAACACACACATTCACTGTCACCGACAGTCACACACACAGGGGAACACACACATTCACTGTCACCGACAGTCACTCACACACAGGGGAACACACACACTCACTGTCCCCGACAGTCACACACACACAGGGGAACACACACATTCACTGTCACCGACAGTCACACACACAGGGGGACACACACATACACTGTCACCGACAGTCACTCACACAGGGGAACACACACATACACTGTCACCGACAGTCACACACACACAGGGGGACACACACATACACTGTCACCGACAGTCACACACACAGGGGGACACACACATTCACTGTCACCGACAGTCACACACACAGGGGAACACACACATTCACTGTCACCGACAGTCACACACACACAGGGGGACACACACATTCACTGTCACCGACAGTCACACACACAGGGGGACACACACATTCACTGTCACCGACAGTCACACACACACAGGGGGACACACACATTCACTGTCACCGACAGTCACACACACACAGGGGGACACACACATTCACTGTCACCGACAGTCACTCACACAGGGGGACACACACATTCACTGTCACCGACAGTCACACACACAGGGGAACACACACATTCACTGTCACCGACAGTCACTCACACACAGGGGAACACACACATTCACTGTCACCGACAGTCACACACACAGGGGAACACACACATACACTGTCACCGACAGTCACTCACACAGGGGAACACACACATTCACTGTCACCGACAGTCACACACACAGGGGAACACACACATTCACTGTCACCGACAGTCACTCACACAGGGGGACACACACATACACTGTCACCGACAGTCACTCACACAGGGGAACACACACATTCACTGTCACCGACAGTCACACAGGGGAACACACACATACACTGTCACCGACAGTCACTCACACAGGGGAACACACACATACACTGTCACCGACAGTCACACACACAGGGGGACACACACATACACTGTCACCGACAGTCACTCACACAGGGGAACACACACATACACTGTCACCGACAGTCACACACACACAGGGGGACACACACATACACTGTCACCGACAGTCACACACACAGGGGGACACACACATTCACTGTCACCGACAGTCACACACACAGGGGAACACACACATTCACTGTCACCGACAGTCACACACACACAGGGGGACACACACATTCACTGTCACCGACAGTCACACACACAGGGGGACACACACATTCACTGTCACCGACAGTCACACACACACAGGGGGACACACACATTCACTGTCACCGACAGTCACACACACACAGGGGGACACACACATTCACTGTCACCGACAGTCACTCACACACAGGGGAACACACACATTCACTGTCACCGACAGTCACACACACAGGGGAACACACACATACACTGTCACCGACAGTCACACACACAGGGGAACACACACATACACTGTCACCGACAGTCACTCACACAGGGGAACACACACATTCACTGTCACCGACAGTCACACACACAGGGGAACACACACATTCACTGTCACCGACAGTCACTCACACAGGGGGACACACACATACACTGTCACCGACAGTCACTCACACAGGGGAACACACACATACACTGTCACCGACAGTCACACACACACAGGGGGACACACACATACACTGTCACCGACAGTCACACACACAGGGGGACACACACATTCACTGTCACCGACAGTCACACACACAGGGGAACACACACATTCACTGTCACCGACAGTCACACACACACAGGGGGACACACACATTCACTGTCACCGACAGTCACACACACAGGGGGACACACACATTCACTGTCACCGACAGTCACACACACACAGGGGGACACACACATTCACTGTCACCGACAGTCACACACACACAGGGGGACACACACATTCACTGTCACCGACAGTCACTCACACACAGGGGAACACACACATTCACTGTCACCGACAGTCACACACACACAGGGGAACACACACATACACTGTCACCGACAGTCACACACACAGGGGAACACACACATTCACTGTCACCGACAGTCACTCACACACAGGGGAACACACACATTCACTGTCACCGACAGTCACACACACACAGGGGAACACACACATTCACTGTCACCGACAGTCACACACACAGGGGAACACACACATTCACTGTCACAGTCACACACACACAGGGGAACACACACATACAGTGTCACCGACAGTCACACACACAGGGGAACACACACATTCACTGTCACCGACAGTCACACACACAGGGGAACACACACATTCACTGTCACAGTCACACACACACAGGGGAACACACACATACAGTGTCACCGACAGTCACTCACACACAGCAGGCGCCCACCCACAGGCTCTCTCAGATGCGGTCAACACAGGGTGGAGCTGAGCCAAAGCTGCCTGGGAGTCAGAGCTGGGCTGGAGCCCAGGCACCCACGGGGGACACCGGTGTCCCGAGGTCCACGCCCCTCACAGCAGCTGAGGCAGCACCCCGAGACACGCCCGGTCCCGAGAACCAGCGCTCCAGCACACAGGAGCCGGCAGAGGCCCTCGGGGCTCCCTGGCCAGTGGCCATTCTGGGGTTCCCCGGGTGTGCAGCAAAACCTGACCTGAGCTGGAACCTGACCCACGTCCTCCTCCTGCCCAGATCACCCGGAGCCCCGAGGACACGCGTGACCCACGTCCTCCTCCTGCCCAGATCACCTGGAGCCCCGAGGACACGCGTGACCCACGTCCTCCTCCTGCCCAGATCACCCGGAGCCCCGAGGACACGCGTGACCCACGTCCTCCTCCTGCCCAGATCACCCGGAGCCCCGAGGACACGCGTGACCCACGTCCTCCTCCTGCCCAGATCACCCGGAGCCCCGAGGACACGCGTGACCCACGTCCTCCTCCTGCCCAGATCACCCGGAGCCCCGAGGACACGCGTGACCCACGTCCTCCTCCTGCACACACGGGACACAGATCACCCGGAGCCCCGAGAACACGCTGCTGGAAGACCCAGCCTGGCCCACAGACAGACGGGGGAGGCCTCAGCCCCGCACACAGACCGACGGGGGAGGCCTCAGCCCCGCACACAGACCGACGGGGGAGGCCTCAGCCCGGCCCACAGACAGACGGGGGAGGCCTCAGCCCGCACACCGACGGTTCCCGGGCCCGGCTCCGATGGAGCTCCTGCGGGGCCCGCGGACACGCGCACAGGCGCCGGCCGCCCGCCACCTACTTGCAGATCTTCTTCAGCTCCTTCATCTTCTCGGGGTTCGGCTGCGGCTCCCCGGAGGTGGTGAGCTGCTCCACCAGCTGCGGCAGGCTCGCATCCATGTCCGCGGACGCCGTCACCGTCGCCCCGGGAGGACCGGGGAGCCGCCGGCCCCGCCCCGACCGCCGCGCTCCTCAGCCCGCGGCGGCGGCGGCGGCGGCGCCGGACACGGACGGCGGCCTGAGAGCCGGAAGCGGACGCCGGGCCCGGCTCGCCCCAGCCCGGGAGCGGCCGGCGCGTCCCCGCCCCGCCCCCGGCCCTCCCCGCCCCGCCGCCGGCCCCGCCCGGCGACGTGATCGCCCCGCCCCCCCCGGCGCAGGGCCCGCCCCGCCGCGTGCCGCAGAGCTGTGTAGCCATTGGCTCCCCGCTTCCGACGTCGCGGGAGAGGCGGGCAGAGCGACGGCGTCAGCCCTCGCGGCGCGGCGCGACGGCGTTCGACGATGCCCCGCCCCTTCCGGCGCAGGCCCCGCCTGCTGTCTCGTGGCCCCGAGCTCGGCAACCAATGGCTTGTCTTGGCGGAGCAGCCCGAGGCCTGCGTGGTGACGCACACGCTTCCGGCGAGGGCGGGGCGGCAAGGAAGACGACGCGCGAGAAAAAGGAGGCGGGAGGGCGCAGCAAGCCCTTAAAGGGGACGCGCGCGCGCGCGCGCGGCTGCAGGGGCGGGGTCAGCTGCGCCCCCGAGGCCCGCCGGGAATCTGAGGCCCAGGTCTGGACGCCTTGCCGGGCGGCCGGGTGGCTCGCGGGCCGGGCCCGGGCTCTCCGCAAGCCGGCAGCACCGGGTGGGAACCTTCGGGCTGTCCCGGGGTCGTGGACGGGGCCCGCGCAGACTTGGGCCCTCGCCCCTGCCCCGAGCGCGGGGACCGCGCTGCTCCGTGCGCCCGCCCCAGGCACCGAGCGGGGCTTCTCCGCGGACCCTCGGGAGCCCCGCGAAGCCGCGGCCCGCAGCTCCCACTCGCTGGGCCGCGCTGGGCGGGGAGCGCGGGCGTCCGCGCGCCCTGTCCGTTTGCTCGGCACCGGGGAGGCCCCCTTGGGCAGACAGGCTTCCGGAAGACGCGCCCTGCGCACCTGCGTCCGCCCGGCCCGGGGGTCGGTGGCTGCGTCCGCTTCCCTGCCCTCGCTGGGCCCCAGGACAGGGGTCTTTGGCTGCGTGGTGCCGGGTGCTCGGTGGGATTCCAGGCGATCTGGACGCGGGACGAGCCCTGATGTCGACTGGAGGGTGAGCAGCGCGCGCAGGGGCTGCCTCCGCCGCCATCCGTGGGAAAGTGGAAGACGGCCCAGGTGCTTGGGCCCCTGCACCTGCGTGGGAGGCCAGGAGGAGGATCCTGGCTTCGGGTCAGCACAGCTGTGACCAGCTGTTGCGGCCAATTGGGGAGTGAACCAGCGGACGGAAGACGCCCCCCCCCCCCCGCCTCTCAAATAAGAATCTTTAAAAAAAATAGTAGTAAGAAAAACTGCAAAGATGAGCTGAAATGAGTTAAACAGAAAAAGACAGGGTATAAAAGCCTAAAGATGTTTCTTTGACACGATGAATAAAATTAAAAAGCCTCTAGCTAGACTGAAGAAAAAATAAGAACTAAATTACCAATATCAGTGCTACACGGGAGTCAGAGACCTCACACAGACCCACACGGAGACACATGGAGTCACGGATCCCACACGGGAGTCACATGGAGTCACAGGTCCCATACGGGAGTTACACAGACGCCACACGGGAGTCAGAGACCTCACACAGACCCACACGGAGACACACACAGGAGTCATGGGTCCCACACGGGAGTCAGAGACCTCACACAGACCCACACGGAGACACACACGGGAGTCACACAGACGCCACAGGTCCCACTCAGGAGAAACATCCCCCACGGAGACACACAGACCCCACATGGAGACCCACACGGGAGTCACAGGTCCCACACAGACACACCGATCCCACACGGGAGTCACGGATCCCACACAGACATACCAATCCCACACGGGAGTCACATGGAGTCACATATCCCACACGGGAGTCACGGGTCCCACACGGGAGTCCGGGAGTCACAGGTCCCACACGGGAGTCAGGGGTCCCACATGGGAGTCACGGATCCCACACGGGAGTCACAGGTCCCACACGGGAGTCACATGGAGTCACAGGTCCCATACGGGAGTTACACAGACGCCACATGGGAGTCAGAGACCTCACACAGACCCACACGGAGACACACACAGGAGTCATGGGTCCCACACGGGAGTCAGAGACCTCACACAGACCCACACGGAGACACACACGGGAGTCACACAGACGCCACAGGTCCCACTCAGGAGAAACATCCCCCACGGAGACACACAGACCCCACATGGAGACCCACACGGGAGTCACAGGTCCCACACAGACACACCGATCCCACACGGGAGTCACGGATCCCACACAGACATACCAATCCCACACGGGAGTCACATGGAGTCACATATCCCACACGGGAGTCACGGGTCCCACACGGGAGTCCGGGAGTCACAGGTCCCACACGGGAGTCAGGGGTCCCACATGGGAGTCACGGATCCCACACGGGAGTCACAGATCCCACACAGACATACCAATCCCACACGGGAGTCACATGGAGTCACATATCCCACACGGGAGTCACGGGTCCCACACGGGAGTCCGGGAGTCACAGGTCCCACACGGGAGTCAGGGATCCCACACGGGAGTCAGGGATCCCACACGGGAGTCAGGGATCCCACACGGGAGTCACATGGGGTCCCACAGGTCCCACACGGGAGTCACGGGTCCCACACGGGAGTTACACAGATCCCACATGGGAGTCACGGATGCCACACGGGAGTTACACAGATCCCACATGGGAGTCACATGGGGTCCCACAGGTCCCACACGGGAGTCACGGATGCCACACGGGAGTTACATGGATCCCGCATGGAGTCCACAGGGCCCAGAGTCATCACTACAGTCCTACAGAAAAGTCATCAATACACAGCCTGTGGACATTAAAACATGGCTAACCTTATGCCAACAGACTCTACCACTTCAGTAAGTGGATCAATTCCTTAGGCATAGCAATCACTGAAGCAGGTGAAAGACGACAGACTGACGAGTTATTGGCATTAAAGAAACTCGGGTCGGAGCTGGAAGTCTTCCTCCAAAGGAAATTCCAGCCCCAGATTATTCCACCAATAAATTCTATCAGGCATTTTAGAAAAAATCATCAATTTTTACACCAACTTTTTCAGGAAATACAGGAGGAGGGAGGAATTTCCAACCCATTCTTGAGCTCCGAACACCTGATCCTAAAACCAGACTTAGAAGCACCGGCCAAGACCCCTCAGGAGTGCGGCTGCAAGGCGCCCAGAAGGCCAGCCAGTCCCCCCGGCACCGGGGAACGGTGCTTCCTCAGAAGCGGCCGGCCGGCTCAGAGTCAGCCGAGAGGGGGCAGTGTTCAGCCTTCCCAGAAGGTGCCCAGCCCCACCGCAGGGACCCTGGAGGCAGCCGGGTGCCGGGTCCTGGAGGCCTGGGCTGCACGCCGGGCTTCCAGCTGGGAGCTCTGCCCGCCCGTCCCACGCCAGACACCTGGGTTTCACTTCCAGTTCGGCACCCAGTCCCAGCTTCCTGTGTGCGCACTGCCTCAGGTGCTTGGGCCCCGGCACCCACGCGGGAGACCTGGAGGAGGCCCCTGGCTCCCGGCTTCCGCCTGGCTCAGCCGTCTGGGGAGGGAACCAGCAGAGGGAAGACCTCGCCCCTAACTGCTTTCAAAGTAAACAGCTCTTAAAACAGCCACACAAACCTGTCTTCTGAGGGCCCGGAAGCTAGCGTGGCTGTGGGACAGACGTTTCTCGGGAAACAAAGCATTGAACCACGTGTGCGTCAGGCCCAGCAGTTACGAGAGTCCTGGTTCCTGCTGACCGGCTTCCAGCTGCCCGGCCAAGTCCAGGCTGTCGTGGGCAAAGCCAGCAGCGGGGGGAGTGCTTGCTCGTTCAGTCTCTGCCCCCAAATGATTAAAAATGCAACAACGAACCAGGGCAGAGCCTGAGCGAACCACGCGGCACGGCTGAGCAGGGCTGGCACCCAGAGGCCCAGCCACTCCCACAAACCCCGGCAGCGCGTGCAGGAGGGGCCTCCACCACGGGGGCCGGGACCATGCAGCTCCGAGCCCCACACTGCAGGGCCCAGAGGAGCCCAGAGGTCACAGCGGGGACCCCACGCACTGCCGGGCGGTGTCCACAGTCAAGTCCAACAGTCAGCAACACCACACAAAACACATGAAAATGACGTTCCAGTGACGTGGGCACAACCATGCTGGCTGGCTGCGCTCAGCCCCAAGCCACCCACAGGGACAGCGGCAGCCTGCAGACACGGCCACGTGGTCACCCCACGGGGCCAGGAAGGTGCCCAGGCCCACAGACGCGGCCACGCGGTCACCCCACGGGGCCGGGAGGGTGCCCAGGCCCATAGATGCAGACACGGTCACCCCACGGGGCCGGGAGGGTGCCCAGGCGAGCAGCGGATGGCACCCTTCTCACCGCAGCAGCCGTGCCAGGCAGGCAGGGGCTCTGCGAACACCTTCTGTGTCTGTGACCTGGGTGGCACCCCAGGTCTGCGGTGCCGGTTTCTGAGGGTGCAGATGCCACGTGGAAGCCGTGTGTGGCTTTCCCGAGGGACGGGTGGGCTGCGCTGTGTCCCGGGTGAAAACCCCCCCGCTCGGGCTCCCAGAGCAGGCAGTGCCGCACCAGTGCCCACCGCAGCTGCGGGGCCACTGCTGGCCCTGCACCGGCACATGGGGGGCCAGGACCAGGCCCTGCTGCCCAGAGCCCACCTCAGGGGCTGGCTGCGTGAGGTCCTGGGGCCGGCTGGACAGCCCATGTGGCCGCTGCCGCGTGCACCCCACGACGGAGCCCTTGCGGGAAGAGCGGGGCCGGGTGTACGGCCGGCAGGGGCGGCTCAGCTGGGCCTGGGCGGGGCTGGAGGACACAGCGCTCTCTGCCAGGGCCCCAGGGCAGAGCAGGGCCCTGGCTTCTTTGCTCCTGGCATAGCTGGTGTGGGGTGGTGACCACAGCTGCCACAAAGACAGGGCTGAGCAAGGGCAGCAGGCGGCCACGACGCTGGGTGCTGGGCACTGTGCGCGCGGGAGGGTGTGGGGGCCGAGGGACAGTGGCACACCCCGGGGCCCCTGCCCACACTGGAAACACCCCAGGGGCCCTGGCACCAGGGGTGGAGTGGCCCCCCATCTGGAGCCGCCTCAGAACCCGCCCTCCTGCCCCCAGGGGACGCCCACCTGACCCAGGCGCAAGAAGAGGCGGAGCCGCCGGGCCGCAGACGTGGAAATAGAAAACGTTTTATTGACAGGTGGACATTTACAGCGTATCGGCTAGTCGACGTCAGCATGCAAAAATAAGCGCTAGGTACAAAGCTCTACAGTGTTCGGGCCCGCGCCCGCGGCGGCGCGCGCTCAGCAGGAAGTAAGGCGGCGGCGGCGGGCAGCCCCGGCAGGTCACGGCGCCCTGGCGGCACCGCCTGCTCCCCGTGCGCTCACAGCAGGGGAGGGAGCCGAGGGCGCCTCGCAGCGGCTCCTGCTCCCCGCGCCGGGCTGGGTCTCCGCAGGCGCCTGCCAGCGGCGCGGCCTCACCTCCCGCTCCCGGGGCGCCGCTGCTCACCGGTCTTTGGTCGGGGCGGGCGCGCGCGCCGCCTACATGATGTACACCTTCTCGGCCTGGGAGAAGTGGAACACCTCTTTGGTTCTGGGGCAAACCACCTTATCGTCTTGGCGGATCGAAAGCAGAGACTGGAAAACAAGGGCAGAGCGGTGAGGACGCACCTGCTCCCTGCGCCGACCCCGGGGACCCCCGCCGGCCAACCCGCCCCGCCCGTCGCCCTCACGTTGTAGCCGTAGACGTAGCCGTTGGGGAGCATCATGGGCGGGTTGTTCTCGTTCATGACGTCGCCGGAGATCTTGCAGACCAGGCGGGAGTTGGCGCAGTGCGCCATGGGCAGGGGCTGCGCCAGCTTGTTCAGGGAGCGGCTGCACACGGGGCAGTCGGGGCTCCTGGAGCTGCCGTCCTCCTTGTAGCACTGTCTGCGTCTCGGTTAAGGAAGGGTCGAGGGGTGGCGGGGGCTGGACGACGCCCTGCGGCCCTGCCAGCCTCGGTCAGGCCACGCACAAGAGGCTGGGCGCGCCCCACCCAGACCCGCCCCTCTCAGGACAGGCGGGGCCAGCCGTGGGGATGCAGCCAGGGGCGGATCCAGCCGTGGGGGTGGAGCCAGGAATGGCAGGGCGGGGCCAGGATTGCCCCAGGTGGGGGCCCTTCCTGTCAGAGCAGGCACTCCTGGGGCAGTGGCTTGCAGGCCGGGGTCTGGGTGGAGCTGGGGGGGGCGTGGCCACAGGTGGCGCTGCTCTCTGCGGGGGTTCCTGGGGTCTGCTGGAGAACTCTCCCCCGCCCACCCCCGCACCGCAGCACCAGGGACGACCCAGGAGGATACGGCGTCTTGATGGCAGAGAGGCCGGCCTGCAGGGTGAGGGTGAACACGGAGCTGTTCCCCAGCTGGTGCAGCCGGTAGTTGTCGTAGCGGAACTGCTGGGTCAGCATCCGCCACCGGGCCGGGTCCAGCAGGTCCTGGAAAGGCAGGCGGGGCGGGGCGGGGCGGGGCAGGCGTCAGCACAGACGTGGCCTTCGAGCCGGGGCCTCAGTCAACCGCAGGACCTGTGTGGACTTAACTTTCCGGATGTTCGCTCGTTCGTGAATTGCTTTAAATGCTCTGGAGTGTGGGGGCCCCGGCCCATGAGAAGAAAAGGAGTTGGTGGGGGAGGGGAGACAGAGGCAGAGATGGGGGAGAGGCGGAGAGACGCGGCGAGCGGTGAAGAGAGACGCGGGAGAGGCGGAGAGAGACGCGGGCAGAGGCGGAGAGAGACGCGGGGAGAGAGGCGGGGAGACGCGGGGAGAGAGGGGGAGAGAGGCGGGGAGAGGCGAAGAGAGAGACGCAGGGAGAGGCGGGGAGAGGCGAGACGCGGGGAGAGAGGCGGAGAGAGACGCGGGGAGAGGCGGAGAGAGACGCGGGGAGAGGCGGAGAGAGAGAGGCGGGGAGAGGCGGAGAGAGAGAGACGTGGGGAGAGGCGGAGAGAGAGACGTGGGGAGAGGCGGAGAGAGAGACGCGGGGAGAGGCGGAGAGAGAGAGACTTGGGGACAGGCGGAGAGAGAGAGGCGGGGAGAGGCGGAGAGAGACGCGGGGAGAGGCGGAGAGAGAGACGCGGGGAGAGGCGGAGAGAGAGAGACGCGGGGAGAGGCGGAGAGAGAGACGCGGGGAGAGGCGGAGAGAGAGACTTGGGGAGAGGCGGAGAGAGAGACGCGGGGAGAGGCGGAGAGAGCCGCGGCCGCAGGGAGGGTGTCACGGCCATGCTGGGTGAGCCTCGACTGCTCTTGGTCCAGGGCAGACATCACACTCAGCCAACACGTCACGTGTGTCACAGCTCCTGGTCACTGCAACACTCAGCACTGAGGGGCGGCGCTGTGGCCTGGTGGGCGGAGCCTCCGCCTGCCGTGCAGGTACCCACGTGGGCACCGGTTCTAGCCCACTGAGGCAGGTCTGCTGGGGGCCCTGGTGTGGGCATCGGAGGGCAGGGTGGGTGTGGCAAACAAGGCTCAGAGCCAGGCCAGGAGGCTCTTGACCATGTCCTAGCCAGGGCGCCGGAATCGGCCCTGCCTGCTGGTGCCATCGACTGGCGCCTTTGGGGCTGAAACAGCAGGAGCTGGGGAGGGAATTCTGCTCAGACCTCAGCAGCCCACTCCCCAGGCCCCGGTCTCCAGGTAGCTGCTGGGACCACCAGACGGGCCAGGAGGTCCTGCCAGGCGCCTGCCCCTCTGCCCCTCTGTCCTGCTCCTGCTGCCCAGGCCCAGGGTCCCCAGGGAACCTGCACCCTGTGGCCTGGCCCTGGCCCATCCGTCACGTGTGCTGGCTGTGCTGGGGAGCAGGTGTGCTGCACCCACCTCCAGCCACGGCTCCGCCCACCGGGATCGCCTTGCCTGCATTCCCAGCACACCCCCCCCACCCTGAAGACCTGGGACAGGAGCGCGCCCCCAGCACCTGGGAGCCCTGCAGACTCTGAGGCGAGCACCTGGGCTGCAGGACACCCACCTCGCACACAGACTGGCCTCCCGCTCAGCTCAAACACCACAGGCCCCACACACCAGGAACCGGGGAGCCAGCCCTGGTCCCGGGAGGGGCAGAGCACTGGCCCTGGTCAGCCATGGCGCAGGCCCACAGCCCTGCCCAAGACCACACCTCAACCCACGAGCTCAGAGGGAGCAGAGAGCCGGCCAGCGGTTCTGCAGCAGAGGAGGTAGGAGGGGACAAGGCACGGCCCCAGGGCTGAGCCTTCTAGAACCTTCTGGGCTCACCTTGTACGGGGAGATGTGGGTGTCCGGCGGGAAGGCCAGCATGCCCATGGCCTGGCGCACCTCGTCCAGCTGGCTGCCCTCGGCCTGACTGAAGTGCTTCCTCGCGTGCCTGCACGACAGTTTTGCACACTGAGTTTGCCTCGCGCCTCTGAGGGTCAGAGCCCGGGCACGAGCCAGCCCCTCCCCCAGGGACGCCTGACGGGTAGGGGCCTGTGGCTCGGCAGGGCCCAGAGGCAGTACCAGGCGCCCCTCCTCAGGGGACCAGCCCAGCCCTGAGCCTTCCAGATGCCCAAGATACTAGCTGTCCCTGGCCACCCACCCCACCACCCAGGGCACAGAGGGCCACTCCCTCTCTCTATTTGAAAGGCAGGGTTAGAGAGGGAGAGGTCTTCCGGTTATTGGTTCACTCCCCAAACGGCCACAGGGGCCCGGGCTGGGCCACGCGCTGCTTTGCGAGGCAGGTCAGCGGGGTGCTGGGGCCTGGACTGGTGCTCCCGGGGAGCTGCCCACACCCCCAGGGCGGAGCAGCCTCCCTCGACCTGAGCCAGGGAGGAAAGCCGAGGCGGGGTCTTTCCCGAGCTACAGCCGCGGACACACAGAGAGGCCCTCGCTGGGCTGTGACCACACGCAGCTCCTGTGGGCCCTGCTCACCCGGCCCGCTCCTTGCACAGCGGGGATGCCTCTGGGCACTGGTGGCCGCTGTGCCTTGGGCTCTCCCAACAGCAGTGGCCCTCACAGATGCCTGCGCTCCGAGCCCCCACCCAGGGGCTGACGCCGGTCCCCCACGGAGGGGTCTGGTGCCGTGTGGAAGCAGACTGGTGTTGCCGAGGAGGCCTGGCCAAGGGCCACATGGCAGAAGCACCAAGGTGGGGCTGGGGCAGGGCAGCCAGCCGGGGAGGCCCCAGGCAAGGCCGGGCAGGCAGACATGGGCGCGAGGCAGGGAGAGGGCCCCCCCGCCCCGTTCTCTCCTCCAGGACCGCGTCGCCCACTCCGCTCCCCGCCGCAAACCCTTCCCCTCAGCGTGTGCAGAGCGGGGCGAGCAGGCGCGGTGACCCGGGACCCGACAGGGGCTGTGGTCGCACCTGCACCCCCCACGGCGTCCTGAGCTCCAGGAGGGCCCTTCTGCTCAGCCGGGACCCCGGCCCTGGGGAGTGAGACCCCACAGCACAGCCTGGGCCACTTTCCACCTTGCTAAAAATCCACTGCGCAGCTGTCTACACCACTTCCCCCAGCCACAAACCCAACCCCAGGGGAAAGACACATGGCAGAGGCGGCCTCTGGGCACTGACACAAGGCGCAGCCACGCCCCAGGCAGCCCTCAGACCTGGACCCACGTCACCCTCACACGCACACACGGTGACAACACAGACACACGTGTGTGCACACACACGGTGACAACACAGATGTGCACACAGTGATAACATGGACACACACGCGCACACACAGTGACAACACACACACGCACACACACAGTGACAACACGGACGCGCATGCGTGCACACACACGGTGACAACACGGACACACGTGTGCACACAAGTGATAACACAGACACGCGTGCGTGCACACACACGGTGACAACACAGACGTGCACACACACAGTGACAACACGGACACACATGCACATGCACACACACGGTGACAACAGACACATGGTGACAACACGGACACACGTGTGCACAGTGACAACACGGACGTGCATGTGTGCACACACACGGTGACAACACAGACACACACGTGCACACAGTGACAACATGGAGGCGTGTGCGCACACACTCGGTGACAACACATGCACATACACGGTGACAACACGGACACACATGGTGACAACACAGACATGCACACGGTAACAACACACACACAGTGACAACATGGACACATGCGCGCACATGGTGACAACATGGACGCGTGTGTGTGCACATACACATGGTGACAAAACACGCACACACGGTGACAACATGGACACACACGCACACAGTGACAACACGGACACACAGTGACAACATGGACACACACGGTGACAATACAGATGCACACATACGATTACAACACGGACGCTCGCACGTGCGCACAGTGACAACACGGACGCGCGTGTGCGTGTGCACACGGTGACAGCATGGACACATGTGTGCACACGGTGACAACACGGACACACACACGGTGACAACACACATGCACACACACAATGACAACACGGACGCACACGCACGCACACACGGTGACAACAGACACACACACCCCAGGGACTCAGCACGTCGGCCGTAGCAGGGCGTCTGGTGCACAGCACACCTAACTCGGCAAGCTCCAAGTTCACCCTGGTAGCTGCTCCTCTCACATCTGCACACTCAGCGCAGCCAGCCCCCACGGCCCCCAGGCCCCAGCGGACAGCGCCCCACACGCTGACCTGGCAAACACAGCTCTGTCTGGTACCGGGCACCCTGGCGCCTCTGCACACACCATCCTCTCAGCTCGACCCCACCTGCTCGTCCAGCCCTGCCCCACGCACCTCTCAGCAGCCAGCCTGGCCGCTGCTGTGGCACTGTGGGCTACACCGCCACCTGCACTGCAGGCAGCCCGTATGGGTGCCAGCGTTGAGTCCCGGCTGCTCCAGCTCCCTGCTGTGGCCTGGGGAAGCAGCAAAGATGCCCAAGTCCTTGGGCCCCTGCACCCGTGTGGGAGACCCCGAAGAGGCTCCTGGCTTCGGATCAGCCCTGCTCTGGCCACTGAGGCCATTTGGGGCGTGAACCAGCAGATGAACACCTCTCTAACTCTGCCTCTCAAATAAAAAAACCAGCCTGCCGTCCGCCCACACTCCTGCTGTGCCTGAGCCCGGCATACCACCTTGCCAACCAGGGTCTGGAGGCGGCCCCACGGCATCTCCCACCCTCACTCTGACCTTGGCCCCTCCAGAGGCCCAGCACGAGACCCCCAATGGACAAGACCCCCGGGCCGCCTCTGTGACTTGAGTTTGCCTCCCATGGCACAGAAAGCCCACTTTTGCCCTGTGCCTGCGCCACTCCAGCCCACACCTGTCCATGGGGACACCCCCACACACAGCTCCTCAGCTGACCACAGACACCTGGGTGCCCCCGCACCTGCCGCAGGGCCCGCAGGGCACAGCATGATGGCGTCACAGGTGCTGGGGCACAACGCCTGCCCCACCTGGGCTGCGGCTTCACAGCTCACGGCCCCAGAGGCCCAGAGGCTGTCCCTGGTGGGAGCAGGGGTCCCCCACAGGAGGCTCCGGGCTCTGCCTCGCCCCCGGCTCCCAGAGGGCGGGGGAGGAGTCACATAGGATGGGCAGCCATGGGCATTGGGCCTCTGTGCGGCCCTGCTCTGTCTGGATAGCCAAGGCCTCCCAGGGCCCGAGGCTCCCTCTGGAGGGCAGACGCAGAGCCCAAGTGTGGGAGGGTCCAGAGAGGTCAAGGCACGAGTCCTGCCCCTGCAGCCACAGGAGGTGCCGCTGACAAGACCCTGCCACCCCACGCTGGACAGGGGGCACCACTGCTGAGGCCCCGCCCACCCCACGCCTGATAGGCACCACCACTGCTGAGGCCCTGCCCACCCCACACCTGACAGGTGGCACCACTGCTGAGACCCCACCCATGCCACACCTAACAGGGGCACCACTGAGACCCCGCCCACCCCACGCCTGACAGGGGGCACCACTGCTGAGACCCCCACCCATGCCACACCTGACAGGGGGCACCACTGAGACCCCGCCCACCCCACGCCTGACAGGCGGCACCGAGGCCCCACCTACCCCACGCCTGACAGGGGGCACCACTGCTGAGACCCCACCCATGCCACACCTGACAGGGGCACCACTGAGACCCCGCCCACCCCACGCCTGACAGGGGGCACCACTGCTGAGACCCCACCCATGCCACACCTAACAGGGGCACCACTGAGACCCCACCCACCCCACGCCTGACAGGGGGCACCACTGCTGAGACCCCCACCCATGCCACACCTGACAGGGGGCACCACTGAGACCCCGCCCACCCCACGCCTGACAGGCGGCACCGAGGCCCCACCTACCCCACACCTGACAGGGGGCACCACTGCTGAGGCCCGCCCACCCCACGCCTGACAGGCGGCACCACTGAGACCCCGCCCACCCCACGCCTGACAGGGGGCACCACTGAGACCCCGCCCACCCCACGCCTGACAGGGGGCACCACTGAGACCCCGCCCACCCCACGCCTGACAGGGGGCACCACTGAGACCCCACCTACCCCACGCATGACAGGGGGCACCACTGAGACCCCGCCCACCCCACGCCTGACAGGGGGCACCACTGAGACCCCGCCCACCCCACACCTGAAAGGCACCACCACTGAGGCCCCACCCACCCCACACCTGACAGGGGGCACCACTGCTGAGGCCCCACCCACCCCACGCCTGACAGGCGGCACCACTGAGACCCCGCCCACCCCACGCATGACAGGGGGCACCACTGAGACCCCGCCCACCCCACACCTGATAGGCACCACCACTGAGGCCCCACCTACCCCACACCTGACAGGGGGCACCACTGCTGAGGACCCACCCACCCCACGCCTGACAGGCGGCACCACTGAGACCCCGCCCACCCCACGCCTGACAGGGGGCACCACTGAGACCCCGCCCACCCCACGCCTGACAGGGGGCACCACTGAGACCCCGCCCACCCCACGCCTGACGGGGGCACCCCTGCCGAGACCCCACCCACCGCATGCCTGGCCGGCGGCACCAGGACCTACCTCACGGCGTCCAGCCGCTTGTTCTGCCGGATGAGCTCAATGAACTCCTGGATGCGCAGGCTGAACTCCAGGCAGCTCTAGGGAAGACGAGGGGAGCCTCAGTCTGGGCCGCACGCACTGTGCCAGCGGGCCCTGACGGCACCGGGGGCGGGGCTGAGGCCGAACACGGGGGGAACCCAGCCGGCTGTCCTCACGCAGCCGGGGGCGGGCGGCACTGAGGGTGTGCCAGGAGGGCAGGAGTGGGGGGCACGGCTGCCAGGTGGCCCGGCAGGGACACACGCAAAAAGGCACCGCCAGCAGCCCCGCCCCAGCCCCAGCCCCAGCGGCCAGCGGCCCTCGCTGCTCTCTGGAGGACACTGGATGGGTGCTAAGGCCTGGGCGGGGGCAGTGCAGAGACAGCAGGAGGCGCTGGGCTCCCACGAGGGGAACCCCAGGACCTGCCGGGGGGGGCGGCTGGGGGAGGCTTGGCACCGAGGGGTCCCGGCGGAGGCAGCGTCTGCGGGGCCCACAGCTCCACAACCCGAGCTGAGACGCGGGCGGGCGTGGGCGAGGCGAAGCCGCCCGTCACCCAGGGAGAGAAGCCAGAGTGCAGCGAGTCAGCCCGCGGTCTCCGCACACCACCCCCAGGTCCCACGCAGCCTCCAGAGGCCCCTGCCCCCGCTCACCCTCCCAGCAGGACACAGGTGCTGAGGGCGGGCACGGACTCGGGACGCGCAGCCAGGCTGGAGGCAGAGGCTGCAGGCCTGGTCCCCAGCGCTGGCCCGGCTCTGCGGGGCCTCGACAGCTGTGCCCGGCGCCCACCCGCGGCGGGCGGGGGAACACGGCAGAGGCCCCGCCTGCCTCCCCACCGCGGGCCCTGGCCTTCAGCAGTGGGAGAAGCAGGAAGGGGCCAAGCGTGGACACAGCTGGGGCAGTGGGGCGGGCGTTCGCCAAGCGCAGGCGTGGAAACCTGCTCTGTGGTCCGACAGCGCGGCAAGCCTGCGTGAGGCAGATCAGCCCCTCAGGACCCACGGCCCAGGAGGCACAGGGGACGCTGACTGAGCTGTGCCCCCCTTGGGCCCCCAGTGCCCCAGGCAGGAGCTGTCACTCAACCGAAGCACACCGGGGCTCACAGTGCCTCTGCCCATCGACACCCTCAAGACCGCGATCCCAAAGGGCCACTGGCACCCGCCCCTCCCCAGCACAGGTGACGTGAGCTCGTGTGCACACGCGTGCACACGTGTGCACACTGCATGACAGGCAGCCTGCAACAAGCCTCTCCGGTGGCTACTTCCTTCCTGCGCAGGCCTGAGGCCACACGTGGCCAGGGCACGCACCTGCTCTGCCCTCCACTGCCCCCGCAGCACGGCCAGTGCTGGCGGAGGCCCAGGCAGAGCTGGGGGGCGGGGGGTGAATCTGTCCCACTCCAGTGCTGGCTTTCCTTTCAGGGTCTCCACACCAAGACCTTACTCTGGGGAGCTAGGGGCCACACTACTGTCTGGCTGCTCCGAGTGGTGGCCGTCACTCAGGTGGTCAGACTCCCCAGGTGGCATTGCAGGACAGGGTTGGTGTGCAGAATGGATGGCAGGCACCGGATAACGCCCGTTACAACACCTCAGCAAGTTTAAATCCCAGCTGTGCACCTCACAGCCCAGCAGGGGACAGGGGTGACCCACCGGGGAGCCACAGAGTCGCCCACTGCACCACACTGTGAACCTCTAGCTCCTGGATGCTGGGACCTGCATTTTTGGGGGGCTTTCCTCTAAAGTCAGAAGAAGCCACCCATGACACCCCAAACCCACTGGTCTGGGTTTGGCATCTGCACCAAACCCAGACCACTGCAAACCCACTGGCGAGAGCGCAGTACTCCAGGAGCCCTGGTTGGCGGACTATCTTGTCCTGCAGAGACCCCGCCCAGCCAGCAGCCCCACCCCCGCAGATAGCCCCAGCCCCACCCGACAGCCCCGCCCCCACAGATGGCCCCGCCCCACGCACCTTCATCTTGCGCAGCCGGGACTTGTTGTCGTGGCACCAGGCCAGGCAGGTGGCCGTCTCGCGCCGCTCCAGGGACTCCTCCACTTCCTTGGCCGTCAGGAACATCTCGATGTTCACCAGGTCCTGAGGGGAGGGGGCGCTCGTGGGGCCCTCCCGGCTGGGACCTCCGAGCAGAGCGGGCAGCCCCGGCACACCCTCCCGGCTGCAGTTTTCCCGGTGGCTGTTCTGCGGGGCAGAGGCGGGGACACAGGGACACGGGGCACCCGGGGCTCTTTCTCGGCCCCTTCCCGGGGGAGCTGCTCCCACGCTGCAGCAGCCCCACGCGCACTGGGCACAGGGCTCCCAGAGCAGGCGGGCGTGCCCCTCAGCCGCAGCGGCCGGAAGGACCGGACAGGCTCAGGCGCACGCAGGACTGCCCCCGTGGCAGGCAAGCAGTGACTTCCGGGACCGAGCAGGGCACACGCATGGCCCTGGCCCGCAGGCCAGCTGAGCGCCGGGCGCTGGGCCTGTGTCCAGCCACACAGCCAGAGGCCACCAGTCCTTCTGAGAGGCCGGTGCTTCCCGCACCAGCTGCCGTGGGCTGCCAGCTCGGCGGGGCCCGACACAGGGCAGCTGTAGCCTCGTCCTGACAGTGGCCGCCAGGGCCACGGTCACAGGCCACATGTGGGAGCTGTGGGGGATGGCGGACTGAGAGCAGTCTCCAGACCGACACCACTGGACCCCAGCCTCGTCCCTCTGCCTCTCCCTCCGCTCCCAAAGCTCCAGGTCCTGACCACAGGGCGTTGGGCAGCAGGTGCAAGCTGGTGTGGTGGGCGGCACACCTGCCAGACAGGGCTGGGCTGGGGCCTCGTGGCCCTGGAACAGGTGCCCCGGCGCACTCCACCGCTCGCAGCGTGGGCCGGGCGCCTTCTCTCTGCGAGGGCCACTGGGTATCTACAGCATCGCCTGTACCAGCTCAGGCAGCTGCCTGGGCGGGGCCGGCCTCTCAGGGCTCTGGGGGCTGTGCGCTCCTGGGGACGCCAAGGGTGCCGTGACTCACGCGTCTCCCAGGGAACCTGGAGGCCTCACTCCCTCACCCACTTCCCACCTCTCAGTCTGCTCTGAATTCCAAGAGGCGGCTCCTGGCCTGAGTGTCCTGCCCAGGGTCGCTTTCCTGCTGCCAGCCTGTCCCTGCAGCCTCAGTGTCCGGATCCTTCTGGATCTTTCTTGCTGGTGGCCTCTCCAGGGTCCACGGGCCCCTGGTTGTGCGCAGTGCAGCAAAGGGTGAGGGCTGGCGGGCAGCCAGCTCGAGACAGAACCACCCAGGAGAAACCAGGCTCCTCTATCCCAGAAGGGCTGGCCCTGGGTTCAGAGGTGGGGAGGCTGGGACCGCCCCAACTCTAGAACGTTCTCCACACTGGGCGCTCTGTGCCACAGGCCACGCCTGGGCTGCCCAAGCACCCCTGCTGGGTCTCAGCGCAAGGGTCTCTGTGCACAGTGGGAACCCAGGGTGGATTCCAGATGCCCCTTCCAGGACATGCAGGGTCTGACAGCAGGGCCACCCCGGCCACAGCAGCGAGGTTCTCGCAGGTCTCTCCCCCGGCCCCCAGTCTGCTCCTCACCAAGCACCGGCAGAGGGAGCCCCAGGCCCGCGGGCCACCCCAGCACCAGGGGCAGACACATCTGTGTCTCCTGCCTGCCCTGCCCCGCTCTGTGCGCCCTGTGCTCCCTCCATGGGCACGCACGCCTGCAGGCCGAGGGGAGCAGACGGCAGGCAGAAGCCGCTGGGAGGAGGGCAGGGCCCCCACCGAGTGAGGCCCATCGCCGCCCGGGGGAGCGGGAGAAGAGGCCCGCGGCCCACCTCGATGCCGCTCTGGCGCGCCAGCTTCACGGCCGTGCTGTAGTAGCCGCAGCGCAGCAGGTGCTCCACCATCATGCGGTCCATGCGCTTCCTCTTCCACACGCCGGCCGCCGCGGGCTGCGCGCTGCTGTGCTCCTTCAGGTGCTCGATCCGGCGCTTGCACAGCTTGGCGCTCTCGTCCTCCGCCTGGATGGACTCCACCGCCTGCCGCGCGCACACGTCAGGGCGGCGGCCCAGCTCCCCGCGGCCGCGCCCTCCCAGGCCAGCCTGCCTGTCATCAGGAAGGCGCCCCACCTCCCGCTCGGTCCACTTCCGCCAGAGCCAGCCGCCGGGGAGGGAGGAGCGAGGGGGCAGTGCCAGGAGGCGCCGGCGGCCCCGCCCACCGCCCGGAGCCCCTCTGCAGAGGCTCTGACCCTGGCCGCGTCTGGGGTCTCTGCTGCGGCTTTCCTCCCGGTCACCATGTGACACGCCCGTGTGCATCTGCCCTGCAGGGCGCCCTCACGGTCCCCGGCCCCTGCCCGAGACCCGGGCTCTGCCCCGCGGCTGTGCTGGCCCTGGGCTGCCCCTTGAGCTCCAACTGTGACTGGCAAACCGCCGCTGCGGCAGCGCCGTCTCTGCCCGCCGCTCCCAGGCTCCCGTCAGCACTGCGGCGGCGCCTGTGCGGCTGCGTGACGGCCACCCGCCCGGCTGTCTGTGTGGCTGTGTCTGGGTGTCACGGCTGTGTGCTATGTCTGTCACTGGCTGTCGCTGGGTGCCTGTACTGGAAACACTTCCGGGGCCCGCACGGTGGCGCTGCGGACGACACATCCCTATCAGCGGCGGTTCGAGACCAGCTGTTCTGCTCTGATCAGCTACCTGCTGCGGCCTGGGGAAGCAGCAGCAGAGGCCCTGCACCCACACGGGAGACCCAGACGGAGTTCCAGGCTCCCTTCTGGCCCAGCCCTGGCTTTTGTGGGCATTTGGGGAGTGAACCAGCAGATGGGAGATCTTTCTCTCGTCTATCTGTTCCTTTTAAATAAATAAATAAAGCCTAAAAGAGAGACAGGTGATAATGATGTGCACTGTGTGAAAAATGCCAAATTAGAAAACAGGAAAACTATTCTGAGACTGCTGCTCAGACGGGAGGGGTCTCCCCTTGAGTCAGGACCCCCAGCCAGGACAACACACCCAGAACCTGGACCCAGGGGAAGGCCAGGGCCAGGCTAGCCTCCCGGGAACCCACTCCCCACAGCCCCACCCCGGCCCCCCACCCGGCAGCCTGCGTGGAGCAGCAGTCCCCTGCCCCTTCTATGCCGTGAGCACCCTGGGTGGTCACCAAGACGCTGAACCGCCTCATCCCACTTCCTGGGACATCTGCAGCGGGCCGTGGGCCCAAAACCCCACTCCAATCCCGGCAGTAAAACCACGACCGAGGCTTCAGCCTGACATGGCCGCCCGCCCCCAGCCCACTCGGCCCAGCCCGGTGCCACGGTGCAGTCGGCCCAGCCCAGAACGCCGCCAGCCACGCCCCTGCTCCCACGGAACACGGCGCCCGTCCCTGGCCGAGGCAGCACGGACCTTCCTCTTGAGGACACTGAGCTTCTCCACCACGCCGTCCAGCAGGCTGACCACGGAGTCCACGGCGGGGCAGCTGCTCAAAGTCTTCTCCAGCTCGGCCACCACCATGGTGACGTGGCTGGTCTCGCGGTCAATGTTCTTCTGGGCGGCTCGGAAGCGCTTGTTCAGCGTCTCGTAGGGGACCTGCGCGAGGAACGAGATGGCTGGCGGGAGAGCACCCTCTTCCGCACCCAGCACCCGCCGGCCTCCTGAGGCCCAAGGCCGAGGCTCGAGGGTCTGATGACGCCCACAGCCCACCTCCTCCAGAAACGCCCAGCACGCGTGGAGAGCGACCGACAGTGAGGGGCACAGCCAGGCAGGAGGGGGCCCCGCCTCGCTCTGGGCACGCTGGGCTGTGCCGAAGCAGACGGGAAGAGAGCGAGTGCCGGGGACGCACCGGTACACGGGGCGGGGGTCGGCACAAGGAGCATGCAGGCAGGCACACGTGGACACACGGGCACCGCTTGCAGGGAAGCCGGGAGAATGGGCAACAAGCCAGAGTCCTGAAGCGGCTGCCACTCCCTGCCCTCTGGAGCCCAGGCTGGCGCTGTCCCCTGCCAGCTCCCGGGTCCTGGCTCTGCACCGCCCCCAGACCCCTCTCCTAAGGGCCACTCCCGCCCTCCCCCCCAACACCTGGGATGCCACTGGCTCCAGCAGCACCAGCCAGGCCCGCACTCAGAAGAAAGGCCCGGGTGCTGGGAGGGAGGCCTGGCGATGGAAGACACACCCTCAAAGACCCAGGCACAGACAGCCTGCGCTCAGGCCATAGTTGCCCGCCACGACCCAGCACCCCAGGCCAGGCTGCCCACACCACGGCCACCACAGGTGTACATGACCCAGCCATGTGGTTCTTACTGGCACCGGGACAGAGACCACCAGGCAGCACACACGTTCCCAGCACGTCTCTCAGTGCTCAGTGAGACAGCGGGAGGCTACCCGCCCACAGCTCACTTCATACGTGACGCCACAGCATGAGGACCAAGGTGCCAGGCACGCAGATCCCCGGACGGGGCTCGGCGCGTGGCCTGCAACACCCTCCGCCCCCACACCGCCTGCCTGCACAGACGCACTCGCTGGAGAACCGGCACTTCCTGTGACACGGGGGAGGGGTTCCAGTGGGCAGGAAGTCACGAGTGACAGCACCTTCAGCAGGAGGCACTTTGTGGACACCTGGGGAGGAGGCAAAGCAGGCCAGGTACGAACAGGACACCAAGGGCAAGGCCTTCCCCAGCCCCCTGGCCCACCCCAGGACCCCGGCCTAAGTCCTGGCTCCCCGCACACGTGTGGTTCTCTCTGGGTGTACGCCTAGCTCCCCGCACACGTGTGGTTCTCTCTGGGTGCCCAGGCTCCCTGCACACATGTGGTTCTCTCTGGGTGCCCAGGCTCCCCGCACACGTGTGGTTCTCTCTGGGTGCCCAGGCTCCCCGCACACGTGTGGTTCTCTGGGTATACACCTAGCTCCCCGCACACGTGTGGTTCTCTCTGGGTGTACGCCTAGCTCCCCGCACACGTGTGGTTCTCTCTGGGTGCCCAGGCTCCCCGCACACGTGTGGTTCTCTCTGGGTGTACGCCTAGCTCCCCGCACACGTGTGGTTCTCTGGGTATACACCTAGCTCCCCGCACACGTGTGGTTCTCTCTGGGTGCCCAGGCTCCCCGCACACGTGTGGTTCTCTCTGGGTGTACACCTAGCTCCCCGCACACGTGTGGTTCTCTCTGGGTGCCCCCGTGGCTCCCCCCCACACGTGACTCTCTGGGTGCTCTGCTCCGGGACAGTCCGTCGGGTCTAGAACCACAGCACGTGGCTGCACGCGGAGAGTGCCCTGGGTCAGCCCCTCTGCGCGCCCCTCCGCTGCGCCGGGCCTGCGTGGTGAGGCGCCCTTCCTGCCTGCAGCCTCAGGGGCGGGGCGAGGCTCCCAGCGGTCCGTGCCTGTCCCGAGTCCAGGCGAGGGCGGAACCCTGCTGCTGGAAACGACGGTTCCAGCTGCTGGTGCCCGCCGCACGTGAGGGCGCCATGCTCGACAGGTGGACGGCAGGCGCGGCCCCACCGTGCTCCTCTCTGACCGCGCCAGTACCTCACAAAGCACCCTGAAACGGAATCGGCAGAGAGCGGGCCAGGCTCCAGACACGAGAAGCCAGGCAGGAGCCTCTCAGACCACAGCAGCCAGCCACAGAGCCGGGTCCTTCGGAAGCAAGCCCTCGGTCAGCACCCTGCAGCACCAGGCCAGTCTCCCCCAGACACCTGCTGAGGGCCCCAAGCCACCTGAGAGCAGGCGAGCGGACGGGAGGGTGCACGCTGCTGGTCCCCGCCTGCCGCCTGCACCACGCTCCAAACGTCAGGGCCTCATCCTCTGCAGCTGCACACGCCTCCCAACAGCCCCACCCCCCCGCCTGCAGCCACTCCCCCCACAGGAGCACCCGGGACCATGCCAGCCAAGCACTCCCCAGGGCTCAGCCATCAGGCCCCCACCATCACTGCGACCGTCCCAGGAGCCCTACCGGCCACACCTGAGTCCCCCTTAAGTCCCTGGCGATGCCCAGAGCTCACAGGGGTTCGACTGAAATTCCAGGGACCCGAGGGCTCCGAGAACTGGCACCAGGTGGCCAGTTTCACACACGCCCCACCTGCCTCTGGGCCTGGGGTGTGACATGTTTCGTGCTCCAGAGGCCCCCCGGCCCAGTTTCTTCAAACCGCCTTGGGCTGACCCAGGGCAGGGGACAAATGCACGAGTGGAATGTCAGAACCCCCTAACCCTGCGCAATGTTCCAGAAGACCCCAACCCAAGACTGGAATTACTCAGGAATGAGAGCAGAGAGGATCTCTCCAGGCACACACAAACCCTTTCTGGGACGGTGCACGCCGCCGGAGCGAGAATGCCACACGGAGGCGAGACGCTACAGCCGCCTTCCGGCAACACAGACACCCGAACGCACAGGCGCTGGGAGCTGCCCGGCCACCACGCGCCCCACGCAGCGCCCCGGGAAGTGGGTTCTCACGGCGCTGAGCTCTGTGGGTCTACTTTGGCTTAGATCTCCAGGCCTGTGTCCTCGGAGGGTTTGGATCTCCGCTAGGAAGGCGCTGCCTGATCCCCGGGGAGCAGGAGCCAGGCCTGTGTCCTCGGAGGGTTTGGATCTCCGCTAGGAAGGCGCTGCCTGATCCCCGGGGAGCAGGAGCCAGGCCTGTGTCCTCGGAGGGTTTGGATCTCCGCTAGGAAGGCGCTGCCTGATCCCCGGGGAGCAGGAGCCAGGCCTGTGTCCTCGGAGGGTTTGGATCTCCGCTAGGAAGGCGCTGCCTGATCCCCGGGGAGCAGGAGCCAGGCCTGTGTCCTCGGAGGGTTTGGATCTCCGCTAGGAAGGCGCTGCCTGATCCCCGGGGAGCAGGAGCCAGGCCTGTGTCCTCGGAGGGTTTGGATCTCCGCTAGGAAGGCGCTGCCTGATCCCCGGGGAGCAGGAGCCAGGCCTGTGTCCTCGGAGGGTTTGGATCTCCGCTAGGAAGGCGCTGCCTGATCCCCGGGGAGCAGGAGCCAGGCCTGTGTCCTCGGAGGGTTTGGATCTCCGCTAGGAAGGCGCTGCCTGATCCCCGGGGAGCAGGAGCCAGGCCTGTGTCCTCGGAGGGTTTGGATCTCCGCTAGGAAGGCCTGTGTCCTCTGAGGCACTGGCGTCAGCGCTCACACTCCAAGCGCATTTTCGCACGCAGTGTGATCGGGCCACCCTCGTGTTTCTCCAGGTGGGAATTCAAGACGCCTGCTTCCCTCCTCCCGTGGCACCTCCTAAACACCCTGGCCGCCGGACCCCGCTTCTGCAGGAGCGCCAGAGCTTCCGAGCTGGGAAGCCAGGCCCGGGGCGCTGCTCCCCTCGGGACGGCGCCCGCTCTCCCGGGCTCCCTGCATTTGCCCTTGAATCTTAGGAACGGCCCGTCCGTTTCTGCCCGGAGTCAGCTGGGGTGCTCTGCACCTGAACAAGTCTACTCCGAGCTATCGTTCTGGGGTCAGTGCGGATAGCCGCTCCTTGATTTCCCTGAGACCCGCAGCGGCTGGAACTCGGGCCAGGACTCCCTCGTGGGTGGCAGGAACCCCATGACTTGAGCCGGCACTGCCGCACGGGCAGGAAGCAGGAAGCAGGAGCCGGGAGCCGGGGCCGGGACTAACGCAGGTTCCTTGACGTGGCTGCAGGTGTCGTGGCCGCTGGGCCGAGTGCCAGCACGCTTCGTTCCTGTCTGCACGGTTCACTTCTAGGGCACAGAAGCACAACGTGTGGGCTGCGTGTGTTCTGAGCACTCCATACACGGCAGCATCCCCGTCCAAGCCGAGCGCCTGTCCGGGTTTCCTCTCACAAATGCCCGGTCAGAACCTCGGGACCCCCGGAGCAGGCGCGCTGAGAACGGACGCCCCGGTGCTGCGGCTGATCTCGGGCCCGCCTCAGTCCCACGCAGGCAGGATGTCGGCTGTGGGCTCTCGTCGCCTGCGTGGGGCCGAGGAGCCCCTCCTCCTCCTGGTTGCTGAGGCTCTCCGTCACGAAAAGGCACGGGCCACATCAAGTGCCGGCTACCGTGTCTTCACCGACACGCTGCCACGGGGCTGCGCGTGCGCAACGCTGCGTTTCTGGACGAGTTCCTGAGCCCCGACACAAGCCTGGTCGCGTGCTGCCAGACGCGGCTCGCCAGCCCGTGCGCAGGATTCGGCCTCTGTGCTGGCCTGGTCCTCTGCCATCTCGGGCTGGCTTTGCCGTCAGAGTAACGCTGGCTCCGCAGAGCTAGGAAGCGCCCGTCCCTCTTGTTTTTTAGAGTTGGCGAAGGATTGGTGTTAGTTCCTTTTTTTAAAGACGTATTTGAAAGGCATAGCTACAGAGATGGGGAGACCTCCCATCCACAGTTCACGCTCCTAAGTCTCCGTAACAGCCAGAGCTGGCTCAGGCTGAAGCCAGGAATCAGAGCTGCACCGGGGTCTCCCACAGAGGTGGCGGGAGCCCAGGCCCTGAGTCATCATCGCCTGCCGCCCCAGGATGCACTGGGGCACGCGGATGTGCCTCCCCGCTCTTTCCTGGGGCAGCCACCGTCCAGTCCTGGCCTTCTCTCCATGTCCACCTCGGCCACTGATTTCTAATCAGCAGAAGCCGTGTGTGGCCCGGAGGCCCTGGAGGAGCCTCAGCCAGCTCGTCCATTTCCGTCAGTCCCCTGTGGTCCACACTGGTGGATTTTTACCATTTACTTACGTTTAACGTGAAAGGCACACAGGGAGAGGGAGGGCGAGACAGAGGCCTCCCATCTGCTGGTTCACTCCCCAGACGGTCTGTGCGGATGGGGCTGAACCAGGCCAGGCTACAGCCAGGAGCCGTGAACTCCACTGGGCCTCCCACGTGGCTGGCAGGAGGCCAAGCACCCAGCTGCCCTCTGCTGCGTTCCTGGCCATCAGCAGGGGGCCGGATCAGAAGCCGAACTGCTGTGCCCCTGGGCCAGCACTGTATTCAGTGGACTTCTTAGGAAGATTTTGTCATTTACTTTTAAATCCTGGTCTTATTTTACCTAGTTATACCAAAGTTGTTATTGTTTTTAAGATTTTATTTTTTATTTGAGAGGCAGAGCGGTCAGCCTTGCCTGCCTCCTGTGGAAGCTTCTCCGTGCCCAGGCCACGCGAGACGGGCAGTGGGAGTTCTCCCGGGTGCTGCGAACCCTAACTCTGCCGGGCACTCACAGGGCACCAGCCCTCGGAGCCTGGAGGACGGGGCGCCAGGCCAGGCCTGCCCGGGGCTCACTGACCACACACAACACAAAGGCCGCAGCAGGCAGGCGTCAGCAGGCGGCCCCAGGCCCCCTGCAGACGAGGTGCTGACAGCCAGCCTTCTCCGCGCTCCAGTTATTACAGGAAGAACACCATGTCAGGCACAGAGCAGAGGCTGGGGCGCCGCCCCCCAGGCCTGCCCTGCGGCCACAGGGTGCGTGCGGACCCGAGCCCGGCCCCGGTTCACTTCTGCTGCAATGCCTGCTGCTCTGTGGGCCCTTCCTCGCTGTCCCTCCGACACGGTTCCTAACCCCCGTGCTCGGACACAAAGAACAGGACGGTGAGCACACAGGCGGCGGGGAGGGGGCAGGGGTTGCCCGCCTCACGGCGACCAGGATGGGGAGGGAGGAGCCACGAGGTGTGCAGAGAGCGGCCAGGCCAGGGCAGCGGGGCGAGGCTCCAGCTCAGCCGGCCGGCACACCAGCAAGGAATGTGAGTAGACACGGGGCCAGCCCAGCCAGGAAGGGCCTAGGGCAGCCTCTCCAACAGCCTGGGCCTCCTCCCGGCTGACAGGAAGCTACCAGGACAGAAGAATGAGCGACCTGGTGCTGGGCCGGCAGAGCAGGACAAGCCAGGCGGGGAGTTAGGAGCAAAGAGGCCCAGGAGCCCTGCAGGAGAGAAGGAAGCTGGGGCCGGCGGGGGAGGCAGCGAGACCAGAGGTGACCAGGTACGGGAATCACAGTCCCTGCGACTCAGCAGTGAGCACAGAGGCCCCACAGCCCTGGGCAAAGCAGGTGGTCCCAGGGGCCCCGGCTACGGCACTGCGGCAGGGGTCTGTGCGTGCGCAGACAACCCACACCCAGCAACAGGGCACGGGGAGCACAAGTGCGGTGCAGGGTCTGCGGGAGGACAGCACCACAGGGCTGAGCCAGGACACGGGCCGGCAGGCCTGTGCCGCAAGGAGTACCAGGGCTCGCGCCAGGGACCTGCGGCAGGCTGCCCGCGCCCGGCGGCTGCACGGCTGTGCAGAGCACTCTGAACGCACCAGGGGATGAAGGGAGCCGCGGTTTCCAGGCCTTTTCCGCTAGAGTGGAGAAACTCCTCCACAAACGGTCCCGCATCCCACACAAGAACCCGGAGGCTGTGCCGTGGGCACCGGGCACCAAACCCCAGACTCAGGAGGAAGACTGAGGGAGGGAAGAGGCGCGGTGCTGCCGGGAGGGCACCTGGCTCAGCCGGGGAGGAGCAGCAGGTGCAGGGGCTCTCGCTGGGAGGAGGGGTGGGCTGGGGTGGAAAGCAGCTTTGAGAGCCACCAGAGAGGACGGCAGGAAGAGCCCAGACCCAGGACGGGGCCATCGGCTGGGAGCTGGATCGGAAGTAGAGCAGCCAGGACTTGAACCGGTGCCCACATGGATTGAAGGCCCCGCAGGTAGTGGCTAAACTGGTGGTCCCAGCGCCCACCAAGGGCGAATATTCTGGAACAAGGGCAGACCCTCTCCTCTCTCCAGCCCAGGGGCTTCCTGCCGACCCACATGGGCCACCCACGGCCCCTCCAAGCACACGGCTTCACCCTCCTCCAGCCACCTGGCCATCGCCCAGGGCCTGGGTGTGGGCTGTCCTCTGCTGGGATCGCTGCCCCTCCCCTCACTGGGTGCTCACTCCTGTGGGTCACCCCTCCCCTCACTGGGTGCTCACTCCTGTGGGTCACCCCCCCTCACTGGGTGCTCACTCCTGTGGGTCACCCCTCCCCTCACTGGGTGCTCACTCCTGTGTGTCACCCCTCCTCACTGGGTCCTGACTCCTGTGGGTCACCCCCCCTCACTGGGTCCTGACTCCTGTGGGTCACCCCTCCCTCACTGGGTCCTGACTCCTGTGGGTCACCCCCCCTCACTGGGTGCTCACTCCTGTGGGTCCCCCCTCCCCTCACTGGGTCCTGACTCCTGTGGGTCACCCCCCCTCACTGGGTCCTGACTCCTGTGGGTCACCCCCCCTCACTGGGTGCTCACTCCTGTGGGTCACCCCCCTCACTGGGTCCTGACTCCTGTGGGTCACCCCCTCCCCTCACTGGGTCCTCACTCCTGTGGGTCACCCCTCCCCTCACTGGGTCCTGACTCCTGTGGGTCACCCCCCCTCACTGGGTCCTGACTCCTGTGGGTCACCCCCTCCCCTCACTGGGTCCTGACTCCTGTGGGTCACCCCCCCCTCACTGGGTCCTCACTCCTGTGGGTCACCCCCTCCCATCACTGGGTCCTCACTCCTGTGGGTCACCCCCCCTCACTGGGTCCTCACTCCAGTGGGTCACCCCCCCTCACTGGGTCCTCACTCCAGTGGGTCACCCCCCCTCACTGGGTCCTCACTCCTGTGGTTCACCCCTCCCCTCACTGGGTCCTCACTCCTGTGGGTCACCCCCTCCAACCCCCCAGCTCCAGCTTCCTGCACTTCCAGCTCAGGGTCAGGACGTCCATCCACGGCGACGCTGGCAGTGTGGCCTGCGAGGGCAGCCGCCCACCTAGCGCACTGCCAGGCCCGTCCACGGCTGCCCTGGGCAGGGACAGCAGCCAGAAGCTGGGCGGCAAATGAAGGGCTAAGGCAGGCTGGCCAAACTGTGCCGTGTCCACTCAGGGGTCGCTATGGGGCACAGCTGAGAGGGGCAGGCCCGCCCCCCCCCACACACGGAGCATCCCAGGGCAGAGTGCGGCCTGGGCACCGGGGGGCAGGGCACCCTTGGGCCCTGGGAGCCTCCCCAGGGACTTGGCGGCCAAGTGGGCGTGGCACCCGCTGGCCTGGCCTCCTCTGTCAGCAGGTTTGCAGCCGCACGTGAGGGTCAGGGGGACGTCCCCTCCCAGCCAGCCAGCCCTGGCGTCCACAGTGCCCGGGGGCTGGCACTCGGCTGGGGGGAGGCGAGCCCCAGGTGAGACCCTCCCCACCAGGAGCTGAGCCCCGGGATCCCGCCCTGACCCAGCTGGCCACCGCCTGCCGGGCCTCAGTCTGCCGGGCTGTGCTGGCTCAGCCCACTGCACCACAATGCTGGCCCCCACGTGCCAACTACTGATTGTGACTATTAAAACTCCTTTCTCGTGTTCTCCAAACAACGGACCTGGTATCAAGACTCTAAGTCGGCAGCCATTCCTGCTGGCAGGTGCGCCCCGCTGTCCGTCAGCAGCAGGCAGCCCGCTCCACTTGTAGCCACGTCACCCAGGGGAGCGAGGTGGGGTCTGCCAGGACTCCGGCACAGCCCACACCGCCTCCCCCGAGCACCTGGGTACTGCCAGGGAGGCCACCTCACTCCCCACCAGCCAGCATCGCCTCGACCATACCCACGCCTCCACAGACCCTCGTCAGCGCCTCCTCCTGGTGGAGGAGCTGCCCGGGCCCACAGCACCTGCCCCCAAGGCCGGCGTGAGAAGGGGCGCAGGCACGGCAGCCCACTCCACTCTGGGCTGCGTCCATGCAGCCCATCCACCCACCCCAGCGTGGCAGCACGAGCCCTCCTCCTGCTCTGACCTACGTGAGCAACACTTAGAAGCACAACAGCTGCTAGTACAGGCGCGGTGGCGGAGCGGGTGAAGCCTGTGCCTGCAGTCCGCCATCCCATATGGGCGCCGGTTCAAGTCCCGGCTGCTCCACTTCCGATCCAGCTCCCTGTTGTTGCCTGGGAAAGCAGCAGAAGATAGGCCAAGTCCTTGGGCCCCTGCAGCCACCTGGGAGACCTGGAGGAAGCTCCTGGCTTCAGCCTGGCCCAGCCCTGCCCCTTATGGCCATTTGGAGAGTGAACCAGTGATGAAAGACCTCTCCCTCCCTCCTTCTCTAACTGTGCCTTCCAAATAAATGAGATAAATCTTTAAAAGCAAAAACAGCCCCACTAGCAGGGAGTCTGCAGTGCTGGGGAGACGTGGCACCGAGGGGTGAAAGCCAAGGGCACAGACGCCAGTGCCAGCAGCAGAGAGGCCTCAGGCGGCATCTGGACGGCCGAGAAGCCACGGGAGACGCCTGCAGGTGCGAGCGGGCAGTGCTGGCCTGGAAAGGGGAAGGTGTTAGCGCTGACCCAGCGCCCGCCGGCCTCAGTGGGCCCGGTGTCTTCCTTCCGAGGGAGGAACATCAAAACACCCTAGGTAAGACTGGGGGAACACCTGGCCTGGGGCCACTGTCCGGTCTCCAGCATCAAAGCCCACGCGTGCGGTCAGCCCTCACCAGCGCTTCTCCCTCGAGAACGCCGTCTACCCAAGTCCAGCCAGGACCAAGGCGAGACAACAGCACACGAGCGGCTCAGCCACAGCCTCGGGACCCACACCCACGGCACGTGAGCGGCTCAGCCACAGCCTCGGGACCCAGACCCACGGCACACGAGCGGCTCAGCCACAGCCTCGGGACCCAGACCCACGGCACGTGAGCGGCTCAGCCACAGCCTCGGGACCCAGACCCACGGCACACGAGCGGCTCAGCCACAGCCTCGGGACCCAGACCCACGGCACGTGAGCGGCTCAGCCACAGCCTCGGGACCCAGACCCACGGCACACGAGCGGCTCAGCCACAGCCTCGGGACCCACACCCACGGCACACGAGCGGCTCAGCCATAGCCTCGGGACCCAGACCCACGGCACACGAGCGGCTCAGCCACAGCCTCGGGACCCAGACCCACGGCACACGAGCGGCTCAGCCACAGCCTCGGGACCCACACCCACGGCACGTGAGCGGCTCAGCCACAGCCTCGGGACCCACACCCACGGCACGTGAGCGGCTCAGCCACAGCCTCAGGACCCAGACCCACGGCACACGAGCGGCTCAGCCACAGCCTCGGGACCCAGACCCACGGCACGTGAGCGGCTCAGCCACAGCCTCGGGACCCACACCCACGGCACACGAGCGGCTCAGCCACAGCCTCGGGACCCAGACCCACGGCACACGAGCGGCTCAGCCACAGCCTCGGGACCCAGACCCCACAAGTGCAGGTCCCAGCTTGGAAGCCGCAGGGCAGGGCATCAACCTGAAAGCAGAAAATTCAAAATATCCTTATGGACATTGAGAGGCCCAGGGACCCCGGCCACGTGTCACAGCCACCCGTGAGGAGAGCCCACACCACCGCAGGGGGAGGCAGGGTGCGGCCCCAGCTGGGCGCCAGGAGAGCAAGGGGCAGGCAATGCCCGCCAAGCCCCCGCCCTGGGTGCGCAGCGCCCCCTGCTCTGGGGGGTGATCAGGGCTCTGAAACATTCGTCCACGTCAGAGAGCAATCCTGCGCAGCAGAGTAATCAGAACAAAACAATTACTCTCGTAACTAGAAAGAGCTTCGCAGAGACCACACGGTGGACAACGCACCGGGTCCCCTCCCCCAGGCGCTGCCGACAGGGCCGGGGAACCTTGGGTTCTGCCAAGGGCTACAGGGTATTCATCGCATCACTCACAGCCACACAAAACCATCCACGTAAATCAGCCCACTCGGATGTGTGTTCCCAGTCAGCCTCCGGCTGTCTGGCCGGGCCAGGCAGATGCTGCAGCCCGTACGCGGCCCACAGCTGGACGCCCCCGCCCGGCCTCCGGCCTCAGACCAGGGCGTGTCCTCAGGCGGCACCCCTGTGCTGTGAAGAACATAAACCAAGCTCCATCCCAGAGCTGCTCACGGGAGTGACCTCCACCCAGGCGGCTGCAATTTCCGGAGACATTTGGGGGCGGGGGGCAGGGGGCAGGGGGCTGGCACGCGGAGGCTGAGGCCAGGGCCACTGCTGAGACCCTACCATGCCCGCAGGCCCAGGGCACCCACTGTGGCGGACACAGAGGCCAGGGAGGCCGTGTGGCCAGGTCAGGGCACCCCGACCTCTTCCCGCTTCACCAGGGAAACCAGACGTCCCCGCCAGGTCCCAGGAGCCGCTGACCAGCTGGGGGTACCTCGGGGGCCGGCGCCTGGGCCACCCGGAGGCTCCCCACACCTCAGGAGCAGGCTGGCAGCAGCGCACCCCCTCTCCAGGAGCAGAGGAGGAAGGTCCACGCACACCTTGCAGAACCCCAGCCCCTCCGCCCCCTCTCCCGGCTCCGACACGCACGCTCTGGCTTCCGGGAAACTTCGCACTTTCCACCAGGAGTCACCCCGGAATCAGGACAAACAGCAGCTGCGGCGACACAAGCGTCCACACGGTCGTCAGTCAAGGCAGCCCGGAGGGACGACGCCGTCCCGCTGCAGCTCTGACGTCACTGCCACGGAAGGGACGCCGCTGGGCCACCTGCATCGCCCGCATCCCACGTGGGCGCCGGTTCGAGTCCCGGCTGCTCCACTTCCCATCCGGCTCTCTGCTGTGGCCTGGGGAAGGCAGCGGAAGATGCCCAAGTCTTTGGGCCCCTGCACCTGCGTGGGAGACCCGGAGGAAGCTCCTGGCTCCTGGCTTCAGTTTGGCAGAGCTCCAGCGGCTGCGGCCATCTGGGGAGTGAACCAGCAGATGGAAGACCTCTCTCTCTCTCTCTCTCTGCCTCCTCCTCTAACTCTGTCTTTCAAATAAATAAGTCTGTAAAAAGTTGGGTCGCTTTTCCCCAGGGTCACGCACTACCCCACAGCACTCTGCCTAGGACTCAGCGAAGCAGCTGAGCGCCCCCCCCTTTCCCGGGCCACTTCCTGTCTGGCCAGCACCAGCAAGGAGGCGCCACCACAGCTCCCGCCTGCAGGCGGGCCTGGAGGGTGGGCTCTCACCTGCCCGGTCCCCCAGGGCGAGGCCGAGCCCCCTCCCAGGGGCGCCGGGCGACGGCGGCGACGCCCCCTGCCCTCCCCGGGCCCCTGGCGGCCCTGGGGGGAGGGGGCGGAACCTCGGCTCGCATCCCTTTGCGGGCGCCCACCGCACGCCGGCTGGCCGGAGTCCCCGCATCAGCAGGGCCAGGCGCTGCCGCAAGCAGCTCGGGTGCACCTGTCTCGCCCTCACGTGACACAGGTGCTCCACGACCCGCCGTGGGCTGCCGCGGGGGCCCGGGCCGGCTCTGCGGCCGCGGGGGGACCGCACCCTCCACCTGCCGGGCCCTGGGGAAGGACTCCCGAGCCAGCCGGGAGCGCTCCGGCCCGCGCGCCGCAGGGAGGTCCGTCACCTCGGCAAGGAGCAGGCGCAGACTCCACCCCGGCCGGCCGCGCGGGGCCCGTGACCACCCAAGGTCACGCAGCCGGCCCCGAGCCGCAGCGCTGGCGACGCCCGCACCACGGGCTCCCGCGGGGCCGCCGGCCCCTCCCGGCGGTCCGCAATTAGCGCCCGGAGCCCGGCGCGGCCAGGGCGTCGGCGACCCACACCGGGCCCCGCGGCCTCCCCCGCCGCCGCGGGGCCCTCACGCTCGGAGCACCCGCGGCCACACCCGGGCTCCGACGGCGACCAGGGCGGGCCGAGCGGGCGCCGGCATTCACCTGCCGGCCCGGGAGCGCCCCCAGTCCCTCCGGGCCGGGCCTGCTCGGGGCCGCCGGGCCCCCGCCGGCGCGGCGCTCTCCGCGAGGCCGGGCCGCCCCCCGAGCCGCGCCCGCCGCCGCCCACCTTGAGGGTCGGGTACTCCTGCACCTTGAGGGTCATGGACAGCTGCGCCGCCGACTCCTGCACCGCCATCTTGAATGGGCCAAAACAGAAGCGGGCGGGGGACGCCGGCGCGCTGCACGCCGGGTAATGACGCCGGCCGCGCGGGGGGCGGGGCCGGGCTGGGCGGGCCGGTGTGTCTGCACCAATCGCGTCCGCTCAGCCGGCCCGGCGGCGGAAGAGGCGCGGGCCAATCACCGCCGGCCGCCCTCTCGCTCAGCCAATGAGCGGCAGCCCTGGTGGGCGCGGTCCTTGAATTACGCGTCGGGCCCGGCGGCGGCCGAGTCGCCGGAGGCCCTTGTCCCTCGCCGCGCGAACGTGGGTCTGGGGGCTCGCGTCGGCCGCTGAAGGCGCCGCCCTGCCCGCGTCTACACCCGGCCGCGGAGCGGAACCCGGGCAGGGCTCACGGGTCTCCCGTGGGTGCGGGGCCGGCCGGGTGTGCTGCGTGGAGGGCGAGTTTGGCTCCTTCTCCGGGTAGAGGGGCTGCCTACTGGTCGCTGAGCCGCCGCTGCTCTGGCCAGCGTGCGTCCGAGAATCCGCATCCCTGCCGCACCCGCGAGCAAGCCCCGGGACCCCGTGGCTGATGAGGCAGCGGGGCAGGTGCTGGGGCCCGCTGGCAGGCTGACCCCGCGGCGCTCCCGGCTGAAGTCGAGGCCTTGCCTTTCCGTGCTGGCTCTGGGGCAGGAAGGGAGCCCTCCCCGCTCAGGAGCTCAGGGAGTGGTGGGCGGGAGGTAACACGGGCCCGGGTCCCGGCGCCCGCACGACGTCTGTGCCCAGTGCCCCTGCAGGCAGGACGCAGGCTTCCGCAGCCGGCGGGAGTGAGTGACGTCACGCAGGTGTTCTGCTCCTAGCTCTCTAAAGGCACCTGTGCGGGCCGAGCCACGTTGCCACCTCCCGCCCGGAGGCTCTGCACTGCTCTGAGCGCAGTCCTGGTGCCTGCAGCTCCGTGAGGACAACCGAGGGCAAGGGGCAGTTCCGGGCCGGTGGCTCCTGGTGCGCTGTGTGGGCAGCTGCCCGCCTGGTTACCCCCTCCCACCCTGGGAGGCAGCGTGGCAGCCCCAGCACTGGGGTCCCTGTCGCCCCAGATGGGGCTCCCCGGCTTCGGCCCGGCCCCAGGGCGTGCGGGGAGTGAGCCAGTGGATGGGGGATCTCACTCTGTCTCACTGAAACAAGACTTTGGCAAATTTTGCAGGAGCAGAACTCCTGGCAGTGTGATTACGGGGGGTCGGTGGGGACCACGCTCCAGCCGGGGCGTCCTGGGCAGCCACAGCTGCATTTGGAAGAACCTTTGTCGCTGTCGGTGCGTTTTCCCTTTCACAGGCGCGCGTGAGTGACAGCCGAGGCTCGGCACAGCTGGAGGTGTGCGCCAGGTCTGTGCCCTCTGGGGCTGCCCGGCCCACATCCCAGCTCCCCCAGGGCTCCCTGGCCCAGAAGCCATCCCGAGCTCCTTGGTCTCCAGCCCCCTGCGCCCCCGGAGGTGGGGGTGGGCTAGGAACCCCTGTCCGCGGTGGCCGGGTCTTTGTGCTGACCACCCAGATGAAGCTGCACCGGGCCACTGTGAGCCGTGCGTAAGCATGAGCGAGGTGCGCTGGGGACAGAGACCGCACCTGTCACTCTGAAAACCCTAAGAATCTCGGCCAAGCCTGAGTCAGTGCGGCTGCCGGCGCCAGGATGGCTGCGGGGGCAGTGTGGTTTCCCAGAGCCCCCGTTTTCTGTCCTCACCTCTCAGTCTCAGAGGCAGCGTGGGCCAGGCCGGGTGGCCGTGGGCGGCGTCCCAGGGTCCTGGCGCTGCCCGGTTCTTGCTGGGAAACTCACGTAGAACCCGCATCCTGGGACAGGAGCGCGGGAGGGGCCAGAGCTCACCTGGGACCACAGCAGGGCGGCCCCAGTGACAGGGACAGTGGTCTCGGCCTCCCCAGTGTCCGCCCCCTCCCCAGCAGTGGCCACCGGTCCCTGGCTGTGACTCCAGGGCCTCCCCCGCCACCGCAGCTGCACGTGCTCCTTCCCCGGCTTCCTGGGTGGTTGGGGCACACACCCCCTCCCCATACTGTTAGATAAGTGAGGGCCCTGCTGCTCCCCCTGTGAGCCCCCAGGTTGGGGGGCAGGAGAGCGGCAGGGCAGCCCCTGGGTGGTCTCCGTGGGCGGCCGGGAGGGGTGGAGACAGAGCAGAGGGTGGGCAGCCCCAGCTTCCTGGTGCAGCTGTGCCTACAAGCGCACGTGCTCTCGGTACCGCAGGCACCCAAGTAAGACGTGGGTGAACCCCGACAGTCTGTGGTGCCTGCACCGTGCGTGGCAGGAACGAGAGCTCCGAGACCTCGCCGGAAGGGACGCGGTCTGCAGGCCGGGACTTGCGCAGCCTGCGGAGGGAGGGAGGCCGGGTTTGCGTGACTGCGCGCGCGCGCACGCCGCACCTGGCTGTCCTGAAACAGTGCGTCCCGGCGGAGGCGTCCTTACCACCCGCGCTGTGCTGTTTGGGGGTTCTCCGGGGCTCACCAGTATCATGTGGCACCCAGAAATCGCAGCCGTCCCAGGGCTGTGCCGCGGTTCTGAGTGCGGAGGGTGCGGGGTCCCCTCAGCTCCCGGCACGAACACGCCGACTCACCGCTCGACAGACGGGCTTTCTCCGCTGTCCACACACAGCTTCAAACAGGCCATGGGACATGCACTTAGGGAAGGCGGCATGGATTCAAGACAGTTTTGCACCAAAATAAACGTTTTTTAAAGACGTATTTGAAAGGCAGGGTTAGAGAGAGATCTTCCATCACCCGGTCCACTCTTCAGATAGCCACAATGGCCACAATGGCTAGGGCTGAGCCAGTCTGAAGCCAGGAGCTTCGCCCAGGTCTCCCAGGTGGGTGCAGGGGCCCCGGGGCCTGGGTCATCCTCCACCGCTTTCCCAGGCGCATGAGCAGGGAGCAGCACTGTGGTATCAGGCCGTGGCTTAACCCCGTGCATCACAGAGCCGGCCCCATAAATATCTTTCTGTTCCATTCTCCGCACACTCTGAAGTGCCTGTGTGTGTGGACTGACACGCTTAGCTGTGGTTGTCTTGCCGGTGCGTGCAGACCTGGGCTTGTGGCATCCCCAGCGAGCGGGCTGGGCGTGCCGAGTGTCCCGAGCAGCCGCGCCCACTCCCGCTGGCGCGGGTGGCCAGCACTCTGGGGGCATTTTTCTGCTTGTAAGGTTCCGAGTCGCCGTGTTCACTAGCTCAGTGTGCGGGGCTGCCGGCTCAGGAGGGGTGTCCTGGAGGAGGAGAGAGAAGACGCGCACAGGCCCTGCCGCGTGGCAGGTGAAGCCAGCCCACGGCCCCACCTCCGGGCGAGCGCGCACATCCCTCGGCACTCAGAAGGGTCTGTTTCCTGCTGCGCCTGGAACACGTGGCCCAGTCCCACCGCAGGTTCGGGCCCCAGGCGCTGTCACCATCCTTGGGCATAAATGTGGTTGTGAGGTGCTCCCTCCAGCGGCACCGGGGGCCGCAGCGGGGAGACCTGGCTTGCTGAGCGCGGGGTCCCTGTACGGAGCAGGGACACGGCTGGGCCCGGGGCCCGAGACGTTCGCACCAGCTCGGCAGGAGTGCAGGCGAGGCACTGTGAGCGCGCGCCATGCTGAGCTGGGGACCCTCGTGTGGGCAAGCGCCCGCCCCCTCTGGGCGGAGGGGTCGAGGTCGGAGCCCCCGGGACAGCCAGCAGGGCCCCAGTGGGGTCCACGGGAGCCGCGCAGGTGCACGGCGCTGCGTCACCGCCGCGCCGGCTGGCCAATCATTAAGCGGCTCTCATCCGCGCCCTTACAGGCCGACCAACCATTAGGCAGCTTCCACCGTGCGAATCGGCGGCGGGCAGCGTGGCCCTCCCGGGGCCAGTGGACAGCCACTCTCCGGTCCCGGCCAGGGCGTCGCTGGCTGTGGGGGCTGTCGTGCCCAGGAGCACCAGGCAATGCGACGCAGCCCCAGCCCCGCTTCCAGGAGCCCAGGGCACCGGGACCTGAGGGGGGCGGGCTCCCCAGTCGCGTGATGCGCACTCCAGGCTCTGGCTGGGGGTTTCCATGGTGACCCCGAAGGCGTCAGGGAGCCTGACGCCTCAACTGCCCGGGCCTGGGCGGTTTGTGCGGTTTGTGCGAGGCCATGGGGGGCCCAGGAGTCGGCGCTGCGGTACAGTGGGTTCAGCCGAATCCCACTTCCAAGGGCCAGAGCCCGGCTGCTCCACTTCGGATCCAGCTCTGGGCTGTGGCCTGGGAAAGCAGCAGAAGATGGCACAGGTACCTACCTGGGCCCCTGCACCCGCGTGGGAGACCCAGGCTTCTGCCTGTGGCTTCCGGTCCATCATGCCCTGGTGCTGGCCCCGCGGGTCCTGGCCTCCCTGGCCGTCCCCACCCTGCCCGTGTGCGGGGCAGCAGCCCCATCCCGTTCTCCCTCTGCTGCGCCCGCTTTGTGTCCTGGCTGGAGGTCCTGTCACCAAGCCCACTGCTGTCCCCCGGTGTCCGCGGCCTTCCGCACCCCGAGCCCAGCTGGCCCCCGTGAGGTCCGTTTGCATGGCCCGTGCTGTCCAGCTCACCTTCAGCGCTGCCTCCCCACGCCAGCGCGGGCGCCTGCAGCCACCGCTGCTGGTTCCCCCTAGTCGCCCCCGCCAAAGCCTATACAGTGGCTGCGCGCGTCCACGGGCACGGCGCAACGTCTCCATGCGCGGGCACGGCACGACCGGGTCTGGCCTGGGCCAGCTGCACGCGGAGACCCGCGGCCGTGACCCCCGTGCTGGGACAAGGAACGGGAGTGGGGCCGCAGGGACTGGGAAGTTTGTTTCGTTTTTCTTTTTTTTTTTTTTACAACACAATTTTGCTTAAACTTGGACTGGGCCTGGCAGGGATTCCGCCCGACGTGACCACAGTCATCGCACACTGGGCTGTCCCCTGCCAATGCTGGGGTGCGTCAGGCCCAGCCCGCCCGCCTCGCCCGCCTCCTGGCTGCCCGCTGCCCCCAGTCCCTGCCAGCTCTGTCTGTGTCCACCTCGGCCACCATCCTCTGCTGGCTGGACCTGGACAGCACCTGTGGGGCAGCTGTGGCTGTGAGGGGTGCTGCCCATCGCCCACAACCCCACAGGGGCTGTCACTCATCCGTCACCCCGTGCAACTCCAAAACCCCACGCAGTCACACACACACACACACACACACACGCCCTGAGAGCCAACAGATGGACACAGTCACACACACACACTCGCACGCACACACACGTGCAGCTAACACACAGGCTCGGCTGCCTCTCCTCGCCCACGGCACCTGCAGCACCACGGTGACCCACGGGGCAGAGTCCACAGCTGACAGGAAGTGGGGGAAAGACTGGGCAAATCCTCACCTGGCCCCGAAAAGAGCGTGATGGCACCTTGGGGAGAGCGGCCTGCGGTGCGGCTGAGGAGGAAGCCGACCGGTCCAGAGGGCTTCTGGCCCCCGTGGTCACTGCCCAGGCCCCCCGCACCCACTTCCCAGCCCCCCACCCCCCATGGGTCACTACCCGGCCCCCCGTGGTCACTGCCCAGGCCCCCCACACCCACTTCCCACCCCCAATGGTCACTGCCCAGGCCCCCTGCACCCACTTCCCACCCCCAATGGTCACTACCCGGCCCCCCGTGGTTACTGCCCAGGCCCCCCCCCGCACCCACTTCCCAGCCCCCCATGGTCACTACCCGGCCCCCCATGGTCACTGCCCAGGCCCCCCCCCGCACCCACTTCCCAGCCCCCCATGGTCACTACCCGGCCCCCCGTGGTTACTGCCCAGGCCCCCCCCCCCGCACCCACTTCCCAGCCCCCCATGGTCACTACCCGGCCCCCCGTGGTCACTGCCCAGGCCCCCTGCACCCACTTCCCACCCCCCCATGGTCACTGCCCCTGCCCCACGCCCAGCCGGGGCTCTCGCCAGCCCCGGGAGCAGACAGCAGGGCCCAGCGGCCTCTACCTGGGCACCAGCCGTCGGGCCGGGCTGAGCTGTGCTGTGGAAAGTTCCATCAGGACGCAGCCTGGGGGTGTGTGAGTGCCTGGCTGCCGAGCCCCTGGGACCCCGGACCCCGGAGCCCGGAGCCTGCAGCCGGGAGCCCCCCAGGCCGAGGGGGCTGCACGCGCGCTCCTCTGCCTCCTTGGGCCCGCCTGGTGGAAGGCCAGGGGCCCCTGCTGCCGGCCTGGGCTCTGGCCACTCTGGTGGGGTCCCTCCCCGGCCCCCGACTCCACTGCCCACTCTTCCGGAAAGCGGCCAGCCCCAGGGGCAAGGCCTCCCCCGCGGGAGTGCGGGAGTCCAGGGCTGAGGGTTCGCGCGGGAATTAGTTCGTTTGTATTCACATCCGCCGCGCTGCGGTGCTTTCTCTGAACGGGGGAATCTTCCTTGGCTGGGCCACTCCCCAGCGGGCGACCCGGACCCGGGCGGGGCCCCCATGCGGGCGACCCGGACCCAAGCCCTGAGTCCCGCCTGCCGGGCGCCCGCCTAACGGCTCTGCGGGGCTGTCCGAGGACGGGGTGGGCCCGAGCTCCAAGCTGCCCGCTGGGCCTCCCGGCCCGGTTCTCCCCGGGGTCCGGGGTCCGGGCGGCGGGCGCGGGCGGAGACGCCCACCCTGCGGGGCCCCTGGCGCGGCTCTCACACAGGGCCCGGGTGAGACGGCGTCCGAAAAAGAGCCGGACAGCACCGCGCGCGAAGGGCCCTGGGGCGTGCGGGACCGGACTGAGCCAGGCGCGGGGGAGGCCTCGGCCGGGCGGGCGCACACCTGGCCCGCCGCACCTGCCCGCCTGCTCCCCCGCACGGGGCTCGGAGCGCGGGGCCGCGCCGGCCGCTTCCCGGAGCGCCCCCGGCAGGCGCCGCACCTGCACCTGCAGCGCCCGCGCCGCGGGGCCCGACCCCGCGGAGGACGGCGGGCGGGGCCGCGCCGAGAGCCCGAGCCGCCCGCCCGCGCCGCGCGCTGCGCCGGCAACCAGCAGACCAACCGCGCAGGCCCCGCCCGCGCGCGCCGCCGCGTGTCCCCGCCCGCTCGGTCGGTCGGAGCGCGGCTCGCGGCGCGGCTCGCACGGCGGCGGCGGCGCAGGCGGCGGGCGGAGCAGCGGACGGCGCCGAGGCCGCCCCACGCGCCGGGCTCGCGGCGGCGGAGCGCGCGGGACTCGCGGGGCCCGCGGCCGCCCGCGCTTTTCAATGGGCAGCTCGCACTTGCTCAACAAGGGCCTCCCTCTCGGTAAGGCCGCGCGCGCTTCCGGCCGGGGCGGGGGCGGCGACGCGCGCGCGGGGCGGGCCGGGCGCGCGCCCGTGGGCGCCGGCTTTGTGTGCGAGTGCGCGTGCGCGCCGGCGGGCGGGGGGCGGGGGCCGCGCGCATGCGCGGGCTGCTGCGAGCGAGTGCGCGTGCGCGTGCGCCGCGCGGCCTGGCCCGCGCAGGTGACACAAAGGGGCCCGCGGGCCTCGGGGCGGCCCCGCAGCCCTGGCCGCCCCCGCCCCGGGCTCCTGGGCGTAGCGCTGCGGCCCCGGCCCCGCGAGCGCCCAGCGGGCTGCCCTGGGGCCCGAGGCCCGAGGCCCGGAAGTGAGCACGCAGGTCGTTCCCCGGGGCGGCGGGGAGCCCGAGGCCTCGCGGCGCCACCTTTGTGTCCGGCCCGGCGGGCGGGCTGCGGCCGGGGTCGCGGGGCCCGCTTCTGGCCCTCGTGATGAGCAACCCCGGTTAGGGCAAAAGGGGGCTCCCGGGGGGCCAGGCCCGGCCACAGTGGCCGCGTCCCGCCGCCGACCCGGCCTTTCCGGCCCCGAGGCCCCCACTCTGGGTCTGCGCGCGGACAGCGGAGGGCTCGAGTCCCCCGGGCTGCTGGCCCCCGGCCGGGGCTCCGGTTCCCGCGCTCTTTCCTGCCCTGCCCTGCACTTGGCCTGTGTGCCCAGTCCGGGACTGCGGGGTGGGGGCGGGTGGGGCGCTGCGCCTGCCTCTGCGGCCCTGCACACCGGCGGCTGCCCCCTGCCTGGGCTGGCTCTGCCGGGCCGGGGAGGGGACGGTGCTTGGTCTCCCCAGCGTCTCCTGACCCCACATGCGCGCTCAGCAGGTGCCGGCCGGGGCCTCTCTTCCCAGCGGTGTTCTGTGTCCTGCCTCGGGGCACCCGGGACTGGGACTGTCCCATGGGCTCAGCCCCGGTTCTGGCCACATCCCGGGCAGTAGGGGCACCGCTGGCCCTGTCGGCCTCTGAGGCCGCACGGTGGACCTTGGTAGCCCGGGGTTTGGCCGTCTGGGCAGCGTCTTGGTGCCTGGTCAGCATGTCGTGGCTGGCGTCAGGGTCCTGTGCCGAGGGTTTGTCGCCTGCCCTTGGGTCTCTGGCCAGGAGCCTGCAGGTGGTGCCTGCCCCGAAACCCCTGTCCCCTTGGTCTGAGTGCCCGCGGCTCCAGCCTTCTTGTGCAGCCAGGCCTGGGGGTCTCAGCCCCCTCCGTGTGGGCTGCCAGGAAGCAGGGTGTCCACGGTGGGGAGGGTGAGGGCTCCCGCGGCGGGCACCCCACGGTGCAGGCTTCCTGCAAACCAGACCCCCTTGGCTGCTGGGCTGGGCTGGGGCGGCCAGAGCCCCGTGCACGTGCCTGGTGTGGGTGCTGGGCGGGGTGGGGGCCACCTGGCTGCTCCCTTGCTGGCTGTGGTATGGATGCCACAGGGGCCCCACTGTTCTCAGAGCCAGGTTTCCTGTGGGGTCCACACGTCCCCCAGGAGGGCAAGCAGGGGCTGCCCTAGGCCCTCCACCCCAGAGTGGAGCCTGTGCGGCCTTCAGGACACGCGTGTGGCGAGTGGGCCCATAGCTTCCTGGGGGGTGGACCATGGTGGCAGATCTGCACCTCCCGTGGGACCCTCTGCCTGGGGTGGGTCCCCCTGGCCCCTCGTGCCTGCTGCCCACGGGCTCAGTTCCCACCCGGCAGCGGGTGGCTGCATGTCCCCTGCCAACACTGTGTGCAGGCCTGGTGGACGCCGGGGTGGCCGTCGCAGGCTCTTCCGTGTGTTGAGCAGGAGCCAGGCCCCAGAGAGCCGTGAGGGGCAGCAGGGGGTGCCCTTGTGGGGGAAGAGTGGGGCTGGCCGCACTGGGCTTTGTGTTCAGGGTGTGGGGGTTGTCTTTTTTTTGAGATTTATTTATCTGAAAGGCGGAGTTACAGAAGAGAGAGGTTGAGGGAGGCAGAGAGAGAGAGGTCTTCCATCTGCTGGTTCACTCCCCAGTTGGCCGCAATGGCCGGAGCTGCATGGATCTGGAGCCAGGAGCTTCCTCCGGGTCTCCCACATGAGCGCAGGGGCCCAAGCACTTGGGCATCTTCCACTGCTTTCCCAGGCCACAGCAGGGAGCTGGATGGGAAGTGGAGCAGCCGGGACTTGAACCGGCGTCCATATGGGATGCCGGCACTGCAGGCAGCAGCCTCACCTGGCGTGGGGGTTCTTAATCGGGCTGCGGTGAACCCCAGTTGCTGTGAGGCGGGAGGGTGTGGTGGGCGTCAGGTCTGAGATGTCTCGGAGCTCACAGGCAGGGATGCGGCAGGGGTCACTGGTGGCTGACCTGCGCCAGCGTGGTGCCGGCCGGGACCCCGTGTCCCTGTGCCTGTGGGACCCCTGAGCTGCCCTGGCGCTGTCCATCCGGGGCAGTTTGACCACTGAATCCGTGTTGCTGCTGCTGCGGGGACCAGGCTGTGCGGGCGGGAGTGGACTCGTCCCCCCGGGCCAGCTTGGCCTAAAGTCCCTGCGAGTACGACCTCCCCCCGCAGCCCCCGCCGTCCCCGCAGCGCCGACTCCCTCGGGAGTGGCACGGCACGGCCCGAGGCCAGCCGCTCAGGTGCCCGTGGCTGGGGGCGCTGGTTGGTCGGGCAGGCTGTTGCGGCCATGGGCATGTGCAGGGCTGTGGTGCTGTGGGCGAGGCCGGGGCCCTGCTCTCCGGGGCTTCTGAGCCGGCAGGTGCCCGCCCGCGGCACAGCCTGGCAGCTGGCACTTGCCAGGTGGTGGCTGCTGCCTGCCTTCTTGAATAAGCTTTCGGCAGACCTCAGACGAGTAGGGAGTGAGAGAGGTGGGGGCAGGCTGGACCCGAGGCTGTGGCTTGATGGGCCCTGTTCCCCGGGTGGGTGGGCACTACCGGCCCAGCCCTTGTCCCCAGATACCCTTGAGGCCAGGCCCTGGTGAGCTCACCTTGCCAGCCGCTCCAGCCAGGCACGGCACCCCGGGTCTGTCAGGTAGAGCAAGATGGTGGCCGTCAGGTGCTTGGCCCAGGGCGCAGGGCCCAGCGCAGGAAGGGCGGGGGCGGCCAGGGGCAGGCCTGGGGAGCCGGGGCTGTACTCCTGTGGACCCCAGGCTGCTGTCCAAGGGTGGCCTGCAGCCGAGTTCTGGGCAGCTGTATCCTGGAGTCCACCTGCTGCCCCCGGCCAGCACCACTGGCCATCAGCTTGTTCAAAAGGCTCGTTTTATCCGAAAGGCAGACAGAGAGAGCCCCGTACACTGGGCTCTCCCCAGACGGCCACGCCAGGCAGCACTGGGCCAGGCTGCAGCCAGGAGCCACACCGGGGTCTCTGGCGTGGGGGCCGCAGCCAGGTCCTGGGCGGGCTCCCGGGGTGGCTGCAGTTCCGGGCGAGCCCTCGTGGTGTCTGTGGCGGGCGCCCTCAGCCCCTGGCAGGCCCTGAGTTCCAGGTAGGTTCAGCCTGCGCTCGCCTGGGGTCCCCGAGCCTGCTGCCGGCCTCCGTGGCATCGTAACTCGTCTCTTGTTTCTGGTTTTTAGTAAGACTTGGAGCCTGAGCCGACGCAGGCCTCGGTGGGTGCCGTGGATCGGAAGCCGGGCGCTGTGCTCGGAGCCTGCCATGCGGCTCCGCGCCCGGATTCTGAAGACAGAGCTTTGAACAGGCGAATTCATGGTCGTGGAGACCCCGCCCGTGGCGAGGGATGGCAGGTGGGTCGGGGCCCCCGGAGCTGTGGGGGAGGGCAGGGCTCTGCTGGGACGTGGGTGAGGCCGGGCAGGTCCCTGGGGCCACGTGGGGCTCGAGGTGGGGCTCGAGGCTGGCACGGGGACGTGGCAGAGAGGCCGCGTGGTCAGCTGGTGGTTTCAGGACGGCCTGGGGCTGGGCGTCCGCCGGAGGGCCGCCGCCCCCCGCTGCCGTGTACACCCTGCGCCCTCCCATCACGTCGGGAAGCGGTGTGAGGACTGCGAGGGGCCTTAGCTGGGGGTGGGCACTCGAGGGACGTTCCGTGGGAGAGCAGCCCCTTCCCGGGGCCCGGCTGGGCCTGCACACCTGCACCAGGAGCCCTCGGGTCTGCATGCGCCGTGCCCCCGCCCTGGCCCCCCCGCGGATCCTGGGAGTCCTCCGCTGTGGCTGCCTCTCCATCCTCCCCTGCGCCCCTCCCTGAAATGCGGCCTGTGGGGTGGACGGCTCAGTGCCACCCGTCTGCGGGCGCCTCTGCTCCAGTGCCCGGGTCGGGCGCTGGGTCCCTCGCCACGGCCCCCCATCACACCCCAGAAGCCCTGGTTTCTCTCCCAGCCGCAGAGGTTTCTCGGTGCCGCGATGCCAACCTGGTGCCAGTCACTCCTCCTGGGAGGGTGGGGGCCCCGGGCGCACCTGAGCCCCCTTCTGTGTGGCGCCGCCTTGAGGGAGGGGACGTCCACTCGGGGAGGGGCTCCCAGCAGGGGTTTTCCTGGCGCCCGTCACGTTCACGTCTGCACGCCACGTGTCAATCAGGCTGCCCCTGCCGCCAGGACAGAGGCCCCTCCCACTGGAGGCCGCTCTCACCTGCCCGGGGGTCTCGGGGACCTGCGCCTGGTGGTGGTTCTCGGCCCGTGTCTACTGGGGTGCCAGTGTGCTGTGGCGAGCTCCAGTTTCCTGAGAAGACCGACGTGATGGGCAGAGGGGCGGCCCCCGCCCTGGCCGTGGAGCTGAGTGCCCGCTCCTGTCTTGCAGGCGTCCGACCTCCGATCATGAACGGGCCCATGCACCCCCGGCCCCTAGTGGCCCTGCTCGACGGCCGGGACTGCACCGTGGAGATGCCCATCCTGAAAGACGTGGCCACCGTGGCCTTCTGTGACGCGCAGTCCACGCAGGAGATCCACGAGAAGGTACCTGTGCGCCCGGGCGAGGCGGGCTGGGGTGAGGCTCCCTGCGGGGCATCGGAGGAGGTGGGGCTTGGGAGGCTGAAGGCTGGAGCGGCCTCCTGGCTGGACGCCCGCAGGCAGTGCCACCGCAGGGCCCTCAGCTGCCGTAGTTCACGGGATGGACACGACCCGCTCTCTGGTGCCCCCCAGCGGTCACAGCAGCTCCTGCAGTTTGCTAAAGATCCAGGCCCTGTGAGAGACCCGAGCGTGGCCTCTGGGGCCTGGGCAGGGACGAGCGGGTCGCGAGCCCAGGCCCCGGGGCCGCACCTCAGAGGGCCTTCAGCGTTCCGCACATGTGAGGGCCGCCCTGGGGGCACCGGACCGATCCAGGTGGTGGGCCAGGCCCCCAGGCGCCTCCCAGCCCCACCTGGGTCCCTCCGGCAGCTGTGAGCAGGACCAGGCCGGCACCAGGTCCTCGACACCATGGCAGCACCGTGGGCCGCGGGGGCAGGGAGATCTCAGACCACAGGAGAGGCCCAGGTGCCCTGGGCAGGACGCAGGGCCTGGCCACTCCCTCCCTGCACCCTCCCCGCGGCTCAAGCTCAGGGTAGGAAGGCTGCCGCTGTGTGTGCACGCATGTGTGACGTGTGCACGTGACACGTGCAGCGTGTGCAGTGTGCGTGACGTGGGGTATGTGCAGCGTGTGGCATGTGGCGTGTGTGTATGTGTTACGTGTGACGTGTGCAGCGTGTGGCATGTGGCGTGTGTGTGACGTGTGCAGCGTGTGGCACGTGGCGTGTGTGTATGTGTTACGTGTGACGTGTGCAGCGTGTGGCATGTGGCGTGTGTATGTGTTACGTGTGACGTGTGCAGCGTGTGGCATGTGGCGTGTGTGTATGTGTTACGTGTGACGTGTGCAGCGTGTGGGATGTGTGTGCCGCATGTGGGGTGTGTGTAGGGTGTGGGACGTGCGCCCCCACCAGGCCGCAGCCTGTGCTCCCGCGGCCGTGTCCACCCCGGCCGAGCACGGGGCGATGGCCTGCACAGCTGAGGCCGGGCCACCCTGCCAGCTGGGTCGTGGGAATGGAGCCTTGTCAGGGCCCCGGCTGTGCCCAGGGTCAGCGTGTGCGCCCTGGACTCCCGTGTCACGTCCCAGGACCACGCGCGTGCTGTGGGCCGTGGGGACAGCGTTTCTGGGTGGGTTTGTCACTGGGGACTCGTGTGTGTTTCAGGGCTCACCCCTGCTGGGGGTCACGGCCAGTGGCCCCGTTCCTGCTCCACTGCTGTCTGGGCTCAGGCTTGGGCCGCGGCTCCTCAGAGCCCCCCTTTGCCGTGGCTGTGGCCCCCTACGGTGCTCAGGGCTGGGGGCCCTGCTGTACCCCACGCTCTGCCCCCCGCCACAGGTGCTGACGAGGCCGTGGGCGCCCTCGTGTACCCCACGCTCTGCCCCCCGCCACAGGTGCTGACGAGGCCGTGGGCGCCCTCATGTACCCCACGCTCTGTCCCCTTCCCCTCCCCCACAGGTGCTGACGAGGCCGTGGGCGCCCTCATGTACCCCACGCTCTGTCCCCTTCCCCTCCCCCACAGGTGCTGAACGAGGCCGTGGGCGCCCTCATGTACCACACCATCACGCTGACCAGGGAGGACCTGGAGAAGTTCAAGGCCCTGCGCGTCATCGTCCGCATTGGCAGCGGCTTCGACAACATCGACATCAAGTCAGCCGGGGACTTGGGTAGGTGCCCGTCCCTGCCGCCCAGGCCCCGCCCCGCGTGGGGCTCCCACAGGAGTCCGCAGCCTGGGGCTGGGCTGACTGCCGTGTGGCCCCCGAGTCAGTCCCACGCCTGTCACGGGCCAGGCTGACCCCGTGTCCCCACAGGCATCGCCGTGTGCAACGTGCCCGCCGCGGCCGTGGAGGAGACGGCGGACTCCACCATGTGCCACGTCCTCAATCTGTACCGGCGCACGACGTGGCTGCACCAGGCGCTGCGGGAGGGCACGCGGGTGCAGAGCGTGGAGCAGATCCGGGAGGTGGCCTCGGGGGCCGCGAGGATCCGCGGGGAGACCCTGGGCATCATCGGACTGGGTGCGTGGCCGCTGGCTCGGCAAAGGATGGGGGGCAGCCCGGGGGGGCGCCGTGGGCATCACACACGCACATACACGGACATCACGCAGATGTCAGCAGCCGTCACGGGTGTCACACACACAACATGGACGTCACACACAGGTGTCAGCAGCTATCACATCACATACACACATGGATGTCACACTCATGTCAACAGTTCTAACGGGCATCACGTGACACGGGCACAAGAACATCACAGGAATGTCACGTGCGTCACACAAATGACAGGCACACGTGGGTATCACATGGGTGTCATGACACAGGGACATGGGTGTCCCATGAACATCAAGGCATCACACGGGTATCACATGCAGACGAGATGGCCATATGTGGGCATCACATGGGTATCACAGGCATGATATACCTGGGCACCACGCCTGTGTCACAGGCATCACGTGGGTGTCATGGGCACACACGTGGCTGATACGAGCACAGGGACACGGCTATCGGGCACACAGGCCTGAGAGTTGTCACACGTGGGGAACACGTGGGCGTTGCATGGGCACAGGCACCAGATGTGCAGCCAGGTGGGTGCTGCCATCAGGTGAGGGTGCCCAGAGCCTGTGCCCCTGGGGGTGGTCTCTGTCCCGTCCGCTTCCTTGTCACGTGTGGGCGCCAGGCCCCAGCATGGCCTAGAGAGGCACACGTGTGAGTCTGGGTGGCCCCGGAAGTGTCGTGCAGGGAGCCGGGGCTGGGAGAGGGGGTCCCGTGTGAGCCCCAGAAGCCGTCTGGCGGGGCCTCAGGCCTTTCTCTGGAAGGCGCTGGCCCTGGCTGTGGCCCCAAGCCTGGTTCTCGGCCGGGCATTGCGCTGACCAGGGGTACGGGCTGTATTGCCTGGGGGTGGGTGGGTGCTGTGGCTGTCCGGGCCTGCCCCTACTGGCGGCGTCCTCCGGGTCCCTGGCACACGCGATTTGCAGAACGGGCAGAAGCTGGGCTGTGGGAGGTTTGCTGTGGACACGCGGCCTGTGGCACGGGCAGCTGTGGCCTGCGGGGCTCCTGCCGTGGTCTCGGCATCTGGGGTGCCCTGCTCTGGCGGCCAGTGTCCAGTGTGGCCTGAGCCTGTGGCCCTCGGTGTGGTTCTCCTGAGCCTGGGGCCTTCTGGGAGCCGAGGGCTGAGGTTCTGTGTCCGGGGACGCCCCCGAGTGCCGCAGCCCCACTGGGCAGACCTGAGCCCTGCCCACGCCCCTGTGTGTGTCCCTCTGTGGGTTCCACGGGTGACCCATGTGATGGCCACTGCTGGCCAAGTGGAGCAGCTGTCTCCCTGCTGCTGCTGGCACGGGGCACCTCTGCACCCCATGCGGGTCTGAGGTGGGGTCGTGACCTCGGCACCCTGTGTGTTCCCCAGTCGGGCAGCGGCTTCAGGTGTCACTCAGGACCTCCTGCTGGTGAAGGGGACCCCACTGCATGACTGCATCCCTGTGTGTGTGTGTGTGTGTGTGTGTGTGTGTGTGTGTGTGAGGGAGAGACAGGCAGAGTGAGAGAGTGACAGAGACAGAGCGAGCGTGACCGAGAGACAGTGACAGACACAGACGGGAGAGTGACAGAGCAAGCCCCATCTGCCGTTCACCCCCCAGATGCCCGCACAGCAGGGGCTTGGCTGGAGCCAGGACCAGCAGCTCCGTCCAGGCCCTGTAGGTGAAGGGCTCAGCGCTGGGGCCCTCTCCTGCCCCCACCCCCGCCCCCGCCCCCAGCACTGGCAGTGCCCTGCGCCCCGCCCCACCGGTCCTTTACCCATAGCTGCAGAGAAAGTTCTAGAACCATGGCTGGGGCTTCACGGGGGAGGCCTCTCCTGGCCGTGCCGTGTGCACTTTTCCAAATGTCTGAGACCCCACCCCTGCCCTGCTGTGGGGGCCCCAGGATTTCTTTCTTTCTTTTTTTTTTTTTTTTTAAGTTTTATGTATTTATTTGAAAGTCAGAGTTACACAGAGAGAGGAGAGGCAGAGAGAGAGAGAGAGGTCTTCCATCCAATGGTTCACTCCCCAGATGACCTCAACAGCCGGAGCTGTGCCGATTCAAAGCTAGGAGCCAGGAGCTTCTTCCGGGTCTCCCACGTGGGTGCAGGGGCCCAAGGACTTGAGCCACCTTCCACTGCTTTCCCAGGCCATGGTAGGAGCTGGGTTGGAAGTGGAGCAGCCGGGACTGGAACCGGCGCCCATATGGAATGCCAGCCCTGCAGGCGGCAGTTTTACCCGCTCTGCCACAGCGCCAGCCCCCTGGGTATTTGTTACCATGCCCCAGACCCCTCAGCGGCTCCTGGGACCCTGGCCCACGTTTTGTGAGTTGGGGTCTCCACCCCCGTGCAGACGGCCCCTGCTTGCAACTCATCCTGGAGGTTGCTGCACCTGTGTGTCTGTGAGAGACGTGGGTTCCGGAACGCTCCTGCTCTGGGTGGCGCCTGTTGTCCTGTCGATGTTTTCTAGAATGTTCTCTACTATGCCTGCTCTTCCTGTGACCAGGACGTCGCCCGCCTCTCTGTGTCCTCTCGTTCCTCACGGGGGACCCTCCCAGGAGTCCCGTCCACACCCAAGGCGGTCCCCTGGCCGGCAGCCGGGCTAGGGCCCAAGCCGCCTGATGGCTTCCCTTCCGTCCGAGGCGTTGCTGGCCCGTGATCTGCATGGAGCGTGTTCTGAGCTTTGTGCCCTGGCCTCCGTCCCTCCAAGAGGGTGGCATGCGCCCACACCCTAGCCCTGCCCCGCTTGTCCCGTGTTGGGGCAGCTTCCCCTCCCGCCCGGGCTCCTGGAGCCCAGCCCGTGTCGTCCCTGGCAGCACAGCAGGCACGCGAGGAGCCAGCCTCCGCCCTGACCGCAGCCCAGCGCTCGGCTGCTCGCGTGGTGGGGCTGGGCAGCAGGTGGGTCCTGGCGGGGCCACAGCCGGCACCGGGGCTGGGGAAGCGCACCTGCCCGCCCTGCACCGCTTCTCAGGGCCAAGCTCAGAGCAGCGGCTCCCGGGTTGCCGTCTCCCCTGGTGGCGGCCGGAATTCAGATCCAGAGACACCGCTGAGCTGGACTTGAAGCCGGACCAGAGGTGTGGCCACAGTGCATGTGTGCACAGCATTGTGTGTGGTTCCAGGCATCTCGTGTCACCCCTGCAGAGGGGACAGAGCTGGCTGTGGGCTGACTCTGGCCACAAGGACGTGGGGCTCATGGGGTGCAGACACGGGGCTCGCGGTGGTCATGCGGCACCCACCACGGTGTTCACGCGGTGTTCACGCGGCACCTGTCTCCGTGGCCATGTGACACGGCTCACGGTGGTCGTGTTCTGGTCTCATGGTGACCACGTGGCATGTGTCTCATGTGGGGTCTCCACCCGCAGGCCGTGTGGGGCAGGCGGTGGCGCTGCGGGCCAAGGCGTTCGGCTTCAGCGTGCTGTTCTACGACCCGTACCTGCCGGACGGCGTGGAGCGGGCGCTGGGGCTGCAGCGCGTGGGCACCCTGCAGGACCTGCTGTTCCACAGCGACTGCGTGACCCTGCACTGCGGCCTCAACGAGCACAACCACCACCTCATCAACGACTTCACCGTGAAGCAGGTGCCGCCGGGCCTTGCACTGTCCGTCCACGGGGCCTGTACACTGTCCATCCACGGGGCCTGTCCACTGTCCATCCACGGGGCCTGTCCACTGTCCATCCATGGGGCCTGTCCACTGTCCACGGGGCGGGCCTGTCCACTGTCCACGGGGCGGCCCTGTCCACTGTCCACGGGGCCTGTCCACTGTCCACGGGGCGGCCCTGTCCACTGTCCACGGGGCCTTGCACTGTCCACGGGGCCTTGCACTGTCCACGGGGCGGCCCTGTCCCCTGTCCACGGGGCCTTGCACTGTCCATCCACGGGGCCTGTCCACTGTCCACGGGGCGGCCCTGTCCATCCACGGGGCCTGTCCACTGTCCACGGGGCCTGTCCACTGTCCACGGGGCCTTGCACTGTCCACGGGGCGGGCCTGTCCACTGTCCACGGGGCCTGTCCACGGGGCCTGTCCACGGGGCTTCCCTGTCCACGGGCCCTGTCCATGTGGCGGGTCTGTCCACGGGGCCTGTGCACGGGGCTGCCCTGTCCATTGTCCATGGGGCGGCCCTGTCCACAGGGCGGCCCTGTCCACGGGGGTCTCTGCCTGTGGCCCTGTCCATGGGGCCTGTGCACGGGGTGGCCCTGTCCACGGGGTCTGTCCATGGGGCCTGTCCACGGGGCTGCCCTGTGCACGGGGCCTGTGCACGGGACTGCCCTGTCCACAGGGGCCTCTGCCTGTGACCCTGTCCATGGGGCGGTCCTGCGGGGGCAGCCAGGTGGCCTCCTGCAGCTCCAGGCCTTTGATGGTCACTTGTTTGCTTGCTGCAGGGGGTGGGGGTGCACACGGGTCCACACGTATGGTGGAAGGGGCCTGCCACACCCTCTCTCCCATGGTCAAAGGGGGGGGGGTGGTTGGAGCTGTGACAGGGAAGTGGCACAGGCAGTGGCACTGGGACCCAGGGCCAGGAGGACCTCGGGGTGAGGGGGGGCAGTCAGACGCTGACCGCAAGACGGGGCAGCCGGCTCCAGGGCCGTCTGTGAAGGCAAGAACGGCCCTGCCCTGGCACAGAGCTCCACACAGCCCACCCTGGCCGGGTCTGGCTGCCGGCGAGGGCCTCGCGGTGCTGAACTCCCTCCCCAGGGGGCGCTGCAGCCGCGGCTGGGCGGGCCGGGGCCGGGGCCGGGGCCGGGCCTCTTCCCCAGTGGCCCGGGGCGCTGCCTGGTGCCAGCCTCCCTGTCCATCCCCCAGATGCGGCAGGGGGCCTTCCTGGTGAACACGGCGCGAGGCGGCCTGGTGGACGAGAAGGCCTTGGCCCAGGCCCTCAAGGAGGGCCGGATCCGCGGCGCGGCGCTGGACGTGCACGAGTCGGAGCCCTTCAGGTGCGGGCTGCCCGGCGTCGGGGCTGTCTGCGTGGGTGGGCACGCGAGCCTGTGGCTGCAGGCCAGGGGCCTCTTGCTGGTCAGTGCCCTTGAGTGGCATCTGGCCTGGCCTCAGGCAGTCCTGCCGTGCTTGGTTCGGGCCCGGCCTTGGCCTTCACCGGGCTGACCTTCCTGGCTCTCGCTGGCCTGGGTGCTGTGGCAGGACCTGAGCTCACTGGGGGCAGTGTCCTGGCCGCGGGGCTGGGCTGCGCTGACCAGTCCTTTGCCACCCCAGCTTTAGCCAAGGCCCCCTGAAAGACGCACCCAACCTCATCTGCACCCCGCACGCCGCATGGTACAGCGAGCAGGCGTCCATCGAGATGCGGGAGGAAGCGGCCCGCGAGATCCGCCGCGCCATCACAGGTGGGCGCCTCTGCCCCGTGGTCCTCACGCCTGGGGGAGGGGGAGGGGGGGTGCCTCTGCCCCGTGGTCCCTGCACCAGGGCTGGGGGAGCCCCGGGGGGGGAGGGCACCTCTGCCCCGTGGCCTCCATGCCCGGGGGAGGGGGAGGGGAGGGCACCTCTGCCCCGTGGTCCCCACGCCCGGGGGAGGGGGAGGGGAGGGCACCTCTGCCCCGTGGTCCCCACGCCCGGGGGAGGGGGAGGGGGGGTGCCTCTGCCCCATGGTCCCCACGCCCAGGGGAGGGGGAGGGGAGGACGCCTCTGCCCCGTGGTCCCCACGCCCGGGGGAGGGGGAGGGGAGGGCGCCTCTGCCCCGTGGTCCTCACGTCCAGGGGAGGGGGAGGGGGGGTGCCTCTGCCCCATGGTCCCTGCACCAGGGCTGGGGGAGCCCCGGGGGGGGAGGGCACCTCTGCCCCGTGGCCTCCATGCCCGGGGGAGGGGGAGGGCCACGTGTGGCAGACCTGCTTCTGAGCTGGTACCGTGGCCCCTGGCTGCTGTGTGCCAGGCCGGATCCCAGACAGCCTGAAGAACTGTGTCAACAAGGACCACCTGACAGCTGCCACTCACTGGGCCAGCATGGACCCCGCCGTGGTGCACCCCGAGCTCAACGGGGCTGCGTACAGGTGAGCAGGCGCCTCCGGGGCGCTGGGGGTCCCAGGCAGGCGCCAGGTGGCTGGGGTCTGGGGCAAGGCCCGTGCAGTGGGGATCTGTTCCCCTGAGTGGCCCGTGGGAGCCCGGGCCTCCTGGATGGACGTCAGGACAGGGCGGGCTTAGGCCTGGGGGGCACGCGGGAGCGAGGACTGAGCAGGGGTCTGGGGTGCAGCGAGGACCTCATGGCTGAGTCGTCACTGGGCAGGACTCCGTGCCCCTGCTCTGAGGAAGCCCCCACGGTGGGGGGTCTCCTGGGGAGAGCCCCTCCTCACCCCACATCCGTGCTGCAGCCTCAGTAAGCCTGCGAGGGCAGGTGGGGTGGGGCTGTGAGGGGGCGTGGCTGCGAGGGCGGGGGGGGTGGGGCTGTGGGGGCGTGGCTTCCAGGGTGGGGTGGGTGTGGCTGCCAGGGTGAGTGGGGCTGTGAGGGCGGGCGGGGTGTGGCTGTGGGGGTGGCTTCCAGGGCGGGCGGGGTGGGGCTATGGGGGTGGCTGTGAGGGCGGGCGGGGTGGGGCTGTGGGGGTGGCTGTGAGGGCGGGCGGGGTGGGGCTGTGGGGGTGGCTGTGAGGGCGGGCAGGGTGGGGCTGTGGGGGTGGCTGCGAGGGCGGGCGGGGTGGGGCTGTGGGGGTGGCTGCGAGGGCGGGCGGGGTGGGGCTGTGGGGGTGGCTGCGAGGGCGGGCGGGGTGGGGCTGTGGGGGTGGCTGCGAGGGCGGGTGGGGTAGGGCTGTGGGGGTGGCTGCAGGGATGGGGTGGGTGGGGCTGTGGGGGTGGCTGCAGGGATGGGGTGGGTGGGGCTGTGGGGGTGGCTGCAGGGATGGGGTGGGGTGTTGAAGGGGTGTGGTTGTGATGGTGGATGTGAGGGGCCTGTGGGGGTGTGGCTGCGAGGGCAGGCGGGGCTGAGGGCAGGGTGTGGGCGTGGCCTGGCTCTGGGCACCCCACAGGTGGCACCTGACAGCCGACTCCTCTCCCAGCAGGTACCCCCCAGGCGTGGTGGGCGTGGCCCCCACCGGCATCCCAGCTGCGGTGGAGGGCATCGTTCCCAGCGCCATGTCCCTGTCCCATGGCCTGCCGCCTGTGGCCCACCCGCCGCACGCCCCCTCCCCCGGCCAAACTGTCAAGCCCGAGGCGGACCGAGACCACTCGAGCGAGCAGTTGTAGCGGGGGAGCCCGGCCGCGGGGCGGGCGGCGCTGGCCTCCCGCTGCCCCCACCGCCCGCGCCCCGCGCCCGCCCCGCAGAAGTTAGTTGTTCACGCTCCCATGGGTGTCTTGTCTGTGCGCAGTTCGTAGGACGTTAGCTGTCCACCAGGAGGCCCGGGGCCGCCCGGCGTCCCACGCTTCTCAGGAGGAACGACCTGTGCGTTTCCCACTGCTTGTCTTAGAGTGAGTTAGAGACCAGCGGAGCTGTCCCTCGTCCTGGCATGCCCCCGCCCCGAATGCAGCCGCCCGCGACGGCCGGGCGCGGCCAGGGCGCCCAGCCGTCCTGCTGATGTGGTAGCCTAGCCGTGTTTGGGTTCAAATCATGTCTGTGACTGTAAGCGTTTGTATGAATTATTTTAAAGAAATAAAAATCCCAGGAAGAGCCGGCCCGCGTGGCGCCTGTTCTGTGCCGAGAGGCTTAGCTGTTGTCGGGGCAGAGAGCGGCTGGCCACGCCCCACGCGGCCGTGGGAGCGGAACCTGGAGCCTGGGGTCTCCCGCCTGGGTGCAGGGGTCCCCCAGCCAGGCTGTCACTGCTGCCTCAACCCTCGGCCCCGCCCCTGGGGTCGCTGGCCGCTCCCCTGGGGACAGTGGCCTTGTGGGTGGTGGCGGTGGTGGCCAGGCCGGGCCATCCACTCTGAGCACCATCTCAGTCCACCACACCCGCTCCCTCAGGCCGCCGGGGACACACGCGGGAGGCAGGCATGGCGGCGGCCTCACAGGTGGGAGCGGGAGGCGGTGGCCACGGCCACCGGTGCCTGCTGGGCACGGCCTCCTGTGGACGTCCTGTCAGTGCCTGCCACCAGGGGTCATGCTTGCTGCCCTCAGGCCCTGGGCCCCACCAGGCATGGCTCCTGCCCTGGCCCCTGCCCCTGCCCGTGCCTCCCCCTGCGCTGTACCTGCTGCCCCGTCCTCCCCACCCCCCTGCGGCTGTACCTGCTGCCCCCTCCTCCCCACCCCCCTGCGGCTACACCTGCTGCCCCGTCCTCCCCACCTCCCCCTGCGGCTACACCTGCTGCCCCGTCCTTCCCACCTCCCCCTGCGGCTGTACCTGCTGCCCCGTCCTCCCCACCTCCCCCTGCGGCTACACCTGCTGCCCCGTCCTTCCCACCTCCCCCTGCGGCTACACCTGCTGCCCCGTCCTCCCCACCCCCCTGCGGCTGTACCTGCTGCCCCGTCCTCCCCACCCCCCTGCGGCTGTACCTGCTGCCCCCTCCTCCCCACCCCCCTGCGGCTACACCTGCTGCCCCGTCCTCCCCACCTCCCCCTGCGGCTACACCTGCTGCCCCGTCCTCCCCACCTCCCCCTGCGGCTACACCTGCTGCCCCGTCCTCCCCACCTCCCCCTGCGGCTGCACCTGCTGCCCCCTCCTCCCCAACTCCCCCTGCTCTCCCCTGTGACTAACCTGCTGCCCCCTCCTCCCCTCCTGGCGTTGACCCCAGGCAACATGGGGCCGCCGCAGCCTGGCTCTGGGCAGGTGAGGGGTGGAGCTGGCCAAGAGGGGACGGGGCCCTCGCGGTCCCCCTGCCCCCTGCCCAGCCGCCCTTAGCCACAGGCTGGTGGGATTCTTGCTTCTGTAGGTAAACCAGCGCCAGCACAGGGGACTCAGGGCCGGGCCGGCTGCTGCTGGCGCTCCCACGGTGGCCAAGGCCTCCCGCTCGGCACAGGGCCTTCTGGCCTCTTCTTGGCCTGGCTGCTGCCTTTGGCTTCGAGCTATGGCCAGGCCACAAGCGGTGGCCCGGCCAGGGTGCAGCCCCAACCCTCTGAGCACCCACACTGCAGCGCTCCTGTGCTGCCCTGCCCCCGCCGCACAGCCAGCACCTGAGCCCACCGAGGCCAAGCCGGACCCCCGGGCCCTGAGGCTGACGTGTCCCAGCCCGGGCCGGGGGTCCCTTCTCTGGCTGCAAAGGGTCCCAAGTGACCTGCCCAGCTGCCTCGGCAGAGGGCCCCGGCGTGGTCAGTGGGCGGGAGCACCCTCATCCTCTGCTTGAGGGATCGTGGCGGATCGTGGCGGAACGTGGCAGATCGTGGTGGATCGTGGCGGAACGTGGCGGATTGGGGCAGATCGTGGCGGATCGTGGCAGCTGGAAGCGGCTGGAGGCGGCAAGGCCCCGCTGCTGGGCTGTCCACACGCTCAGCACAGCCTGGCTGCCAAGTGGTCCACAGCCGCAGCCTGCGCTGGGTTCGTGGCCCAGCTCATGGCGGTGCCCGACGTGGGGGCTGCCCGCAGGCTGAAGCAGCCGTGTGGGCCGCGCTCGCGGGAGCCGGTCGGGGGTCAGCCGGGGCCCAGGCGCAGAGGCTGGGGAGGGAAGGGCAGTCCTGGGCGGCGCTCAGGTGAGCAGCCGGGGCCTTTCCCTCCGGGCAGCTCGCTGCAGACTCCTGGGCCTGGGACTTGGCACCCACACTACGTCTTCCCAGAGCCCGAGCCTACCCCAACCAGGGAGCGGCAGGGTCAGGTCTGGTCCAAAGAAGGCCCCCTGCCCCCGCGAGGCCCTGCTCGTCACAGGCACATGCTGCCCTGGGCCCCACGTGGGGGTCCCGCCGCTGCTCTCCCTCACCCCCAGCCGTGGCCTCGGCCCCCTCCAGGGCTGCTGGGACCCAGCACCCATGTCTGGGAGGTCTGCAGCTGACACCATCGCGGCCATCTGGCTGACGCCTGGCCCCAGAGCGGGAGCAGGGAGGAGGGGTCATCCCTGGGAAGGGGCACTGAGGCCGGGGGCCGTGGGGCTGTGGGGCTGTGGGGCCGTGGGGCCAGGCCCCCTCCTCCTGGGCAGGTGGCTCCAGCTGTTTGTGCTAATCCGGTCCAGCCCCTCCTGGTCTCCCGAAGCTTTGAGGCCGCCTGCCCGCCTGCCCATCCGCCCATCTGTCCGTCATGCCTCCTGCAGGGGCCCTCAGAGGTCACCCACTCACCAGCACACGGCCGCAGCCCTGCCCAGACCCTCCCAGCTCCCCCTGCCCACATCCCCCAGGGCAGGACTGCTGGGGGTCCTGGCAGGGAGGGGGTTCCTACCCAGCCAGGCCAGCCCTGACTCCGCCCTGCCAAGGGGAGGGGGCATGCACCAGGGGCACCCAGGGGAGGGGCGGGTCTTCACAGCCAGGTCAGTGTAGCTGAGGCGGGGGCCAGGGCCGCCGCACGTGGCCGTCCCGCGTGCTGCTGATCCCGACACCCCCAGGCAGACCCAGCCCCGCACCCCTTCTGAACAGACCCCTGCTCTGTGCACCCCCTGAGTGCTGTTGTGGGGGAGGACTGAGCCCCGGGTGCAGGAAGTGGCTCAGGGCTGCTGGCCGAGCCGGGGCTGCCCAGCTGGGGCCTCCCCACCTCCCGCGGGCTCCTGGGTGCCTGTGAGGGGCGGGTGTTGACCAGATGGAAGCTGACAGCGCCGGGAGTGCGGGGGGGGGGGTGGCTGCGGGGTGGGAGGAGCCCTGGGGGGCAGGCGGGGGGGGGAGGGCCAGGGCCGAGGGCCAGCGAGCTCCTGGGCCCGGGGCCAGCTTTCCAATAACACTGGCGAGTGTCTCAGCAAACGCAGAATCCTGGAAACCGCACAGGAAAAAGCCGCCCTGGGGCGCAGCCAGCTCTGCCGAGGCGGTTCTCGGGGCGCGGGGACGGCGGGGAGGCGGGAGCGGCCTCTGCAGGGGTGGACGTGGCGTGGGGCGGCCCTGGCCCTCACCTGCTGGGCCGTGACCGTGAGGTACCCACCCCACCCCCACGGCCGGGGCTGCCCTCCCTCTGAGCCGCCCCCCGCTGGGCGTCCGGCCTGGGCACTCGACCACAGCCCCTGAGAGCGCGGAGACCCTGGCAGGGCCTGTCCTCACGAGCCTCGGGCAGCCGCAGGTCGCCTGCACCCCACAGCGCCCGTGCGGGCAGGGTGATGGACAGCAGTGCAGGGGCACTGTGTGAGCCGTGCTCGAGGCTGGGGCCTCGCGGCTGCAAGGCAGCCTTGGCTGCTGGCACACCCTTGGCGGACGAGGCTGAGGCCCCGGGGTCGCCTCCCTGGCCCCCGGCCCCCAGCCTCCATGGTCTCCTCCCTGGCCCCCGGCGCCCCAGCCTCCATGGTCTCCTCCCCGGCCCCCAGCCTCCATGGTCTCCTCCCTGGCCCCCGGCCCCCCAGCCTCCATGGTCTCCTCCCTGGCCCCCAGCCCCGGGGTCACCTCCCTGGCCCCCGGCCCCCAGCCTCCATGGTCTCCTCCCTGGCCCCCAGCCCCAGGCCCCGGGGTCGCCTCCCTGGCCCCCGGCCCCCAGCCTCCATGGTCTCCTCCCTGGCCCCAGCCCCAGGCCCCGGGGTCGCCTCCCTGGCCCCCGGCCCCCCAGCCTCCATGGTCTCCTCCCTGGCCCCCGGCCCCAGGCCCCGGGGTCGCCCCCCCACCAGTGGACGCCTGGGGGCTGTGGCTGTGCTTTTCCCGGGACGAGTGACACCACCTGGCCCTGCAGGTGGGACCAGACCTGCACAGGGCGAGTGGTGGCCCAGGCGTGGCTCTGGGCCAGGGGATGGGCTGTGGAGGCCTGGGCCAGCCCTGGGCGGGGCAGGGTTGCCCTGGCGGCCCCCGGGCAGCGTGGGGAAGACTCCAGGAGGGAGCTGCGTCATGGCCAAAACGAGAACCACATGCTGGGCCTGGCCGGCGCCCAGGCCCCACAGCCCGCAGCGTCCTCGCTGCCCCGGCTCCCAGCCTTCCCGGCACAGCTGCGGGTCCGTGGGGGTCCGGCCTGCGGGCGGTGCCAGGGGTTCAGGGCTGGGGAGGCTGGGGCCGGCTATCCCCAGATGTCCCCACGGGACCCCTGCTGGGCCAGGGGTAGGGCGTCTGGATTTGCAAAGCAGCCGGGAGCTGGCACCGGCATGAACACCAGATGACGGCGGCTCCCGTGCCACCCCGCCCTACCAGAGCCGCCCTCCCACAGTGGGCGGAGCCGGCCCCAGGTCCTGCAGCTCACGGACACCGACCGGGGTGTTGGCAACGCCCAAGACAGCTGTCAGGCCTCCCCGGCTCGGACTCTGAGTCCAGGTGCCCGGCACACGGCCTGCCCCTCGTACCTGGATGGACACGGCTGTCTCCCTCTAAGCCCATGTCCCTGCCAAGGGCCACACCTGGAGCCCTGCCCGGACAGCGTGGGGGAAGGGGCCCAGCGTGGGAGCAGCCACGGCTGTGGCCTTGATCAGGGCCAGGCCAGGCCCCACCTGGCCATGGGCCCCAGCCAGGGCCCAGCTCCGCCACGCTCCTGGCTCGGGAGGCTCAGAGACCTGTCAGCGACGCCGGGGCCGGGAGCCCTGCAGGAATCAGGCCCTGGGGTCAGTGTGCGTCTCGGCCCGCGGGAAGCTGAGCAGGTCCGCGGCAGCCTGGCCGCTCACGCCCCGGGGTGGACGCCGAGGGACACGGGGCGGGCTCAGGCCGCGGGTGCCGTCGGGGTGGACACCGAGGGACGCGGGTGACCCCTTTGTGAAAAGCTGGGCCTGGGAGAGCCTTCTCCGGAGAGTCAGGAAGGCCGCTGCTGGCCGCTGGCCACCCTCGAGGCCCACGGTGCCTGTCCCAGACGGAGGCTCAGACGGGGAGGCGGACATGCCCAGCCGTGTGGCACCCCTGCCGTGGGGACGGAGTCCCGGTCCACGCCACACCTGGGAGCTGGGGCCTGGCAAACAGCCGGCCAAGTGGCCAGCGGGGGGTCTGTGCCCCTCCTGGCTGCGTGACACTCAGTGCTGGCCAGCAAGACACGTTTTTTCTGGCGCCGGGGCTGGCAGCTCCAGGGTTGGGCCTGTCCTGTCCTTGGTGCCTTCTCCCTGCTGCACCCTCCGAGGTCAGAGGGCAGCGCACGGCCCGCCCAGCCCCCGTCCTATCCCCAAGCCTGTGGGGACGCTCTGGGCCCAGGCCTGGGGTCTCCGCCCACCGAACTCCGGGGCAGGCTTCCGGCCCCCACGCGATGGCCCGGCTGGCCAGGGCGCGGCTCTACCCACCACGCGGGAGCGTCCGTGTGGTGCCCGTGCTGCAGGTGCCTGCACGTGGAGTCCCCATCTGGACTTCAGAGGTGGTCACCACAGCCCAGGGGCCAGGGCGGACCCTGACATGGGACTGAGCACAGCAAGGACTCCCTCTGGGGCCTGGACAATCGTGGGGCTGGGGCTGCCCAAGACCCCTGGACTGCAGAGCACGTGTGATGCCAGGGCCACGGGGCAGGGGTGACGCCAGGAACACAGGGCACGTGTGACGCCAGGGCCACGGGGCAGGGGTGACGCCAGGAACACGGGGCACGTGTGACACCAGGAACACGGGGCACGCGTGGCCCAGGGACTGCAGAGCCCCCCGAGCAGCCAGCAGAGCGGAGCCCTGGGCTCATCCCGTGCCTGCGCTTGGGGCTGAGCAAGCAGCAGAGGTGGGCGCGTGGATCTTTCTGGAGTGTCAGTCCCCGATGGTTCTCCCTGTGGGGTGGGGACTCACCTGCTTCTCTGGCCCTCGGCTGCCTTTGGGGCAGGAGCACCCGACACTGCCTGCTGGCTGCCGGCTGTCAGCACCAAGGTCTGGCCTGTCGCTCACCCACGTGTGAACCTGTCACTCACACGTGTGTGGGCCTGTCACTCACCTGTGTGTGGGCCTGTCACTCACCCACGTGTGAACCTGTCACTCACCTGTGTGTGAACCTGTCACTCACCCGTGTGTGGGCCTGTCACTCACCCGTGTGTGAACCTGTCACTCACCCGTGTGTGGGCCTGTCACTCACCTGTGTGTGAACCTGTCACTCACCCGTGTGTGGGCCTGTCACCCATGTGTGTGAACCTGTCACTCACCTGTGTGTGGGCCTGTCACTCCCCCACGTGTGAACCTGTCACTCACCTGTGTGTGGGCCTGTCACTCACCCATCTGTGAACCTGTCACTCACACGTGTGTGGGCCTGTCACTCACCTGTGTGTGAACCTGTCACTCACCCGTCTGTGAACCTGTCACTCACCTGTGTGTGAACCTGTCACTCACCCGTGTGTGAACCTGTCACTCACCCGTGTGTGGGCCTGTCACTCACCTGTGTGTGAACCTGTCACTCACCCGTCTGAACCTGTCACTTCCCTGTTTGTGAACCTGTCACTCCCCTGTGTGTGAACTTGTCACTGCCCCGTGCATGGGCCTGTCACTCACCCGTGTGTGGGCCTGTCACTCCCCCAGGTGTGAGCGTCTGACTGACGTGGAAACCACAGAGCAGTGACGGGCGCGGGGGCCCTTTGTGGGAGTGGAAGCTGCTCTGGCACTGACGCCATGGCCTCCCGGTGCTTGGGGGTCTCTCGGTGGAGCCGGCGAGCTCACCCCTCAGCGTGGGGCTCAGAGCCGGGCAACGCACAGACGGCAGCGGTGTGGCTAGGGCGGGGCCTCCTCCACACGGCTGTGAGGGGCTCTGCTGACCACAGGCCCGGGATGGCCCCGGCGAAACCCCTGCCAGGGCTGAGCAGCGCCCCGTGGGGAAGGGTCCCTGGCAGGAAGGCGCCAGGCCCAGCCCTGAGCCCAGTGGGTGCCTTGGGGTCCCCGGCTTGAGAGGGTGCTGGTTGTGGCAGGTGCAGTGGGCGGAGCTGGGAGGGACTTGGCCAGAGGACACAAGACAGGGCCCCGGGCAGGAGGCTCCCAAAGCCCCCGGGGCAGACCCCACAGGACACGGGAGGACTGGGGGCCCAGCCCAGAGCACAGGGAACTGGGGATCTGAACCATGCCCGGGGGCCTCGGGACGCCGGGGAGCGGTGTCCAGGGCTGGACACTGGTACATATCAATGGCCGGGGAGGGGCACCCAGGGCCCTGGCCCACAGGACAGACCCGGGCAGATGGGAGGGGGACAGGAAGGGGCGGGGCCTGGAGGAGCAGCTGCGGGGAGAGTCAGCGCGGCCTGATGGGGAGCAGCTGTGGCCAGGGCAGCCAGAGGAACGCATTCCCCACGCGCTGAGGTCATCCGGCAGATGGACAACGTCGCTGAGGGGGCAGCTCGGCACCGGCCAGCACGCAGCCTCCTCCAGAAACCCCGGGCTTCCTCCGGCAGTGGCCGCGCGCCAGCCCCACGGCACAGGGTCCGCCCGGCTCAGCCCCACCCCTCCAGCGCCCCACCCCCACCCCTGCCCAGCTCCGTGCAGGTGTCCTCGGCTCGTCCCCGGCTGTCCTCGCCTGTGGCTTGAGAGCGGACGCTGGGGCTTATGGGTCAGTGCCGGGACGCCTGGGAAAAGGACCCCCAGCCAGCACAGGCTGCTGCCGTCTACGCGGGTCTATGGCAGGCGCTTCTCCTTCATCATCTTGTGGAAGTGGGGTCCGGCAGGGAGGGGGTGCTTGCTCTGCAGCCAGGGGCCCGGCAGGCACCCCGTCCCCCCGCACAGCTGCGTCCACGTCACCGCATTTCCTCCCGCTGCACCCCTGCCTCTCGGGGTCATGGGAAGGCTCCCCACCTCCCTCACGCAGGCGAGGCAGGTGCAGCAGCCGCCACTCACACAGCGTGGCCTCGGGGGCTGTGGCACCTGCCTCTTGGGAGCTGGACGTGGGCATTTTGGTGGCCTCACCTGGCCCTGTGGCTGGGACAAGGGGCCAGCCCGCCCGGGCCACCGGGGCCACCGGCCACGCCCCCGCCCCTCTCACAGCAGCCCCGTCTCCGCCTGACTAGCCGGCGGGCGGCGGGGCCGTGTTCCTTCCCGGTGCTGGTCACTGGGCGTCACTGGTCTTAGACCAGCATCCTGCCCCAGCAGCGGGGTCACGGGGCTTGCAGTCCTGTCACCAACAGTGTCCCCGCGCTTCTCTGACGCTCGTGTCACTGACTTGATCTTAAGTGCAAGAAAAGCTGACGGTGATGACAGCATCGTGTGCATCGAGAGCCGTGTTCCCTGTAGCACGACATGCAGCTCCCACGCGTGTTCCCCATGGTCACGACATGCAGCTCCCACATGTGTTCCCCATGATCATCAGATGCAGCTCCCACACCTGTTCCCATGATCATCACAGGCAGCTCCCACGTGTGTTCCCCGTGATCATGGTACGCAGCTCACACACGTGTTCCCCATGATCAGGACATGCAGCTCACACGTGTGTTCCCCACGATCACATGCAGCTCCCACGTGTGTTCCCCATGATCAGGACATGCAGCTCCCACGCGTGTTCCCCATGGTCATCACATGCAGCTCGCACACGTGTTCCCCATGATCATCACACGCAGCCCCCACGTGTGTTCCCCATGATCGTGACACGCAGCTCCCATGTGTGTTCCCCATGATCATGGCATGTAGCTCCCACATGAGTTCCCATGATCATGGCATGCAGCTCCCACGTGTGTTCCCCATGATCATGGCATGCAGCTCCCACGCGTGTTCCCCATGATCACATGCAGCTCCCACGCGTGTTCCCCATGATCAGGACATGCAGCTCCCACGTGTGTTCCCCATGATCATCACACGCAGCCCCCACGTGTGTTCCCCATGATCGTGACACGCAGCTCCCACGTGTGTTCCCCATGATCATGGCATGCAGCTCCCACGCGTGTTCCCCATGATCATGGCATGCAGCTCCCACGCGTGTTCCCCATGATCATCACACGCAGCTCGCACACGTGTTCCCCATGATCATCACACGCAGCCCCCACGTGTGTTCCCCATGATCGTGACACGCAGCTCCCACGCATGTTCCCCATGATCACATGCAGCTCCCACGTGTGTTCCCCATGGTCACGACATGCAGCTCCCACGAGTGTTCCCCGTGATCAGGACATGCAGCTCCCACGCCTGTTCCCATGATCATCACAGGCAGCTCGCACACATGTTCCCCATGATCACATGCGGCTCCCACGCGTGTTCCCCGTGATCAGGACATGCAGCCCCCACGTGTGTTTCCTGCGGTGGGATCTGGTGGCTGCCGTGGGGCGTCCTTGTCAGGTTTTCCCTGCTGCAGCGAATGCTGCTGGTGACACCGCCGACGCGGGCCAGGTTCCTGCCGCTGCGCTGCGGTCACGGAGGCCACCCGTCCCACACGTAATCCTGCAGGAATCTCGCTGGATTCCGTCTGAAATCCCTCCCCGGGGCTCTGCCGCTTCCCTGGCGGCCGTGCCTGTCTGACTTCCTCGTGTGTCCCACGTCAGGCCTTGGTGTGACCTCCCCCGCTCCGCGGATCAGTTTCGGGTTTTCCGTCTTCCTCGGGGCGGGAGGTCAGGAAAACACCGGCCCCCGGCGGGCCTGGCGCCTGGCCCGGCTGCCTGCTCCGGCTCACCGCTCATGGCCCTTCCAGCCCTGCACCCGTGCACGTGTGTGCTCCCCCCAGGGCCTCCGCGCCCGGCCCCACCCAGCCCACGTCCCGGGCAGCTCCCAGGCCCCGCAGCAGGGCCTCGGCCTCGTGGGACGCCCTCAGCGGGGCTCCGGGGGTGGGGTGGGGACAAAGGGCTTCTGTTGATTTCATTCTGCAAACACAGTCATTTCTCCTTCTCACTGTTTGTTCTGCACTCAGTAATTTCTGGTTGTAGCCTCCTAATTCCCTCTTTTTGTCTTAATATTTGTTCCTTTATTTTTATCTACTTGAGAGGCAGGCAGGGCGCGAGACCTTGCATCCGCTGGCTCACTCCCCGAAAGCCCGCGCAGTCGGGGCTGGGCCAGGCGCGGCCAGGAGCTGGGAGCGCCATCCGGGCCGCGCTGCGTCTCCACCTGCTGCTCTCCCAGGCCACTAGCGGGGCGCTGCTCGGACGTGGAGCAGCTGGGCCTGGAGCCTGCACCCCGACCCAGGTGCTGCGCCCCGCCCCTCTCCACAGCCCCGAGGAGGGCCGGGCCCACAGGAGGCCCGGGTCCCGGTGTGTTTCCGGCTTCACCTTAGGGACCACAACACAGGCCTGGGCTTCTGCGTGGCTCAGCGCGGGTTGGAGTACAACCAACCTGGACCACACGAGGAGTCTTAACGCGTCTCTGCGTGTGCGGGGTGTGGGCCCAGCCCTGCCCCAGCCAGGGTCAGTGAGTGCAGCCCCAGCCCTGCCCGCAGTCCACGCCCAGGCCCCTCTCTGGTCTCGTGCCCTGGGGTTCTGACTCATGGTCCCCGGGGTTTCCGGGGGACAGGGTGAAAGGTCGCCCTGCTCCGGAGTCTTCTCTCTGCTCTCAGGTGACACCGAGGGCTGCAGGGGGGACTCCTGGCCGTGCTGACCCTCACCCTCCTCTGCCTCCCAAGCTGCAGGCAAAGATGCGAGGTCCCCTCAAGTGACCGCTCTGCCCCTGTGACACGGACACTGCCCTGCCCTGCGTGTCCCGTGTGCTCTCATGGGCTCAGGGGCACAAGGGGAAGGGGCACGGGGGGATGGGGGACACAGGGATGCAGGCTTAGGGACACGGGGGACAGAGGGACAGAGGGACACGGGGCACAGGGGCAGGGGCTCAGGTGCATGGGGGACAGAGGGACAGAGGGACACGGGGCACAGGGGGCAGGGGCTCAGGCGCATGGGGGATGGGGCAGAGGGGGGCGGGGCACGGGGGGCAGGGGCTCAGGGACACAGGGGACAGGGGGCAGGGGCTCAGGGACACAGGGGACAGGGGCAGGGGCTCAGGCGCACGGGGGTCGGGCCGAGACTCCAAAGGGAAGGCCCGGTGCCAGAGCCGGTGCTGGCGGCCACCCGGCTTCCGCCGTCTGCGGGGCAGGGGCTGCTGGGTCGGCCAGGCTCTGCGCAGGCCAGTGGCCCTCAGGGGCAGCAGCTGCCCGGCGGCCTCTGTGAAGGTGCCGCCCCTCTCACCCCAGCACCCAGCCGGGAGTCGGGGCCATGGCGGCAGCGTGAGGAGCGGCCGTGGGGATGGGGAGTGGGGGCGTGGGGTGTGGGCAGGGTCAGCGTGTCCACAGCCCTCCCTGGCCGCCAGCTGGAGGGTGTCCGTGCTCCTGCTGGCTCTGGGCTGACCCACATTCCCCCGACCCAGTGGAAAGTAGGCCAGTGGCAGGCTGGAGTCGGCGCCGCCGGCCAGGCCACAGGCGCATTCAGATTTTCCAGGCTGGGAAGTCCTGCCGGGGAGGCCAGGAGCGGCAGAGGGTGGGCCGCCGCCCCTCCCCCAGACCCCCTGCCTGTCCTGGCGCCCACCCTCCGGCCTCCCCTGTATCCTCCACTCTCCCCCGCACCCCACCCCCTCTGGCCTGCACAACAGCCCCTGCCCTGGGGACCACAGGAGAACCCCCAAAACTCACCCCGAATGATGGGGTGAGGCCGGGCCCCCGGTGCAGGCTCTGTAAGGGTGGGAGGTGGCCTCTGCCTGCCCCCCCGGACCTGCCTGGGCTCAGAGGCACCGGCAGCACCCAGGGCTTGCTGGCCCCAGCTCGTGGGGCTCTGGGAGCAGCGGCTGAGGCCACCCAGGGAGGCACTCAGACTCCCTCAGCCACACACACACACACACACACACAACATACACACACACGCACAACATACACACACACACTCACATTCACACACACACAGACACAAACACTGACACAATCACACACACACAACATACACACGCCCACACACTCACATTCACACACAGACACACAATCACACACACAGACACAAACACTGACACACACAATCACACACACACTCACACTGACACACAATCACACACACACTCTCGAACTCACACGCTCACACACATGCACACACACAACATACACAGCACACACATTCACACACTCACAGTCACACACAATCACTGACACACAATCACACACACACTCGAACTCACACTCATGCTCACACACACGCACACACGCAACATGCACATGCACACACATTCACACACACTCACACAGACACAGACACAAACACTGACACACACATTCACACACACAGACACAAACACTGACACAATCACACACACTCACACAGACACAAACACTGACACACAATCACACACACACACTCGAACTCACACACTCACATGCTCACACACACACACGCACACTCCTGCCACCAGCACAGATGTGTGGGAGGGGCTGCAGTTCAGGCCGCCCAGCTCACACCAGGCCTTGCCACCCTGTTCTAGGGAGGACGCTTCCTGGTGGTCTGATTGGAACCCGACAGCACACGACCTGCCCCCCAGGAGGCAGGAGCACAGGATCCCCCCCCAGGAGGCAGGAGCACAGGGCCCTCCCCAGGAGGCAGGAGCACAGGGCCCTCCCCCCCAGGAGACAGGGGCACAGGGCCCTCCCCTCCCCCCCCAGGAGACAGGGGCACAGGGCCCTCCCCCCCAGGAGACAGGGGCACAGGATCTCCCCCCAGGAGGCAGGAGCACAGGGCCCCCCCCCAGGAGGCAGGAGCACAGGATCCCCCCCTCCCCCCCAGGAGACAGGGGCACAGGGCCCTCCCCTCCCCCCAGGAGACAGGGGCACAGGACCCTCCCCTCCCCCCCCAGGAGGCAGGAGCACAGGATCCCCCCCCAGGAGACAGGGGCACAGGGCCCTCCCCTCCCCCAGGAGACAGGGGCACAGGACCCTCCCCTCCCCCCCCAGGAGGCAGGAGCACAGGATCCCCCCCCAGGAGACAGGGGCACAGGGCCCTCCCCTCCCCCAGGAGACAGGGGCACAGGGCCCTCCCCTCCCCCCCCAGGAGGCAGGAGCACAGGATCCCCCCCCAGGAGACAGGGGCACAGGGCCCTCCCCTCCCCCAGGAAGCAGGGGCACAGGGCCCTCCCCTCCCCCCCCAGGAGGCAGGAGCACAGGATCCCCCCCCAGGAGACAGGGGCACAGGGCCCTCCCCTCCCCCAGGAAGCAGGGGCACAGGGCCCTCCCCCCCAGGAAGCAGGGGCACAGGGCCCTCCCCCCCCCAGGAAGCAGGGGCACAGGGCACTTTGAAGGGGGCTAATCCTGGCTTGTTTCTCACTCATGTCCACATCCAGTGGTGGCCCAGGGTCCTGGGCACGGGGCCCCTGCTGGACTCTGCCTGGAGAGCTGCCTGGTCCACCCATGGCCATTGGAAGGGACGTCAGGGCCACACGGGGCCAGGCCTCCGCCTGCCCACAGCGGGGAAGACACGGGGCACCCTGCCCACCTCCGCCCCAGGCTCCTCAGTCTTTGTCTTGCCCCCTGGGCCAGCTCCTCCATGCCCCTGGGCCCTGGCTGGGCTGGGCGGGTCAGCTCTGACCACCCGGCCACTGCCCGAGAGGGCTGGGGGCCATTTAAGACACGGCACACGGGCTCTACAAGCCACAGGTCCCACAGGCTGCCGGGCAGCCCCTCGGCACCTCTGTAAGGGGCTCCCGGGGTCGGCCAGGCTGTGCCTCTGCCTACCGCCCATCCTGGGGCGTTGCACCTGCGTGTGGAGCCCAGCTCCCAGGACCAGGGGAGGTCGGCAGCTGACCGCCTGCTCATGTCTCTGGGATTTCTGGTTTTTTTCCCCTCTATTTTTAAAAAAGTATTTGTTTAGTGGCGGGCATCTGGCAGTGATTAGGACACTGTTTGGGCTGGTGGCATCCCTCGCCGAGTGCCAGGGCTCAGTCCTGGCTCTGTGCCCGATTCCAGCTCCCGGGAGGCTGCCAGCGCCGCGGGGGACCCGGACAGGGCTCCCGGCTCCCGGCTTCGGCCTGGCCCAGCCCCAGCTGTGTTGGGCATGTGGGGAGTGGACTAGCCCATGGGACGTCTCTGTCTCTCAAACAAATATATGTTTGAAATACTTAAAATAAATATTACATAAAATTATATTTAACATTGTTATTTACTTGACACACAGAGCTCTGATCCACTGGCTCACCCCCCAGTGCTGCAGCAGCTGGGCTGAAGCTCCGTCCAGGGCTCCCGTGGGTGGCCGGGACCCCACGACCTCAGCCACTCCCGCTGCCTCTCAGGGCATGAGTTGGCAGGGAGCTGGAATCGGGAGTGCGCCAGGACTCGAACCCAGACCTCTGATGTCTTTTTTTTTTTTAAGATTTATTTGTTTATTTGAGAGGTAAAGAGAGAGGTCTTCCATCTGCTGGTTCACTCCCCAGATGGCCACAACAGCCGAGCTGCACTGATCCGAAGCCAGGAGCCAGGAGCCTTCTCCAGGTCTCCCATGTGGGCGCAGGGACCCAAGGAACTGGGCCATCTTCTGCTGCTTTCCCAGGCCACAGCAGAGAGCTGGATCGGAAGAGGAGCAGCCGGGACTCGAACTGGCGCCCTCGTGGGATGTCGGCGCTGCAGGTGGAGGCCCCGCCTGCTGGCCACAGCACCGCTGCAGTGTGCCGGCCCCGCGGCCGGGCTGATCGCCTGCTCCAGTTTTCCCTGCAATGCACCGCACTCTACCGTCTCCTGCAGGCCTTCTGACTTTTTCTTTTTTGTGGAAAACTGGACATTTTGCTCTAACATTTGCGGCTCTGGAAGGCAGACGTCTGCTTTCTCGGCGCTGTTTGTGCTGTTTGTGATGAACGGCGCCCCGGGCCGTCTCCGTGCCAGGGCCGCAGGGACCGGCTGAGTGTGCCCGGCTTCCCTGAGCCAGCACCTTCCCCTGGGCAGGTGCCCTCGCTCCCACCCCCGCACGCGCAGCCGCCTCTGAAAGTCCTCACTGTCTCGGGAGGGAGGGGCCCAGCCCCTGCGAGCCTCCGCGGTCGCTTCTGCGGGGGTGGGGCTGCGGCGCTGGGCAGCGCAGGTGACCACTGCCCCTTCTGCCTGTGACTACGGGCTGACCGAGCCCAGGTGTCTGCAGGGCAGGGCCCTCTCTGCCACCCTGGCACCCACAAGCTTTGAGGCTGCTCCACAAACAGGGGCCCGGCTGGCCGCGCAGGGCCACGGGGAGCGGCCGCCCCGCTGAGAGCTGGGCCCGGCAGAACAAACCCAGGGTTCGAGCCAAGGCTCCCTGGGACGCTGCAGTCCTTGGACAGAGCCAGAAGTCCCCGCGGCTCCTACAGGCAGAACGCACCCGGGGGCCCCGCCTGGGCCTCCCGCCCGCCCCGCCGCGTCCTCTCTGGGGCCCCACGTCTTCTCCGGGCTGTCACCACTGCCGCTGTCCTCTGTTCTGACGTCCGCTCCCAGGATTTCTTCCAAGCGACCAGCGCTCCTGATGACCTGCGGGGACCTTAATGTCGTCTCTGGGGTCTTTTTGGACAGAGCATGTTTTCTTCCCGGGCCACACGTGTCAGCCCCTGCCTGCGGCTGCAGGGTCCCCGTGAGACGTCAGCGTTACTCCGGCTCCTGGCCGGCTGCATGCGTCCGCCTGCTCCATACAATGGTCTCAGTGGTCTCGGCGAGGCCCTGCTGTAGGTTCTCTGCTGTGTCCCGTGCAGCCCCTCGGCTGGGTGGCCCCGGTCTCCCACCAGCCCTGGGAGACTGCAGACGCCGCCAGTCCATCCTCCTGGAGGCCCGGGTGCCTCCGCTTGCACAGCCGGAGCTGCCCAGGCCTCCGGGTCTCTGTCCACTTCTCATCACCCGCTTCTCTGTCCTGGACGGCTCCACGGCCTCTGTGGCCGACTGCCTTTTTTTTATTTTTATTTTTTGACAGGCAGAGTAAACAGTGAGAGAGACAGAGAGAAAGGCCTTCCTTCCCTTGGTTCACCCCCCAAATGGTTGCTACAGTCAGTGTGATGCGGCCGGTGCACTGCACTGATCCGAAGCCAGGAGCCAGGTGCTTCTCCTGGTCTCCCATGGGGTGCAGGGCCCAAGCACTTGGGCCATCCTCCACTGCCTTCCCGGGCCACAGCAGAGAGCTGGCCTGGAAGAGGGGCAGCCGGGACAGAATCCGGCGCCCCAACCGGGACTAGAACCTTGTGCCGGCGCCGCAGGTGGAGGATTAGCCTAGTGAGCCGCGGCGCCAGCCAACTGCCTTTTTTTAAATAAAGACTTTATTTATCACCGCCGGGGAAGCCTCACCAGGTTGTCCACCGCCTCACCGACAGCTCCCTGGCCCTGCCTGTGCTGGGCGGCGCCTCCCAGAGCTGGGGGCTGGGCTGGGCTGGGCAGGGGCCCTGCTGTGCTGTGGGGGCGGAGTAACCCGGCAGGTGTTCCCCGGGGCCCTGGGAGGTGGGTGCCCTAAGCCCCACACAGGTGCTTCTGTTCGGAATCCAAGAGCTTGGGCCTGATGCTGGGTTGCTGGGAGGCGGTGGGGATGAAACCCAGCCCCTCGGTCGGGTGGAGCTCCGTCAGCGCACAGAACTACGGCTGAGGAGGGGGCGGAGAGTGGCTGTGTGGGTTCCTGGCCCGCCCACCCCCTGGGATCAAACATTTCTCCCCCTCCCCCCAGCTTCGGCCCTGCCTCTGCCCACTTGGGCCTTTGGGCGGGGCCAGCAATTGGGAGGGGTCTCTCAATAAAGTTTTAAAAGAAAAAAAGAGATTTTATTTATCTGAAAGGCAGAATTGAGAGGTCGTCCATCCGCTGGTTCACTCCCCGAACGGCTGCAATGGCCAGAGTGCACCCATCTGAGGCCAGGAGCCAGCAGTCCCATCCGGGTCTCCCCCGCGGGTGCAGGGTCCGAGGACTCGGGCCATCTGCTGCTGCTTTCCCAGGCCACAGCAGAGCTGGATCGGAAGTGGAGCAGCCGGGACTTGAACCGGTGCCCACACGGGATGCCAGCAGCGTAGGTGGGGGCTAACCCGCTGTGCTTCCACGCCCGGCCCCTCAGCCCCTTAACTGATAAAATTCGGGACGCCCCACTCTGGCTGCAAGAGCTGGCTCGGTCTCCAGGACAGTGAAGAGGCTGGTTTGGGGACACGCTGAGCTCTTGGTTCCCTGCCCCGGGATCCCGGGGTCTGAGGGTGGACACGAGACCCCGTGGGCCTGCCCCTGAGGGGCCGGGCACTGCTGCACGGAGGAGAGAACATCTGTGTCCAGAGCTGGCCCCCCCGCTCACCAGGCACAGCTGGGGCCCCTCTGTGAGTCGGTCAGGGGCAGGTGCTGGGTTTGCTGGCCAGGCCGCAGCGGCCACGCTCATGGAGGCTGGGCCAGAGGACAAGGGCCCCACACTGCTGGGCGAGCTGAGAGCGGGCGGGGACGGGCGCTCGGGACCCTGCTGCCCGCAGCCCACCAGGCTCTGCTGGAGAGAAGCCTGGGTCCAGCGTGGGGCAGGGTTGGGGCCGGGGCCTGTGGGGCAGCTGTGGACGTCCCCTGGAAGTGGTCCAGCATCTGCCCTCAGCCCTGATGGCCCCGTGCGCCGCGGCCGGCTGCAGCGACTCCCGGCGGCTTCACCCGCAGCCGTAGCTGCCCCATCACAGCCAAAACTAGGACGTGGTGGGGCTGGCATGGGCCGGGGGCCGGGCCGCGGACGCTGGGGCCACAAAGCCCTTGAGGGCAGAGGCAGCCTCTGGGGAGCATGCGTGTGCAGCAGCCGCGTGTTGGCAGCAGTGAGGCCGCTGAGGCCTGTGGGGTGAGCCGGGGAGCAGAGGGGTGGGTGCCCGTGTGGGCAGACCGGGGAGGGGCCACAGAGGGCCTGCCGTTTGCAGCCGAGCAAGGCTCCTCACCCCCTTGGCTCACATGGACCCCTCGCCCACGCCCTGCTGTGCACCCTGGGTGGCACAAGCCCCAGCTCGCCGTCCCCTCTTGTGTCCACCCCTGTCCCGTCCGCCACTCATACTGTGCTCGCCCAACAGGGCAGGGTCAGGGACGGGGCTGCCGGCCGGGGCCTGGGCTGGCAGCGCCCTTCCCTGGAAACCGCCTGGGCACAGAGGCCAGGGAGTGACCTCCAGGAAGGCCCCGTCCTCAGAGGACCCCGGCAGCAGTGTCGGCGAGTTAAACAACCGCCCATTCAACGGCAGACTCCTGCCTGCAAAGCGCACCCTGCACCGAGTGCGCCGCTCAGGCCCCTGGCTGCGATGCAGGCGGGACTCCTGGGGAGGGGGTGGGGCACCCTCAGGGGGGCCGGGCCGCCCTGGCGTACGCAACAGGAGCTGGGGCCATGAAAGCATAGGTCATCCGAGGTCAGCCAGGCTCCTCCCGAGACCCCCAGCCCAGCCCAAGGGACCGCAGACCCCAGAACTAAGCCCACCTGTCCCCACCCCAGGCCTCCCCTGTGCCTCTCTCCATGGTCCACTTAGCCTGACCACTTGGCAACCCCAGGCAGATGGACCCCCTGCATCTGCCAACTCCCTGAGGCCACGCAGGCTGCTGGACACAGGGTGGGCCGGGCCTGGGTGGCCCCCGGTGAGGGCTCCCCACCTCCACTGCAGTGGGGTCATCTCCTGCTGCCTTTCTCTGGCTGGGGCCCGCCCCTCCGTGGCCTCCACGGCCAAGCGGGCACCCGAGGCCCAGCTCAGACAGCACAGAGCGGCCGGCTGCTGCCCCTCCCTGGCTCTCCCAAGAGCACCCCTGGCTCTGGGTCTCTGCTGGGCTGCTGTGGGGGCCGAGGCCCCTCCCCGCCCCGCAGGCAAGGGCGGGACGCCATCTGTCTTCTGTTAAGCGAGACGCCAGGATTCCTACGACATGGGCTGTGCCACTTCTGCCTGCAGCTGCTCTGCTCCTGTGGTGAGAGGTGGGGAGGCAGAGAGCACGGGGAGCCAGGACCCGCACCCGGGAGGACTCACACGGGGAGCACGGGGAGCCCTGGACCCGCACCCGGGAGGACTCACATGGGGAGCACGGGGAGCCCCGGACCCGCACCCGGGAGGACTCACATGGGGAGCACGGGGAGCCCCGGACCCGCACCCGGGAGGACTCAGCACGGGGAGCCCTGGACCCACACCCGGGAGGACTCAGCACGGGGAGCCCTGGACCCGCACCCAGGAGGACTCACATGGGGAGCACGGGGAGCCCTGGACCCACACCCGGGAGGACTCAGCACGGGGAGCACAGGGAGCCCCAGACCCACACCCGGGAGGACTCAGCATGGGGAGCACAGGCGCCCACACTCCCGGGAGGACTCAGCATGGGTAGCCCCGGACCCACACCCGGGAGGACTCAGCATGGGGAGCACGAGGAGCCCTGGACCCACACTCCCAGGAGGACTCAGCATGGGGAGCCACGGACCCACACCCCCAGGAGGACTCAGCACATGTGGAGCACGGGGAGCCCTGGACCCACACCCCCAGGAGGACTCAGCACGGGGAGCCCCAGACCCACACCCGGGAGGACTTAGCACGGGGAGCCCTGGACCCACACTCCCGGGAGGACTCAGCACGGGGAGCACAAGCGCCCACACTCCCGGGAGGACTCAGCATGGGGAGCCCCGGACCCACACCCCCAGGAGGACTCAGCATGGGGAGCACGGAGAGCACAGGCGCCCACACCCCCAGGAGGACTCAGCATGGGGAGCCACGGACCCACACCCCCAGGAGGACTCAGCACGGGGAGCCCCGGACCCACACCCGGGAGGACTTAGCACGGGGAACACAGGACCCACACTCCCGGGAGGACTCAGCACACGTGGAGCACGGGGAGCACAGGCGCCCACACTCCTGGGAGGACTCAGCACGCCTGGAGTGCTCTCCCCAGTCCTCCCTGGCTCACGAGCACCCACATTCCAGCTCCGGCCCGGGCCTGAGTCTACACGGGTGCCGTGCGTTTGTTTGAAATACGGGTTAGATCATCTGTGTTGTCTGCGCTCTGCTCTGGCGGCCGCCTCCTCCCCGAACACACAGAGCGCGCACGGTCAGGATGTGCTTTGTTTAGACTTGAAGGGTCTTGGATTGAGCAAGGCTCCCCCACCCCCGCCGGGGCTCCGCCAACTCCAGCCTGGGTCGCCTGACCCAGGGGAGGGGCTGGGGGAGCCGGGCCAGCCTCCCGCCTGGGCCCTGAAGCCCTGCCCTCCCGTGTGTCCCCCCCACCCCGCCGCAGCTGCTCCCGCGCTGTCGCTGTCGGTCAGGTCGCCCGAGAGGCAACGGTCAAGCGGAGACCCAGCGGCCCCCAGTCCAGGGAGGCGGAGCCGGCGGCCCCGGGCTCGGTTCAGCTCACGGGAGACCGGGCAGGGCGCGGAGGAGCTGCGGGCGCAAGGGGCGGGGCCGGCAGAGCGGGGTGCGGCGGCGCCCCGGGGCAGTGAGCTCAGCCCGGAGCGCCTGTCTCCGCCCTCCTCCCCGCTGACATCTCCGCAGGCCCCGCGGACAGGAGGGGCTGCAGCCTCATTGGCCAGCGCGGGCGGCCGCTCCGGCATATATAGGACCTCCGGGCGCTCGCGGGCCGCCGCCGCCCTCCCCCGCCGCTGCTGTCGGGTGAGTACGGCGCCTCCGCCCGCGACGCGCAGGGAGACCCCGCGGGCTGCCCCCGGCGCCCGGGCTTGCGCGCGGTACCGCCTTGGCGGCGCCCATTGGTCCCCGCAGCCTCGCGCGCACGGCGCCCGTGGGGTCGGCGTCCGGGGAGCGGCTTGGGGAGTGCGGGCGCCTCCCAGCTCCGCAGCCCCAGTGCGCTGGGGGCCCCCGGTTGGCGCCAACCCCGCGCTCTCTGCCGCAGGCGATGGCAACTCCTCGGCCCGCCGCGCTGGGCACGGCTCTCTGCGCGCTTCTCCTGGCCACGCTCGGGCCCGCCTCCGGCCAGCCTCTGGGGGCAGAATCCCTCTGCACTGCCCGGTCGCTGGCCAGATACAGCCTCACCTTCACGGGCAAGTGGAGCCAGACAGCGTTCCCCAAGCAGTATCCCCTGTTCCGGCCTCCAGCACAGTGGTCCTCCCTGCTGGGTAAGGGCCGCCCCCCTACCCGACCCCAGGGCATGTGGGTGGTGATTCACGCCCCAGGGCGGGTAGGGGCTAGATGCTCACAGCACCGTCCCGGCGCAGCACTTCACAGTTTGGAGGGCACTCCTGCTAAGCACCTACTGTGCGAGGGCCCTGATGGGGTGGACGGCCAGCTGCCAGGCCAGGTGCGGCCGCAGGAGGTCGCCCTGGCGGCTCCCCGCCTTGTGTGTGGGGTGAGCCGGCGGCATCCGGTATCCGCGCTGGGGTAGCCCCGCCTCTGCTCACGGGCCCCCTGTCCCACAGGGGCGGCTCACAGCTCGGACTACAGCATGTGGAGGAAGGGCCAACACGTCAGCAACGGGCTGCGGGAGTTCGCGGAGCGCGGCGAGGCCTGGGCCCTGATGAGGGAGGTGGAGGCCGCGGGGGAGCGGCTGCAGAGCGTGCACGCGGTGTTCTCGGCGCCCGCCGTCCCCAGCGGCACCGGGCAGAGCACCGCGGAGCTGGAGGTGCACTCGCGGCACTCGCTGGTGAGCCTCGCCAGGGGGCTGGGCGGGGGGCGGGGGGCGCCCGGGGTCCCGCGGGCCTCACCCCGCGCCAACCGCTCCCAGGTGTCTTTCGTGGTGCGCATCGTCCCCAGCCCCGACTGGTTCGTGGGCGTCGACAGCCTGGACCTGTGTGAGGGGAGCCGCTGGCGGGAGCAGGTGGCCGTGGACCTGTACCCCTACGACGCCGGCACGGACAGCGGCTTCACCTTCTCCTCCCCCAACTTCGCCACCATCCCCCAGGACGCGGTGACCGAGGCGAGTGACCGGGCGAGGCCCTGCGCCCTCTTCCCAGGGTCCCCTGCACAGGGCCAAGGCTGGGCTGTTTTCCGCCCCCGTCCCTCGGGCCGCACGGGCTGGCACAAGCCGGCCTCTCGGCCCCCGCCGACGCGCTGCTGTCTCCCCAGATCACGTCCTCCTCGCCCAGCCACCCGGCCAACTCCTTCTACTACCCGCGGCTGAAGGCGCTGCCTCCCATCGCCACAGTGACCCTGGTGCGGCTGCGGCAGAGCCCCAGGGCCTTCGTCCCGCCTGCCCCAGACCTGGCCAGCAGGGGCAACGAGATCATGGACAGCCTGTCAGGTAAGCCCAGGTGCTCGCTGGTGTCACGCTGAGTCCGAGGGCCCCAAGCCCCTGCATCGTCATCCTGGCTCGGCCCGAGGGACGTGGCACAGGAGTCGGCACCTGAGCGACCCCCACGGTGACGCCGGCGCTGGCGGCCAGGTGGAGCTGGCTTTGAAAGGTGTGGTGTTGGGCTGCCCCAGCGGAGCACGAGCCCGAGCAGTCTCCACAGGGGAGCATGCAGGGGGCCGCCGTGTGCCGGGGCAGAGCCCTGCAGCCGAGAGTTTGCTGAGCCCAGCGCCAGCCGGGGCCTCGCTGGGGCAGGCACGGTGTCCCCGTCTGCCGGGTGCAGCCCGTGCCGGGGCTGCTCCCAGGGTTCAGGCTCAGAGTCGATGACAGAGTCCAGTATACCCGGGAGGGGGCAGGCAGGTGCCCTCCCAGACCCCCGTGTTGGCACTGCTGTCTGCACAGCTGCGGAGCCGTGGCCGGCACCTCCCCATGGTGCACTGCGGAGCCGTGGCCGGCACCTCCCCATGGTGCACTGCGGAGCCGTGGCCGGCACCTCCCCATGGTGCACTGCGGAGCCGTGGCCGGCACCTCCCCATGGTGCACTGCGGAGCCGTGGCCGGCACCTCCCCATGGTGCACTGCGGAGCCGTGGCCGGCACCTCCCCATGGTGCACCTGCGGAGCCGTGGCCGGCACCTTCCCTTGGTGCACCTGTGGAGCCATGGCTGGCACCTCCCCTTGGTGCACCTGCTGTGCACCTCCTGGACCCTGCCCTGGGTCCCGGGACAGCGCCAGGCAGCCCCTCGTGCGTGGGGAGGGCAGGCGGAGCCGTGGGGTGGGTTTGAGGCCCTGTGTGCCAGGAGGGCCGGGCTCAGTCATCTCCCCCGGAGGAGCTGGCTTCCACCAGATCCGGCCTCTCTGGGGGCCTCTGCCTGGCCCCCGAGTCAGGTCAGGGTCCGACAGGAAGGGGGCGCTCATGTGGCTGACGGAAACCTGCCCCTGGCCAGAGGCCGCGCCCGGCCTCCCCTGGCCCAGCCCTTGTCCTGCGGCTCTCACAGGGCAGCCCTGTGGCACTGGACAGCAGCACCGCCCCCACGCCAGCTCGGGTGGGGCTTGGTCTCTCGCGTGTTTGCCCGAGTGGACGCCCCATTCCAGATGCCCGGCACAGGCAGTGGACGCCACCACAGCAGTCTGGGGCAGGTGGTGCCGTGAGCTGAGCTCGAGGCCTGGGGAGGGGGGCAGGGGGCGGGGGCGTTGCAGGGGACAGGCCGAGGGGGAGAGGGCAGGAGGCAGATGGAGCGCCACGTTCAGAGTTCCTTCCGCAGCAGACGCCTCAGCTGCCTGACCTGGGGCCGACTGCTCGGCCACGGCTGCCCCGCCCCCGCCCCCGCCCCCGCCCCCGCCCCTGCACTCAGGCCCGCAGCCCTCCAGGCTCTCTGTCGGCTCCCACTGCACTGCCCCCGCGCTGGCCTCTCCAAAGGCTGGGCCTGTGACCCCAGGCAAGCTCCTGGCTTCCTGCTCCTCTGCTGGCCGCCGCTTGTCACTGGGACCCCCAGGTCCATCCGTGAGCCCCGCCCTCGCGCGCTGACCCGCCAGGGCTGGGGTGGCGTGCGGTGCACCAGCCGGCACTCGTACAGTCTAGAAGGTGATCCACCCTACACCGACCCCGCTGACTTAGGCACCGGCTGGGCCCCCCAGTGCTCGCCGCCGCCCGGGTCTGACCCGCTCCGTCCACAGGGCCCCAGGGGCTCCCGCAGCCTTGGGTGGGTGCCTGCTTTCCAGAAGCTCGCCCCGAGCGGGGCACCCTGGGCGGTGCGCCCACGCCTCCGTGTCTCCCCTGTGCTTGGCCCAGTTCCAGAGACGCCGCTGGACTGCGAGGTGTCCCTGTGGTCATCCTGGGGCCTGTGCGGAGGTCCCTGTGGGAAGCTGGGCTCCAGGAACAGAACCCGCTATGTGCGCGTGCAGCCCGCCAACCACGGGGACCCCTGCCCCGCGCTGCAGGAGGAGGCCGACTGTGTGCCCGACAACTGTGTCTAGGACCCTCCACCGGTGACAGCTGGCGGCCTGCAGGGGCCCCGCCCCTGCCCACGGAGCAGGCCCTCTGCGGGCAGGACTGGGGGGCTGCGGACAGGCCCTCGGCGCCCTGGGCCACCCCGAGTGAAGACCCTGTAATTTATTGCTGTCCTACCTGGGCAAGAGGACGACCCCCTCGCACCCCGGCCAGGAGCCGGCACCCACGTGGTGGTCAGATACCTCAGACCTGGCGCCAGGCCGCCCGGGGCCCACCCCGGGGTGAGGCTTCACCAAGCACGACCACCGGCAGCCAAGCAGGGACAAGAAATGAGCAGTACCAGAGCCTTCCCTCACGTTCTCACGTTCCAGAACCTTCCCTCGGGTTCTCACGTTCCAGAACCTTCTATCAGGTCCTCACGTTCTAGCTCTCCTATGTCAATGCCATTAAGAATAAAGATTTTGGAGGCTGGCCTTATGCTTAGCAGGCGAGCCGCCACCTGCAATGCCAGTAACGGGTGCCGGTTCAAGTCCCGGCTGCTCCACTTCCAACCCAGCTCCCTGCTAATGGCCTGGGAAAGCAGTGGAAGACGGCCTGGGTCCTTGGGCCCCTGCACCCGTGTCGGGGACCTGGATGAAGCCCCAGGCTCCTGGCTTCTGCCTGGCCCAGCCCTGACTGTTGTGGCCATTTGGGGAGTGAACCAGTGGATGGAAGACCTCTCTCTCTCTGTTACTCTTTCAAATAAATAAATCTTTTTAAAAAAGAATAAAGATATTTAGCACAAAAGAGATACAGATCTATAATCAAAGGAGTTAAATAAAACTCTTCAGTCTCACATTTCCATGGCACATAGAATGTCTGACTTCCAACACGCAAAGGAAGAAGTGTCGCCTGCCTTGTCCTCTGGGAGCGCTCGGGCAGCCACAGCCGGGAAAGGACGCCGTGCGCTAGTGCCTCCCCACTCAGGGCCAGGGCACCTTGCCGAAGGGACATGGGGCCCAGCTAGAGGGGCTGCCGCTGGCCACGGGCATCAGAGATCGTCAGATACAGAGCAGGTCATGAAGCATGGAGACACATGAGACGCCAGAGGTGGCTCGAAGGCACGGCCTGGCCGGGGCGGGGGGGCACACACCCTGGTGGACGAGACAGCAGGCAGAGACAGGCACAGTCTGGGGCCTGGGGTGGGGGGAGAACGCACACCCTGGTGGACGAGACAGCAGGCAGAGACAGGCACAGCCTGGGGGGGGGGGCGCACACGCAGCCCCCGTGTCCTGCACGCGCTCCAGTGCTGGTGGACAAGACAGCAGGCGGAGGACAGGCACGGGCTAGCAGGGACCCAGCGTGGGTCTCCGGTCACTCAAAGCAGGACCCCTGGACCCCTGAGCTTTGGGGTGAGCAGCGGCTGCTCCAGCTCAGACGTGTGCACCCGGGGCCAGCCACACTTATTCCTTGAGACCCCGGTGCACCTGCAGGTGCTGATGACCACGCCTGAGGGAGGTCCCTGCAAACCCAGGCACCAGGGACGGCGGGGAGGGGAGACCGGACAAACAGCAGCAGAGCGAACACCTGCCAGACGGGATGCCGGCAAGCCGCGGGGACAGGCAGGCGGGGATGCGGCTGTGTAGGGGGCTCGGCGCCAGCCGCCCCTGTCCTGTCCGGCGTCCCTCTGGTACGGCGGCTGTGAGTTGGAGACGCACACTGAGCTGCCCATGGCTTCTCATCTGGGGGTTCCCCTGGCACGCCCCGGGCGCCGTCTGTGTGTGTGTGTCTGTCTGTCTGGGGCTCCGCACACAATCCCTTTGTTTCGCTTGCTTAAAATTCTGCAGAGCACAATGTCTTTTTCAGCAGCGAGTGGCAATGCAGAGGTGCCGCCTCACGCCTGAGCGCCAGCGCCAGCGCCAGGCTGGGCAGCAACAGGGCGGAGGCCGGGCTGTCCCTCGCCCGCCCCTCCAGGCCGCGCACCGCCCACATGCCGGCCCACCAGCTCACTGCCATGACCGCAAGGAGGCCAGCTTCACAGGGCAGCTCCGGGGTCAAGGCTGTCTGCAGCGTGCGTGTGCGTGTGTGCAGCCGAGCCGGGGCCCAGGTCGCCGAGCAGCCACCTTGCCGCCTCTCCCGCACGAGCTCCCAGGGCTCGCCAGGGCGCGTCCACGCATTCCGCCCGACGCTGGGGCCCGCGGTGGGCAGCGAGCCGGGGAGGCGAGCGGGGAGCGCCTCCCGCGAGCCCCGCGCCGCGCCCCTGTCCCATGATGCACCGGAACGCGGCCCGGCCCACGCGCCCTCGCGGCCCACGCGCCCTCGCGTGCGCTCCCGGCCCCCGGGGCGGCGCGGGGGCGCCCTGCCGGCCTCGCCCGCTCCCCTGAGTTGCTGGAGCCCCGGGAGCGGCGCAGCGCGGGCAGCGTGCGTGGCCCCCTCGTGGGCGCGGGGCCGCGGCTGCCTCAGCAGAGAGGTTCCGCGCTCGGGCCTAAAGGCTTTTCACAAAGCCGTGGCCGGGAGCTGAAGTGATCAGAAGGATGGTGACTTGTGACTCCTTTAAAAGTATTTATTTATTTATTTGAAAGTCAGAGTTACACAGAGCGAGGAGAGGCAGAGAGAGAGAGGGAGAGAGGGAGAGAGGGAGAGAGGGAGAGAGGGAGAGAGAGAGGGAGGGAGAGAGAGGGAGAGAGAGAGAGAGGGAGAGAGGCAGAGAGAGAGGGAGAGGGAGAGAGGGAGAGAGGGAGGTCTTCCGTCCGTCCAATGGTTCACTCCCCAGGTGGCCGCAACGGCTGGTGCTGTGCTGATCCGAAGCCAGGAGCCAGGAGCTTCTTCAGGGTCTCCCACGTGGGCGCAGGGTCCAAGCATTTGGGCATCTTCCACTGCTTTCCCAGGCCACAGCAGGGAGCTGGATGGGAAGAGGAGCAGCTGGGACTAGAACCTCTCTCTCCCTTATGGGCTGCCGGCACTTCAGCCCAGGGCGTTAACCCGCTGCGCCCCAGCGCCGCCCTGAACGAGGAGAGGGAGCCTGGCAGCCCTGGCCCGCGCCGTCCCCAACCGCAGCCCCGGCTCCTCCGGCCGGGGCTCCTCCCTCGTCGCCCACCTGCGGGGCGCTGGGGGCGGGGGCGGCCCCCCCCCCCCCCCCCGGCTTCCCTGGGCTCCGCCCCGCCCCGCCCCGCCCCGCCGCCCAGGTGCAGGCCCCGCTGCGGCTTCTCACGGCTTCTCACGGAAATCGATTCCCCAGAGCCGCCGCCATGCCCGCCGCGGCGCTCCTGCTGTGTCTCTGCGCTCCGCTCTCCACTGCGTTTTATTTCCACGCGGGGGAGCGGGAGGAGAAGTGCATAATAGAGGACGTCCCGAGCGACACGCTGATCACAGGTGGGTGAGGCGTGGCCTCCCGGCCAGCCCCCGGCTGAGCGGTGCTGACAGCCGGCGGCCCCCTGCCTGCTGCGCCAAGTTGTGCAAACCTGGCCCGGAACAGCCTGGGCGGTGGGTTTCGTGGCTCCTGGGCAGGCAGCCGGGATCCAGGCGCCTGGGCGGAGGCGGCGGCCCTCCCGCGCCCGTTGTCTGTGCCGATGGTGGCCAGGCCTTGAAGCCCAGCGGAGCCGGCCCTCAGTGTGGCAAGGCTGGGGTGGTTCAGCACCCAGGCCGGAACCATCACCGAATGTCCTGGCTGCACGCCGGTGGTCCAGGGTCTCCCTCCCGTCTGTCCCGGCCGTCACAGCTGCGTTCTCTGCAGCCTGGGTGGAAGGGCAGAGGAGGCTGCGTGGTGCCCGGGGCCCCCTGCTGGGGCCGCGTCTGAACCGGACCCGGCTCTGCCCCTCACAACCGTGTGCCCTGGGCCAGCTGTTCACTCTCTGTGGTTGTGCATTTGTAAACGGGACAACACGGGCATGGTGGCGGCTGTAATGGTGATGAGGCGGAGTTTACGAAGCTTCAGACCCTGGCCCAGCACCCAGAAGGCACTGTCCCTGCGTCCCCTCGGCCCAGCTGGGCCCAGCTGTCTTGCCCAGGGCGTGCTCCGCCTCCTGGCTGGACAGCCCTGTTTTTCTAGTAACCCGTGGAGGGCAGAGGAGGGGCGGGGGGACACGGTGCCCTTCCTGGCCGCCCCGCGGCATCTGGGGCGGAGGGGCAGAGGCAGCAGGAGTGGGTGCCTCCAGGCCCTGTCTCCACCATGCTGGCTCCGAGCGCCGGCGTCGAGAGCGTGGCAGTCCCGTCCCCCGGGACACCAGCCCGAGCCCTGCTCCCGGGCTCTGTCGTCCCCTGGCCGGCCCCACACAGCTGTCTCCGTTCAGAGCTCTGCGGAACACCCAGTGCAGCCACAGGAAGAGCCGGATCGTGTCAGGCCCCGCGGGGGAACTTGGCCCGAGCGAGACCGGGGAGCCTTGGAGGACAGAGCAGCCCCTGAAAGCAGCTGCGGCACTTGGCAAGAACGGGAAACCGAGGGGCCGGGGCTGTGACCTTGGAGGAGAGACGGCAGCAGGTGGCCCGCACTGTCCAGGTTGCGATGGGGGGAGCGGCCCCTGGAAAGGGGGGAGTGGGAACTGGAAGCCGAAACAGCTGCACGGAATCCTCCTGAGGCACTGGCTGAACCCTGAGCGCCAGGAAGTCCAGCGGAGCCCGGAGCCGAGGCAGCCAGAGGCGAAGAGCTCCTGGGGCCTGGGCCAGAGCCGCGCCGCGGCGAGAGGGACCAGACTGGGCCTGAGCGGCCCCTGGCATTCAGCGCCGAAAGTGACAAGCGCTGAACACTGGACTGGGGAGAAGCGAAAGAACAGGCGGCAGAGAGAGGCACACAGGTGCGCGGACAGAGAAACGGACAAACTCTCAAAGCTGGTGCCTGGGCCGGCTGTGGTGGGTACATTCAAGCAGGTGCTCCCTGGAGGCCGCAGCCCAGCGGGGCGGGCAGTCAACCACCGTCCCCGGTCTGTCTCCTCCAGGCTCAGCTTGCACTGTCCGGAGTGGGTGGTGAGCCCGTCGTGCCCAGGGCACGGGGGAGAGCAGGTGGCAGCCTTGGGGGCAGAGAGACCTGCCGTTGCCTCTCTGCCCTGTGCCTGGGGAGCAGGCACCGGCCCGGCCCTGGCGCCAGCTCCATCCCTGCCCTTCCCACCCGTCTGGCCGCCACTCCAGCCTTGCTGACCAGCCTCAAACCCCTCGGGGAGAGGAGGAGAAGCTGCCTGCCCACTGCGCAGGCATAAGAACCCCGATACTCCTGTGCGTGGTTGCGTCTCTACTGGTTCTTACCAATGTTTTCTCATCGTAAATCCCTAACCTGGAGAGAAGAAGGGGGCGCCCCTTTGGGGGTGCCTGGAGGAGAGAAGCAGAGCAGGGGCTCCTGGCCCCCCGCACTCTTAAATTCCTGCTCATTTCCATTTTGTTTGAAGCTCAGAGACACAGCTTCCATGAGCTGGTTCGTTCCCCAGATGGCCCCGACAGCGAGGACTGGGCCAGACCTGGCTCAGCTCCAGCCGGGAGCTCTCCCACGTGAGCAGCTGGGGCCCAAGGCCTTAACCCATCGCTGCTGCCTCCCAGGTCTGCGGTCGTAGGAAGCTGGACTTGGAAGTGGAGCCGGAACTCGAACCCAGGCGCTTAGATATGGGCTGCACGTGTCCCAAGTGGCATTTAACTGCCCCATTGCATATCTGTCCTATGTGACCATTTTTTAAAGATCTATTTATTTATTTGAAAAGCAGAGAGGTCTTCCATCCACTGGGTCACTCCCCAGATGGCTGCAACGGCCAGGTCTGGGCCAATCGGAAGCCAGGAGTCAGGAGCTTCCTCCGGGTCTCCCACGCGGGTGCAGGGCCCAAGCACTGGGCCATCTTCACTGCCTTCCCAGGCCACAGCAGAGAGCTGGACCGGAAGTGGAGCAGTTGGGACCTACACCGGCACCCATATGGGATGCTGCCACCAGCCACAGCACAGCTCCGGCCCCCTATGTGGTACTGTAAAAAGTATCGAAGGAAGGACAGGGAGTGACAGAGCGGAAGTGCTGTGGAGTGCAGGGACCAGGATGTGTGAGCCTGTGCTGGAGGGGAGACTCGATTCGGCAGGCGAGTGGCACAGCGGTTAAGGCACCGTGGGGCGCCTGCATTCCAAGGTGGCTCCAATCCTGGCACCCGGCAAGCTCTCTGGTCACTACATGGGATACTCGGGGAGGGGACCTGGGGCGAATTCTGCGCCCACGGGCTCTGCAGGCACTCCGGGCTGGTTTGCAGCGCACAGGCAGGCTCCCGGCCCATCCGGTGTGGCGAGAGGTGGCGGCCCAGGTGCCTGACACCTGCGAGGTGAGGGGGTCCCTTCTCGGGGCTCAGGCTTCTGCTCGTGACGCTGAGCTGTTGGGCTGGAGGGGACAGCGCTTTGCGCAGTGACACTGCCAGCCACACGACAGGACAGGTGCTACTGCCCTGCAGGCAGCAGCGTTCAGCACCTGTGTCCCGTGCCTCCGGGAACCCCGCGGCCTCTTGGTCAGGGGAGAAGCCGACCTGCGGCCGCTCCTCCTGTTGGGGGTTCCTGGTCTCCGCCTGTGACCAGTGCTTCTCTTCTGCCATCTGCTGGCAGCCTTGGGGGTGACAGCTATTGCTGTCACTTCCGGCCCTGGGTAGCGTGTGTGTGTGTGTGTGTGTGTGTGTGTGTGTGTGTGTGTGGTTTTGGCTCCAGATAGCCCCAAAAGTAAGACCCCCTCCCTGGCCCCTGGTCCAGAGGACCCAGGGCAGGGTTATCCGGGAGCCCAGCGGGCACTCATTCCTTAGCTCCTGTCGCCAAGCACACGCTGTGGGCACCTTTCCCACCACACATGCGGGGAACCTTCCCAAAGTTTGTGGAAACCGAAGAAACATCTGTGCATGGATCCCAAACATTTGCACCAAAGTAAAGTATTTGTTTAAAAGATTTGTCTATTTACTTATTTGAAAGGCAGAAAGAATGAGAGAGCGAGTGAGCTTTCATCCGCTGGTTCGGTCCTCAGATGGCCACAAACGGCCGGGGCTGGGCCAGGCTGAAGCCAGGAGCTTCTTCCGGATCTCCCACGGCGGTGTCAGGAGTCCGAGTACTGGGCCTCCCAGGCGCGTTCGCAGGAGCCGGCTCGGAAGCAGAGTGAGGATTCTCTCCCGGGCACTGGAGTCCGGATGCCAGCGTTGCAAGTGGCAGCTTAACCGGTGCCACAAGCCAGCAAAACTTGCCTTTTAATTCCGTTTTCCACAAACTTTACCAAGCCCACTCCACCTGCTGTGTTCCTCAGCCACAGCAAGCTCCTGTCCCAGGACCTCTGGGTCGACGAGAAGGGAGACGGGTCTTTCCTGACAGAGGCAGCGTGTGCCAGCAAGGGAAAGGCACCAGTGTGTGCGTGTGTGTGCGTGTGGCTGTCAGCTGGGTGTATGCGACTTATGTTAGCGGTATGGGCATGATATTTGTGTGATATGTATGTCAGTGTTGCATGTGCTAGCGGTGTGTATATGTCAGTGCGTGTGACAGTTACATGGTAGTATTTGTGTGCATTTCTATTTCTGTTAGCAGCGACATTTACATGTTGGTACGGTGCGTTGATATCTACATGTGTCTATGATTCGTACATGCATGTTTGTGCATATGTGTATGTTATATGTGTCTCACCTGGATCTGCACACAGCACATCCCCTGCTGTGTGCCAAGCACCCCACAGGGGAGCGGCCCACAGGCACGAATCTTCCAGACAACCCAGTGTGGGGGGGTACAGTTCTCAGCGAGGACACCGAAGCCTGGAGGCCAGCTCGCCCACGGCCACTCGGCCGGCACTTAGTGGACTGTGTCCACTGCCCCCAGGGACACTCCCATTCCTCAGATGCGCCTCCTTCCTCTTCCCCTGCGGGGAGTCCCCCGACGTCCCCCCATGCCACGGCACAGCTCCCGGCCCCGGCTCGCTCTTGGCCAGCACGTCCTGCGTGCGCGTGCGTTTCCTGCTGCTGCCTGTGAGCACGAGCCCCGTCTGTCTCGCTGGCTGTGCCCTCGGCCCCCAGTACGGCGCCCGGGGGGTGGCCTTGGCGCTCTAGGTAAATTCCTGCTTCGAGGACTCACACACAGACGTCTCTGCCAAGGCCGCCGCCAGATGTCATGGCACCTGCACACGGGAGACTGGGGAGAGCCGGCCCTGTGGGGGCTGCCACCTGGGACAGGGCGAGGTGGGCTGCAGCGGGGATCCAGGCTTTGCAAGGGGGTCTCTGGGGACAAGGCTGCTCCTGTGTGGGCGGTTCCGTTACCAGCAGACTCGTTGGGCTCTCGGTTCCGTTGCCTGACAGAAGTCTTGGTTTTCCAGGCACTTTCAAGATCCAGCTATGGGACCTGCACAGACACGACTTCCTCGAGTCGGCCCCCGGCCTGGGGCTGTTTGTGACCGTCACAACCTACAACGAGGAGGTCCGTGAGCTCTGGGGTTCTGCTGCTCGGTGACTTCATCTGCTCGAACCTGATGGGCCCCGTTTCCCCAGAACGCAGCGTCTGCCACTGTAACATCTCCACAGCGCTGCACGCAGGCCCGGCACAAGCCGCTCGCCTGCAGCCTTCCTCACGCAGAAGAGGGTCCGAATCTCACTGTGGCGGGCAGTGTGGCCCCTCGGGATCCCCGCATCCGAGGGCCACATCCGAGGGCCTGGGTTCAAGTCCTGATGCCGTTTCCAGCTTCAGGCTGATTCACATCCCTGGAGGCCACAGGTGGTGGCTCAAGTGTTCAGGCCCCTGCCACCCACGGGGGAGACCTGGGTGGAGTGTCTGGCTCCCCGCTTTGATACTGGGTGTTCCAGGCATTAGGGGTGTGAACCAGGGGGTGGCGTGCCTCACACTCGCTCTCTTTCTCTCTCTTGCAGAAGGACAGAGAGAAGGGGGGTGGTATCTTTCATCCACTGGTTCGCTCCCCAAATGCCTGCAACAGCCAAGGCTGAGCCAGGCTGAAGCCAGGAGCCAGGAACTGCACCGGTCTCCCACGTGGGTGGCAGGAACCCGTGTCCTTGGGCCACCTTGCACCGCCTTCCCAGGCGCGTTAGCAGGAAGCTGGGTGGGGAGCGGAGCCGAGCAGCCAGGGCTTGGACCAGCGCTGCGGACTGAGATGCCGGCATCCCCCGCGGCGGCTTCCCCCACTGTGCCGGCTGCGCTCGGTGGAGGCCCGTGGAGTCTCGCTTCCCCCACTGTGCCGGCTGCGCTCGGTGGAGGCCCGTGGAGTCTCTCGCTTCCCCCACTGTGCCGGCTGTGCTCGGTGGAGGCCCGTGGAGTCTCTCGCTTTCGCTGGCGTCCCTGTGCCCAGCAGTGTCACTGATTTTTGCTCTTTTTGATCTTTTTCCTTCTGATTACTCTGTACTTGACTTGCTCTTCTTCCAGTTTCCTAAGGCAGGAGCATAGATTGCTGACTTTAGATCTTCTTTTGTAATATGTGCGTTGAACGTCTTCAAGTTCTCTCATCACTGCAGTCCACAAATCTGATGAACTGTGTTTTCACTTGTCTAAATACTTTTTAATTTCTCCTGAGGTTCCTCTGGCCCCATGTGTTAATTAGAATTATGTGTTGTTTTCAAGTACTGGGAGATTTTCCAGCAGTCGCTCCAGTATCGATCCTAATTTAATTACACTGTGGTCTAGCAGCATACAACGTATTCTTTCATCCTTTTTAAATTTTTTTATTTTTTAAAAGATTTTAAAAATTTATTAATTTGAGAGGAATAGTACCAGAGAGAGGGAGAGACAGAGAGAGGTCTTCCATCCACTGGTTCACTCCCCAAATGGCTGCGATGGCCGGAAGTGGGGTGATCCGAAGCCAGGAGCCAGGAGCCAGGAGCCAGGAGCCAGGAGCCAGGAGCTTCTTCTAGGTCTCTCACACAGGTGCAGGGCCCAAGCACTTGGCCATCTTCCACTGCTTCCCCAGGCCACAGCAGAGAGCTGGATGGGAAGTGGAGCAGCCGGGACTACAGCCAGAGCCCATATAGGGTGCCAGCACTGCAGGCGGAAGCTTAGCCCACTACCCCACAGCGCTGGCCCCTTCACTTATTTTTCATTTTACTTGAAAGCTAGAGACAGATGGACAGAGAGACCTTCTGCTCAGTCCCCATGTCCAGGAGCCCAGAACTTTGTCCAGGTGTCCCGTCTGAGTGGCTGCTACCCGAGGGCTGGGCCATCACAGGTGTCCCGCCCGAGTGGCCGGGACCCGAGGGCTGGGCCATCACAGGTGTCCCGCCCGAGTGGCCGGGACCCGAGGGCTTGGGCCATCACAGGTGTCCCGCCCGAGTGGCCGGGACCCGAGGGCTGGGCCATCACAGGTGTCCCGCCCGAGTGGCCGGGACCCGAGGGCTTGGGCCATCACAGGTGTCCCGCCCGAGTGGCCGGGACCCGAGGGCTTGGGCCATCACCTGCTGTCTCCAGGGTGCACATCAGTAGGGTGCTGGACCCCAGGCGCTCCCCCATGGGGTGTGGGCGTCGCAAGCGTCTCTGACTGCTGGCACTGAGTCTTCGCCGCCCAGCACGGAGCCCACAAAGGGATTTCTCCGTGACTAGCAAGGCTGAACGCTTGGCGCGTTCCCACCGCTTGATTTCTTCAGGAACTGCCGCATTTTGGATGGCTCATTAGGGAAGCGGGGTGGGCGCTGTCCCGCAGGTGACGCCTGCTCGCATGCGCACGTCCCACAGGGGGGGTCCTGGCTCTGCTTCCAATCCAGCTTCCTGCTCGTGCCCATGCCCAAGCCCCTGGGTCCTTGCTACCCCTCACCCTCATCTAGACGGAGTTTCCGGCTCCTGGCTTCCTCCTCTGGCTGTTGCCGGCATTTGGAGAGTGAACCAGTGGAATCATTTCTTTCTCTCTCCTACTCTGCCTTTCAAATAAATAAAACATTTTTTTAAAAAAATTAAAAGCATGAAAGCAGTGTGTACTAAGCGTTGGAAACCGCGCCCCCAGGTGTTGCTGTCCGCGCTCTACGGCCCACAAGGAACCTTCTACTTCACTTCCCACTCGCCTGGGGAACACATCATTTGCTTGGTGTCCAATTCGACACGGCTCCTGTCGTTTGGAGGCAGCAAGCTGGTGAGCCCACGCCCCCGCCCTCGCCGACCGCCGCGGCCGCGGTGTCAGCACTAACGGAGCCTGGCATCGGCCCGCAGAACCCGCGTGCAGCCCGTGCCAGACCCTGGTGCTGCGGAGAGCCGGGGAGCTTGGGAGGGGCTCCAAGGAGAGCCCCAAGGTTGCTGCAGGGCTGCGCGGGAGGGGAGAGAACTGTGCTCCCTCAGGCTTGAAAGCGAAAGCTGCAGGGCCAATTGCTAATGGGATTCAATACACAAGAAAGCTCTTCACGGCAGGACGTGGGGACAGACAAGGGGACCTTGTACTCCAGCCTGGTCTGCGGGCCGTTCTGGCCAGCAGGCCCTCGCTTGGTGCGTGACCATCTCGAGAAAGAGCGAGTAGGACGGGGACGGGGCAGCAGTGAGGAGGAGGGGAGGCTGGGAAGCAGGTGGCGCTGGCTCACGCAGGCTTCTCCCTGTTGCCTCTGCACAGCGGATCCACCTGCACATCCGAGTGGGGGAGCACAACCTGGACGAGGTCATCACGCAAGCCAAGGACCGGGTCAACGAAGTCACCTTCAAGCTGGAGCACCTGCTGGAACAAGTCGAGCAGATTCTCAAGGAGCAGAACTACCAGAGGGTCAGCCTGCCGGCCCCCCTTCCCGCCAGCTGCCCACCCGCCCCTCGAGCTGGCGGGGTGCGCGCGTGTGGGGGCGGGGAGAGGGCAGCCGCTGCTCCCCACTGCTGCTGGCCAGGAGCTCCTCCAGGACGGGGGCGGGGGGGGGCACGTGGCTCCTTCCCGCGTCAGCGAAGTGCCCCGAGCAGAGGTGCGCACGGATAGACAAGTACACTGGAGCCTGAGACGGTCATGGAAAGGCACATGATGAAAAAACTATGCGTGGAGGTCCACGTTTTTTGAACAAAAATACTCATCTCAGGTCCATTTCCCACGGATTTTTTTTTTTTTGACAGGCAGAGTGGACAGTGAGAGAGAGAGAGACAGAGGGAAAGATCTTCCTTTTGCCGTTGGTTCACCCTCCAATGGCCGCCGCGGTTGGCGCACCGCGCCGATCCGAAGCCAGGAGCCAGGTGCTTCTCCTGGTCTCCCATGGGGTGTAGGGCCCAAGCACCTGGGCCGTCCTCCACTGCCCTCCCGGGCCACAGCAGAGCTGGCCTGGAACCCGGCGCCCATATGGGGTGCCGGCGCCGCAGGCGGAGGATTAACCAAGTGAGCCACGGCGCCGGCCCCGCAAAACACTTCAACAGATCAAATCCCTGGTATTTTAAACCAGCATACAGAAATGCGTTTGGTGAGGCTGCCTTTTGCCCACGCTGCCAGCCTGGGGAGGCGATGGCGCACCTAGAAATGACCGCGGGCGTCCACGGTGACCCTTCCCTCGAGCCAGCCGCGCGGTCCCGCGAGAAACTAGAGCTGCCGCTTCCGCCCGCAGGACCGCGAGGAGAGCTTCCGCGTGACCAGCGAAGACACGCACAGCAACGTGCTGCGGTGGGCCTTCGCACAGACGCTCGTCCTCCTCGCAGTGGGCGTCTTCCAGATGACGCACCTGAAGGCCTTCTTCATCGCCAAGAAGCTGCTCTAAGTCCTGGCCGCAGCGGGCACCCGCACGCCGTCCCGTCCGCGCAATAAAGCCCCGTGCACGCAGGAGGGCGCGTCCGCTGAGTGACCGGCAGAACCCGCCCCGCCCTCCTTTTGTAAATGCAGGGCTGGGCTTTTTTTTTTTTTTTAAAGGTTTATTTGTTACTTGAGAGGCGGGGGGGGGGGGGGGGGGGAGGGGGGGAAGAGAGAGGGAGGGGGGGAGAGAGAGGGAGGGAGAGGGAGAGGGGGGAGAGAGAGGGAGGGAGGGAGAGAGAGAGAGGGAGGGAGAGGGAGGGGGAGAGAGAGGGAGGGGGAGAGAGGGAGGGAGGGGGAGAGAGAGAGGGAGGGAGAGGGAGGGGGAGAGAGAGGGAGGGAGGGAGAGAGAGAGGGAGAGGGAGGGGGAGAGAGGGAGGGAGGAAGAGGGAGAGAGGGAGGGAGAGGGAGGGGGAGAGAGAGGGAGGGAGGGAGAGAGAGAGAGGGAGGGAGGGAGAGAGAGGGGGAGGGAGAGAGAGAGAGGGGGAGGGCGAGGGAGAGAGAGAGGGAGAGGGGGAGAGAGGGAGGGAGAGTGGGGGGCAGAGAGGGGGAGAGAGAGAGAGGGAGGGAGAGAGGGGAGAGAGAGGCGGGGGTTGAGTCTTCCCTCCGCTGGGTCACTCCCCAGACGGCCGCTAGGGCCAGGGCTGCGCCCATCGAAGCCAGGAGCCAGGAGCTTCCTCCGGGTCTCCCACGCGGGGGCAGGGCCCAAGGACCCGGGCCACCCTCCACTCCCTCCCAGGCCACAGCAGAGCCGGAGGGGAAGCGGAGCAGCCCGTGTGGGACGCGACACCTGCGGGGCCTTCCCACGAGGCGGCAGCGCCAGCCTGCTAAACCTCGCAGGTCACGCGCCCTAAGCTTCCTGCACGCGGGCGCTGTGAGCCCCCCGTGTGACTCCCACCACGTCAACGCGTCCTCCACGCCGGGCAGGACTCTTAGGCCAGGACATCAGAGGCGTCCACCGCGCCGTGAGCAGGCCGGAGCGTCTCTGAGACGCGTCACGCTCCGTGCTGCGCGGGCGCGGGCCGCTCCTGTCCCGCGTGGCCTCCCGCACCCTCGGAGTCGCGGGGCGTGGCGCGTCGCTTTCATGTCCAACCTGCAATTCTGAAGTCCTCAGAGGAGCCCCTTCCCCAGGCTCACCCACTGAGACCGCGCCAGGATCTACGTGAACCGCGGACGGCGGGTCCAAAGCGCCCGCAGGGGGACAGGCTGGGCGGCTGCGGCCCGGACCCCGCATTTCTCAGGAGGAGGTAGCCCGCTAGGTCCAGCGTCCCTGCCCGCCGGGCCTGCCCCAGGCCGGCTAGGGCTCCCTCCAGGCGCCCGCGGCCCTCCCGGTGAGCCTACACCGGGTGCGCCGTCGCCCGGACCACGGAGGACGCCGGAGCCAGCAGCGCCGAGCCGAGGGCCTCCCCCCACCCTCCGCGCGGGTCCACCCGGGCGAGGCGGGAAAGCAGGGCAGGCGCCGTGTGCGCAGGCGCAGAGTGCCGCCGAGAGCGGGGGGGGGGGGCGGCACCGTGTGCGCAGGCGCAGAGTGCCGCCGAGAGCGGGGGGGGGCGGCACCGTGTGCGCAGGCGCAGAGTGCCGCCGAGAGCTGGGGGGCGGCACCGTGTGCGCAGGCGCAGAGTGCCGCCGAGAGCTGGGGGGGGCGGCACCGTGTGCGCAGGCGCAGAGTGCCGCCGAGAGCTGGGGGGGCGGCACCGTGTGCGCAGGCGCAGAGTGCCGCCGAGAGCTGGGGGGGGCGGCACCGTGTGCGCAGGCGCAGGGCCGCTGCGCCAGGCTCGCGAACGCGCGTGGAGCCGGGCGGCGCGAGGCATGGCCGGGTGGGTGTTCTGTAACCGCTGCTTCCAGCCGCCTCGCAGCAAGGCGCGCTTCAGCCTGACCAACTGCGGCCACGTGTACTGCGACGGCTGCCTGGGCCGAGGTAGGGGCGGGGGCGCGGCGGCGGCGCGGGGCGGGGCGGCGTGCGGGGCCGACGTGCGGGGCTGAGGCGGGGGCTGAGGCGGGGGGCGGCCGGGGCTGAGGCGGGGGGCCGACGTGCGGGGCTGAGGCGGGGGGCGGCCGGGGCTGAGGTGGGGGGCCGACGTGCGGGGGCTGAGGCGGGGGGCCGGCGTGCGGGGCTGAGGCGGGGGGCCGGCGTGCGGGGCTGAGGCGGGGGGCCGACGTGCGGGGGCTGAGGCGGGGGGCCGGCGTGCGGGGCTGAGGCGGGGGGCCGACGTGCGGGGCTGAGGCGGGGGGCCGGCGTGCGGGGGCTGAGGCGGGGGGCCGGCGTGTGGGGGCTGAGGCGGGGGGCCGACGTGCGGGGCCGAGGCGGGGGGCCGACGTGCGGGGCTGAGGCGGGGGGGGGCTGAGGCACGGGGGCCGACGTGCGGGGGCTGACGTGCGGGGCCGAGGCGGGGGGGGGCGACCGGCGTGCGGGGGCCGACGTGCGGGGGCTGAGGCGGGGGGCCGACGTGCGGGGGCTGAGGCGGGGGGCCGGCGTGCGGGGGCTGAGGGGGGGCTGAGGCGGGGGCGGCCGGGGCTGAGGCGGGGGGGGGCGGCCGGCGTGCGGGGGCCGACGTGCGGGGCTGAGGCGGGGGGGCGATGACGTGCGGGGCCGAGGCGGGGGGCGATGACGTGCGGGGCCGAGGCGGGGGGCGATGACGTGCGGGGCCGAGGCGGGCAGGGTCTTGGCGCCTTGCGGGCCCGGCGAGCGCGTGCACTTGGCGGGGCGCCGCGGGGAGGGGCGTGCTTCCTCTCGGTGGGCGCAGCGCGGCTCCCGGGGCGGCCGGGCCGTCCCGCCGGGCTCGGGGTCGCGGGCGCCTGCGGGGCCGTGCCCGGGAGCGCGGGTGGCGGGCGGCCGCCGCTGAGGCCGGGTTTGTGCTCCGGCAGCCGGGTGAGGGGGGGCGCGGTGAGAGGGTCCGCGGCGGGAAGACGGGGGGGGGGGGTCCACGGCACGCGGGCGGCGAGCACCCGGACTGGCCGGCTCCGCGGGCGGGCGTGGGGAGCACTGGGGGCGGCGAGCCGAGGCTCCGGTAGCGCACTGCGGTGTGGAAGGGGCAGATGGCCGTGCTTGGCAATGGGCTTCGGAAGCCCCTGGCTGGCGGCGGGGAGACGGCGCGCTGGTGGGGCCCAGAGTGCCGGAGCTCTTGGGGCCAGCAGCACCCAGCGTTGGCAGGTGCCTGGCGAGAGGACTGGGGCAGGGGCGGGGTCTCAGGTACTTCTGGCTCTTTATATTTTTATTTTTTTGACAGGCAGAGTTAATGAGAGAGACAGAGAGAAAGGTCTTCTTTCCGTTGGTTCATCCCCCCCCCCCCCAATGGCCGATGTGGCTGGCGCACCGCGCTGATCCGAAGGCAGGAGCCAGGTGCTTCTCCTGGTCTCCGATGGGGTGCAGGGCCCAAGCACTTGGGCCATCCTCCACTGCACTCCCGGGCCACAGCAGAGAGCTGGCCTGGAAGAGGGGCAACCGGGACAGAACCGGCGCCCCAACCAGGCCTGGAATCCAGGGTGCTGGCGCTGCAGGCTGAGCCGCAGCGCCAGGCACTTCTGGATCTTTAAGCCCGAGTCCGACGCTGACTTCTGTAGCCTGAGGCCACCCCCCCAAGGTCCCCCAGGTGCTGCACTGGGGCCCCAGGAATGGTGGAGGAGGAGGGAGATGAGGGCTTTGGGAAAACCCTGTTCAGCAACCCTGCTGTCAAAAGCTGCTGCCCAGGCTGCCCCGGGAGGCCACTGTGTGCTCAGTGCTATAGACCTGGAGGCGGCTGGCCCTCGGAAGGAGGGAGGCTGACCTGGGCTACCTTTGGAGTCAAGTCTAGAAGAGAGGGCCAGGCAGGTGCGGCCAGCCACGAAAGGGGCTTCTTTCCTTTGGTAGGCGCTAGAGGAAGGCTTTTTTGAACAAACATAGTGGAGAATGGGGGAGGGCTGCGCACAGGCTCAGCGGCACCAGATCCTCCATCCGTGGGTGCCTCCTAGGCGGAGGGATTCTCCCCCAGTCTTTGCTGCAGGGTCAGAGTGGGCCAGGAAAGGGTTAGGAATGTGGAGACCACGGCACTGGCGCATGGACCCTGGGCTCTGAGCCAGCCCACGCAGGAAAGGGCAGGGCCTGGAGCCGGGGGCTTTGCTGCTCTCGGACGGTGCTGAAGAGCATGGCAAGGACTTGTGGTTCTTAGGAGGACACTCTGGGTGCAGTGAAGAGCAGGTGTGGGTGGCAGGGGTGCCCACACGGCACAGCACTGTCACTGGGGAGTTGGTGGAGGTGCGTGGGGTGGGGGAGAGCAAGACTGATGCTGAGGCACATGGGGGTAGGGGTTTCCAGGTTGGTGACTAGAATCCCACATAGAGGATGAGAGTGAGATGGGGTGGAGTCACAGTGAGCCTGGGACATGGCCCAGAGGGTGAGCAGTGAATTAGCTGGATGCCAGCACCAGACCCACTAACCTGCAAGTCCAGGCTACAGCACTGGCTTACAGAGAGCAGGAGCTCAATAAAACATGAGTGGGGGTGGTCTGCCCAGCACCTGTGGACACCTGAGTGTGTTGGAGAGGGGAGACTTGGAGAGGCAGAGAAAAACTCATCTCACCTTTTGGATGGGGTGGGAGGTGTTTTCATTTTGAATAGTTAGAAATTTTAAATTGATTTTGCCATAAAATCTAATTATAATAAATATTGGGGTAGACTTAACCTGAAGTTTTTATTGTTTGGTCACTATTTTGGAGCAGTTATTCCAGCTGTGTGCACACCTGCAGCCTTGTAGCGTGTGTGAGCCATGTGCTGGAGTCCTGTACTTGTTGAAGCACCGTTGTAATTTGAAGTCCGCCTGTGTGTGTGTAATGTAATGAAATCTGTTTTTATTTTATAGGTAAAAAGGATGAATGCTTGATTTGTAAAGTTCCTTGTCGTACAGTTTTTCTTTCAAAAAATGTAAGTTGAAATGTGTAGAATCTGAAAATCGTGATTTCCTTTTAAATTTGAGATTTAATTTTAGTCATCTGTGGTATCTACAATTTTTATTCATTTTGCCTGGTTACTTAGAGCTTGTAAGAGTTGCAAGTGACAGAAGCACTGTTGGACTTGGCTGTCAAACTGGCGTGACCTCAGGCTTGTGTTGGCCTCGTGCTTAGTGAGCTGGAGTGGGCTGTGCTGGAAACGAGACAGCGCGGGCTGCTTGAGAGGGTGGTGTAATTTAGTTTATCGTAGGGGTCACAGGTGAGCTTACTTCAAAGTTGGTGGGAAAATGGAATGAAAAGATAAGCTTATTTTGTTGCCCCAAATTCTGAAATCCATGCAGAATCTTTTCAAATATACATTTTTTCACGAACATTTTGAAGGTCCCTGTTATACCTTTTTTTTAAAGAATTTATTTTTTATTTGAAAATCACAGCTACAGAGAGGGAGAGACAGAGATCTTCCATCCACGGTTCACTCCCCAAGTGGCTGCAGTGGCCAGGTCTGGGCCAATCAGGAGCCAGGAGATTCGGCCGGGTGGCTCACGTGGGTACAGTGGGCCGTCTGCTGCTGCTTTTCCCAGGCACATTAGCAGGGAGCTGAATCGGAAGTAAGACAGCTGAGACTTGAACTGGAGCCCGTATGGGTGCAGGCATGCGGTAGCTTTACCTGCTATGCCACAACTCCGGGCCCCGATTTTTTGGGGGAAGGAGGCACCAAAATTACCTTAATCTCCTTTTCCACAAACCTTTTGCAATGCCCTCATATACATAATTAAGAGAGTTAAAGTAAGTTTAAAGTTGATGATTGCTGACAATTGGCTTAAAACACTACGTTTGTTCTCTCTATAAATATACACATGTAATTTGTTCTTTGGTCTAAACTTAGTTATGAATGATGATTCTACACCTGTTCTCCAAAATGTTTATTTGATGTGGTATTTAAATATTGCCATTTTCTTCTGATTACAAATGGGATACAAAGTTACACAGCAATTCAGAGAATTCTAGAAGTCATAATGGGGACTATGTAAGCCTCCATTTCATTTTCCTGAAGCTGACAGTGGTTGAGAGGCAATACCTGTTTTGTATGTGTTGTGATTGATCCTCATGCAAAAATGCTGCATTTTGGGCGCACCTTCTGTCGCTCCCCCTCTTCGTGGAGGAATGACACTGAACCCTGCGCTGTTCTTTCTGTCTGCTCGGCCCTCCCCGGGTTTGCTGCTGGTTCTTCCCGGGTTGGCTACTATCCCTTCCACCTCCGTGGAAGGGCAGTTCCCCCTGGCCACATTCCCCACTTCCGCAGGGGAGCGGCACACCGCCGGCCGGCTCTTCTCGGGGGCTGCACAGGTGTTCCTTCAGCTAGATGTTCCCCTTAGATGTTCCCCATAGATGTTCCTGGTGCATGCCGTCTCTCTCCTCCTTTATAGTCCTCCTCCGCCAATCCTAACTCGGCTGCCCACACGCCGAGTACGCTGCTCTCCTCCAATCAATAGCAAGTCCTACAGTTTATTAGTTGAACTGGAGGCAGCTGTGCGGAAGCTGTTTACTTCTCTCCCAGCGCCATATTGTGGGAGAGCAGATGCATAGAATAAGTCTTAATTCCAGTAACTCAGTCTAGTCCGGTTGCTCCCCACACCTTCACTTTTTTTTTAGAAAAGATTTAGTTAGTTAGTTTGTTATTTACAGGCAGAGAGTGGGAAAGACAGAGAGGTCTTCTATCTGCTGGTTCACTCCGCAGTGGCCACAACAGCTGGAGCTGGGCCAATCCAAAGCCAAGGGCAGGAGCTTCTTCTGGGTCTCTCACGTGGGTGCAGGGGCCCAAGGACTTGGGCCATCCTCCACTGCTTTCCCAGGCCATAGCAGGGAGCTGGATCAGAAGAGGAGTAGCTGGGACTCAAACTGGCACCCATATGGGATGCCGGCACTGCAGGTGGTGTTTTACCCACTATACCACAGCACCAGCCCCTAAAATAAATCTTGAAAAAAAGAAAAAAAGAGAAAAGAAAGATCTGATCTAGAGTTGCGAGAGCAGCAGCAACAGCAGCAGCTGGAACACGAATCTGTGCTCTGCAGTGGGACGCTGATGGCTCTGTCAGCCCGGCTTCACCCCTGCACTGTGATGCCACACCTGAATGGATTTGTTTGGTTTTTAAGTGGTTATATTGTAGATCCACTATGATTTTCATAGTTGATTTTTAATCTTCCATGGGTGTCTGAAAAAAAATGTGTACAAGATAACTTCCAAAAGTTCATGGAAAATGGAATTTTGTTTTTAAGATTTATTTTATTTATTTGAAAGGCAGAGTTACAAAGAGAGAGGGAGAGACAGAGAGACAGAGAGATCTCCCATCCATTGATTCATTCCTCAGATGGCTGCAAAGGCCAGGGCTAGGCCAGGCCAGAGCTAGGAGCCAGGAGCTTCTTCCAGGTCTCCCACATGGGACCCAAACACTTGGGTCATCTTCCGCTGTTTTCCCAGGCCATAGCAGGGATCTGGATCGGAAGTGGAGCGGCCAGGACTCAAACCGGCACGCATATGGGATGCCGGGGCTTTAACCCACGGAACCACAGCGCCAGTCCCTGGATTTAATTTTTTTAAAGATGGGGTGTGTAGAGTCAGGTTTCAACCTTTCCTTTCTGATATTTGTGTTGTAGGGTTTATCTTTCAGTTTTGAAATTCTTCTCAGTTTCTCCCGTGATCCTGGTGTTACCTAGAAATATTTTAGTTCCTAAAATCTGGTAGTTTTTGGCAATAATTTTAATTAATTTTTATTGAGGTGTAACACATAGGCGAGTACACAGGTTGTCAGTGTGGCGCTCAGTGAGCTTTTCCCGAGGGTATATCCGAGGCTCAGGTGAAGTTGGTTTGTGGTGTGTGCGCGTGTGTCGCCCAGCAGAGGGCAGCAGTGCGGAGTTGCTGAGCCTCCTGCTGGTGACCGGCCTGGGGCTGCAGATCCAGGTGCCTCTCCCACTGGGGGACACCATAATCTTGCACTCCCGAGCCTCTGGAAGTGTGATCAGTAAATCCTTTTTCTTTAAAGTATTCAGTCTGTGGTGTCCTGTTACAGCAACACAAGAGGGACTGAGACGGGTTACCCCCAGTACCGTGGCTGTGTCATGTGTACTGGGTTTTCCTGGTGTGGGCGGCCCAGGGCGCCCTCCCCATGCTCACTGCACTCGTTCTGTTCTCTACTGACCCGCAGCGTGCACAGTGTGTGCAGTCGGTGTGCATTTAGGTTTTCCCACAGTCCTCTGTCTTCTGGCTCAGGTCTGCTGGCCATGAGTTCTCTGTTTTTGTCTGAAAAATGATGCCTCTCCTGAATTTTTGCCTTCATTTTTGAGGCACATTTCAATGGGTTTAGAATTCCTTGTTGAAAATTCATGCTTTTTAGGACTTTGAAAGCATCACTGTCTTGCCTGTTTTTGGTTTTCCACAGCAGCTATTGTGTGTGTGTGTGTGTGTGTGTGTGGTGTTATCTGGCGGCTGTTATGCAGTTATCTAGTGGCTGTGTGTGTGTGTTTATCTAGAAGCTGTTTGTGTGTGTGGTTATCTACCAGCTGTTGTGTGTGGTTATCTAGCGGCTGGTGTGTGTGTGGTTATCTTTGTAGCCCTCCTGTGCAGGCTTCACTGAGACTTCCTCAGCCAGCCTGTCTCCATGTTAATCTCCTGCCCATGTCTGGGGTCTCTGTTGGGTGTGGAAGGCTGGGATCTGGGTGGTCTGACAGCTCCTTCAGTGGCTGCTGTTCCTGGCATGTGGAGCTGTGTGTATGTTTTGAGTGCATCTGTGTGTTGTGTCCTTGGGTGATGTAAGTGTGTGTGTGTATATATATAACATACATATATATGTATATGTACGTGTACACACACACACACACACACACATCATCATCTGCGCTCTGAGCACCCAGCATGTGCCAAGCTCTGCTCAGTGCCCTTTTCGCATATCCTATTGCCTGTTGCACACTGAGGCCTGGGGCTGGAGACACTGTTTCTGCTCCTGTTTTCTACATGGGGAGACCAGGGTGCCGGGGTACATTGAAGACCGAGTGTGCTGCACCCGGAGCTGCTGACCCTGTCCTGCGGGGCTGTGGTGCCTTTGCAGCATCCATGTATATAGAAGGCCCTGTGCTGAGCCCCACCCCATCCTGGAGGGGCCACCTCTGTGACTCCCCCCTCTAAACTGGCCTGGGCTCTGTCTCCCCCAGTTCTTCAAAGACCTTGGGCCATTCGAGCTACCATTTCCTGTTTTCTCCTGTGAATGTAGGGTTTTCCCCCTGGATTTAATTTTACTGTCATTTCTGTGGGGTTTGGGGAGCAAAAGTAGGTGAGTGAGGTGGCCATCATGGCACTGCCCTGAGCATGGCGCTGTCCCTCTCTCCATTGTCCAGGCTACTGTGGGAGGGGAGGTGGGAGGCGGCAGGCAGGTGTGGTGCGGATACAGTACAGGAATGGTTGGGAGTCACAGTGTGCAGACGTGTCTCCTTCAGCTTTTCAGACTGCTTGGTGTGTCTGGGATGAGTTGTCAGTTTCATGCCTCTGCCTGTGTCCATCCTCTAATGGTCAAAGGCCAGGCCTTTGCTGGTGGTGACCTTTAACCCTCACCAAGGGCCCTTTGCAGTCAGATGTGTGCTTTTGCCTCAGAGGAGGACATGTGGTCCAGGAGGGCTCAGCCCTGCCAGCCCACTCTGCCTCCCAGCTCTTGCCCCTGCCCTGCCGGGTCCTTAGAGGGGGCCACACCCGTCACCAGCCTGGATGGCCCAGGGTGGCAGGCTGTGTGGCTGTGGCTGTGGCGGCTCCCTCTCGGCGCCCTCCTTAGGGCTGCTCTCGACATGCAGTGATTTTACCAGCTGTGATTAATTCTCGACCTTGGTCCAGTTTCTAGCTGGTGGCAGAGCGCTCTCTGTTAACACAGACGGGAAGCCATTTGTGTTCTCTTTCAGACCGATGCCGAGATTCAGGCGTTCTTCGTGGGCATAGACAGTCTGTGTAGGAAATACTCCCAGGAAACCTCCCAGGTGAGTGGAGGCCCTGCACAGAGGCTGGCCACGGTGCTCTGCCCTGTGTCCCTGCCTGACGGTGATGGTGACGGTGACGGTGACGGTGACGTGCGTGCAGAACAGGAGCCTCAGCTCTGACGGAGTCCGAGTCCAGCTGGTCTACGGCGGTGTTTGTGTTCTCCCAGAGGCTGTGTCACGTGAGACGTTGTGACACATCATGTCTGGTAATGTGAACAGTGTGCTTAATGCTGTTTTAAAGTGAATTAATAAAGATCTGAAAATCTCTCTCAGTCTTGATTTCTGATAGGTGAATACGGACAGAGTCTGCCTACGCAGAACTCTGGGCTCCTCAGGAACTTCAGGTCTGCTTCCCAGAGCGGGTGCTATGGTGCCGTGGGTTAGGCTACCAGTGGCGACACTGGCATCCCATATTGGAGCACCAGGTGAATCTTGTCTCTTTCACTTCTGATCCATCTCTCTGCTAATGTGCCTGGGAAGGCAGTAGAAGATGGCCCAAGTGCCTGGGCCCCTCCTACCTCTGTGGGGACCTGGATGGAATGCCAGATTCCTGGGTTCAGCCTGGCAGATTTGGCTGTTGTAGCCCTTTGGGGAAGGAACCAGTGGATGGGATTTTTCTCTGCCCTCCCCCTCTGCTTCCCTCTCCCCAATGCCTTCTGTAGCTCTTCCTTTCAAATAGTTAGTTTAAAAGAGAAAAAAAGCTCCCTCTGGCTCTGGCCCAGAAACCTGCCCTAGGGAAGCAGCTGCCCACTCAAGGCCTTCAGCCCTGGTCCCCTCACCCTGGTCGGATCACTAACAGCTTCGTTTTCCTGGTGACTGCCCAAAGACGCCTCTTTCTCAGTAGCACAGTCGGTCACAGCCCCAGCACTAACGCCCCTGGCCGCCTGTGCGCCTATGAGACTGCCTTTTCCTCCAGGCTGTCCATGCTTACGGCCTGTGCCAGTCTGTAGGCCGCGTGCAAAACATGAGAGCACTGGGTAACCCTCCCCTGGCTCTCTGGGGTCCAGGTCCAGCGCAGCCTCTGGCTTTGGCAGTTATTTCATTAGCCTGCTCCCACGTTGGGGTGGGAGGCACAACTTCTTTAAGATGAAGACAGTCTTGTTAACAAAACCTGCCCACTACTTTTTTTTTTTTTTTAAGATTTATTTATTTATTTGAAAGAGTTATAGAGAGACACAGAGAGAGAGAGAGGGGGGGGTCTTCCATCTGCTGGTTCACTTCCCATATGGCCAAAATGGCTGGAGCTGTGCTTATCTGAAGCCAGGAGCCAGGAGCTTCTTCCAGGTTTCCCAGGTAGGTGCAGGGGCCCAAGTGTCTGGGCCATCTTCTACTTTTTTCCCAGGCCATAGCAGAGCTGGATTGGAAGTGAAACAGCTGGGACTCGAACCAGCGCCCATATGGGATGCCGGCACTGCAATTGGAGGCCTTACCCGCTATGCCACAGTGTCAGCCCCAATGCCCACTTCTGAGGCCACAGAGGCAGAATGGTCCCCAGGCCTGGTGCAGAAGACTCCCAGACTCAGGCTCAGCGGGACTGGTCCTGTCTGCAGCTCAGCCCCACGCCTCATCTAATCAGGGTCAGCCGTGGGTAGGCCACTGCCGGCCGCAGAGACCCACACGCTGCTCTCACTGCGGTCCTTCACCCCCGTGGGCCTGGCTGGCTGTGAGGCCTCTTCCAGCTCTGAGAACCTCTGAACCCCAGGCCCCGCACCGGCAGAGCGTGGGTGTTCTCTTCCAGCCGTGGTTTGGGACCACAAAGGAGATAGCCCATCCACTGTGCACGTCTTTGCCAGCAGGGCGGGGGGCGTGAACTCTGGGTCTGGATGGAGTCTGAGTTGGGAAGGGGTCAGGGGTGCTGTCCCTGCCCTGCTCCGGAGCTCTGCTGAAGCTGCAGGACAAAGCATGGCCGAGAGGGGCTTTGACCTGGTGAGGTGACGGTGGCCGGCTTGGCTGTGTGGGGCTGTCCTTTGAGAGTGGCTGTGGAGTCCCTGGTCCCACTCCTCTCTGTGGTCCTCGTCTGCTAGAGTGCAGAGCTCTGGGTTCTAAGTTCGTGTAGCTCAGTGGCCGTGAAGTGCCTTCCCTCCTAGCTGGAGTCGGGTTCCTGCCGCAGCCCAGTCCCAGACTGTGCGGCTGGGGAGAAGCGGGAGAAGAATCTGAGATGCAGCCCCGTCAGCCCTGTGGTGGGTGGGCCGTGGGAGGCTGACACAGGCAGGCTGGCATCTGAGGGCTGTGCTGGTGGGAGGGACATCACCCCCACTTTCTCAGCCACATTCCAGCTGCACAGTAAGCAGCTCCTGTTGGTCGGAAGGCTGGGGAGGGTTCTGGCCTGGCACTTGGGCGGCTCTGCTGGTCTCACTGGGCCTCATTCTTCAGGTCAGCCCTGCCCCCACCCTCTGCCAGTGCGCACACTGGGTTCTCAGTGCCCACTCCTGGGGTCAGCCCCCATTGTCAGTCCCGTGCCGTGAAGACAGTGTCGAGACCTGCGTCACCTCGTGCCGGTCTGCGATCCGGTGCAGCGCTGGCCTCGGGCAGCACCCAGCAGCCCTCAGTGGAGACGGTGCCTGGGGAGGAGACAGGACTGCTGGAGAGACAGCTCCTGCCCCCGCCCCCAGCATTGTTTGCTGAGCCCTGTGCAGTATCAGCGGCTGAGATACGTTGTCTTCTCAGATTTCAGAGTTTCAAGAGAAACACAGGAGGAGATTGCTAGCCTTCTACGGAGAAAAGGTAAATCGCACTGATTTATCCCCTCTTGAATTTTCTGACCTTTTGACTTAAATGTCAGACTTGTGAGCCAAGCAGTGCTCTTCAAGGGCATGGGTGCCTGGACGCAAGACCTGTTTTTCCTGGCATTTTCAGCGATGGACACGTTGTCATTGTCCTCCGCCCCTCCCCGCCATCACCTGTTCTGCACTCCTGGCTGTGCTTGGCAGAGTAGCCTCTAGTACTCAGGACCTCTATTGGGTGTCCATGTTGCCCTCAGGTGGCCTGGGCAAGGTCGGGGACCCCAGAGCAGGCCACACAGAAAACAGGTGGCCCAGAGCCTGAGCCTGCTCCACTCCTTGTGTTTAAATAGGAGTTCCTTGTCGAAAAACTAGAGGTTGTTGAGCTAACAAAGGGAGAAGTCTAGAGCCAGAGAGACTCCCTTCCCTGAGTCCAGAACCCGGCCCACTGCTGGCAGGTCCTTTCGCCTGGACCTCAGGGTCGGGCAGGGGTGGTGGCTCAATTTCCAGGGCCAAGTGCAAATCCCAACTTTTTACAGAGTGCCCCTCTCAGGAAGCACCTGTGGGGGGTGAGCACCTGCAGGGCTGGTGGCCAAGGACTTCTGCTCGCCGCTCTGGGCACCGTGCTTGCGTGTGGGTACTGGGCAGAAGTGGGCCTCCGCACTGAGGCCTGCGGTGCCCGTGTCCTGAGTGGACAGAAGTGGGCCTCCGCACTGAGGTCTGCGGTGCCCATGTCCTGAGTGGACAGAAGTGGGCCTCCGCACTGAGGTCTGCGGTGCCCATGTCCTGAGTGAGCAGAAGTGGGCCTCCGCACTGAGGTCTGCGGTGCCCATGTCCTGAGTGAGCAGAAGTGGGCCTCCGCACTGAGGCCTGCAGTGCCCGTGTCCTGAGTGGGCCTCCACACTGAGGCCTGCGGTGCCTGTGTCCTGCGTGCCCGCTGGCTTCCCTGGAAGGGTGTGAGGGCCGTCTCTTGGCTGTCACTTGGTGCCGTGTGTCCCACTAGGATGTGTCTGGTTACGTCTAGATTTCTAAGCTGGAAGAATCCCTCAGGAAGCTGGTGCTACAGATAGAACAGCTGCAGAGGTGAGGTTCCCTCAGTGCACATCGGGGCCGCCTCTGTGGCCGCCGTCTCTCTGCAGGTAGGACCTTGGGCGTACGTACCTGTTCCAGAGACTTCTGTCCAACCAGAAATGGTGAAATGGTGTGGGAAAGCCTTGGGGATGACAGAGACCAAAAAAAAAAAAAAAAAAAAAGGACAAGAGATGAGTGGTTGTCCTGGGACAGGTCGGGGGTGGGGGAGGGGAAGGCGAGTGACCACAGCCTGAGAGCCACTGAAAGGTGAGTCTGCATGTTCTGCTTGGTAGGGCTCCACAGTGCAGAGGCAATGGATTGTGGGAAGACACCAAAATTGCCAGAATTAACCTAACACGGTGGCCAGCAGAGTATTGCATGTCAGTGCTGGGCGGTGTAGCCTGCGGCTCCGCTCAGCTTGTTCCCACCCATTCCAGCTCAGCAGGTGTTGCTCTGGTCCTCCGTTTGGACGTGTCTGTGGTCCTGGACTGTGTGGTCGCTACCACACCACAGCTCGGTCAGCAGTGATGCACAGAGACTGTGTCTTTACGTTGAAGCCACAGTCCCAGCTTGGTGGTTGCACGTGGACACAAAGGCCGAGAGGCCCACAGCCCTGACTGCTGCTGTTCCCCCAGGTTGCACGTCAGGGGTGCCTGCTTCCCTGTTCCTCCTGGCGCTAAGTGTGGCTGGGTTGGCGCTGCAGGCCTGGGCCACGCTGGTTGGTGGCCCTGCTGTTGACACGTCGGGGTGAGAAGGCCCCTTCCAGCTGCTGTGTGTCTGTTGTATGACCAGGTCCTCCAGTAGTCAGTGGACTCCAGGCCACATCCAGCCTGGAGTACACCCTCTTCTGGGCCCTAGCTCAGCAGGTGTTTACGGTGGTCAGGGACACAGCAGGCACCGAGCATATGTGGTGAGTGGAGCCACAGCACCCACAGGTGCGCAGGGTACGTAGCAGTGTGGAGTTGCGTTTGTGTATTCTTCTTCGTTTGCTTACTTTCTATGGACTCATGTATCTTTGATTTCATTTACCATTTCTAGACTGTTCCTGCTAAATTTCTGCTGCAACGCCATTGCTTGCTGTTGTGTCTCCATCTTTATTTAGGCTTTTCACTGGCAGTGTCTCCACTTTCCACATCTGACACCCTTAGGAATCTGCTCTGACTTCTGCCCTCTGCTGTCCCTTGAGGAAAGGGTCCTTTCTCATGGGGTCAGCGACCGGGCTGAGGGCCAGGAAGGAGCTCAGTGCACCCCAGTTCTCCTCAGGAGGCCCATGTGCTGTGTGTCCCAGTCACCCAGTCCTCAGGGGACCCATGTGCTGTGCGTCCCAGTCACCCAGTCCTCAGGGAGCCCATGTGCTGTGTGTCCCAGTCACCCAGTTCTCCTCGGGGGGCCCATGTGCTGTGCGTCCCAGTCACCCAGTTCTTCTCGGGGGCCTATGTGCTGTGCGTCCCACTCACCCAGTTCTCCTCGGGAACCCATGTGCTGTGTGTCCCAGTCACCCAGTCCTCAGGGAGCCCATGTGCTGTGTGTCCCAGTCACCCAGTCCTCAGGGGACCCATGTGCTGTGCGTCCCAGTCACCCAGTCCTCAGGGAGCCCATGTGCTGTGCGTCCCAGTCACCCAGTCCTCAGGGAGCCCATGTGCTGTGCGTCCCAGTCACCCAGTCCTCAGGGGGCCCATGTGCTGTGTGTCCCAGTCACCCAGTCCTCAGGGGGCCCATGTGCTGTGTGTCCCAGTCACCCAGTCCTCAGGGGGCCCATGTGCTGTGTGTCCCAGTCACCCAGTCCTCAGGGAGCCCATGTGCTGTGTGTCCCAGTCACCCAGTCCTCAGGGAGCCCATGTGCTGTGTGTCCCAGTCACCCAGTCCTCAGGGAGCCCATGTGCTGTGTGTCCCAGTCACCCAGTCCTCAGGGGGCCCATGTGCTGTGTGTCCCAGTCACCCAGTCCTCAGGGAGCCCATGTGCTGTGTGTCCCAGTCACCCAGTCCTCAGGGAGCCCATGTGCTGTGTGTCCCAGTCACCCAGTCCTCAGGGAGCCCATGTGCTGTGTGTCCCAGTCACCCAGTCCTCAGGGGGCCCATGTGCTGTGTGTCCCAGTCACCCAGTCCTCAGGGGGCCCATGTGCTGTGTGTCCCAGTCACCCAGTCCTCAGGGGACCCATGTGCTGTGTGTCCCAGTCACCCAGTCCTCAGGGAGCCCATGTGCTGTGTGTCCCAGTCACCCAGTCCTCAGGGAGCCCATGTGCTGTGTGTCCCAGTCACCCAGTCCTCAGGGGGCCATGTGCTGTGTGTCCCAGTCACCCAGTTCTCGGGGGGCCCTTGTGCTGTGTGTCCCAGTCAGACACTGATTCTCCTTGGGGGAACCCATGTATTGAGTGCACCCAGTCAGTGATCCACTTCTCCTCGGGGGGCCCACGTGCTCTGTGCACCCAATTACCCAGTTCTTGGGGGTGACCCTGGTGCTCTGCCAACTGGGCTCACTCCCCCTGTAGCACTGTTGTCCACCCTACCCTGTCTTGGTAAGGCTGGGCTTTTAGAGCAGCGTTTGCTGTGCTGTGGTTAGTCCCACCCGTTTCTCATTGCTGTCTTGGAGCAAAAGGGCTTGGAGACTGATGCTGCCCCCGAGCCCAGGGCGGAAGGACACGTGTGCTAGCCTGCATGGGCAGGTGTGTGTGGCCTCCATGGTCAGCCGCTGGCTCTGGGCTCTGGCGTGTGGCCAAGTTCCTGTCCTCGGGGAGCTTCTTTGTGCTGGGAGACAGAGCTTGAGCTTAATGCCAGGCAGGGACACTTGCTGTGGGAGCTGAGGAGAGCCCTGGGAGGGTGGCTTGAGAGCAGGCCTGGATCCCGGAGCTGTCGCACAGCCACCTGTGTGCAGCCAGCATGAGCCACCCCAGATAGGCTGAGGGCCGGCTCTCCTGTACTGAGGACTTCCGTGTCCACCCCATAGGTGGTGCTCAGCACCGCAGCCCTCACACACCATCAAGCCTTCATGTGTGTTGGTGAAAATGGAGAGGCTTTGTCCATGTTTGTGTGCCCAGCCCAGCATACCCGTCATGCCTGTGCTGGGGTCCGGGCCTCAGGCCCTGGGCATGGCCAGCCTGGCTACCTGCTGTTGTGGAGACAATCCTAGGGCTTTGCTGGACCAGGAGAAATGATCAAGCGACGTGTCCCCATCTGTCTTGTGGTCCTTGAATGCCCATGTGTGGTGGCCCCATCTTCCCGTCTTCATTCCACACCCTGGCAGCCGCAGCTGTGCTGGTGGCTCCAGGGACCCCATGCTGCTTTCAGAGTTGGGCAGGACAGGGCCGTCGGATGCCAGAGGCTTTTGGGAACTGGATGTCCGGGATTGCCCTCTCGTGACCCAGTAAGGCCATCTCAGGTGGAATGCAATGGGAAGGCTGTTGTTCTGTGTAAGTCAGTGCCTTTTCTCCATCTATTTAGTGTGAGATCTTCACAGCAAACAGCCTTCGGCACAGTTAGGACGTCAGTGCCCCGTAAGTAGACCTGTGCTGCCTAGGGGCTGTGCATACAGGAGCAGCCACGCCCACGCCAGCTCACTAACACCCAGCTCTGTTGCAGCCGCTCCAGCCCGGCCCAGGGGTTGCCTGCTGCTGCCCACGGGCTCATCGGCCCCTGACAGGTGTGTGGGTCTGGGGGTGGCCTAAGGGTGTGAACACCACAGGACCCTCAAGTCCTACCCAGGGACCCTTCCACGTTCCTCCTCATCCCGTTCCCCCCTCCAGACCCATTTCCCACAATGAAGACCTGGCTCCCTTTGGTGCCTATGTCCCCATGAGGCGGGTGTTTAGGCTGGCAAGCCCGACCAGTCCATTCCTATGGCCACAGTGACTGACTCCGGAATGTTATGTGGCCCAGTGTCTCTAGAGCCCCAGCTAAGTTGGGGTTCCAGTGCAGGAGCAGCCAGCAACCCTGCCCACCAGGGAAGGGAGGACGTGGCAGAGGTGTGCACAGTGTGCCTCTCACAGGGTGTCTCGCCTGGCGGCGGCTTAGCTGTGTCCTCCCCAGCATCCCAGGATGTGCGGGTGAGCCTGGGGCAGCCCTGCTTGCAACCCTGCCCACCAGGGAAGGGAGGACGTGGCAGAGGTGTGCACAGTGTGCCTCTCACAGGGTGTCTCGCCTGGCGGCGGCTTAGCTGTGTCCTCCCCAGCATCCCAGGATGTGGGGGGGAGCCTGGGGCAGCCCTGCTTGCAACCCTGCCCACCAGGGAAGGGAGGACGTGGCACAGGTGTGCACAGTGTGCCTCTCACAGGGTGTCTCGCCTGGCGGCGGCTTAGCTGTGTCCTCCCCAGCGTCCCAGGATGTGCGGGGGAGCCTGGGGCAGCCCTGCTTGCTCCTAGGGAAGCACATGTTCACTGCATCCCTGCAGCAGGAAGCCCGGTCACGGACTTGGAGCCTTCAGCTCCTGGCTGGGAGCCTGGACCGAAACCTCAGGCAGGACCTGGGGCCAGTGCCTTTGTTAGGCCCCGGTGTTAGCCAGGTGGGTTTCCCACAGGGAGTTTTGTTGGTGGGTGCAGAACACACACAAGTTCCTCGGCCGTGCAGGAGGTGGTCCTTCAGCACACGTGCAGTCCACGTGGGGAGGGGGCCGGGGCCAGTCCAGCGGCCACTGTGCCTGTCCCATAGGGAGGTTGTGGCAGGAGGCAGTGCTGTAAGACAAGGGCCGAGTCAGTCCCCCCGAGGATCCGGGAGGAGGCAGAACTGTGTCAGAGGGGACTGAGCCTGCTTCTAGCGCAGGAAGGCTGAGCTCATACTCAGAGTGCCAGCTGAGACGGCACAGAGCTGCAGCATTCTCTGCCTGGTCCCAGGACTGGGGCTCTCCTGTGACGTCCCGGCACAAGGATGGCCACCAGGTCCACAAGGTGTTTCCCTGCCAGCTTCTGCTGATGCCCGGGTCAGCGCGTGGGGGCCTTGCTGGTGCCACAGATGTGTGTTGACAGAGCGAGGTGTGCCCCACTCAGGAGGCGTAGCCCAGCGGCTCCAGGCAGGAGTTAGAGCTGAGTGGTAACAGGCAGACGGGGTCTGTGGGAGCAGATGGAGCATGGGAACAGCCCCGGGAAGTGGTCTGGCTCTGCCGGCAGAGGGAGAAGTGTTTGGGAGGGGAAGTGGCAGTAGCTGGGGCTGAAACCAGGAAGTTCTGACAGCGCCACAGGCAGGCGCAGAGGAGGGCGTGACGCAAGTCTCACTTTGTGTTTGCAGGGTGGAGTCCATGGAGGTTGACCTTACCCCTTCTCCAGTGAGAAGAGTAAGTGCTTTTCCATACACGGGTGCTTGCATGATGGGTGCAGCTCCTGGGGGTGGGGAATGGATATGAGCAAGATTCCATCACTGCCTGATGCTGGGCGAGTGCGAGCAGAGGGCTGGGGAGGTGCCTGTGGTGTCCCCGCCTTGGCTACGGTTCTGAGAAGGCGCAGAACGATGCTGTCCCCTGAGGGCATTTCAGGCATGGAAAGCCAAGACACTGTGGCAAAAAATGACCTACATGAAAGATCTCTGTGAGTGAGAGCCCAGTGGAAAGAAGGGGCTATCAAGGAAGGAGGTACCTTTCTCTGAAGGGAGGAGAGAACGTCCACTTTGACTATGGCCCTGTCTAAATAAGGTTGGAGTTTGTGAACTCAAGAGGCTTCCAGAGCCTTGGCAGCTCATGACAAGAGCCTCAGGAGATCACTGACGTCATAAATAAGAGTGCCAATTGTTAAATCAACAACGGGAGTCACTGTGCACTTGCTCCCCATGTAGGTCCTCTGTCCTTAATGAGTTGTACTATGAGAATTAATGGTAAAACTAGTCTTCAAACTGTACTTTATACTTTGTGTGTCTGTGTGGGTGAAAACTGTTGAAATCTTTACTTAGTGTAGAGCTGGTCTTCTGTATATAAAGACAATTAAAAATGAACCTTAATGAAGAATGGAATGGGAGAGTAGGAGGTAGGATGGGAGTGAGGGTGGGAGAGCGGGAATAGGGGGAAGAACCACTATATTCCTAAAAGCCACTATATTCCTAAAAATACATATGAAATTTGTATTCATTAAATAAAAACCTCCTAAGAAAAAAAGAAACAATACTGAAGAAAGAGCCGGTGGCCCCGTCCAGCCCAGGAAAAGGAACTGGGCAGAGATGGAGGCGGAGAAACAGCATAATGCCTTCCATGTTCGAGAGCGCCTGTCCTGGAGGAAGTCTGGTCAACACCCAGGGGCCCCAGCCCAGGCCTGGCACCGGCCCAGTGCTCACAGGCTAGAGAGCACCCAGGATGCCCTGGGCCCTGGGGAGGGGAGTTCAGAGACTGTGGGGATGTGGTGCCTGTTTGTGTAGGCTATTTAATGAATGGTGCATGTGTCCGTGCGAGTTGAATGTGGTGTGTATGTGTGTGTGTGTGTGTCCATGTGAGTTATATAAGGGGTGTGTTTCCATGTTATATAAGGGGTAGTGTGTGTGTGTGTGTGTGTTTCCATGTGAGTTGAGGTGTATGCATGTGTGAGTGTGGTACATGTGTATTAAGGAACGTGTGAGCTGAGTGTGGTGCTTGTGTGTCCGTGTGAGTTATATAAAGGGTAGTATATGTGTGTGTGTGTGTGTCCATGTGAGTTGAGGTGTATGCATGTGTGAGTGTGGTGTGTGTGTGTGTGTGAGTGTGGTACATGTGTATTAAGGAATGTGTGTGTGTGAGTTGAGTGTGGTGCTTGTGTGTGAGTGTGGTGTGTGTGTGAGTTGAGTGTGGTGCGTGTGTGTCCATGTGAGTTGAGTGGTGTGTGTGTGAGTTGAGTGTGGTGCATGTGTGAGAGTTGAGTGTGGTGCATGTGAGTTGAGTGTGGTGTGTATGTGTCCATGTGAGTTGAGTGTGGGGTGTGTGTGTGTGTGTGAGTTGAGTGTTTTGTATGTGTGTGAGTTGAGTGTGGTGCGTGTGTGTGTGTGTGAGTCAAGTGTAGTGTGTGTGTTGAGTGTGGTGCATGTGTGTCCATGTGAGTTGAGTGTGGTGCATGTGTGTGAGTTGAGTGTTTTGTATGTGTGTGAGTTGAGTGTGGTGCGTGTGTGTGTGTGTGAATCAAGTGTAGTGTGTGTGTTGAGTGTGGTGCATGTGTGTCCATGTGAGTTGAGTGTGGTGCATGTGTGTGTGTGTTGAGTGTGGTGCACGTGTGTCCATGTGAGTTGAGTGTGGTGTGTGTGTGTGAGTTGAGTGTGGTGTGTGTGTGTTCGTGAGTTAATGCTCACACCCGTAGTGCACCTGTTTGTGAGCTGTGTCTGCACTTGGTGTTTTTGGCTCAGTCTTGGGTCCCGATGAGGCAGACCCTGCGCTGCAGCTGTGTCAGTGAGGAGCGTGCCCCCTCCCCTCCAGGGGTCCCAGGAACCTGGAGTCTGAGAGGAGAAGGCAGTGACAGCCTCTCCCCCCTCCCTGGGAGGAGAAACCTGAGTTCTGAGCTCCTCCCCCTGCCCAGCCCCACGGTGTGGCAGAGGTGCGGACGCTGGGCTGTCAGACCGGGCCGGGTGATTTCTAGAGCAGGGGGCTTTCGTACCAGGTGGGCACATGGCTTGACGATGAGGTGTCCGGGGCCTGGCCTGGCCCATCCTGCTGCAGGAGGCCAGGTGACGCAGGGCCGGATGGGTACAGAGTGCTGGTGGCTCCTGACCAGGACCCACCCTGGCCTGCTCTCTTCGGCGTGGTCCCCTGTCCTGGGCAGTCGGCCTCTTGGAATCGTTTTTGCTTCTGCTGTTGCTAGATTCTCCCCTAGACAGGGGACTGGGAAACTGACCCAACAAATAAAACATCTGTGAGAAGCTGGGTTAGAGGTGATTTACCTCGCCCAGCCATGCGTGTTTTCTCCTTCAAGTTTTTTTTTTTTTTTTAAGATTTATTTATTTATTTGAAAGTCAAAGTTACACAGATAGAGAAGGAGAGGCAGAGAGAGAGAGAGAGAGAGAGAGAGAGAGAGAGAGAGAGAGAGGGAGGTCTTCCATCCGCTGGTTCACTCCCCAATTGGCCTCAACAGCCAGAGCTCTACCAATCAGGAGCCAGGAGCCTATTCCGGGTCTCCCATGCAGGTGCAGGGGTCTAAGCACGTGGGCCATCTTCCACTGCTTTCCCAGGCCATAGCAGAGAGCTGAATCGGAAGTGGGGCAGCCGGGACTCGAACTGGTGCCCATATGGGATGCTGGCACTGCAGGTGGCAGCTTTACCCGCTACGCCACAGCACCAGCCCCACTCCTTCAAGTTTTAAGTAAAGTGTCGACTGGTTGTGGTTCACAGAGTCCTTATCTGCCCGGCAGTGGTCTCTGGAACAGCAGGAGGTGGGAGTTGGGCTGGAGAGGAGCTGGTCTGAACCCCAGCTTTCCACAGGGGCCTGTAGCTCGAGCCCACCTGTGGTCACTTCCATTGCCACAGTGACCCAACCCCAGCAGGGCGGGGGCACAGGCCAGGGTGCGTGGATGTGCGAGGGCTGCTTGCTCTTGAGCTGTGGGACATGGCTCAGAGGGGAGGGTGCTTCTGGCGAGCTGTGTGCAGTGAGGGCTTGCTGGGGAGAGGGAGCTGTGGAACCAGGCCCAGCTGTCGCGGACAGCAGGGCTGCGGGGTGTGTGAGTATGTGAGTGGACGTATCTGCGTCAGGTGGACGGGGAGAGTTGAGACAAGGTGGGACCTCCAGGGAGCAGCCTTCCTGGCAGCACCAGGCCGTGTGCATCTCAGCAGCTCCAGGAGTCAGCTCGGGAGAGCAGCCGGTCCCTCTGCGGGCAGAGCTGAGGACGGACAGGGCCGGGTCAAGGGCATCACAGGGGTGCCCTGGAGTGAGTGGAGAGGCCTCAGGGACATGGTCCCATGGTGTGCCCTTCCTGGTGAGCCTGCCCGTGGGAGTGGGGGAAGGGCGCTGGGAAGACAGGCCAGTGACGGAGAGGCGAGGCCCGGAGGACTCCAAAAGGGGTGCACAGACTCCCGGGCCACACCGAGCAGTGAGAGGAGTGGCCGTGGCCCGGCCTCGTGACCTGGGAGCAGGACAGCTGCGCTGGTCCATCTGGCACTGAGGAGAGGGTTTCCTCGCGACCCCCCAGGTTCTTAGCCCCTCCGGGGGCCTTTGCCTGTGCGTGTTTGGGCCCAGTGGGATCCTGACCCACCTGCTCTTTCTTGCAGCCTCAGCCCGAGGTGGCAGCCGGCCCCACGCGGATGTCTCTGATTAGCCCACCTCAAGATGGGCGCATGGGTGAGTTCAGCACACGCTAAACCCCCCCCCCCCCCCGACAGCCTGTTCCCGGGAGCGTCCTCCAGCCGGGCCGGGGCAGGAGGCTGCATGGTTACCCAGGGATGCAGCTGGGGTCACAGGTCATGGAGGAAGCAGCCGTGCATTGTGCCCCCCGCCCCGGCTTTAACAAGGTGCTACCAGCTTGGCCGGGCCATTTGCACAGGGAGTGCCCAGCGCCCACTGTCCCTGCTGCCTCTCCTGAAGCCCACAGCTTCCAGCTCTCCCCAGGTGGACGTGACAGGCCGCTGCCTCGGCCCAAGGTACTCAGAGGGCACAGCCCTGGGGGTAGGTGGGAGTACTGGGAACGCCCTGCCTTCCCCCTGCACTCCACACGTCCTCGCTGGCTCGCCCGGCTGTGTTTCTGGAAGGTCCCAAGACGGTGTGAGCCGTTGACAGGCTCAGTGTGTGCTGATGAGTCCCCCCGTCGGGGCTGTTCTCCCCCACGTGTGTCACAGGCAGAGTGTGTTCTCACCGGCTGGGAGGGAAGGGCGATCACAGACTGTAACCCTATGGCATGTGCATGAGCGTTTGGCTGTGCCCGTGCCGAGTCTCTCCTTCTCTGTTCTTTGTCTTTACCCAGCTTTCTTGGTGCTTTGCATTCTTTTCTTTAAAAAAAGAAAGATTTATTTATTTGAGAGGCAGAGTTACAGAGAGAGAGAGAGGGAGAGACAGAGAGGTCTCCATCTGCTGGTTTACTCTCTAAATGGCTGCAACAGCTGGAGCTGGGCAGATCTGAAGCCAGGGGTCAGGAGCTTCTTCCGGGTCTCCCACTCCCTTTGGAGTGGGTTAATCTAGGGGTTAAGATGCTTTCAGCCCACGTGGGAGACCTGCATACAACAGCTCTGGCTCCTGGCACCAGCTTCCTGCTAATGCAGACCCTGGGGGTGCCGCTCAGTCCAGCCCTGGCCTTCCCAGGCATTTGGGGGACAAGCCAGTGAACGGGGCCTATTGTGCATGCGTGTGTGCGTCCTCTGTCTCTCTCTCAAATCAACTTAAATTCTAAACTCCCATAGCTGCCTTAGCCACCCCCCAAAATAACAAGGTCACGCTCCGCACAGTACTGGGGTTCAGTGTCCGCCAGGGTCACAGTCTCTGCACCCACCATGCAGAGCCTGCGTGTGCACGAGCCACGTCTATGTCGTCCCCCAGTCGCCTTCAGACGGCACTAGCCCCGCACACTCTGCCTCTCGTCCTTGGGAGTTGTCATGAACATTGACCTTGGGTTCCCAGGTGTGACCCGCAGCCAGCTTGGCAGCCAGAACTCACGGGCAGAGACGCACTGTGCTCGGTGTGGCTCCCACGTGGGCACCAGTCGTCACCCCCAACACTCACGTGTCACCCCCAGTGCTCCTGTGACGTGAGTTGAGTGGCAGCCTCAGAGTGGGTTTTGTGTTTTCTTTTTCTTTCTCTCTCTCTCTCTCTCTTTTTTTTTTTTTTTTTTGACAGGCAGAGTGGACAGTGAGAGAGAGAGACAGAGAGAAAGGTCTTCCTTTGCCGTTGGTTCACCCCTCAATGGCCACTGCGGCCGGCGCACTGTGCTGATCTGAAGGCAGGAGCCAGGTGCTTCTCCTGGTCTCCCATGGGGTGCAGGGCCCAAGCACTTGGGCCATCCTCCACTGCACTCCCTGGCCACAGCAGAGAGCTGGCCTGGAAGAGGGGCAACCGGGACAGAACCGGCACCCCGACCGGGACTAGAACCCGGGGTGCCGGCGCTGCAGGCGGAGGATTAGCCTAGTGAGCCGCGGTGCTGGCCAGGTTTTGTGTTTTCACAATTCCTTCTGCATGAGGAGCTCTCCATGCTCCCCAGTGTGGATTCACGCATTCAGCATGCGTGACGGGGGACTAAGGATTTCTGTTTTGTTCAGTGGGCTCTGTTCTCCGCTCAGGTTGTCCCAGATGTGGTCCTGGGTGACGTGCTTTTAAAAGCGTCATCCGGGAGTTCTGTACACAGGGGGTTAGCATTTTAAGATGAGGACAGAGATACTCGCCGAGTCACAGAAGCAGAGCAGCCCCACCCACAAGAGATGCCGCGGGGGACCATGCGGCCGCCACGCCCCCCGGCCTCGCTGGGAGCGGCCAGTGTGCAGGCCACAGAGCACGGCTGCTTGCCCTGTCCTCCTCTCTGCGTCACAACCGGCTACAGCCCTGTCTGCTCAGGCTGTAAGTTGAGGCGAGCAGGAGGGGCAGAGTGTCGCCTCCACTGGAGAGGCTTGCTCTGAGCAGTCGCAGCAGCTGCTCTCCTAAACCTCAGCTGAGAAAACGCACTGAACACTCAGGCTGATGGACAGGCGTGTGGCTACCCGTGACACCCACACCCCACATTGGAGCCTTGGGGCCGGAGTCCTGGCTGCTCTGCTCACTCCCCGCTCCCTGTTCAGGGTCTGGGAAGCAGCAGAAATGGCCAAGCACTTGGGCCCCTGCACCCACTCAAGAGACCTGGCTGGAGTTCTAGGCTCCTGCTGCTGCCTGGCCCCACTCTAGCCTTTGAAGCCATGTTGAGTGTGTCTCTCCCCCCACTCTGTCACTCTGCCTTTCAAATAAATAAGTCTTTATAGATAAGGCCTCTGGAGGTACCCAAGTTAAGGGGGCCATGAGGGTGTCCTCCCAAGAGGAGACTTGCGGGGATGCTTTGCTGGCTTCTGTGTCGTGCCCAGTGACCTTCTCCACAGGTGCTCACTGTCAGGCCACACGCAGCTGCATGGCCCATGCACGGTGGGCTCCCTCTCCCTCCAGGCAGTCTCCCGGGTTGGTAGCCTTTGGGGAAGGAGCTGCTCTGTATCCCAGACCACAAAACAGACCCCGTGGAAAATCTGGTCTGTGCTGCTGCTCTTCAGAACGGTGTCCTCTTGGGACTTGACCCTGCTGTCCGTGGGGCTCAACCTTTGGGGCTGGAGAGCCCTGGGGCACGCTTGGCCTTCAGGCTGCTGCCACCCACATGGGCCTCAGTGACCTCACCCTGCTGTTGGCGGGTCTCACCAAGCTCGAAAGGAGAGCCTGAGAAGCCGCCAGCCGACTCTCCCGGCCCTGCCACCGCTGCCACTTGTGGGTCTGTGCATTCAGATGTGCCTTGGTTTTGTTTTAAGATTTATTAAAGAGACAGGAGAAGACAGAGAGAGAGAGATCTTCATCTGCTGCTTCACTCCCCAAATGGCCAGAACAGCCAGACCTGGGCCAGGCCGAAGCCAGGAGCCAGGAGCTCCATCTGGGTCTCCCACATGGGTACAGGGGCCCAAGCACGTGGGCCATCTTCCACTGCTTTCTCAGGTGCATTAGCAGGGAGCTGGATCAGAAGTGGAGCAGCTGGGACTTGCTAGTGCTTGTATGGGACACCGTTGTCACAGGCGGCTGCTAACCTGCTGGGCCACAGCACCTGCCACAAGAGAGGACGCTTTCCCCCATGCTTCCCCTGTGGTGGCGGCTAGCTGGGTGGGTGCCAGCTCAGGGCAGAGGGCAGGGGGTCTGTGGAGAGGCAGGTGTGCAGGCCAGTCCTTTGGGATTCTGTGTGTGTACCCCACACCGGTCCTGGGTGATGAGGCAGAGAGTGCTGCCCCCCGAAGCCTGAGACGGGTGCAGGTGCAGCTTGGGGTCAGGATGTGGCAGGCACTGGTTCCCCTCAGAGGCCAGCTCACGGATACCTTGTCTGGGGACAAGCTCTCCCCGGCGGGCAGGACCAGCAAGGCCCTCGCACAACAGAGTCAGCCAGGATCAATGCAGCCTGGGAGCAGGCGCCTGACCCCTCTGCAGTGTCTTCAGAGGGTCCTTGCAGGCTCAGGGCCACACGAGGCTCTGCCCACACCCCACACCAGCCCAGGGCTGGGGAAATGCCATCGGAGTCCCACGTGGAGGGAGCTGGAATGGCTTGTCCCGCCCTCCCAGCGTCCAGGGAAGACGTGCTCCAAGTACAGCGCCTGCCCAGGGCCGCAGGAGGTGGCCACAGCTCCAGCACCCTGTGGGGCCGGAACTCAGCACACTGACCCTTCCAGGTGTCCTCTGAGTGGCGGCGATGCATGTGGACACTGCTGTGCTCCCTGGGCTGTGGGGGTAGGGGAGTGGACCGGTGGGTCAGGGTCCCGCCTGTCACTGGCCTCAGCGGGGGAGTGGACCCAGCAGGTACACTAGGTCGTCCTTAGCACCACAAAGGGTTAATGCAAAGGATGGGTTTGTGCCCCACAGGCAGCGTCTCCTACCGGGGCCTTCAGCATCTTGGCCTGACACCACATCAGACACACCTGTCGAAGGCACTCAGGTAATGCCCTGTGTTCTCCTTTAAGGAAAGGCAGGGGCGGGGGTGGCCTGAAATGCCCGTGTCCCATGTGGGCCCTGATCTGCTTCTGATCCAGCTCCCTGCTGGTGGCCTGGGAAGGGCAGTGCAGCAGTTGGGGTGTGTGTGGCCTGAGTGTTTGGGCCGCTGCCACCCATGTGAGAGACCAGAAAGGACTTCAGCCCAGCCCAGCCCTGGCTGCTGCAGCCATCTGGGGAGCAGGCCAGTGGATGGAGAATCAGTCAGTCAATCTCTCGCTCTCTGACTCAAATAGATAAATTATTCTTAGAAAAGAAGAAAAAAAGAAAATGCCAAGTTCAGCCACACTGCAATTTCACATCACAGCCAGCCTTTAAAAACAATTATTGGAAAGAGTCTCAGAGAGCTGTTGGCACCTGCTGCTTCCCTCCCCAAATGGCCGCAACAACCAGGTGGGCCAGGCCAGAGCCAGGAGCCAGGGGCTCCGTGCAGGTCTCCCACATGGGTGCAGGGGCCCAAAGACTGAGGCCCCTGTCTGCTGCCCAAGGTGCATTAGCAGGGAGCCGGGTCAGAAGCAGGGCTGCCGGGACTCCCGCCCTGGCACTCCACACCCCCATGCCACAGCCCCTGCCCAGCACAGCCTCGGTACACACCAGCTCATGGTGAACTGACACCAGAAGCTGCCAGTGTGCGAGTGGGGGTCGCTTCCTCATCCTACTTTGAGGTGTTTAGGTGAGTCCATGTAAACCATTGCATTTTGTTTCTGACTGAAAGTCTGCGAACTCCGGGAGGACCTTCCTTGGCTCTGTGGCATCTAGGCACAGGAGCAGGTTTCTGTGGCGCTGCCGCTGGGCTTGGCGTGGCGCAGAGGAGGCAGGCGGTGGCGCCTCACTAGGCAGGCGTGGCCCAGCCTCGGCAGCCCTCGCTCGCTGCTCCCCGCTGACCGCTGACCGCTGACCGCTACGCACAGTCAGCAGAGCTCCTCGGCTTTCTGCAGAGCGGACGGCAGACTCTGCCCCCATGAGCTTCTGCCTGGAGCCAGGCGTGGCCACCCACCCCGCTCACCCAGCCCCTGCCCATCCTGACCACCTGCCATGGCCAGGAGCCTTTTCTGGGCCCCCGGTGGGGACAGCCCCGCTCCCTTCGCTGCCCTCTCTGGCCCCAGGCACCCTCTGTCCCCTCTGCCAACCGCATGGACCCACACTGGGAGCCTGCGGCTGGGTCTCGGCAAGGCAGAGTGAGTGGCGTGTGCAGGGCTGGGAGCCTGGGGTTGTGCAGTCAGGTACGTGGACCTGAGCTGAGATGGCTGGCATGGGGGGTACGGGGGGAGGGCCGTGCGGAGGCAGGAACACAGAAGCCTGGGCACAAACCCGCACCTTGCTCCCTGAGGGCAGTGCAGTCCCTGCAGTGTCAGCCTCCCTAGGTAGCTCCAAGCCCTGCTCCAGGGCAGTAGGGGTGGGTGGGGCAGGGGCAGGGGCAGGGGCAGGGGCAGCGTGGGGAGCAGCGCATCCAGCATCAGCCAGGCCACTGCAGGGCAGAAAATAGACTGGTTTACTGAGGGGCGACACAGTCCTCGAGGAAGGCCACCAGAGGAACGCTCACTTGGAGGCTGAAGCTGCCGGGTGTTTGCCTGAGCTTCCTTTAGACCCCTTAAGCACATGCACTTGAAAGTGTTTTTGCACCAGGATAAACCTAGCTTTACTTCCTTTCTACCAGCCCTTGAAGTCCCCTGGTGCAGTGGTCCCTCGTGCGGTGACCCCGATGCTGTGGTCCCTGGTGCAGTAGACAAGTTAGCCAGCTGGTGAGCCATGGCCCTGGGTGAGCCTACGCCTGGTGGCTTTGTTGCCTGTGGGGGTTGGTGAGGCCACCACACAGCCTCCAGGCCCTTCCTGGTGCCAAGGACAAGGTAGACCAGCTATGGTTGGAGCAAGGAGCCCTTGGGGTCAGAGGAAGCCAAGCAGCAGGTCCCGGACACAGGGTCAAAAGGTCAGCAGAGACCCTGGACGCCCCCACTATTCCCCCTCAGCTGCTGCTCAGCGCTGACCCTGGGGAGAGGTGCAGGTGGAAGTCGTGGCTTGGTCAGCTCCACACGGAGGCAGGATCCAGCGGGCAGTGCTGACCGGAACAGGCGGCGCCCTCCTGGGGTCCTGCTAGCCCCAGTTCCAGGCTGGGGTCGGGCAGCGCTGGGCACACAGCTGCTGCTCGCGCTGGCCCTGGGCACTGGGAATGTGCCTCTGACTGGACAGGCCCGCAGACCCCACGGGCAGTGTGTGAGCTGTGGGGCCTCTGACTTCATGTTGTTGCGCCCCAGGATCCCACCGTTGCAGATCCCCCACAAGGGACCCACACAGACCCCAGCAGCCCAGGCAGCGGGCAGAGCAACGAGAGGAGGCTCCCCTGGCCTCGGTGGCTCCCAGGCGGCAGCGCCCAGGCCGCCCATCAGCATCTCCGGCCTGCTGCATAGGCCGTGCCCAGGCAAGTGTCCAAGGCCCGGCGTGCGTCCAGTGTCTATACTCGTCTAAGCTAATGGACTCCCCCCAGCGTATGCTTTTAATTTGGCGTTTGTGTTCTCACCGTCCTCCCAGTGTGAAATTCTGGAGCCTTCTGGAAGACAGAGCTAACACCCCCACGCTTCCCGCAGGGTCTGCTCACCACAGGGGAGTCACACAGAGAAGATGAGCGGGGCCCATGGCCCCCACCAGCCCCAGCAGGTGTACCCTGGATGGTTTCTTCCTCCAGGTGCCACTAAGTCATGTGACCGCATAGTTACTTCTCGGGTTACCTGGGGCAGCACAAACGTGATATGCTTGAAACCGCTCTTCTTACTGCCTTACAATGAGTGCCCACACGGGGCCGGCGCTGTGGCCTGCAGCACCTGCATCCCAGTGGGCGCCGGTTCGAGTCCCGGCTGCTCCTCTTCCAATCCAGCTCTCTACTGTGGCCTGGGAAAGCGGTAGAAGCTCCTGGCTTTGGCCTGGCCCTGCACTGGTCATTGTGGCCATCTGGGGAGTGAACCAGCAGGTGGAAGATTCTGTCTCCTGCTTTCTCTCTGTAACTCTGCCTTTCAAATGAATAAGTAAATCTTTTTAAAAAATGAGTGCCAAATGCTGATTCCTGCTGTGGGGGGAGATAGGCCTGCTGCACGGGTGAGCGCTGGCATGGCCACCGTGGCGGGAGGATTTCCTCTGAGACAGGCTGCGCCTGAGCACACCTCACGGGTGTGGAGCGGCTCCTCGGGCAGGAGCATTAGCAGGGAGCAGAGCAGCTGGGACCCCCATGGGGGGCGCTGGGACCCCCATGGGGGGGCGCTGGGACCCAGGCGGCAGCCTAACCAGCTGCACCACAGCACTCACCCCTCACCTTGCTTTCTCAAACGTGGGTTTATGGGGGCTGGCGCTGTGGGATAGTGGGATAAGGCTCCACGTATGGTGCTGGCATCCCATGTGGGCCTGGCTGCTCCACTTCCCATCCAGCTCTCTGCCATGGCCTGGGAAAGCAGTAGAGGATGGCCCAAGGCCTTGGGCCCCTGCACCCATGTGGGAGACCCGGAAGAAGCTCCTGGCTCCTGGCTTTGGATTGGCACAGCTCCAGCTGTTGTGGCCATCTGGGGAGTGAACCAGCAGATGAAAGAACTCTCTCTCTCTGCTTCTGCCTCTCTCTAACTCTGCCTCTTAAATAAATCCATCTTTAGTATATGTGCTGCCGAAGTGAGCACAATAAATCAGTCTTTAAAAAAAACCAACATTGATTTATTTACTTGAAAAGGCAGAGAGAGAGACATCTTTCATCCACTGGTTCACTCCACAAATGGCCACGACAGCCAGGGCTGGGCCAGGTCGAAGCCAGGAACTCCCATCAGGGTCTCCCACGTGGGTGCAGGTGCGCAGGGAGCCGCACTGGAAGTGGAGCAGCCGAGGGGTTGGGGGGAACTGGCTGACGAGGACGCGGTGTCCCAGGGGTGGCTTAGCCGTCGCGGCACACAGCCCTTGCCTGCCTTCCTAACGTAAGTTTTGATGCCGTGTTTTTCGTATCTCTTGCTCTGAATTTTATTGTTTTTTCACACCTGAGCTTGCCCTTGGCCGTGTGCGTGCCGGGCGTCTGGCAGAGCCGGCGTTTGCCGCACTCGGCCCCTTTTCCAGCGGCTCCGGTGAGCATCCAGGTTGCACAGACCCCGCTCAGCAGAGGCAGCCAGGGCAGAGCTCCCCGCCCATGGGAGGTCGCCGGAACCCCGGAGCCAGCCTCAGAACGAGCGCGGGCCCTGGCGTGGAGTGGGGTGCGGCGAGGGGTGAGGGCCAGTGGGCAGCGGTCCCCAGTGCCAGGGCACCAGCGGCAGGGCTGCAGTTCACACCCGCTCACCTGCACGGTGGGAGGAGGTGCCGGCCACGGCTGGCAGGGAGAAGTCGCCGCGTGGCCCAGAGGCCAGGGAGTTCTGACTTCAGAGGGAGAGCTTTGAGGCGTGGCTGTTGTGCGCAGGCTGAGCCGCCGCTGGGGTCGCCGGCACTGAGTGCCAGAGCGCCTGGTTCCAGTCCCAGCTCCCTGCTACTGTGCCTGGGAGCCAGCCGTGACGGCTCAAATCCGGGGGCTCCTTCCACCCACGTGGCTCCTGGCTGCTGCAGGAGTTTGAGGAAAGAGCCAGAGGTGGAAGCTCCCCTCTCCCCGGCACACAGGGTGGCTGAGGCTGAGGCCGAGCTGATGGACGGCTGGCACTGGGCGTGCGGGTGGGGAGGGCCGCAGCTCAGCCGGCAGTGATGGCTCTCACCACGGAGGCTCCTGTGCGTGAGTTCCCGGAACGTTCTTTGGGACAGTCATGAAATTCCCTTCCAACTGACAGCACATGCTTCCTTCGGGACATCTGTGTGGACCTGCGGGGCCAGCAGTGAGGTGTCACGGGCTGGCCGGGGGGGACATGCTTGGGGTCAGCAGTGGGGCCTCGGACCACGTCCTCCCCTCTCCTGGAGCCCACCGTGGCCCAGTTCCCGTCGGTGCAAAGGAACTGCCAAGGATCCCTCCTGGGCAGTGAAGGCTCTGCCCGTCCCACCCTCCCCCGTGCCACTCCAGCTTCCACTCGCGACCCCCGCCCTCCAGGGGCGCCAAGTGCCGGGCCCCTCGCTAGCCTCACCAGCCCTGCACCCCTGTGTCGGGCGGAAGCTTCGCTGTGGGCTCTGAGCGCCTGGTGTGTGCCTGGCGTGGAGGCAGCTTAGTTCATGGAACTGAAGAGCGGACGCCTGGCATGAGCTGCTAGACGCAGAAAGCCCAGCCCGGCCGGTGCTCCAGGCCACAGCTGCCCTCCGTCCACTGCCGCTGCCACGGACTCGGCTCCGAGCACCAGGAGCCCTTGAGCCCGGCCTGGGTGCCGGGGAGATGGCAAGGGGGCCCCTATGGGCCTCCCCCCCCCCCCCCCCCCGCGGAATGAGCTGGGCCAGAGAATGACCCAGGAAGCCCACAGAACCACGGAGACAGGAAGGAGCCTGGCTCCAAAGTGGGCAGGTAGATGGAGTGACCTGTCGCCCCAAGGTGCCCACTGCAGCCCGGGCTGCCTGTTCAGCCCTCTCCCTCCCCTGGCCTGAGCCCCCTGACCGTGCCCTGCCTCTGTGTCCATCCCCTAGATGAGAGCATCCAGCCTTGGCTGGCCAGGGCCCTGGCGAGCCCACCACCAGGCCAACTTCCTGGAGACACCAGCACTTCTTGGGGCCGTGCCCTGGCGCCGACCCAACCTGGACCCGACGCAGGGCAGAGCCCCACCAGGCGCCCCCACGGCCTGAGTGCTCGGGCGGGTGAGAGAAGGGGCCACGGAGTGCCAGGGAGAGGTGCTGAGAATGGGTGTGTTGGAGAGCCCCCGGTGGGAGCTGGCACCGGCTGGCTCTGCCCGCCTCTGAGCAGGAGAGGGGCACGGGCAGGCCGCCGTCCCCTGTGCAGGCACCCTGCACGTCCGAGTGACGCCTTGGGCCCTGGGCACCCTGGGGACCCGGCGGCAGCAGCGGAACGGGCTTGTCCTTGCTGGGAAAGCAGCTGCCGCCTGGGGAGACCCGCGCCCTCGCGAACGCCGGGCCAGGCCGTGGCAGCTTTGCAGACCGAGAGGAAATTCCTGAGATTCTTAGGTGGTGAACCCCAGACTGCACACCGCCTCCACGCGGTGCTGACGCTGCCAGGTGGGGCACGTCGGGGGAGCGGGGTGCCTGAGAGCCGGCCCCCTGTGGGGCTCCCCACGCCAGGCCGAGCCACGCCTGGGCCACGCCTGGGCTGGGGCGAGGTGGGGAGCATGCGGCCGGCGCCCTGGGGACAGAGGCCCTGTGTGCTGAGGCTGTGGCTCCCGGACAGGGCCACCTGGCCCCCATGGCCCGACCCTTCATACCTGCCGCTGGTGACAGCAGGAGCCATCCCTGGGGGTGGCTGTGGCTTCGCAGGGGTGCAGTGGTGGATGTGGGCGGGAGATGTGTCTGCCATCAGACCCTCCCAGGGCTTGTCCGCTGGTTCCTGCTTCATTTGTAAAACCGATTTCCCTGGAAACAGTGGTCAGCCCTGAGAGCACCTCTGGGAGACCCCCTGCTGCCTGGCCCCCAGGACACGAGGCAGCCGCCCTGCCTCCTGGGCCAGCACCGTGCCTCCCACCAGCTCTGGATAGGGCCCTTAGCCGGCAACACCGGGCTCCACGGCACGAGACTGAGAGGCCGCCGGAGTCGCCCCAGGACGCCGGGGCCTGGCGGGGGGCTGGACACACGTGTGGCTACCCATGGGGCGGGCAGCTGCAGGTCCGGCACACTCGAGCTGGGCATGGGGATGGTGGACAGCCCTGGACGCGGCTGCAGAGCTGCCGAGGGTGTGATGCCCACAGCCGCCTTTGTCACCGTGAAGTCCTGGCGCCACTGCCACACGCGCGGCACACCCCTCACCCTCATTGGGGAACTGCTCCTGGGAGGCCCCGCATAGCCGGGGGCAGTGGCGGCCACACGGGGCCCAAGGTGTAGGACTCACCAGCACCTGTGCCTACAGCCACTGTCCCCTCGCTGAGGACACACGGTGGGGCGGAGGCCTGGTGCTGGCAGCCTGGGGAGGGGCACTTGCTTCCCCAAGGCGAGAATGCGGTGACTGGCCATCGGTTGTGGCACAGTGGGATAAACCACGTCGGCATCTGTGAGGGCGCTGCTTCCAGTGCAGCCCCCTGCTAATTGCCACAGAAGATGACCCTGTGCTCGGGGCCCTGCACCCGCGTGGGAGACCGGATGGAGCTCCTGGCTTCAGATCGGTGCAGCTCTGGCCGTTGTGGCCAATTGGGGAGTGGACCAGTGGATGGAGGACCTCTCTCTCTCTGCTTCTCCTCTCTGTGTAACTCTTTCAAATAAATGGATAAATCTTTTTAAAAAAAATGCAGTGATTGGAGTTAGGGACCTCTAGGAACCTCAGGAATCCATTTGTGGGCTCCGTGTTGCAGGAAGCCTCGCGTCTCAGGGCTGCACAGGGTGGGGGCTGTCGGGGAGGAAAGGAGGGGCTGACTCCTGAGGGAGCACAGGGGGCTGGACGCCTCTCCCCTGCCCTGGCCACTCCCTCACCCCCTGCTCCTCTGTCCCCACAGCTCAAGGGTGAGCACGGTGCCCAAGCAGGGGCTCCTTTAAGAGGGGCCCGGGGCGCCAGGAGCCCCCACCTCGTCTCAGCCCAACACAGACCCCCAGGGATGGACGCCCTCAGCCTGTGGCCGCAGTCAGGAAAAGGGCCACGGCCATGCAGGGCGCCCCCCAGGAAGGCCCCGACCTTTGAGGCAGCTGCACGAGTGGCCATGTCCTGGTGTCCAGCTGTGTGTGTGTTCATGCACACACGTGTACGTTGGGGTGGGAGGGGAACTGCTGCCCGGCCCCTGTGGGGGTCCTCAGAGGTGGGGCTGTGCTCTGTCCCTGGGCCCTCAGCTCCTCGGACATGTCCCACCCCGGGGCCAGCAGGTAGGCGGGCAGGGCCTGCCTGCCACGGTCTGTGTCTGCCCCCTGGCTGGGGGGGGCTGCACGCCACGGTCTGTGTCTGCCCCCTGGCTGGGGGGGGGGCTGCACGCCATGGTCTGTGTCTGCCCCCTGGCTGGGGCGGGGCTGCACGCCATGGTCTGTCTGTGCCCCCTGGCTGGGGGGGGGCTGCATGCCACGGTCTGTGTCTGTGCCCCCTGGCTGGGGGGGGGGCTGCATGCCACGGTCTGTGTCTGCCCCCTGGCTGGGGGGGGCTGCACGCCACGGTCTGTGTCTGTGCCCCCTGGCTGGGGGGGGGGCTGCACGCCATGGTCTGTGTCTGTGCCCCCTGGCTGGGGGGGGGCTGTACGCCACGGTCCTCTGTGTCTGTGCCCCCTGGCTGGGGGGGGCTGTACGCCACGGTCTTCTGTGTCTGTGCCCCCTGGCTGGGGGGGGCTGCATGCCACGGTCTTCTGTGTCTGTGCCCCCTGGCTGGGGGGGGCTGCACGCCACGGTCTGTGTCTGTGCCCCCTGGCTGTGGCTCCGTGGGTGCACAGGCGCTGGGACTCCACTGCACACGGTCACCCCTTTGCCACCACATTGGCTTTTCGGTGCCTCTGCTTCCTCTGTTTCCACGTCTCGGATTGAGCAGCCGGCGCGGGACCCGGTGGGGGCTGCCCTCTGCCGCGGCTGGGTTGCTTTGGGAAGCTGAGCGTGGAATTCCGTGTGCAAATGGGAGCTCGCCAAACAGACACGTGATGATGGAGCCAGGGAGGACCGGGGCTGGGTCGCCGGGGGGATGCCGAGGCCGGCTGGGCTCTCAGCACAGGGGGAGAGCGAGGGTTCCTCCAGACGGCACCGGCACAGGGTGGTCAGCCCAGCCCGTGCCGGTTACGCTGCAGCTGGAAGTTCCAACGCTGGCGAGCTGGGTCCACTCCTTGAACTCTTCCGGGCAGCTGCCCATGGAACCGGGGACAGGGATCCTGGGGTCTCTGTTTACCCAGGGCGCACTTTTGTACCAACCACGCTGCACCCAAGAACCACTTGTGCCTTCCAAGGAAAGCAGGCGTGGCCATCCCGTGGCCCCATGGCCTCAGCCCAGCAGGCAGCCCTGGGACCCCTCCTCCCCCTCCCCGGAACTGACACCAACAAGCAGTGCCCAGGACGACTGACCCCGGCTAGGCCACACCCACAGGAGGCCAGGGCCTGCTCGCCGGTGTCCTCACTGGAGTCCTGCCCTCCCTGGGGTCCAAGGAGCACTGGGGTCATGAGCCTGCCCTGACCCCACGCAGTGGGGGAGGTACACAATCCTGCACACTGCACACACCCACACTGTTCACACACTGCTCATGCATACTGCACACATGCACACATGTACACTGTTCATACACTGCACACACTGCCACACACATGCACACACATACACCGCACACATGCACACATGTACACCACACACATGCACATACATACACCACATGTTCACGCATGTACACTGCCACACGTACACTGCACCCGTGCACACATGTACACTGCCACACACATGCACACACATACACCGCACACATGCACACTGTTCATACCTGCACACAATACACTGCCACACGCACATACATACACCACACATGCACACATGTACACTGCCACACACGTACACTGCACCCATGCACACACGTACACTGCGCACACACTGCACACACAGCTCATACATGCCACACACACGCACACTGCACACATGTACACTGCTACACACATGGCACACAGGTACACTGCACACATCTACACTGCCACATATGCACACACCTACACTGCTCACACACTGCACACACTGCTCATACTGCACACACGTACACTGCCACACACATGGCACACACATACACTGCACACATGTACACTGCACACATGCACACATGTACACTGCACACATGCGCACGCACACACTGCACACACTGCTCATGCATACTGCACACGTGCACACACATACACTACACGTGTGTACACTGTTCATACACTGCACACATGCACACACATGCACTGCTCACACGTACTGCACACATACACACACTGCACACATGCACACTGCTCTCACACACTGCACACACACGCATGCACTGTGCACAGACCAGGGGGTCTGCTGGGGGCTCTGGGCTGACAACGTGGCCATGGCTGCTTCTGGGAGGCTGCCCCTGAGCCCGGCCTCGGGCTGGGGGTGGGACCAGGACCGCCGTGACAAAGGCGGCTGTGGGCCTCTCCCTTCATCCCCACACAGGTAAGGCTGTGGACCTGCTGGGCCTGCTCCGGCCCTGCCCGGAGACCTCGGCCTGGGACCCCAACAGCAGCCTCATGGGGTGGGGCCCAGGGCACAGCCCCAGGAGCACCAGTGGCCCTGGGCAGACAAGAGGTCCTCCGAGCCCCCCCACACTTGAGCACGCACATACGTGACCACATGTGCTCGCGTCGGCACACGCTCACACTGCAGGGCCATGGACGAGGCGTGTGCCCCCCCAGGGCCGGGGTGTGAGCTGGGAGTGGCGGTGGTGCCTAGGGAGGAGCTTCCTGGGGCTTGGTGACACCCATGCTGAGTTGGCGTCAGGGGCCTGATGGGAGCTGGAGTGTCCGCCGGTGGTTTTATGCTAATGACACCGGAGCAGGCTCTGGGCTGGGTGTGTGTGGCTGGTTCTGGGGCTGGGGCTTTGCCCAGCAGGCGATTCAGGTGGTGGGAGGGTTTCAGAGGCAGTGGGGGGTGGGAGCACCAGGTGGACCTGCCCCAGGCTCCGTGTTGCACCAGGTGGGTGGTGGCTCCTTCAGGGCGTCTGGGCCCCGGAGAGTGGACAGACCACTGGGCGGGCAGCCCCTGACCTGCCAAACCCACGCTCTGCCAGCAGACTGGGTGCTCGTCTGGGGCCAAGGCCCCCAGCCCTGCAGGTGCAGCCCAGGGATACGCCTCCCCCTCCACTGTGCATTCGGCGAGGGGGAGGGGCCTGGCCAGGGTGTGGGCGGTGCCCCTCCAGACGGATAGCACCGCACCCTCGGGGAGGGGCTGGGGCTCTGCCCAGCAGGGGTCCCTGGCACAACCGCCACAGGCTCAGCCCAGTGCCCCCAGGACCTGCACCCCCGGGGACGGCAGCCAGGGCTGAGCCCTGCTGGGCAGTGGGCGGCCTCTCCTCCCTGGAGCAGGCCCCTGCGGCTCCTCTGCTGGGCTGGGCCCTGGCAGCCGGGGCCTGCCTGGCCGGCCGTGCTGCTGGCTGGCGCCCCCCCCCCCCCCATTTCCTCTTGGCCCGCAGGTCCCGGCTGCCCTGGAACAAAGAGTGGATTGTGTCTCGCTCTGGGCCGCTCGCCGGCCCTGGGCCTGAGGCATTCCCAGGCTGGCCGCTGCCCCTGCCAGGGCCTGTGGGCCATGTCTGTGATTCCAGCCAAACACGCCTCGGCTCTGCCCGGGGGCCTCCACCTCCAGGGACAGCGGCCGGTCTGCGAGGGACCTACCCTGTGCAGCTACTTCCTGTCCCTTGCCCCAGCCCTGCCCAGCTCCGGCCCCTCTGGTCCCGGACTACCCACCGCCCCCATGGCCCTGCTGGGCCAGGCGCATGGCAGCCCCGACGTCCATCCCTGGCTGGGCCTTCCTGGCCTCAGGCCTCTGGGGCTCCGCGTGGGCACTGGGGGCTGCCAGGAGCCTGAAGTGGCCACAACCCATGCACACCATGCACCACACTCCCAGAGCTCCTCCCCCTTCCAAGCAAATAATGAGCACCACTGTGTGCGCGTCTGCACAAGGCCAGCGTAGCGGACATCTGGCCAACACCACCCTCTTCCCAGCTGGGCACCCACGCTCAGGGCTGTCCCCCAGGGGGGTCAGGGGTGCTGCCCAGCTGCTCACATGGGGCCGGGCAGGCTGGGCTCAGGCACCGGGCACCAGACATGAGACCTGGCCCGGGCAGAGCTGGGGGCGGGGTCCGGGTGGGACCTGCGTCCTGGAGGACCCCCGCCCGGTCCTTCCGCTATCCTGGCTGAAGCTGCAGGAGACAGCAGAGGCCTGTGCCTCGGGGACTGCCCTCCTGCCAGCCCCTCCCCCCGCGGCCTCGCAGTCAAAGGGGCTTTGTGGGCGGCTGAGCCCAGCGGTGCCGACCGTCTTGGAGTGGCTCCAGGAAGGACACCGTGGACGGCTTTTGGAAGAAAGAGGAAGAAAAGGGAGGGAAGGGAGAACTGTGAACTGGGGGAGGAATTTGCTCTGCAGCCACCCCCTCCCCCGCTGCTCCCGGCTCCCGTCCTGTCCCTGCAGTCCAGCCAAGTCACAGGGGCTGGTCAGCCACCTAGGGTCTCTCGGCTTGTGTACAGTGTGTGTGGGGGGGGGCTCCCCACCCTCTCCGTGCCCAGCCGGACGCTGTCCAGGCCACACAGAGCCGTGAGGGGAAGGCCCTGGCCAGGATGTGCTAGGGGAGGGGACCCCACACTGGCACGGGCCGTGGGTCCACAGGGTTGGCCACCAAGCCCACATCACAGGAGGCTCCCAGGTGGACCTGATGGCTCATCACTGGGTCCCGCCCACGGCCAGGGGCCCTGGAGATGCAGCCCTCCTCCTGGGCAGTAGGAAGGGTTCCAGGAAGGCCAAGGAAGCCGGCCGGCAGGGGTCGCTCTGTTCAGCTGCCGTGGCCACGCTGCCCTGGCCCAGGGGTCACGTGAGACCCCCTCCCCGTCGTGGCCGCCATGGCCACGCTGCCTTTGCCGTCTCCCAGGGGCCATGTGAGACCCCCCTCACATGCTTCCCATGTCCCCTGGATGTCCCCCCTTGGGCCCAAGGAGTAGTCATTTGGAGGCCCGTCCTGGGAGCCTCTCAAAGGGAGCTGTGGAGGTTGGGATGTGGCTGCCAGACCCACACCCACCACTGGACAAGTGGCCACTGCTGCCTTGGCCAGCTGTTGGCAGCTGTTACCACTTGCTGGCCTGCGTGTTGGGGTGTGTGCTCGCAGCCTGGGGGCGTGGCCGCCCCGCCCTCCCCTGGGGCTGTGGCCCAGCCAGGTGGCCCCCACCACACCCCCACCCGGGCACCTGGTCCCCCTGGGCATGGGGTGGAAGTGGACATCCCGCCCCAGGCTGGCCTGCTCTGACCTCAGCTCTCCCACCCCACCCGCCCTGTGTGGCCTGCATGGTGGGTGCCCCCCAGCCTTGTCCCCCAAGCCCTGTGCCGGCAGTGGGGCTGGGGCGGGGTCCCCACTCTTGAGAGGTTGGTGCCAGGCTGGGGCTGGCTAGGGGAGGATGAGACACAGGCCAGCAGCTCCTGGGCCCTCTGCTGAGTCCTCGGGGGCTGGTGGGTGCTGGGGGTCCCAGGGTCAGCAGGAGCAGAGTGAGTGCTGCCCGGGGCTGGGGGGCCCACCCCACCCCACCCCACCCCGAGAGGGTCACCGAGGACGGCACGGAGCCTGTACAGCACCCAGGACCCACAGGGCTGAGCCTCAGGTGCAGCCGCCCCCTCCCCCGCCCTGGGCCCTGGGCCGTGGCGGGACCCGGCTCTGATCTCCAGCCAGACCTCTGAGGCTGCCCCCCCACAGCCAGGACAGCTGTGGGAGGCTCAGGGACACCCTTTGAAGCCAGCAGTGACTGAGGGTGTCACCCACGGCACACGCTCAGCAGGAGGCGGGGCTGCCCTCCCCAGGCCGGCCGGGGGGTCAGCCTGAGGACACAACCCGTCCCCTCCTCACAGAGTGCCCTGTGCATGGCTGGGGACCCGTGGCCGCCCTTGACCTTCCAGCCGGGCCCACAGGAAGGGCCAGGCCCAGAGTGCAGAACCCCTCCCCGGGCTCCTCCCCGCCGGCCGCAGCCCCCAACACCCTTGAGCTGGGGTGGGGGGACCTGGGGGCCCGGGCCCTCCCCCAGCAGCTCCCAGAAGCAGGCCTGGGGCCTGGGCCTCCCTCAGGCTCTGGGGGTGTGCCCGGGGGACCCCCTGCCCCTGCCCGGAACAGAGCATCTCCCGCCCACAGCCCCAGACTGAAGCCTGGCCTGCCTGGCTGGGGACCCCCGGCCAGCTCCACCCTTGGGGCTGCCTCCTTGGGGACAGCATGAAGTCCCCGTCCCACACGTGGGGCTCCTGCGGCAGGGCCCCTGGGGGGCGGATGGGACATGCTGCGACCCAGCCTCTCTCGGGCAGGTGGCCCCAGGGAGCTGAGGACGCACGGGCGACCACGGCCTGGCCCCTTCCCGCCAAAGCCCCCTGAGGTGAAGCCAGGGCAGGCACGCTGTGCCCAGCTGGGGCCATGCCCGGCGGGGGACCCGAGCCCCCGCCCCTCGTGAACGCGAGGCCTCGCCAGAGGGCGTGGCCGTCAGACTCGGGCGGACGCCGGCACACAGCAAGGGACACACGCTGCCTTGTTTAACAAAATAAATTAAATATACGAGGCTTCAGCTCAGACTCTGTATAGAACGAGGCCCGGGCTGCCGGGGCTGGGCCGCGAGGACCCCGGCCCTCCCATCCTCAATATTATCTTCACTTCTTAAATATAAATAGCAAGGCCCCTGCTCTCTGCCGGGCACCTCCCCACCGCGGCCTGGGCGCTGGCGGGCTCCGGACGGGCCGGGGCAGGGTGGGAGAGAGCGGCCGCGGGGTGGCGGATTCCTTCATCAACCAGCCGTCTCCACGCCACCCACACGCCACTGCACGTCACCCACACGCCACTGCACGTCACCCACACGCCACTGCAGAGCCTCCAGCAGGTTCTGTCCGTGTGTGTCCGTGTGTCCCCCACTGTGTTTGTGTGTGTGTGTCCCACTGTGTGTGTTCATTTCCATGATGTGTGTGCACGTGGATGTGTGTCCCACAGTGTGTGTGTGTCCATGTGTGTATCCCACAGTGTGTATGTTCGTGTGTTCCCCATGATGTGTGTGCATGTGGATGTGTGTCCCACAGTGTGTGTGTCCGTGTGTCCCACAGTGTGTCCATGTGTACCAGTGTGTATGTTCGTGTGTTCCCCATGATGTGTGTGCATGTGGATGTGTGTCCCACAGTGTGTGTGTCCGTGTGTCCCACAGTGTGTCCATGTGTCCCAGTGTGTATGTTCGTGTGTTCCCCATGATGTGTGTGCATGTGTGTGTCCGTGTGTGTGTCCCACAGTGTGTATGTTCACGTGTGTGTGTCCATGTGGATGTGTTGGTTCCAAGCTTGTGTGTGTGTTTCCCACGGTGTGTGTGGCCAGGTGTGGTGCCACACACAGGGTGCCCCTGGGTCCCCGCCCCGCCCTGGGCTGGGCCTGGCGCCCACACACCCGCCCACAGCACCTGGCGCCGAGGCCACCTAGCACTGATAGTGGACCTTGCCCTCCACGTGGGCGTGCGTGTGGCAGTGCGTGTGTGTGTGTGTGTGCACGTCTGCATACAGCTTGGGGTACAGCTTGGGGCCTGCAGCCGGGCCTGAGCCCAGCAGGTGCTGGGAGGCGGCTGGGAGCCCAAGGTCCTCACACAGCCCCCCAGCAGGGGCTGCACCCAGGGGGGCCAGCGCGGGCAGGTCCTTGTCCCCGCCGCGGTCCCGGGCAGCGCCGGGCGGGCGGGGGCCGGGGGCGGGGCCGGGGGCACAGGGCTTCTTCCTGGCCTGACACAGCCACAGCAGCACGGTGCCCAGGATGAAGACGGCGCCCGCCGGGATGCCGATGACCACGGGCCAGGGCAGGCTTGTGACCGGGGCCGAGGGCGCCACGTGCGGCCCGGGCGGCTTGGGGTCTGCGAGAGAAAGAGAGCGCGTGCGCCCGCGGCTCAGAGCCGGCGAGCGCGCGCGGACCCCGCGGGGCGCCCCGCCCCCGCCGCCCGCGCCCGCGCACCTGGCCGCACGGTGAGGAAGGCGCTGCGGAAGCTGTAGCCCATGGTGTTGGCGCCCAGACAGATGTACATGCCAGCGTCGTCCTGGCGCGCGCGCGCGATGAGCAGCTTGTTGAGGTAGGAGCCGTCGGGCCGCGACCACACCTCGCCCGTGGGCAGCACCACGAACTTCTGGCCGCCCACGTCGATGGTGGAGTTGTGGCGGCCCTCGGCGCCGTACTCCACGCGCTTCAGCCACTGGATCACCGGCTTCACGTCGCTGCGCACCTTGCACTGGAACGACGTGGTCCCGCCGAAGTCCACCGTGGTGTTCACGGGGTGCGTGCCGGTCAGCACGGGCTTGGAGCGGGTGCGCTCTGCGGCAGAGCGGCGAGTCGGGCGCGGCACCTGCGCCCACCAGGCCCCGCCCCGCCAGGCTCCACCCCGCCCCGCCAGGCCCCGCCCCGCCCCGCCCCACCGCCCCAGGCTCCACCCCGCCCCGCCAGGCCCCACCCCGCCCCTCCAAGCTCCTGCGCCCACCAGGCCCCGCCCCCCGCACTCACGGATCACGTCCACCTTGTAGGTGGCGTTGATGGCGCCCACGCGGTTCGACACCCGGCAGGTGTATTTGCCGCTGTCCTCGGGCCGCAGGTTCTTCAGGCTCAGCGTCCACTTCTTCTTCCGGTGCTCGCCGGCCTCCGCGTGCATCAGGGCCTGATCGTCCTTTGTCCACGTGATGTCGGGCCGCGGATGGCCGCTGGCCACGCACTTGAGCCGCACAGAGCTGCCCACGGGCCGCGCAATCACCCGGCGCCTCATCTTGGAGGGCTGTGTGAAGCGGGGCCGCGCTGCAGGCGGGGACGCGGAGGTCAGCGGCCAGGGTCACCTCCGCGGCCCATGGACGGGGCACCCAGCCAGCCCTCACTTACCCCACTGCTGGCCGGCTGGATCCTCCGGGCCCCCTGAGGAGCCGTCCAGGCCTGGGCTCTGCTTCCCTGGACCCACGTCATCTGCAGACAGGGGCCATGGCGGGCAGTGAGAGGGCCCCAAGCGGGAGGCCATGGGGCTCAGAACCCGGGACAGCTGGGCAGGTGATCCTGACAGGCTCGGGCGGGGGGAAGCCCCCTCCCCCGCCCCAGTTCCGGGGTCTCTGCAGAGGCTGGGAGGGGAGGGGGCAGGGCCAGCAGCAGCTGCGGTAACCCTAGCCCACATCAAGGGAGCCGCAGGCTTGGCCAGCAGACGGCTCACATGCCTCCCGGTCACCACGCCTGCCTCAGCCGCGGGGCAACGGGGTTCCCTCCGAGACCCAGACCCCGGGGGCGGCTGGGGTTCCCGTCCACGGCCCGACATTGCGCTGGACCAGGGAGGAATGTGGCAGCCGGGCTCTGCCGTGGACCAGGCCGGCCTGGCCCCGGGGCCCCATGCCCGGCAGCAGGCAGCCACGGGCACCGGCGTGCAGAGGGTGTGTTCGAAGGACACCTGTCCACTCCCCAGTGCCCAGGCCCCAGGGGCAGGAGAGAACAGAGAGGCCATTTGCTTCCCGCGGCCCCTCTGAAGTCCGAAACCTGAGCCTCAAGTGGCGCGGCACAGGGCGCCCCAGCCAAGGCCAGCGGGACCCCTGGGGACCCCCCCACTGCCGCTGTCCCAGGGGAAGGGGGAGGGGCGCATGGGGAGGGGAGGGGAGGTGGAGCCACGGGGAGGGGAGGGGGCATCATGGGGAGGGGAAGGGAGGGGGCGCCATGGTGAGGGAGGGGAGGGGTGCCATGGGGAGGGGGAGGGGAGGGGTTCCATGTGGCACAGGGCGCCCCAGCCAAGGCCAGCGGGACCCCTGGGGACCCCCCCACCTACTGGTGCTGCCCCGGGGAGGGCCCAGTGGCCGCTGCCCTGACTGACCCATCACGACGAGCGTGTAGTTGAGGCTGAGGCTGCCGAAGCCGTTGGTGGCCTTGCACACATACACGCCTGCGTCCGCGGCCTCCACCTCCTTCACCTTCAGCCCCTGGGGCAGCACGCGGAAGCGGCTCCAGCCGCTGTGGATGGTGCGGCCATCCTTGGTCCACATGGTCAGGGGTGGCGGGTCCCCTTCCACCGGGCACTGCAGCCGCACCGTGCGGCCCAGCCGGGCCACCTGCCGGGGGACCACCTTGTCTGCCATCCGCGGGGGCCCTGAGGGGGTCGGGAGGAAGCCGGACGGAGGGTGAGGGGCGCTGGGCCGGACCCCCCCACACCCAGGACCGCAGAGGAGGCCCCCCCACCAGCAGATGCTGAGCACGCCTCTGCCCACCCCAGCCGCGGTGACCCCAGGTGGGCGGAGGTCTGCTGGCTGGGCAGGCGTCAGAGGCTTGGGGGCCGCAGGGCCTGAGGGGTCAAGGCTACCGCTTCACGCTCAGGAGCCCCCCATCCCCCACCCACTGTGACCAGCCCCCCGCGTGCCAGGAGCCCCCTGGCACTGGAACCCGGCCGCGTGTGCGTGGCAACTGTGGGTGACGGCACTGCCTTGGCAGCTGCTTCCACGCCAACCCCCGTGCTAGGGCCAGGGCCCCTCAGAGCCCCCACGGGGGCGGCAGCAGCCAGGGAGGGGCTGGGTGCCGTGCGGGAGGGGCGCCCCAGCCCCCAACTGCCCAGGTGTCTGGGACCCTCTCCTCTGTCCAGGGCTGCCCCTGCCGTGGAGCCCTGTCTCAGGGACCCCAGAGCCTCCCACCCGCCCCCGCCCAGAGTCCTCTCCTCACAGGGTCTCCAGACTGAAGGAGGGGAGCCCCGCACATCCAGGGTGGGGGAGAGCAGTGCCTGTCTTCATACACGCGTGTGTACACTCACACACACGTGTGCACATGCGTGCTGATGGGAGCAGTACTTGCGCTGGGAGGCGCGCCTGGCTCAGCACCCACACCTGCCTGGGCTTCAGGCTGGCTCCCGCTGCCCCGCCCTGTAGGACAGCAGCTCCGGGCAGATCTGTGGAGAGGCGGGAGCCTGGCAGGGCCGCGGAGGCTGAGAGCGCACCCCCACGTGAGTGTGGCTGGGGACACACACCCGCCAGGGCCAGCCTTAGCCAGAAGCCTGCTCCCACCCCATGGGCTCCACTGAGCCCCACTGCTGTGGGTGCCCTGGGCCCCCAGGCCTGCCCAGCGGGGAGCCCACCCCCCAGTTCCTGGGAATTCTGGCTGCTGGCCCTGTGTCGGGCCTTCTCATTTCTACTGGAAAAGCACCCAGGGAAACTGAGGCAGGACCCAGCATCCATGGGCACTGGTCCCTCGCCCCAGCCAGAAGCCCAGAGCGGGCAGCAGCACCCGGACCTCCCCATCTCCCTGGGGCCACCCCATCCAGGAAGCCCCACCCCTGCACACAGGCAGGAGGCAAAGGCTGAGGCTGGGACAGGCTCTCCAGACTCCACGGGGGCAGCTCGGAATGGGGGAAGCGGCAGGGGCTGTCCAGAGAGGTGGAGCCCAGGCCCGGGCCATGGGCAAGTCACAGCAGACCCTCCCCCCTCAGATGGCCAGCGAGAGCAGTGCTGACCCGAGGTGCACAGGTGCACTCTGTCCCCCAGGACTAGGGAATGAGGGCCTGGGATGAGGGCAAGGGACAGCCCCGCTCAGTCCTCGGAGCCCCGTACTTGCCCCCGACGGGAGCGTGGACGTGTGTGGTGGTGCGGACAGGCGTGCGCACACGCGCGCAGCAGCGCGACCACCAGGACAGAGGTCAGGCCCAGGGAATGGGCTGGGGAGGTCCAGCCCCACTCCCCAGAGCTGCTCTGCACACCCCCAGGGCGCCCCGGCCACCCAGCTGTATCTGCCCAGTCCTGGCAGAGACCGGCCCCAGGCGCTGTCCCTCCCCTCCCTGCCCAGTGTCCGGCTCAGGTGCCCCTTCGAGGGCTGTGCAGGGGCTCTCGAAGGACAGGACCCCACCCCAGCCCGGCCCTGAGCCGCCAAGCCCGAGCTCCACGCCACAGCGCAGAGGTGTGCGGGACCTCCCGGCCAGCCCAGGGCCAGTCCCGTCCCCGGGGAGCCCTGCCCGGCCTCCAGCAACTTCCCGCCTAGAAGGCCCATCCTGTGCGGGGGCACCCGGGTGTCAGGCGGGGAGACACAGCCCCCGGCAGCCCCGCCCATGGCCCCCAAGTCCCACACACTCCCCAAGAAGCTGAGGTCAGGGGAGAGGACGCCCCCGGAGGAAGGCACAGGGACCTCCACAGCCCCGCTGTCCATCAGCCATCAGAGGTTGGCTCTGCCCAGCCTGGGACGCACAGACACTTGCACATGCACACCCGTGGCACACGCGTGTGCACAGCTCGTCCAAGGCAGCCCCCTGGGGCGGGACCTTCGAGGTGGAGGGTCCTGGCCCAAGACGCCGCCTGGGCACCGGGTCACAGCTTGGTGCCGCTGCCCGAGGCCACACCACAGCAGGCGGCGGTCATTAGGTGCCAACAGGGGCTCAGCTGGACACCTCTTCCCACGTCCAGAGGTCACCGCTCTCCCAGACACTCCCCGTCCCCTGAACCCCCAGGCCAGAGACCCAGCGTTTCGCTGATGATGCTTCCACTGTGGGGCTCTTGGCACCAGGGGACAGCTGACCCACTGAGAGCTCAGGGAGCAAGGGCGAGGCCGACTGCCCAGACTGGGCCTGCCTGGGCCCCTGGAGGCCACAGGACAGCCTCCAGCCCCGCGGCCACACTGGGCGGCAGGCAGGTGAGCTGCAGAGACAGCAGAGGGCAGCCCTGGCCGGTAACCCAAGCTCCCTGAGGGCCTCCCCAAGTGGACCCTGAGCCCAGGCTAGGGCGGACAGAACCCCGCTCCCGCCCCGACACTGTGCTGTGCTTCTGTGCCAGCCCCAGGGGTCTTGCTCCCCCACACCACCCACTCTCCCACCCGGAGGCTTGGGCAGGATGAGCAGGTGGCAGGCGGCGTGGGGGCGGGGGCGGGACGGGCGTCCGTAGGGGCTGGGGGCAGTGGCCAGGGCAGGACTGTCCCTCCGTGTGTGCTGACCACGCCTGCTGGGCCCTCGTCACCTGGACACGCCAGAGCTGAGTCACAGAACTGGGCAGGGCAGCCCAAAGCCACAGAGCACAGGAGGCGAGCGGCCAGCAGCAGGGGTCCAGTCTGCAGGGCCACGGCCCACCTCCCCTGCACAGCCAGCAGAGCCTGGGCCAAGGGAGGCCTCGGCTGGGGAAAAACCAACATTTCCCCTGGCGAGGGCGGCGGCACCGGCGGCCAGGCCCGCGGGCGCCCGCACAATGGATAGAGCTGTGGCCCAGCAAAGGAGACTTTGTTCCCGGCCGCCCCCTGCCCGGGGATGGTGATTTATTTCCCCGTCCAGCAGCAGGGGCCCCAGGCCTCGCACGGGGCAGCTGGCCCACATCCTTGGCTCCCGCACACCCACCGGAGGCGGGCGGGAGGAGGCCCCGGAGCCTGGCTGGGGCTGCGGCCGGCGCCACGCACACACGAGCGGCACGGCCCCCCGGGCCATCCCTGCAGAGGTTCGGAAGTGGCACTGGCACTGCCTCTCTCAAGGTGGTCCCCGCAGGAGCCCAGACCCCGTCTTCCAGGAGACAGACACTGGCTGCAACAGCGGGCAAAGGGCGCCCAGCGGCAGCCCAGCGGCAGCCACGTCCAGCAGGGGCGCCTCGGCCAGGAGCAACGCCCCTGCCCACCCCACCCACCCCCACCTGACCACAGAGGCCTGGCCTGGAACACCGCTCCCTCCCAGCTCCCCAAAGCTGCCAGGGCCGGATACGAGGTGTGGCACCAGGGCTGGGCCAGAGGGGACAAGGGGGGCGGGCTCCACGGAGCCCCCCAGCGAGGAGCAGGCTCTGCCCGCGCCCAGCCACCCACCCATCAGTCAGTGGCACTGTGGCCAGCGGCTGGGGCAGTAGAGGCCTCCGGGCGTCCCCAGCCAGGCAGGTGGTGGGATGGGGCAGCCCCGGCAGATCAAAGAGGGATCAGAGTCCAAGCTGAAGGCCACGGGGGTCGCCTGGCGTGGCCCAAGTGCCCGCGGTGCCCGGGACACCGCCTGGGCCCTCAGAATGGCCTCCTGGCCCAGCCTGCCTGGACAGCCCCCACGCTCCGGCCAGCCAGTCCCGGGCGGGCACCGGGCGAGGCGGGGGGGTACTGTGGCATAAGGCCCACCTGGGCCGCCGCCCGCTGCCCGCCACCCAACACCCAAACGTGGCCATATAAGGCCAGGCTGGGCTCGGTGCGCCGGCCGGGTGGCGGGGGAGGGGCGCGAGGGCTCACAGGACTGGTGGACAGGGCAGGCACGGGCCTGAGTGGTCGGCCTGGCCATAGGTCCCGCCTAGCCAGGGAAGAGGCCAGCATGGTGCCCTCCTGATCCTGGGACATGGCGGGCAGCAGCCAAGATGCCCTTGCTGGGCTGGACCCAGCGCAGGGCTGCGCACTTGGACACCAGGTGTGAGGGGACATGGACACCAGGTGTGAGGGGACACGCCTAGGCCTCCACGCGGCGTCGGCCGAAGCACCTGATCCCTGGGTGTCTGCGCCAGCCCCGAGTAATGGCCCCTCTGGGGACCTGTTTCTTGTTTACGAGGGCGAGCCAGGCCACAGGGCTGGGGTGGGGCTCAGACCAGAGCATCAGCGATGTCCTCCAAACCACAGCCTGGACCCCGGGGGTGGGGGCTGCCCACTGTGCAGAATCCAGGTGAGCAGGAAGCACGTGTGTGCGCGTGTGTGCGCGCGTGCACGCCTCAGGTCACAGAAAGTCCTGGGGGAGAAGCCGGGCCTGACCCTGTGATGCCAGGAGACCTCAGGGCTTTGGCGATGGTGCGAGGGGCCCCACGATGACCGCAGACCCCGTGGGAAGGCAGGGGCCCCGGTGGGTGGGCAGGGACCCTGTGAGTGGGGCAGGGGGCCCTGTGGAAGGGCAGAGATGCTGTGGATGGGAGTGGGGGACCCCAGGATGACTGTAAGCCCCCATGGATGGCAGGGTCCCCACGGATGGCAGGGACACCGGTGAGAGAGCAGGGACCCTGTGAGTGGGGGCAGGGGACCCCGATAGTTGGGTGCCAGGGATCCTGGGATGACCGCAGACCCCCATGGGTGGGAGTAGGGAACCCCAGGATGACCACAGACCCCCGTGGAAGAGCAGGGACCCTGTGGGAGGGGGCGAGGGACCCCAGGATGATCGCGGGCCCCCGTAGGTGGGCAGGGACCCCACGGAGGCAGGGCCTGGCGCAGTGTGGCCAGACTCGGGCGGGGGCGGCCCTCCCAGGCCAGGCGGCTGCGCCAGGACTCACCTCTGGCGGCGGCGGCCGGTGGGGGGGCCCCTAGCAGCAGCGGCAGCAGCAGCAGCAGCAGCGGCGGCAGCAACAGCGCGGGGCGCGGCGTCATCGCGGCCGTCGGGCCGGGGGCGTGCGTGGGGGGCGCGGTCACCGGCTGGGGTCCGGCCCTGCCCCGCCCGCCGCGCTCCTCGGGGGCAGCCGCGGGGAGAAGCTGCGCGGGGCGAAGAGACAAAGGCTCCCGCTGAGCGCCGGCCCGGCCCGATCGCCGTCGCCCGCAGCGCCGCCTGCGCCATCGGGCACGGACCTGCGCCGGGGGCCGGCGGGGCGGGGGCGGGGCGGCGCCAGAGGGGCGGCGGCGGCGGCGGCGGCGCGTGCCCGGGCCCCCGACCCCCGGCCCCGGCCCCGGCCCCGGCCCCCGGCCCGACCGCTGGGGTTTCGCGCGCGCGCGCGCCGCGGAGCTCACCTCGGCGGGTTCAGGGCCGGGCCCTCGAGGCGCGCTCCGCGGTCACCGTCGCCCCGGGCGCTGCATCCCGGCCCCGCGCCCCCGGGCCCGGCCTCGGGGCGGGGCGGCGCTACCTGGCGCGGGCGGCTCGGGCCGGGGCCGGGGCGGGCGCGGGGCGCGGGGCGCGGCGGGGCGCGCGGCGGCCGGGGCGGGGCCGGGGTCCCGGCGGCGGGGAGGGCCCGGGGCGCCGCGCCGCGAGCCGTCGTTCCCTGCGGGGCTTTGTCAACTCTCCCGGAGCGAGCGCCGAGCCCGCCGCGCGCCCCGCCCCGCGCCGCTGCTGACCAATCCGCTCGCCGCGCTCCGCCCCGGGCCCCGCCCCGTGGGCCCTGCCGGCCAACCCGTGCGCGCCGCTCCGCCCCGCGCCCCGCCCCGCCGCAAAACTTTCCTCCAATTCCCGCGCAGCTCTGGCCTTAACCCTCGCGGCGCGGGCGGCCCCGGCGGGCGGGCGGCTCCCCGGGGTGTGACCCGCCCACCGCCCCTCCCGCGCCCTGCTCCGACCCTGACCCGCCCCGGCCCGCCCCGCGCCCCGCCCCGCGCCTGCCCTCGCGGGCGCGGGCCCCGGCCTTCACCCTGGCGGCGCTGGCGGCTCCCCCGGGCGCGTCCCGCACGCACGCACCTGCGCCCGCGTCCGCCCCTCTGCCCAGGCGTGGGCGCCCAGCAGCTCCCCGCCCCGCCACTGGCCAGCCCCCAGGGGCCAGGGACCGCCCGGCGCGCGGCTCACCTGGAGCTCCTCGGAGGGCAGGTGCGCCCGGTGCCCCAGCGCCCGCGTCCGCCCCTCTGCCCAGGCGTGGGCGCCCAGCAGCTCCCCGCCTCGCCACTGGCCAGCCCCCAGGGGCCAGGCACCGCCCGGCGCGCGGCTCACCTGGAGCTCCTCGGAGGGCAGGTGCTGTTCACGGCCTCCTGGAGCGCGCCGCCCCGCGCAGGTCCCCGGGGCCGGGAAGACGCGGGCCCCCCTCCCGCTGGCCGCGGGTGCTCACGGACTCACGCCGCCCTTCGCGGGCCGCTGCACCGTTCAGGCCCCTGCGCCCGGTGCCCCAGCGCCGCCAGCACAGACCTCGAGTCCTCCAGTCCCGGGGCGCCTCGCCTCGCCGGCCAGGTGGCCGGCCCCCCTCGACCCCCGCCAGGGCCCTCGGAAGCCTGCCCGGGACGGCCTGGGTCCTCTCTGAGCTCGGAAACCCCTTCTTGCAGGAAACTCTGCAGGGGTCTGGAGCCCACGTGCCCACCTCTGCCAGGCAGGCTCCAGCCCAGAGCCCTCTCCCCGTCCCGCCCCTGTGGGCTCAGGTGCCTGCCCTGCGGGCGAGGCCGGGGACCCGCGCTCGCCCTGCCTCGGGGCCACCGACAGGCGCTCGGGGCAGCCCGGAGGCCGCGGCAGCCGCGGGGACAGGTGTGCTGGCGCGCCGGGCTCCGGCAGGTGCGCAGGTGCGTCCGGGTGGCCCTGCAGCGCGGGGAGCTTGGAGCAGGAAGTGGGCCGCGGTGGCCCAGTGCTGCCGGCGGGCGAGGCAGGCCCGGGTTCGGGCAGCGCCGGCCCGCAGGTGGGCACGGAGGCGTGGTCAGTCGTCCCCTAGCGGCAGGGGCGCAGGTCCCCCGCGCGCTGCCCCCTGGCGGGAGCTCGCGACACAACACCTCCCGGGCGCTCCAGGCCGGCGCCGCCCCGCCACGTGGAACCCGCGGGCCCCTCGCCCGTCCTCCGGTCCCCCGTCGCCGCGGCGACAGCTGGCCCGGAGCGGGTGGACGGTGACGTCACCCCGCGTCGCGGCGGCCCGAGGGGCTTCAGGTGCGAGGTCGGGCGCGCGCGGGGCCGCGGAGGAGCAGGTGCAGGGGCTGTGGGGAGAAGCAGCGCGGGCGGCTTCCCGGTAGGCGGAACCGAGGGGCTCGCGCGCCCCCGGCCCAGCGTCGGGGTACAGAGGCCGAGTCCTTGGGGGCAGCTGGGCAGGGGCAGCCGCGCCGGGGGCGTCCCTGGGGGCTGCAGCGGGTGCTGACGGAGTGGACACCAGGCGCCGTGCGGGGTCTACGAACGGCGGCCGGACGTGAGGAGCCGCGGGGGGCGATCCTCGCAGGGGCTCAGCGGGCCGGAGGTGGCGGAGGTGATGGAGCAGAGGACGCCCCGCGCGGGCTGCCGCTTTGGGCCCAGCTTCCTGTTAGTGCGCCGGCAGCTCCCGTGCCTGGCCGAGCCCTGGGCCTTCCCCTGCCCTTCGGGGACGAGGTTCGTGCAGGTCTGAGCGCGCTTGGCCCCCGCAGTCTGCCCCGGCTGTGCCCCACTGCGTCCAGACACCGGCTGCCAGACACGGGCGGACGACGCTGGCACGCGCGCACGGTGCTCGTGTCCACCAGAGTCCGTCTGAGAGCGAAGGTTCTAAGAGCGGGGGCGCGTTGGCAAGACCCCCAAGAGGAGTGCGCGCCTGCAGGGCTCGGACCCTCACAAGGGAGGAGCGTGGTCTGGCGGTTGGTCCACAAGCGGCCAGGAGGTCATGGGGGGCGCAGGACATGTGGACACCATCGAGGCCGGGCGGGGCCGGCGGCTGCTCACGGGCGCGGGCAGAGTGGCCGTGCGGAAGCCCTCCGCCACGCAGGCCGTATTAGGACTCAGCAGCCGGGCGCTGCGTGGGGGCTCCGCCGGTCCCCACGTACTGAAGAAGAAACCAAAAGGCAAAATACATATGACTTTGAGCTGAGTGAAAATGACAAAAAGATTTAAAAACCAGCGATCTAAAGAAACGGGAGGGGCGAGCGCAGGCTCAGACCAAGTCCTGGGCAGCCGCTGCCACCCGGCCCGCCAATGCCCGGGAGGCAGCAGTGGCGGTGGGGGGCCTGGGCCTGCACCCACCTGGGAGACCCGGATGGAGCTCCTGGCTCTGGCCTGGCCCAGCCCTAGCTGCTGTGGCCGTCTGGGGAGTGAACCAGCAGGTGGACGATCTCCCCATCTGCCTTTGAAATAAATGAATCAATCTAAAAACAGAACAAAAATAGTCGCCGTGTTGGAGACCCAGGGGGAGGAGACCACGTAGAGGAAGCGAATTCTTGTCGCTTTTTATTTGCAAGGCACAGCGAGAGCTCTCCCCTCTGCTCGCTCCTCAAATGCCCAGCCGGCGGGCTGGGAACTCAACGCAGGCGACAGCCTCACCTGCTGCTCCCAGGTGCCACCAGCGGGAGGCTGGAACCCAGGCCCGCCGTGTGGGCACAGGTGTCCCTGCACCCCTGCAGGTGCCTCGGTGCAGAAGCCCCTGCCCCCCGGACCTCCCCTCATCCTTGTGCCTGCCCGGGAGGCCAGAGGCTGGCCCAGCGCTGTCTTCATGGGGTGCTTGGTCACTGGCACGGTAGGGGAGTGGGCCTGCTCGGGGGCATGGCCATTTCCAACCCTTGACCCAAAGGCCTGGAGCCCAACCAAACCTTGGAGTCCCCAGTTTCTTGTGTTGAAGCCCTAACCCCGCCCCGTGTGAGGGCCACTGGGGACCTTGGGAGTCGCCAGGGGGAGGTGAGGTCGCGAGGGCGGGACCTGGACTGTGGGGATGGGGTCCCTGCGAGTCCGCACCAGCAGGAGCCGGGGCGCCACTGACCGTGGACTTGAGCGCCAGCCCGAGAGCAGCCAGCTGGCTGTGGTAGCAGCGGGGGCCCCTCCTGAGCCGCAGAGTGTGGGTGGGCGGCCCCGTGCAGCCCCACGGCCGGCGTCACTGCTCTGAGCCCTGGAGTCCAGCCACAGCGAAGGACCCACACGCCCGAACCCCAGCCCATCCACGGCCAGCGTGGACACTGGGAGCTGAACGTGGACACTGAGCTGAGGGTGGACACTGGGGGTGAGAGAGGACACTTGGGGCTAAAGGTGGACACTGGGGGCTGAGCATGGACACTGAGGCTGAGGGTGGACACTTGGGGCTGAGGGTGGACACTGGGGGCTGAGGGTGACACTGGGGACTGAGTGTGGACACTGGGGTGTGAGGATGACACTGGGGACTGAGTGTGGACACTGGGATCTGAGTGTGGACACTGGGGGCTGAGGGTGGACACTGGGGGCTGAGGGTGGACACTGGGGACTGAGGGTGACACTGGGGGCTGAGTATGGACCTGGCAGCTGAGGGTGGACAGGGGCTGAGGGTGACACTGAGTGCCGAGGGTGGACACTGGGGGCTGAGGGTGGACACTAGGGCCTAGCGAGGACACTGGTAGGGCTGGATCATGGTCCCGTCTCCGCAGTCCTTCTGGATGTGAAAGCCTGGCCGCCCGGCTTGTCATTGTGCCCACCCCATCTGCTCTCAGCCAGGACAGTGGCTGGGGCTGGGCTGGGCGAGTGCTGGGCCCTGTGGCACCCACTGCCTGGCCTGCCCGGGCACGGGAGCTCACCTGTAGGAATCCCGGGCCCTCGGGGAGCCGGGGCTGGGGCTGGGAGTGGGGAGAAGGACATGGGGGCCAGGAACCCTGGGGCTGCTGGGGGGGTCAGCCTTGGCTTGGCGGGGAGGGGACGTGGGCATCTGGGAGTGCTTCTGGCTGGCCCCCAGTTTGAGCCAGCAGGGGTTAGGGCCCTGGGGTTGGGGTGCTGGGGTGTGCATGTGAGGGCCGGTCTCATGCTGAGTGTGGACGTCGAGGCCAAAGGCCCAGAAAGGGAGCCCGGGCAGCTGTGCACCCACGTGGTGCCCACTGTCGGACGGTCATGCCAGGGCTGGACCCCATCCACTGCCCGGAAGGAGCCTCTGTGGGCACGGCCGAGGCACGCCGGCCATCTGGAACGTGAGCCGCAGGACACAGGCCCTCCAGAGGGGTTCTGGGACCAGCTGGCTCCAGGTGGAGGCCCCAGGGCAGCTGCAGGAGTGCCTGGGCTGCAGCCCTTGCCCCTGCCCCCGCAGGAAAAGGTGACAAAGGGAGGGACAGGCAGTGGAGGGCAGGGGCACAGCACAGGCCAGCGCAGACGGGCAGCTGAGGCCCTGGGTTCCTGGGACCATGGGTAGCAGGTGTGAGGGCGAGCGGCAGCCCCTGCCCCCACGTGGACGGCCTGTGTGACTGCACCTGGGCAGCACCTGGAAAATCCCAGCCAGCTCCCCTCCCCTCAGCCCCTGCCCACTGCCCGGGACCCCAGGTCTGGCCCCGACCTGCAGCCGTCCCTGTGTGCGCTCCTGGTGAGCAGCCACAGGAAATGCATGAGCTTTTGCACATCTCTTCACAGATTCGGTCATTTATTTGAAGCACAGAGTGACAAAGAGGTCTTCCATCCGCAGCAGGCTGGACGGGGCCGACCGAAGCCCGCTCCCCCGCAGGGAGCAGGGGCTCCAGCACTAAGGCCAACACCGACCCCTCCCAGGAGCAGTAGCAGGGAGCTGGGTCAGAAGCGGGTGCCCACGTGGGATGCGGCATCAGAAGCAGTAGGCTAACCTGCTGCACCCCAGCGCTGGCCGCCCCTAAATGGTTCTGCACCCAAGGAGCCCTACCTTTGCACTCCACCTCCCAGGAGCTCCCGTGCAAGACCTGAGCCCGTCTCCGGGAGACCCTGTCCTGGAGAGGGACGCAGGGCCCCTGCATGCTGGGAAGAGGCTCTGAACAGCCGCTCGGCCCGACCCTGTGACCCGGGACCGCTGGCAGGAGGGGCTGGGGGGCTGCAGCTGCTCCGTGCCCAGCTGGCTCTCGGCCACTGGGTCGACCCCCCACACTGGGGTCCGGTCCTGCGGACGGGAGCCCCTGGGCCTGCTGCCCAGCACCCCAAGCCCACAGCAACACCGCCCTCAGTGGGGGGGGGGGACCGTGGGGAACCTGGGAGGGTTCTCAGCCCCATGCGGCAGCGGCAGGCACGGTAGAGGGGAGCCTGGCCCGAGCATCCTTCCTGCGCAGCCCCGTGACCCCTGCCCCTCGCCTCTAGGACAGCAGCTGCCTGCTGTCAGCACGGCCGAGCGCTGTGTAGACTGGGGGCGCAGGAGATGAGGGCTCTTGGGCGGCGGGAGAAAACCGCGCACCGCGGGGACTGCAGGTTGTCTGGCCACACACCCCTCCTGGAGGCTCAGCCCACGGGGAAGCCGCAAGACAGCTCTGTGGCAGGCAGGCGCGGTACAGCAAGGCCGCCACCCATCTGTGCCAGGGACTGCCCCCAGCAGCCTGAGCTCACTCTGGAGCCCCGGCCCACCCGCAAGGGGACGGCTGCTGTCACAGCCCAGGGCTGACCCTGGGAGAGGGAGGGGCCTCCAGCGGGTGGCACGGCCGAGAGACACAGCTGGGTTCTGCCCCTGCAGCCCCAGTGCCTTGCATCACCGTAGTCCCCCATCAGAGCGCGGCTTCAAGTCCTGGCCTGAGACGGGGCCCGGCGACGCAGCTGAAGGCGGCCTGGCCTGAACGTGGGGCCCTGCAGGAGACCCAGATGCAGCTCCGGGCTCCTGCTCAGCCTGGCCTAGACCTGGCTGTTACGACCGCTTGGGGAGTGAACCAGGAGATGGAACACCTCTCGGGACTGGCCCTGTGGCCGGGTTAAGCCACTGCCTGGTTCACTGGCGTCCCATATGGACAACAGTTTGAGCCCTGGCTGCTCCTCTTCCGATCCAGCTCCCTGCTATGGCCTGGGAAGGCAGCGGAAGATGGCCCAAGTGCGTGGGCCCTGCACCCACGTGGGAGACCACAAGGAGCTCCTGGCTCTGACCCGGCCCAGCCACTGTGGCCACTTGGGGAGCAAAGCAGCAGGTGCAAGTTCTTCTCTCTCTCTCTCTACTTCGCAAATAAATAAATCTTTTTAAAGAGGAAATTCTTTCCATTCACCCTCAAAGGTGGGGCCCCACCACCCCAGGAGCCACGGGGCCAAGAGCCCAGGGCTGCTGATGCTGCCCGGCAGCCCAGGTCTGCCCGGTGATGAGAAGCCGGTCCTCAGGGGTCACTGGCCCACTCCAACCTCGGCTCGGAACGAGCACAGCTCCTGGTCCACCCCCTCCTTAGAAGCTGAAGTGGCCCAGACCACCGGGGGTCCTCAGGCCAGAGCCAGCTGGTGGGAAAGGGGGACATTCAGCTTGGGGTGCACGATCCTGACCGTGTTCCCCCAAACCCACAGTGCCAGAGTCCACGTGTGCGGCTCAGGTCTTCACGGCTTCAGGTCACGAGGGGGTGTGCTCATCCAGTGACGGGCAGCACGGGCTTGGCCGGAGGCCGCCCACACCGGACCCAGCCTCGCCGCCGCCTCCCGCACCCAGAGACCCACAGCACCAGCCAGACACCGGAGAACATGAGCCGGCCGGGGGCCAGGTGGAGGTGTGGTGGCACAGCAGGTGCGCTCGGTGGCCTGGGACCCAGGCTCTCCCCAGACCAAGGGCCGGCTGGAGGGGGAGCGTGCCGGGCAGGTCTGCACCAGCTGCTGGCCCCTCCCCAACCTTCCTGTCTGGACGGGGTGGGGTGGGGGGTCCGGTTCCACTCCGTCCTGCAGCCCCCCTGCCCCCCTGTGTGGAGTCACCACCTGGGCTCGTCCTGGCTGCCCCTCAGCCCAGGTACAGAGCCTGGATGACTGGGCCGAGGGAGCAGGCCACGTGGACACGCCGGCCTTCTGTCTGCTGCCATGGTCTGGGCCAGGTGGGGAGGCCCCGTCCCACCCCCACGGTGGCATGGCACAGTGCAGAGTGCCACTCTGAAGGGGGTGGGGAGGCGGAGCCCCTGGGCGGGCAGTGCCAGGCTTGGATCCCACAGGGCATGACTGCCCCTCGGCCCTTCTGGCAGGTTCAACTGGACCCATGCCACCTCCCTCCATGTCCGCCCAGGGCCCGTCCACAAAGGCTGACCCCAAGACCGACCTGTGAAAAAGCACTTTAAGGCAGGGTTGGGGACGGGGTGCAGTGTGCAGTGTGCAGTGCAGCCTGGCCCCCGGCTTCCTGCCTCAGCGGGCGGCACAGGCTCGGGGTCACCAGGCGCCCGGGCCGTCAGGAGGTGGGGCCTCTAGGTACAGCACGGGATCGGAGAAGGGGCCTGTCCGGGCCCAGTAGTCCACTGCTCGAACTCGGTACAGGCCGGAGACAACAGCTGTGTCTGGGGACACGCGTGTGTCCTGAGCCCCTCCTGGGCGCCCAGAGGCCCCCGGAGCTCACCCCAGATTCCCGGCTTCACCAGGCTTCACCCTGGACCGCCCCCTGCCCAGGGCTGTGCTGAGTGGGACCCAGGTGGCCAAACCGGGGCGGTGGGTGGTGGGCCTACCTGGGCTGAACACGAAGAGGTTAAAGGTTGATGGCTTCCTGCCGATCACTGTGTACACCTCACCGCCCGGGGAGAACTGGACCTCGTAAGTCCACAGGCACCTGCAGCGGTCAGACAGGCCAAGGCTGGGCCGGGGGCCCCGAAGGCCTGCCCCTTTCCCCGCAGCCCCTCAGGGTGCCCGGGCACCCCCGGGGGCAGTGACAGGCCGCACAGAGGGTGCGCGGGGCGGGGGCGGGGGTGCTGCACACAGCGCCCCGGGGACGCAGGAAGGGAATCCAGAGGCCGCCAAGGGGTGCCCCCAGGAGCCGGTGGCCCAAGAGCGGGAGAGGCGTGGGGGTGCCGCAGGGGGGCGCGGCCGCACTCACGCACTTGGAGCCCACACGTTCGTCCGACCAGACCAGAGCCAGCTGACCGCGGGTCAGGGGCAGAGCGCGGAGCCGGGTGACCTGGGGAAGGGCCGGCGGTGGGTAAGGGGCTGTGCCCGGGCTTCGGGGGCGCGCGCACGCGGGGTAGCACTTGCCTGGCCGGGTGGGGCCTCGGGGCGCGCGCACACGTGCACCAGCAGCAGCGCGGGCAGCGCGAGCTCCTGGCGGAGCGTCAGGTGTCCGCCGACGGGGAGGGCGCGCGGCGCTGTGACCACTGGGTCCTGCGGGCGACCGAGGGTCCTCAGGGCCTCAGCCCGCCAGGCGACCCCCACCCCCGCCCCGGCCTCCCTGCCGCCCCCCCCCCCGCGCGCGCGCACCTCGACGGCGCGCATACGCCGGAACTGCTCGGCTGTGGGGAAGACCGGGCGGCCCAAGCGCTGCCACTCGCCGTGGGGGCTGCAGAACTGGTTGTCCAGGTAGCGCGTGACGTAGACCAGGCCTGCGGAGCCGAGCGCTGGGTCCTCGCTGCACCGCAGGCGCCCCGGGGCCCGCCCCGCCAGGGGCTCCGCGGGGACAGAGACCTCCCTGGGACCCCTAGCTCACCCGGGCCAGGGGGCACCCCGCGCAGGCGCAGTGTCAAGGGGATGCTGCGGTTGGCGTGGGCGTGGGTGTCGTCACTGGAGTAGACCAGCACCGTGGCGCGCCAGGCGTCGGCAGGGCCCTTGGGGCGGTGGGCGCTGGCCAAGACGCCCACCGTGTGGTTGCTGTCCAGCACGGTGCCGGCCCGTGACACCTCGGCCCAGAGCTGCTGTCTGTCTGCAGGGGCCAGGGGCATGGAGGCGGCTGTCGCCACGTGGGGTAGCCGCCCCCCGCCCCAAAGTGAGGGGATCCGGATCATAGGGTCCAGGGACAAGCCCTGGACCGGGTGCAGGTGGAGGGCGTGTCCACGCTGCCCAGCCTGGGGCCTCTGTGTCACCTTCTCCTAGGCCTGGAAGACACCGCTGCCTGGTTGAGGCCCCGGCCCCTCCCTGGGCCAGGCCGCAGGAGCCCCCAGCTCACCCAGCAGGACCAGCCTCTGCTGAGCCCCGGGCCCACCCGGCAAGGCCAGTATCCGGACCCAGGACACGCAGGCGCCACCCCCCTTCACCCGCCGGCGCAGCAGGGCCGGCTCACCCAGCAGGGCCAGCATCTGCTAAGCCCCGGGCCCACCCGGCAAGGCCAGTATCCGGACCCAGGACACGCAGGCGCCACCCCCCTTCACCCGCCGGCGCAGCCGGGCCGGCTCACCCAGCAGGGCCAGCAGCCCCATGGCGGTGAGCACGGGCTTGCGCAGCAGCTGCACGTGCGGCGGGCGGGTGTTGTTGACCTGGAAGCGCGCGGTCAGCGTGCGCTGCGAGAAGGGGTGCGGGTGGTAGCTGAGGAAGGCGTTGTCGTTGCTCAGCAGGGCGTAGCGGACCGAGGAGCTGGCGTTGGCCACCAGCAGGTTCTGGTGCTGCGCGATGACCTGCGGGCGTCGGGAATGAGAACCGGCGGCGGCCCGGGGCGGCGCGGGGGGCCGGGCGCGGCGTGCGCACCTTCACCACCATGGCCGCGTAGGTGACGTCGGCCCTCCAGGGGCGCGGCAGGGCCCAGCCCACCAGCGGGTCCGCCTCGTCGTTGTACACCGGCGTGTCGGCGAACTCGGGGAAGAGCTGCCGGATCTGCCTCACGACCGCCGCCTCCCGCTCCAGGATGAAGATGGAGCTGCCCGCGCCCTGCGCGCAGCGCCCGCCTCAGCGCGCCGGGCCGCGCAGGCCGCGGGCGGGGCGGGGCGCGGCGGGGCGGGGCGGGGGCGCCGCACCTTCTTGTGCAGGGAGATGTAGTCCAGCCGCACGCCCCGCTCGCCCGTGAAGAAGTTGGTGCCGCGGGCGCAGTGTTCCAGGAGGGCCCAGCTCCGCGCGGAGCGCGGCGGCGGCAGGAACGAGTCGCCGGGGCCGCCCAGCCGCAGCGCGGGGCTGGCGGCGCGCAGCCCCTCGGAGCAGGCGTCGTAGTAGTTCAGGAAGCCTGGGGAGGGGCGAGCGCTCGCTGAGGCACCGCCGCCCGCCTCCGCCCGCCCCTCGCGGCCCGCGGGCCCCGGCGCGCACCTTGCGTGGTCATGGACACGTTGTCAAAGTCTTGATGGTCCGGCTCGTTCCACGTCTCGAAGTTCCACCGAGACACGTGCTCCAGCCCGTAGCGGCCTGGGCGGGACAGCCGCGCCGGGGGTGAGGGCTGCACAGGACCGAGCCCCCACCCCACCCAGGAGTCCAGGGCAGACCCGCCAGCGGCCTACCGATGTATCTCCTGGCCAGCAGGGAGACCAGGGCTCTCCAGCCGATCACCTGCTGCTTGTCCTCGAAGTCGGTGAAACGCCCCGAGGGGCTGCCCATCAGCTCAAAGCCTGCAACACAGGAGCAGGGTGGCTGCCCCGCTGCCCGCCTGCACGTCCTGGGCCAACAGCCGGCTGAGGCCTGGAGGCGGCAGTGGGCAGGGAGGACGGGGCCAGCTGCTCACCTGGGAGGAGCTCGTTCTCTCTGAGCAGGTCCAGGTACCTGTCCAGCTTCGTGAAGTTGTAGCTCAGGCCCTGCTCCAACGACCCCCTGTGCAAGGAGAGTCAGGTGCATAAGCTCTGAGGCGTCAGCCCCTGGCTGGACCTGTGGCCACATTCGGCAGGCAGGAGGAGCCCACAGGGCAGGCAGGCAGGACCCAGGTCCAGACCCCATGGTGGGCCTTTTTGCTGGGAAGACACGGCCCCCACGGAAGCCCCCCAGCTGCTCACCACCCGTGTGAACCAGCATGTCGGCTCGTGGCACCTCCCCCACACCTGGAAGAGATGGAAGACTTGGGGTGGGGCCCGGGGGGGGGGTGGGCGGGCGTGTGCTGACCCATCTTGCTTTCCCCGTGCCGAGCTTGTGACCTGCTGGAGTGTGTGCCCAGATAAATGGTGCTCGCTCCTGGGCTCTGGAGACCGGCCTCGGGAAGCCAGCCAAGGGTGCAAAGGAATTGGCTCCCTGCTCCACGTGACCAGAGGCTGGAGATCACCGGGGCAGAGGGTAGGGGTGCAGCAGGCAGGGGCTCCAGGCTGTGGGGGCTTCGGCCTGCTCAACAAAACCCCGGGCTCTGCTCCCGGCCAACCTGTCTGCACAGAGCATCCCGCTGAGCCACGCCATGCAGCAAGGCTGCCCCGAGGTGCCGGCCCTGGCACCTGCCCGTGGCTCCCCACACGCCATCAGTCACCTCCTCGGCGGCCAGGCCCGCCACGCTCACTGAGCAGGACAGAAAGTCTCGCTGCCCCCTCGCACTGCTGTGGGTCGGCTTCCTCTTCCCTTCCACCTCACTGCTGACAAGCACCAGGCTTTCGGTAGCAAGTGCACCAGGATGCCGGGCAGCTGACCCGCAGCAGAGGGGGGCCCGTCCGGGAGGGAACGGGCGTCCTCTGGCGGCTAGCCATCAGATGAAGGGGAGGGGGCCGGAACGGAGGGCCTCTCTGAGGAGGTGACGGCTCGGCCAGGACAGCACGGGCGAGGGCCCGGGGCAGGGCAGCTGGTGGCGCGCCTCGTGGGTCTTGTGATGGTGTGAGGACGGGCTGACGGCCCTGCACAAGCAGCCTCTCCGAGCCCCCTGCAGAGACCCGGGGCTGGCACCTCCGGAGACGCTGCCTCCCATGGAGCGCGGATTCGAGTCCCGCTGCTCTGCCTCCCACCCAGCTTCCTGCTGATGCACTGGGGAAGGCAGCAGATGACAAAGGTGCCCGGGCCCTGCCGCCACGTGGCGACTCGGATGGAGCGCCGGGCCCCTCACTCCAGCCTGGCCCAGCCCTGGCTCTTCGGAGCATTTGGGGAGGGAACCAGGAGATGGAGCTCTGTTTCTGTCCATCTGCCTTTCTTTCCTTTTTTGCTTTAAGACTGACTCATTTGAGAGGCAGAGCTACAGAGAGGGCGAGAGACAGAGAGACCCTCCTCCATCTGTTGGTTCACTCCTCACATGGCCCCAAGGCTGAAGCCAGGAGCCTGGGGCTCCACCTGGCTCTGCCAGTGGGTGCAGGGACCCCAGTACTTGGGTCATTCTCTGCTGCTTTCCCAGGCCACCATTTTAACAGGGAGCTGGAGCAGCCGGGACTTGGACCAGCACCCATATTGGATGTTGGCACTGCAGGGAGTGGTTTAACCCACTGCACCACAGCGCTGGCCCCTCATTCTGCCTCTGAATAAGTCATATAGGGGTCAGCACTGTGGTGCAGTGAGTTAAAGCCCCAGCCTGTGGCACCAACATCCCATGTGGGCACTGGTTCAAGTCCCAGCTGCTCCACTTCTGATCCAGCTCTGTGCTATGGCCTGAGAAAGCAGTAGAAGGTGGCCCAGGTCCCCGGGTCTCTGCACCTGCGTGGGAGACCTGGAAGAAGCTCCTGGCTCCTGGCTTCGGATCAGCTCAGCTCTCGCCGTTGCAGTCATTTGTGGTGTGAACCAGCAGATGGAAGACCTCTCTCTGTAACTTTGTCTTTCAAATAAAATAATTCTTTAAAAGACAAAATGAAATAAATCATATATAATTACATATATAAACCCTGTATATATAAGTGGTATGTTTGGGGTGCTGTGGCACAGCGGGGCAAGCTGCTCTGTGCAGCGCTGGCATCCCATAGCAGAAGGCCAGCTCTCTGCTCACCACTGCCGCGGCTCCCTGGGAGAGGCAGTGCACGGGGCCGTGGAGGCCATGGCATTTGCTGCTGACCTGGGCTGTGCTGGAGACAGAGGAGTGGGTATTTCCGCGAGAGCAGCTGGTCAGGCTCAGGGAAGGGCAGCTTGCAGGGGGACTGGACTCAGCTCTGTCCGGGTGGACGGGAGCTGGTACAGGGGTCTGGGGCTGTGCACGCCCCTACCCCGGGCTCCCACAGGGTGCACGGCAGCCGTGGGTGTGATGCGGCCAGTGTAGTGACCAGTGCTGCCCCTGGGCCGGCCGGCGGTCTCCCACCTGCCCCACCCTTGCCACCTCCGCTCTTGTCCAAAGGCCACAACCAGGAGCAAAGAAAAAAAAAACTAATAGGATAAAAATTAAACGCGCTGCCCACGGGGCGCAGGCGCCCTCTGAAGACCCCGGGAGGACCCCCCGCCCGCACCCTGCACTAGAGTCGGCTAGAGAGGCGCGGGGCCCCGGCTGGGAGGGGAACAAGACCGCACCCGGGGAGCGGCGGAGCCCGCGGCGCGCATCGCAGCCCAGCCCGCGGAGACGCCGGGGTCGGAGCGCGCGGACCCCCGCCGGGGCGGGGCGGAGCGCGTGCGCGGCGCGGACCGCACCACCGCTGGCCCGCTGGTGAGTGCGCGGGGCGGCCGGGGGCGCGCGTGCGCGGGACAGGCTGGGGGTTGGGCGCCGCGGGCGGGGCCGGGCGCGCCGCGGGATGCAGACCCGCACCAGGAGCCCCCGCCCCCGCCCCAGGGCACCGCTTTCCGCCGCTGGCGGCAGGGGTGCGGCGCTTCCTTCCCAAATAAACGGACTGCCGTTCAAGCTGCGGGTTGAACGACTCAATCGGGCCGGAGGCGGCCGGCGAGGGGCCGCGGCACCGGGACCCCAGCAGCAGCCAGGAGCCCCAGCCCGGGGGCCCTACGCGCCGGCCACACCGGCCTCGGCGCGCACGCGCGGAGAAACTGAAGCGCGGGTGGGCAGGAAGTGCCTCTTCCTGAGGCTGGCGCCCCCTACCCGGGCTCTGCACCCCAGCATCCTCCCAGGAAAACCCTGGCCGCCACCCCCACCACACCCCAGGGACCAGTGGGTCCTGTGCTGGACCTTCCCAGAGGGGAGGGATTTGGAGAGGGGGAGGATGCAGGGCGCCCACTTCCTCCCCCCCTGCACTCCTGTGCCCCCAGATCTCTGCCAGGAGCCCCGCTGGGGAGAACAGGACGGGGCAGCAGACTGCCCACAGGAGGCCCCAAGCGTGGACCCTACTTCCCCTCAGGAGCTGCCGTCATCATGGCCCCCAGCACAAGCCTGGCCGTCCCAGGTGCAGGGGACTCCAGGGACCGCCAGCAGCCAGGAGGGGAGAGCACAAGTGGGCTGGGTGCACACGGCCTCCCTCTAAAGTCTGCTGCCCCCTGCCCTCGCACCTGGGCCCCAGGGTGGCCCACGCCCCCTCCTGCCAGCCCTGCCAGCCGGCTGCTGGGGCATCAGCGCTGGCCCAGGATCCCGTCCCCAGGTGCCTGTCTTAATGAGAGGCAGCTCCCCACCCCAGTCACGCCCAGTGCAGGTGCCCCGCTCCAGAGACACGCATCCTCCTGACAGCCTCGCGCTGGCCGGCCGCACAAGGACCAGACAGGCTGGGGTCGTGGCCATCCAGTGGCCACCTGCCGCGGCCTGGACCGACCTGTCTCCTTGCAGGACCAGGAGGGGAGCTGGTGGCTGAATGGGAGACCAGTGCCCTCCTCAGTCCCCTCCTGGGGGTGGGGGTGGGGGCCTCCCGCTTCCCCCGAGCACAGCAACCTTCAGGTCTGGGGTCTGCAGCTCAGCTCCGAGGCCCACTCCCTGCACCCCTGCGCACCCCCTGCACCCAGGCCCACCCCCTGCACCCCGGCAAGGCCACTATTCCACATTGTTCCTGGGGGGGAGCTGACCGCGTCCACTCTGGCAAGGCCACTGCTCCCGGGATGGGGCGGGGTGAGCTGACCGCATCCACCCTGGCGAGGCCCCTGCTCCCAGGATGGGGCAGGGGGAGCTGACCACGTCCACTCTGGCGAGGCCCCTGCTCCCGGTGGGGGGAGCTGACTGCGTCCACTCTGGCGAGGCCCCTGCTCCCGGGATGGGGCAGGGGGAGCTGACCACGTCCACTCTGGCGAGGCCCCTGCTCCCGGGATGGCTCAGGGGGAGCTGACCGCGTCCACTCTGGCAAGGCCACTGCTCCTGGTGGGGGGAGCTGACCACATCCACCCTGGCAAGGCCACTGCTCCCGGTGGGGGGAGCTGACCACATCCACCCCGGCAAGGCCACTGCTCCCGGTGGGGGGAGCTGACCACGTCCACTCTGGCGAGGCCACTGCTCCCGGGATGGGGCGGGGGGAGCTGACCGCGTCCACTCTGGTGAGGCCACTGCTCCCGGGATGGGGCGGGGGGAGCTGACCGCGTCCACTCTGGTGAGGCCACTGCTCCCGGGATGGGGCGGGGGGAGCTGACCGTGTCCACCCTGGCGAGGCCACTGCTCCCGGTGGGGGGAGCTGACCGCGTCCACCCTGGCGAGGCCCCTGCTCCCGGGACGGGGCGGGGGAGCTGACCGCGTCCGCACGGCTGTACCTCCCTCTGTGTGTCTGATTACTGTACAGCTCGCTGGATTAGCCATGCAGGTAGCGCTCACTCGTCCAGGCAAACTCATGACTCAGCTGTCTTGTAAATAATTTAACTGCAGGCCCTCTCCCCCAGGGTCACCACCAGACCTGTGGCCGCTCCTGCTCTCCTGCCCACCACAGAAGCCAGCCGGGCGGCACACCCAGCCCCCGCCCGGTACCCTGTGGCCTGCCGAGCTCGCAAGGGGCTCCCCAGGTAAGAAGCCGCGCCTGGCCCCGGGCACAGGACGGCCTTGGCGCCGGCCAGCCAGGGACAGGACGGTTTGCTGGGCAACCGGGGCAACAGGAGCTGAGCCTGGCTGGCCACACCGCGATTCCTAGGTTTTCTCTGGGGACCTCAGGCACAGAGCAGGTGGCGCTCGTGGGGTCCCCAGGACCAGTGAGGTGGGGTCCTCGTGTGAAGGGACACCACTCCCGTGTCCCCCCCCACAAGCACCGGGCGGGGGTTGCAGAAGCAGGTGACGGCCCGGTCAGCCCCACGGCCGCCGCCGGCTCAGCGAGGCTGGCACAGAGCAGCAGCCAAGCGCACACCTCCGGTCTGGGAGGCAGTGCCCTCAGTGCACCCTCAGAACTCCGCGGACACAGGCTGGGGCTACTGCACCCGCAGCTGGGGCGAGGAGGCCCTCCCAGCCCTGGCCTGGGGCGCCCACAGAGGGAAAGCGGGCAGTGGTTTGGGTGGGGGGACACGGCCAGGGTTCCCACCCCTCCCCCGAGAAGAGACGCTTCAAGAGCCTCGGGGGGCTCCAGGCAGCTGCCCCTGAGCAGCCCTGGCCCGCACGGGAGACACACGCCTGTCACTGTCGCAACAACAGAACTTTGGAGCTTGGGGCTGTCTCTGCCCACACAGGGCAGCGGCTCTGGGCCCTGGGAGCAGGTGACCTCCGACCTCTGTCCCAGGTGGCAGGCAGCGTCCATCCCCGCCTGGCCTTTCCCGTCTGAACCTGGACTCTGGGCTGGGGGTGGGGGCTGGGAGTGGGCTCTGGGCCCCCAACCTGTGCCTGCTTTCTTGCAGGTTGGCGTGTGGGCCTGGCGCTGCGTGATGGAGGCGTGCCCTGAGCCCGGGAAGCAGGGTGCAGGCTCGGGGCTGGTGCGCCGACAGCCCCCTGCGCCCCGGGGCCTGCTGGAGACGCTGAAGGGCAAGCTGGGGCGGAGCTGTGCGTGCAGCGTGCCGCGTGCCCGGGCGCTGCTACAGGACCTGGTCCCTGCCACGCGCTGGCTGCGCCACTACCGCCCGCGGGAGGACCTGGCCGGCGATGTCATGTCGGGGCTGGTCATCGGCGTCATCCTGGTCCCGCAGGCCATCGCCTACGCGCTGCTGGCCGGGCTGCAGCCCATCTACAGTCTCTACACCTCCTTCTACGCGAACCTCATCTACTTCCTGCTCGGCACCTCACGCCACGTCTCTGTGGGCATCTTCAGCCTGCTGTGCCTCATGGTGGGGCAGGTGGTGGACCGGGAGCTCCAGCTGGCCGGCTTCGACCCCTCCCAGGACGGCCTGGGGCCTGGGGTCAACAGCAGTGTCCTTAACAGCTCGGCGTCCGTGCTGGGGCAGGACTGTGGGCGGGACTGCCACGCCATCCGCGTCGCCACCGCCCTCACGCTGGTGGCCGGGGTGTACCAGGTGAGGAGCTGGCTGGGCAGGGGCAGCCGTGGGGGACGCCTCTTCAGCACTCCCCACCCTCGGGGCAGGTGCAGGAGGCGGCGTGGGCAGAGGTGGCCCTGGGGGCGGCTGGGCCTGGGCAAGCCCTGGCTTGGACACAGCCCACCTGCACCCCTGCCCAGGCCCAGCCGCACCTGCCGCCGACTCCACACCTGCACGGCAGGGCTGGGGGCAGCACAGGGCAAGGGGCTGAAGTAAAACGGCTTGAGCCTGGGAGGGGTGAGGCGGCACCCGCGGCCAGCCGTGTGGACATGCAAGGGCCACGCGTGTGTCCGAGCTGCGACAGCCCGCCTGCTCTCTGTCCGCAGGTTCTGATGGGCGTCCTCCGGCTGGGCTTCGTGTCCACCTACCTCTCGCAGCCACTGCTGGACGGCTTTGCCATGGGGGCCTCCGTGACCATCCTGACCTCGCAGCTCAGGCACCTGCTGGGCGTGCAGGTCCCTCGGCACCAGGGCCCGGGCATGGTGCTCAGGACCTGGCTGAGCCTACTGCGCAGCACCGGGCAGGCCAACGTGTGCGACGTGGTCACCAGCGCCGTGTGCCTGGCGGTGCTGCTGGCCGCAAAGGCGCTCTCGGAACGCTGCCGGCACCGGCTGAAGGTGCCGCTGCCCACGGAGCTGCTGGTGATCGTGGCGGCCACGCTGGTGTCCCACTTCGGCCGGCTCCATGAGCGCTTCGGCTCCCGGGTGGCTGGCGACATCCCCACCGGGTTCATGGCCCCGCGCGTGCCGGACGCCTGGCTGATGCAGCGCGTGGCCCTGGACGCGGTGCCCCTGGCCCTGGTGAGCTCTGCCTTCTCCCTCTCGCTGGCCGAGATGTTCGCCCGCAGCCACGGCTACTCCGTCCGCGCCAACCAGGAGCTGCTGGCCGTGGGCTGCTGCAACCTGCTGCCCGCCTTCTTCCACAGCTTCGCCACCAGCGCCGCCCTGGCCAAAACCCTGGTGAAGACGGCCACCGGCTGCCGGACGCAGCTGTCCAGCGTGGTCAGCGCTGCCGTGGTGCTGCTGGTGCTGCTGGCGCTGGCCCCGCTGTTCCGGGACCTGCAGCGCAGCGTGCTGGCCTGCATCATCGTGGTCAGCTTGCGGGGCGCCCTGGGCAAGGCGCGGGACCTCCCGCGGCTCTGGCGGCTGAGCCCGGCCGACGCGCTGGTCTGGGTGGCCACCGCGGCCACCTGCGTGCTGGTCACCACCGAGGCCGGGCTGCTGGCCGGAGCGCTGCTGTCCCTGCTCAGCCTGGCAGGCCGCACGCGGCAGCCACGGGCCACGCTGCTGGCCCGCATCGGCGACTCCGGCTTCTACGAGGACGCCACGGAGTTTGAGGGCCTGGTCCCCGAGCCCGGGGTGCAGGTGTTTCGCTTCGGGGGGCCGCTGTACTACGCCAACAAGGACTTCTTCCTGCGCTCCCTGTACAGCCTCACGGGGCTGGACGCCGGGCGCTGGGCCGCCAGGAGAAAGCAGCGGGGGGCGGGGGCGGACGCGGGGGCGGACGCGGGCGTGGGGCTGGTGCCCCGGCCGGCCGGCTTCCACACCGTGGTCATCGACTGCGCCCCGCTGCTGTTCCTGGACGCGGCGGGCCTGGCCACGCTGCAGCAGCTGCGCGGGGACTACGGGGCCCTGGGCGTGGCCCTGCTGCTGGCCTGCTGCAGCCCCCCGGTGAGGGAGACCCTGAGGAGGGGCGGCTTCCTCGGGGAGGCGGCCGAGGACGAGCAGCTGTTCCACAGCGTGCACGGCGCCGTGCAGGCCGCCCTCGCCCGCCACTGCCCCCAGGAGGCCAACTGCAGCGTCTAGCGGGCGGCCCCTCCCTGTGAGCCCCGCAGGGGAAGGGGCTCCGGTCACGAGCGCGCACACACACGAGGGCAGCTGTCCCGGGCCGGCAGCGGCCCCCACCAAGCGGCCCAGGGCAGTCTCCGGGTCACCTGAGTGCTTCCACACCTGTGCCTCACCCCTGCTGGAGCTCGCAAGGCCAGGGCCAGCAGCCACCAGCCCAGCTGGGCCTCCAAGGTGTCCTCGGGCAGAGGCAGCCCCGGCACAGCCAGCGGCGCCCAGAGACCCCTCCCCGCCGGCACACACCCACCTGGCTGTGACGAGCTCCAGCAGCCAGTGGGTCCGCACCTGCTGGATGCCACCATGCGGGACGGCGCCCACGTAGGCCAGGTTGAGCTGCTGGTCCCAGCTGAGGTCGTAGCGGGCGGCCTGGCTGTGCGGCAGTGGGGGGCTGGGGCAGACCGGGGCTGTGTGAGGCCGGGCCCTGCCTGCGGCTCGGGGACAATAAAGCGACCCCGAGGCCAGGACGCCGAGGCCTCGTCTCTAGGGCGGGGGTGGGGTCCGGCCCCCCCTCCGCTTCCCCGCGTGGCGCTCACCAGAAGCCCGTGCTCCTCCAGAAAGGCCGCAGGGGCCCCAGCACGCGGGCCGCGTCCACGCGCACCAGGTGCGGGGCCTCGGCCAGGGCGGCCGGGGCCGCGGCCAGGAGCGCGGCCAGGAGCGCGAGCAGAGCGGCCGGGGGGCGCATAGCCGGGCGGGCGCTGCGGGGCTCGCCGCTGGCGGAGTCTCCCGGGCGCCCCAACGTGACCGCCGCCACAGGCAGGGCTCGGACGCTTCCGGGAGGGGCGGGGCCGGCGGCCTGGGCGGGGCTCGGGCGCTTCCGGGAGGGGCGGGGCCGGCGGCCTGGGCGGGGCTCGGGCGCTTCCGGGAGGGCGGGGCCGGCGGCCTGGGCGGGGCTCGGGCGCTTCCGGGAGGGGCGGGGCCGGCGGCCTGGGCAGGGCCTGCGGCCGTGGGCGGGACACGACGCGAGGGAGACGCGTGGGGCCGGAGGCCTGGACGCGCGGCGGCCCCGCCCCTTCCTGCAAGGCCCTACCGGCGCCCTGCGGCCCCCGCTGGACCCGACGCTCTGCACCCTGGGCTGTTGGGCGGCCCGGGAGGATGACCTCGAGGGTTTGGAGCGGGCCGGGGTCCTGGATCCGAGTGACCAGAGGTTCCTGCTGGGGGGCTGGACTTGCGGGGGGCACCGGTGTGGCCAAGAGGCCGGTCCGGGGGGGGGGCCTGGGTGTCAGGATGTGCACGTGCTCTCAGTGGGTTACCGCATTGCGGAGACGATTCCCAGCGGGTGGGAAGCCCCCCCAGGACCCTCAGCCCCGGGGTCGCCAGCCCCCGAAAGCCCCTCCATCGCGGGGTCGCCGTCCTGAGGTGGGGGCCGCAGCTAGGCGGCAGTTTACCGCAGTGGGAGGTGGGCCGGCCGGGAGGCGCAGAGGCTGGCCAGCTGCAGCGGCGTCGGAGGCAGTGAGGGCCGGAGTCCCTGCTGGGCTGCACCTGCTCCACTGGGGGAGTCGTCCTCACCTGCACCCAGCAGAGACCTCAGGGCGAGAAGCTGGGGACAGTGGGAGCCTCCACTGTGAGCAGAGAAGGGCCCGAAACTAGCACAGGTTAGACAGATGCACTTGCACAACACGGGAGACCCCGGGCCCCCAGGTGAGCACCACGCCCGCACAGCACGGGGTCCCCCAGGTGAGCACCACCCACACAGCACGGGGTCCCCCAGGTGAGCACCACCCACACAGCACGGGGTCCCCCAGGTGAGCACCACGCCCACACGGCACGGGGTCCCCCAGGTGAGCACCACGCCCGCACGGCACGGGGTCCCCCAGGTGAGACCACGCCCGCACGGCACGGGGTCCCCCAGGTGAGCACCACGCCCGCACGGCACGGGGTCCCCCAGGTGAGCACCACGCCCGCACGGCACGGGGTCCCCCAGGTGAGCACCACGCCCGCACGGCACGGGGTCCCCCAGGTGAGCACCACGCCCGCACGGCACGGGGTCCCCCAGGTGAGCACCACGCCCGCACGGCACGGGGTCCCCCAGGTGAGCACCACGCCCGCACGGCACGGGGTCCCCCAGGTGAGCACCACGCCCGCACGGCACGGGGTCCCCCAGGTGAGCACCACGCCCGCACGGCACGGGGTCCCCCAGGTGAGCACCACGCCCGCACGGCACGGGGTCCCCCAGGTGAGCACCACCCCCGCACGGCACGGGGTCCCCCAGGTGAGCACCACCCCCGCACGGCACGGGGTCCCCCAGGTGAGCACCACGCCCACACGGCACGGGGTCCCCCAGGTGAGCACCACGCCCGCACGGCACGGGGTCCCCCAGGTGAGCACCACCCACACGGCACGGGGTCCCCCAGGTGAGCACCACGCCCGCACGGCACGGGGTCCCCCAGGTGAGCAGCACCCGCACAGCACGGGGTCCCCCAGGTGAGCACCACGCCCGCACAGCACGGGGTCCCCCAGGTGAGCAGCACCCGCACAGCAGGGGTCCCCCAGGTGAGCACCACGCCCGCACGGCACGGGGTCCCCCAGGTGAGCACCACCCACACAGCACGGGGTCCCCCAGGTGAGCACCACCCACACAGCACGGGGTCCCCCAGGTGAGCACCACCCGCACGGCACGGGGTCCCCCAGGTGAGCAGCACCCGCACAGCAGGGGTCCCCCAGGTGAGCACCACGCCCGCACGGCACGGGGTCCCCCAGGTGAGCACCACCCGCACGGCACGGGGTCCCCCAGGTGAGCACCACCCGCACGGCACGGGGTCCCCCAGGTGAGCACCACCCGCACGGCACGGGGTCCCCCAGGTGAGCAGCACCCGCACAGCACGGGAGACCCGGGCCCCCAGGTGAGCACCACGCCCGCACAGCACGGGGTCCCCCAGGTGAGCACCATGCCCGCATAGCACGGGAGACCCGGGCCCCCAGGCTGCCCACACTGAGGGGATTTCTGAAGCACATTCTTAGAGGGTCAAGCGCCCCGCGGAAGACCCCACGCACGCAGGGGTGAACTCAGAATCACTGTAAAATCACCCTCACGACGACAGTGGTGAGGAATGAACGAGACACTGGACCACAGTGGGCTGGAAACTGGGTGCTGGAACTAAATGGTTCTGAGGTCATTTTTATGTGGGGGTGTCTTCAGATGCTATTTAAAATTAGGTCCCCTTATGCTGAAATTGCAAGACGGGGGCCAGCGCTGTGGCGCAGCGGGCAAAGCGGCTGCTGTGGCACCGGCATCCGTGTGGGCGCTGGTTCAGGTCCCGGCCGCTCCAGCTCCCTGCTAACGCACCTGGGAGAGCAGCAGAGGACGGCCCAGGGGCTCGGGTCCCTGCACACACGTGGGAGACCTGGAAAAGGCTCCTGGCTCCTGGCTCCGGCTGTTGTGGCCATTTGGGGTGTGAACCAGAGGACAAAAGACCTGTCTGTCTGTCTCTTTCTCTCTGTAACTTTGCCTTTCAAGTGAATAAATAAATCTTTAAACAAAAACGAAAACCGTAAGTGGGAAGAAAAGCTGACCCTGGGAGTGTCCTCAGCGAGAGCTGCTGCCACGCTCGGCCCGACACCCACGGAAGCTGGAGAGCCGTCGAGACGTCGTGGCGCCTCCGTGCCGTGCCGGGGGCTTGGTGCTCAGCGGGGCCAACACCTGGCTGAGAGCACAGGGGCGGGTGACCCGGCTCCCCGGCCGCTGAGAGCCCCTGGCCGGGCAGTGCACGCTGGCCACGCCCTTGGGCCTCCCAACTCCTCCTCTGTACGCTGTCTAGCTCGGGGCATCTGTGCGGCAACACGGCCCTGGAGGGGGAAGGCGGTGGGACCGGCATCCTGAGATCTGACGCAGCTGGACAGAGTCCTGGTCCTCTTCCTGCGAGCACAGTGGGGCAGGCCTGGCAGAGTTCCCAGTGCAGCGAGGCCGGCGTTCAGACCTGGGCTCCGGGCCTGGAGGGGTTTCCCGTTGTAAAGGAAGTGCAGCTCTGTCTGCCTCAGGGGGCCCAGACTTCGGGCAGAGGTGTGGGACCCCAAGGGCCAAGGGTGTGGCAGAAGCAGGGTCCTGAGTCACCAGGGCTCAAGTGCATGGATCTGCCTGGGGGGAGATGACCGAGCAAACGTCACCCGCACAGGTGGCGCAGCGGGGCGTGCTCAGGACTCAGGACTACGTGCTACACAGCAAAATTTGACCTGGGACAAATTTCGAGAACTACTAGATGACAGTGACCGTGGCCGGGTTGAGTGCAGAGACCCTGCGACCCGTGAGGTCCACGCTAAAGCATCCAGAGGGGCCTGTACCCAAAGTAGCTCCAGAAACTAAAAGCACAAGTCCTGATCGTGAGACAGAAGCAAGCGCAGGGAACTGTCAACCGTCACCGGCCCGGTGGGAGGCACATGTTCTTCTGTGAGTCTGAAACTCTTCAACATCGAGACAGTAAGAATAGTAAAAACCTTCAAGGAAATAGTCAAGATTTATGGACGTCCACCTGCCAAACTGGCCCATTTCACTGCATAGGAGCCATTTCTCAATGAAGCTGACAAAGCTTAACCGGTGGCTCCACAGCAGGGGAGCCCCAACACAGGGAGACCTGAAGGACTGGGGGGTGGACGGGAAAGAGCACAGACCCGGTGAGCCGCTCACACAGCCGGCTCAGCCCAGGTGAGGATGGGGGCACTCAGGATGGGGGGGGAGTGGGAGGAGACACCCCCCAGCACACACCACGAACACCAGCCCCACCGCCTGCAGTGCCGGCATCCCACGTGGGGGCTACAGTTCCAGTCCCGGCGGCTCCACTTCCCCATCCAGCTCCCTGCTAATGGCTGGGAAGACAGTGGAAGATGGCCCAGTGGGAGACCCAAATGGAGCTCCGGGCTCCTGGCTTTGATCCGGACCAGCCCAGGCTGATGCAGCCGGGGTGGGGGGGAGGGATGAACCAGTAGCAGATGGAATCTCTCTCTCTTTCTGTCACTCTACCTTTCAAATGAATAAATCCCTCTTTTTCTCTCTCTCTCTAAGATTTATTTATTTTAAAGGCAGAGTTACAGCGAGACAGAGACAGAGACAGAGAGAGAGAGAGAGAGAGAGAGAGAGAGGGCTTCCATCTGCAGCTTCACTCTCAAAATGGCCACAACAGCTGGAGCTGCACCGATCCAAAGCCAGGAGCCAGGAGCTTCCTCCAAGTCTCCCACGCAGGTGCAGGGGCCCAAGGACTTGGGCCGTCTATTGCTTTCCCAGGCCATAGCAGGGAGCTGAAAGAGGAGCAGTTGGGACTTGAACCGGCGCCCATACTGGATGCCAGTGCCAGAAGTGACAGCTTAGCCCGCTATACCACAGTGACAGCCCAAACCTGACTCTGGTTTCTGTAGACCGATTCCAGCCATGCATGGAGGTGTGCGATTCTGCACGAACACACTGATTGCACTGCGCGGAGAAGTGTGGTTTCTGGCTGTACACGGAGATGGTGCGTCTACAGAGATGTAACTGTCACCGCACGTGGAGACGGATTCTGTCTGTAGGGACTGAGTCTGTGTGTAGACGGATTCTGACTGCACCTGACCGTGATTCCGATGGTACGTGGAGGCGGAATCTGGCTGGTTCTGGCTGCACGTGCAGACGAGTGGTTCTGACTGTACACAGAGGGGTGCTCCTGCCTGCACACAGGGAGTGCGATTCTATGTGCAGACAAGCGATTCGGACTTACGTTCTGGGGTGTCTGTGAGGCGGAGGTTCCCAGGGTTCAGGTGTAGGTGGCATGCCACTGCTCTGCACTAAATGGGAAATGGAGCCCTTTGTTGGCCAGGCCTTGGTGCTGAGACAGTGTGGTGTCTCTCAGATCCTGCGTGTGTCAGGAACAGGCTAACCTGTGGACCGTTCTGAGTGCAGCCAGGAGGTGAGCAGCAGTGTGTTTGCATGTCCATGAGTTCCAAGGGCTCCCGGGAAGCCCCAGGTCCCAGGAGGCACAGCCTGGCACTTGGCACGGGACTGAGAGCCGGCAGCCACCCTGTGTGGGTCGAATACCTGGAGGGCCCAGGGTTGGCTCCACCCCACCTCAGGGAGGCCGCAGGAGCTGAGCGGAGCTGCCGGGGGTGCCACGTGCAGGACCCAAGGCACAAAGGGCAGCTGGGTACAGGGTCACAGGCACAGGGTCTACGAGAGCCACGGTCTCCAGGGGGCCCGGCAGGTGACAGGCACTCGTCCTAACGGTTCTGGGGGAGCCTCGGGGATGCTGGGAAGGGGCTGGTGCCGCCTCCACAGGGGAACATCACTAAGTGAGGAGCGGGCTCCAGGGCCCAGGGAGCTGTCAGACACCGACGGCAGTGCCAGGCCAGCGCCGTAGGAGAGGGCGGCCCTGGGCTCCTGGAGCAGGTGAGGCTGACCGCTGAGGGTCCCGTGGACAGCTGGGACCCTCTGGGCAGGCTGTGGTTAATCAGTCAGGAAGGGGTGCTTGTAGGTAACCATGGGCGGTAACCAGCTTCGGTGCTGCTGGCCGCAGGGTGTGGACGCGCTGGTGGGGACTGCCGGCACCTTGATTCTCTCCAGGGAGGAAGGCAGGCTGGGGCAGGCATTTGGCAGAGTGGCTGAGACATGGCTTGGCTGGGGCTGGCGCTGTGGCATTGTGGGTAAAGCCACCACCTGAAGCGCCGGCATCCATATGACCTTAGCCAGTTCTAGTCCCGGCTGCTCCTCTTCCCATCCAGCTCTCTCTCTGGCCTGGGAAAGCAGTAGAGGATGGCCCAAGTGCTTGGGCCCCAGCACCCGCGTGGGAGACCCGGAGGAAGCTCCTGGCTCCTGGCTGGCCTAGCCCCAGCCATTGCAGCCATTTGGGGAGTGAGCCAGTGGAGGAAGACCTCTCTCTCTCTCTCCCGCTGTAACTCTACCTTTGAATAAATAAAATACATTAAAAAAAAAAGAAAGAAAAAGAAAGCTGCGGCTTTGCCTGCTGAGTCCAGCTCCCCGTGACCGTCCCTGGGAGGCAGCTGCTCGGGCCCCTGCAAGGCTGTGGGAGGCCGGGATGGAGCTCCTGGCTCCTGGTTTGGCTCAGCCCCAGCCCCAGCTGCGGCAGACATCTGGGGAGTGAACCGGCAGATGGGAGATTTCTCTCTGTATCACTCTCCCAAATAAACAACATTTTTTTTTAAGAGCCCGTGGCTGGCTCAGGAAAATGTAAAAGGCACACATGTCTCCCGCAGGCAGGGAGCGGCTGGCACCCTGGGAAGCAGCGGGGTCACCGAGGGAGCAGTTCTGGGGGACACAAGCCCACCCCCAACAATGCGGTGACACCTGCACCGGGCCTGCGCGGGCGGCGGCCGGATCCAGAACCGGGAGCCACTGGCGTCTGCGGCCGAGGGCAGGCGCTGCGGGGCCTTCGGAGGCGGGCGCAGCGCGGGACGGAAGCCTGGTCCGGCCGTCAGGGCGCACGCGGATTCCCGCGCAGGGCGTGTGCGGCGCTTGGCTCTCCTTAGGCGCGGCCGGGCCGCAGCGGGCGCTGGCGGACCCCGGGCCTCCCGAGCGGAGGTGCAGGAGAGGGGAGAACGCGGGCTCCCGAGAACCCGGGGTCCAAGCCCTCCCCGCGCCCAGGCGCCAGCCCCGCGGATCCGCCGGCCGCAGACTCCTAGGGCGCGGCCCGGACTTCCGCGGCCGCCGGCGGGAGGGGCCCGGGCGCGGTCACCCGCGTACTCGCGGCCCCCGGACGTCTCCCCCGGACGTCTCCCCCGGACGTCTCCGCCGGACGGCACCCACTGCCCCATCCGCGCCGGCCGGGGTCCGCAGACACAGCCGCGGGGCGGGGCCAAGCGACCGCCCCGCCCCAGTGCCGCAGGCCCCGCCCCCGGCGCCCCGGCCCCGCCCCGCGCCTGCGCAATCGGCGACGGGGTCGGAAGCGCCGCATCGGCGGCGGCGGCGGCCCCCAGCACGGACCCGGTCCTGCCCTCCGGGCTCGAGCGCTCTGGCCGTGCGGCCGCGATGGCGGCGGCGGCCGAGCCCGGGGCCCGCGCCTGGCCGGCCGGCGGCCCACCACGCCCCGGGGACCCGACCTGCGGCTCCCAGCCGGGCGGCGGAGGGGGCGCGTGCGCGCAGTCGGGGCGCGCGGGCGCCGGACCCCCGGGCCCCGCCGCGCCGGGCCACGGCTTCCGGAAGGTGACGCTCACCAAGCCCACCTTCTGCCACCTGTGCTCCGACTTCATCTGGGGGCTGGCCGGATTCCTGTGCGACGGTGAGCGCCGCCGCCCCCGCTGCCGTGGCGCCCCCCGGACGGGCCCGGCGGCGGCAGGGTCTCGGCGCGCCGCACTGCGGTGCCGCGGACAGGATCCGGCCTCTGCCGGCGCCGCGCCGTAGCCCTGCGCCGGGTCCTCCTGCCTGCGGGTGCTCCCGGGGTGGGCTCTCTTCTGGCCGCCTCCTTCGGGCAGGCAGGCCGGGCCTGGGACCCCTGCCCGCCGCGTGGACGGCGCTGCAGGCCAGCGCCCGCCGAGGAGGCCGGCCCGTGCCGCAGAGATGAGTGCTGGTCCTGGGCCCCGGGTCGCACCAGCTGTTCTGGGCGGCTGGCGGGAGGGCCACCCTGTGTCCGCGTCAGAGCCCTGCCTGCCCCGGACGGGTCGAGCGCGGACCCCGCCAGGGCCGGGCTTGAGGCTGCGGCAGGCACAGGGGGAGAGGGGGTGAGGGTCAGAGAGCAGCCAGCTTTCCTGCGGGTGTGGCTGCAGGTGTGGGCCTGGGAGAGGCCGCGGCGCCCAGCCGGGGCGTGGAGCACTGTCCCCGGGCAGGGGAGGCTGGGCCGCGCCTGCCGCACCGCCCTCTGGGTGCAGCCCTGAGAGTGAGAACTCCAGCACCTGGGTGGTCAGGACCGGCGAGGGCCCCTGGGACAGCTGCCTGTCTGGACCTGGGCTGCGTGGGCAGTGTGCACCCCTGGCGATGTGGGGGGTGTGGCCCTCCTGTCCCGGCCCTGGGTGGCCCGCCAGGGGCTGCCCGCCCTCCTGTGCATCTGCTGACCCACTCGTGGGGACCGTGGAGTGCACACCTGGCGCTCAGGGCCACCGTGCGGCAGGTGCAGGGGCACGGATGGGGGACGGAAGGGTGTTCCTGACCGCGGAGATGCAGGGAGAGTGGGCGTGTGGGCGGGGCCTCTGGTGGGGTGGCGGGAAGAGGCCGACTAAAGGGGGCTCTGCTTCCGCAGTCTGCAACTTCATGGCCCACGAGAAGTGCGTGAAGCGCGTGAAGAGCCCGTGCTCCAGTGTTGCCCCGAGCAGGGTCCGGGTGAGTGGGGCGGGGTCCCAGGCCTGAGGCCGGGCTGCCCTGAGAGCGGAGTGGGGCAGGGGTCACCGACCTGCCCTCTGTCCGCGTGGGGTGGCTGCAAGCCGGCAGCAGGAGGACCCTGGGGGTGCGCACCCTGGTCCAGCAGACGCTGCCACTGGGGTTGGGGGACAGTGGGCAGAGGGTATGGGTCTCCAGGGTCAGGTCCCAGGCTGCCTGTGAGCCGCAGGTGTCTCGTGTGACACGCCCACTCTTGGGGCTGGAGGGGGCCTTGACCATCAGCCCCTCTGCCGGGCTGTGGGTGCCCAGGCCCTGGGGGGCGGGGCTTCCCATCTGGGGGTGGTGGCCAGAGTTCCGGGAGGGCTGAGGGGGCCGGGACTGGAGACTGCCGCAGCCCCACCCTCCATGACTGGCCGGCCACACCCCATCCGCCCCGGGGGCTGCAGGCAGGGCCCAGGCAGGATGGTGGGAGTGGTGCGGGGTGGGGGTGGGGGGTGATGGGGGGGTGAGGGAAGTGAGGCCGGAGGCGCACCTGCCTCCAAGCCGTCCGCCTCTAAGGCCTGTTCTTTTGTGGACCACCTGACCTGCAGGTGCAGGTGTGTGCAGGGGGACCCAGGACGCCGGCTCCCGTGGTGACCACCATGGGGTCCTCCCCGGACACGTTCTGGGACTGTAGCTTCTGGAGTTGATTTTAGTGTTCTCTGCTAAAGTTAAAAAACGTGTGTGTAATACACACATGATGGAAAATTGAGATTATAAATATTTTTGTTTATTTGAGAGGCAGAGTTACAGACGGGGGGTGGGTAGAGAGAGAGGTCTTCCATCTGCTGGTTCACTCCCCAGGTGGCTGCAACGGCCCCAGCTGGGCCGATCTGGAGCCAGGAGCTTCTTCCGGGTCTCCCACGTGGGTGCAGGGCCCAAGGGCTTGGGCCATCTTCTACTGCTTTCCCAGGCCACAGCAGAGAGCTGGATGGGAGGTGGAGCAGCCGGACTCTAACCAGAGCCCACGTGGGATGCCGGCACTGCAGTTGGAAGCTTAGCCCATTATGCCACAGCGCCGGCCCATGAGACTATTTAAAAAAGAGAAAACTGTCTGTTTTGATGCACCCAGTCACCATCTGCCGTGCACATTTAAAAAAATATTTAATTCGTTTAAAAGGCAGAGTGACAAAGTGATAGGGACACGCTAGACATCCGCTGCTCCTCATGCCTGGAATCTTCTGGCAAAGCCAGGAGAGGGAACCCATCCTGGTCTCTCGGCGGGAGGGGCCCAGTGCTCCCAGGCTGCCCTCAGTCAGCAGGAAGTGCAGGGCGGCTGGGAGGCTGGGACTTGAACCGGGCACTGTGTGTGTGCACGTGCGTGCGCACGCGGGCCCGTGTTCCAAGTGGAGCTTAAAGGCTGGCCCACCAGGCCTGCCCCCTGCTGGACACCTGTCACCTCCCTGGTGGCCGTCAGTCGCCAGGTGCAGGATGGCGCCTGGGGGTGTGGGCGCTGCCTTGGGTGGCCCCGCTGTCCGCCGGCTCCAGGGTTGCGGTGTGTGTGTGGGGGGTGGACAGCTGGGCGCAGGCGAGGGCACCGCCCCAGCCGCACCTGAGGCCTCGCCACACCCCCGACCCGACAGGTCCCCGTGGCCCACTGCTTCGGCCCCCGCGGACTCTACAAACGCAAGTTCTGCGCTGTGTGCCGCAAGGGCCTGGAGGCGCCCGCGCTGCGCTGTGAAGGTACCGCCCGCGAGCCGCGGCTGAGGGTCCGGCTGAGGGTCGGGACCGGCCCAGGCAGAGAGGAGGGCGGGGGCAGGGGCGCCGCGAGGCCCTAACCCTGCCCGCCCCCCAGTGTGCGAGCTGCATGTTCACCCCGACTGTGTGCCCTTCGCCTGCAGCGACTGCCGCCAGTGCCACCAGGACGGGCACCTGGACGCCGTGAGTGCCCGGGCCGCGCGGGGGGGGGGCGGCTGGGGCGGGGCGCGCGCTGACCCAGCCCCCTCCCCAGGACTGGCGCCAGCACCACTGGCGGGAAGGGAACCTGTCGCCCGGCGCGCGCTGCGAGGTGTGCAGGAGGACGTGCGGCTCCTCCGACGTGCTGACCGGCGTGCGCTGCGAGTGGTGCGGAGTCCAGGTGGGCGTGGCCGAGGGTGGGGGGCCCTGCGGGCGGGGCCGCGGCGTGGACTTGGCCCTGAGCCCCGCTCTCGGCCGCGCCCCGCAGGCCCACGCTTCCTGCTCCGCGGCGCTCGCCCCCGAGTGCACCTTCGGGCGCCTGCGCTCCGTGCTGCTGCCGCCCGCCTGCGTGCGCCTGCTGTCCCGCAACTTCCGCAAGACGCACTGCTTCCGCGTCGCCGACGCCCCGGAGCCAGGTGGGCGTGGGGTCTGGCGAGGGGTGTGTGGGGGCCGCCCTGGCCCCGCGGCCGCGCAGTGGCAGCTCCTGTGCCTCCGCAGGCGAGGACGATGGCACGGATGCGGGCCCCAGCAAGGAGGCGCCGGCGTCGCCGGAGTCCGGTGAGCACCGTGCCCCACCAGCCGGCTTCACTGGCCCCCAGATCCAGCATCCCGCCCTGGCCCCCGCCTCACGGCTGCGCCCCCCGACCCCCAGGCAAACAGACTCTGAGGGTCTTCGATGGCGATGACGCCCTGAGGAAGAACCACTTCCGGGCGGTCACTGTGCCGCGCGGGGCCAGGAGCGAGGAGGTGCTGGTAAGAGGGAGGGGGCTGCAGCCCCAGTGAGCCCCACGCCCGCCCCACACCTGCCCGCTCTCTGCAGGGGGCGGCGCTGCGGGCCTACTACCTCAGCGAGGACCTGGGTGACTTCCGGCTGCAGCCCCTGCCCCCGGGCCCCCATGCTGGCGATGCTGGGGCCACGGAGGAGGCGGGCAGCTCAGGGCCCCACGAGGCCGCGCCCGGGGCCTGGGTCATCCGAGCCGTGCCCCGGGCCCAGGAGCTCCTCCACGTCTACCCCGGCTGGCCTTGGTGAGAGGTGGTCCCTGCAGGGGTCTGGCGGGCTGAGCGGGAGGGGCCCCTGCTGGAGCTCCTGTCCCCGCAGGGCAGGCGTGGCCCACGTGGCCGTGCTGGTGACCACACAGAGCACGGCCGGGACCGTGACGCAGGAGGCCCTGCAGCTGCTCGGCCGCCAGGTGAGTGCCGGGCCGTCCCTGTGCGTCCTGGGGAGCCGGGCTGGCCGCAGCCCCGCCTCATGCCCTCTGCCCCGCAGGCCGAGGGTCCTGAGAGCTTCCAGCTGGAGGAGGTGCTCATGGACAGCAGGCACGGTGAGCGGTGGCCTGGGCGGGCCTGCCCCCCCCCCCCCGGCAACGCTGCTCCCCGGCCGCTTCCCCCTGGGCCCTCACGGCGGCTGCGTGCCGTGGGCCGGGAGCCCTGTCCCGAGGGCCGTGCTCTCTTGCAGTCCAGCGGACGGTGCTGGCCCACGAGGAGCCCCTGCTTGACCGGCTTCGGGACATCCGGCAGGTCAGTGGCTGTGGACACTGCCTCCACGCCACAGAGAGCGCGCGTATTGTGGGTCACGTGTTCCCTGTGGGTGGGCGGGCAGCCCCTGGTCTCCTCTGGTCTGTCTGATCCCAGTCCAGCCCGCGCGGGGGTGCAGGGGGCCGTGCCGCGGCCCAGCTCCCGTCGCCCGCCTCTCCCCGCAGGCGTCCGTGTGGCAGGGCGGCCAGACGCGGTTCTACGTGAGCGAGAGCAGAGCTGCGGCCCCACGTGTCTCCCTGTTTGTCGGGGGGCTGCCACCTGGCCTATCCCCCCAGGAGTACAGTGACCTCCTGCACGAGGCCATGGCCACCAAAGGTACGACCTGGACCAGCCGCGGCCCCTCTGTCCCCGCACCCCCTGAGCGGAGCTCCTCCCCCGCTGTGCTCACCCCGGCCCTGCCCACGCACCCCTCCCTGACCGTTTCTTGTGGCAGGGACGACCAGGGTGGGGCTGTGGGAGTGGACGCCCTCGGGACAGGGTTGGGCGCGCGGCCCGACCCCTGCCGGGTGTCCACGTGTCCCGACCGCCACCTCCCTTTGCAGCTGCCGTGGTGTCAGTGAGCCACGTCTACGCCTCCCAAGGTGAGCTGGAGTCGGGCGGGGAGCCCTGCATGGCCCTGGGGCCTGACCTCCGTGGGGCGGCTCTGCTGTGGGCTTGCGATAGGCCAGAGCCCCTTCCTGCTGTGGACATGTGCCCCAGGCCCCCAGCCACCCTGCACTGCTCCTGGGCTCCCAGGGGGGCGGACGAGGGCCCACCCCCTCCGTGTGACCGCCGCCGCGGGGTGCTGCCCTGAGCTGCAGCGTCTGTCGCAGGCGCCGTGGTGCTGGACATAGGCTGCTTTGCCGAGGCCGAGCGGCTGTACATGTTGGTCAGGGACACCGCTGTGCGTGGCCGGCCGCTGACGGCGCTGGTGCTCCCAGAAGTGCTGGTGAGTGGACGAGTGGACGGCCCCAGGGGCTCCTCATGGCCCAGGGTCAGTGCCTGTGTAAGGCGTCTGCCCTGTGAGGAGGACTGGGCACGGCACCCGTGGCATGGCGGGGTCTCTGCCGTGGCCGCGAGTCTGCGCGCTCCTGGACTCTGCCCGTTCCATGCCTGTGGCTGCCTCTGGTCAGGAGCTGAAACTCCTTGACTTTGGACTTCACCTTCGAGACCAGACGGTGCCCTGGTGGACAAGGCAGGGAGGGTGGGGGTCGTTGGTGGGCACCAGGGATCCCAGGGGAGCCCACATCCCTGCCCTTGTCTGCACAGCTGGGCTGCGCCCACCCTGGCGCCCCCAGCTCCCTTCCCGCCTGGCCCTGCCCAGGTTAGAACAGGTGGCCATCCCCATCCCCAAGGACGTGAGAATGCAGCTGCTGTAGCCCTGGCGCCGGAGCCCAGCCCCACCTGCTCTGGGCAGTGCCGGGTGCGAGCCGACACCGCTTTGTCCTGGCCGCCACCTGCCCTGGGGTCAAGGGGCACTGAGCCCGCCCTGCGTCTGCACCCCGGGGAGATGGGGTTTGTGCCACAGCTCCCGTGAATCGAGGGCTGCCCCGGCTGTGTGTGGCACTGGCGGCTTCCTGCGGGGCAGGCCTGGTCTAGCCGGCCATGCCAGGCAGGGCTTCCCAGGGCCTGAGCAGTCATGGTGGGCACTGCTCCGAGCTCCAGCGGCTGGGGGTGCCCCCTAGGGGAAGTGTGGAGCTTTGACAGGCCCCCCGGGAAGGGGCCGGGGTAGGGAGCTGGGGGAAACAGCTGACCCAGGCCCCGTCCTAACGTGGGCCCTGCCTCGCAGCACACAAAGCTGCCCTCAGACTGCCGCCCCCTGCTGGTATTCGTGAACCCCAAGAGTGGGGGCCTCAAGGGCCGGGACCTGCTCTGTAGCTTCCGGAAGCTGCTGAACCCTCACCAGGTCTTCGAACTGACCAACGGGGGGCCCCTTCCAGGGTGAGTCAGGCCCACTGCGAGCCAGCAGGGTTTCTCCCGGCAGGGTTGGAGAGGAGGGGCCGTAGGGCAGGGGCCTGTGGGCGGCCGGCAGGGGGGGACGCTGCTCTCCTGCTGCAGGCTGCACCTCTTCTCCCGGGTGCCGAGCTTCCGGGTGCTGGTGTGCGGTGGAGACGGCACAGTGGGCTGGGTGCTCGCCGCCCTGGAAGAGACGCGGCACCGGCTGGCCTGCCGGGAGCCTTCCGTGGCCATCTTGCCGCTGGGCACAGGTAGGGGCAGCCGCCGCGCCACCGTTTCCTTGGTGCCCATCCCTGCCCGGGGCTGTGGCATGCAGTGTTGCCTGGTACCCGCTGTGTTCCAGGGAATGACCTGGGCCGGGTGCTGCGCTGGGGCGCGGGCTACAGCGGCGAGGACCCCCTGTCTGTGCTGGTGTCCGTGGACGAGGCAGACGCCGTACTTGTGGACCGCTGGACCATCCTGCTGGATGCCCAGGAGGCTGGCAGTGGGCAGGACAGCGTGGTGGAGCTGGAGCCCCCCAAGGTACCAGAGCAGCCCTGACAGCCTTCCACGCTCTCCAGGCCCCCGGGCGCCCTCCGTTGGGTGGGGCGGCCCTGTCCACAGGCGGGGAAGTGCGAGGTGCTGGGGCTGGCGGGTCCTGGAGAGTCCCTTGTTCCCAGATTGTGCAGATGAGTAACTACTGTGGCATTGGCATCGATGCCGAGCTCAGCCTGGACTTCCACCAGGCACGGGAGGAGGAGCCTGGCAAGTTCACAAGCAGGTATCGGGGGCCGCCTGGTGAGGGCACGCTCCCCGGGAGCCGCTGGCTGGGACGGGCAGGGGCCGCCTGGTGAGGGCACGCTCCCCGGGGAGCCACTGGCTGGGATGGCACGCTCCCCGGGAGCCGCTGGCTGGGCCAGCAGGAGCTGCCGCTGGTTGAGTGCACACTCCCTGGGGAGCTGCTGGCTGGGACGGGCAGGGGGCGGGCAGGGGCCGCCTGGTGAGGGCACGCTCCCCGGGAGGCGCTGGCTGGGACGGGCAGGGGGCGGGCAGGGGCTGCCGCCTGGTGACGGCAGCCGCATCCCTGGGCAGGTTCCACAACAAGGGTGTGTATGTGCGCGCTGGGCTGCACAAGATGAGCCAGGTGCGCAGCCTGCACAAGGAGATCCGGCTGCAGGTGGAGCAGCAGGAGGTGGAGCTGCCCAGCCTCGAGGGCCTCATCTTCATCAACATCCCCAGGTGGGAGGGGCTGGCTGCCCAGAGTGGCCTGGGGCAGGGAGCAGGTGCCCCGAGGCCGCCTGACCCTCGTGCCTGGCCTTCCTCTCGGGGCAGCTGGGGCTCGGGGGCCGACCTGTGGGGCTCTGACAGCGACTCCAGGTTCGAGAAGCCGCGCATGGACGACGGGCTGCTGGAGGTGGTGGGCGTGACGGGAGTTGTGCACATGGTGAGTGCCGAGGGAGCCGACTGGGTGGCCCTCCCGGTGGCCGTGGGCCCTGCTCAGCCTGCCCCTCCCGCTGCCGCACAGGGCCAGGTCCAGGGCGGGCTGCGCTCTGGAATCCGCATCGCCCAGGGCTCCTACTTCCGCGTCACACTCCTCAAGGCCACTCCCGTGCAGGTGGATGGCGAGCCCTGGGTCCAGGCTCCCGGGCACATGATCATCTCTGCCGCGAGCCCCAAGGTGTGTGGGTGCAGGCGGTGCTGGGGTTGGCTGGCTGCCCGTGTTCAGGGCCCGTGGGTGGTGCCGGGTCCCCAGGCTGCAGGCCTGCCCTCTCAGCCTGGTCCCGACCCCACCCCGTGACAGGTCCACATGCTGAGGAGGGCCAAGCAGAAGCCCAGGAGGCCGGGCACCTCCAGGGACGCCGGCACAGACGCTGGGCCTGCCCCCGAGAGCGGCCCCAAGTAGGGGTGGACACAGGAGCGTCTGCGCCCACCCTGGCTTCCGTCTGCAGGCGGGACACGTGGCGGCAGCCCCTCCCCGGTGTGTGGAAGAGCCCCACCCTTGCCCACTTGTGTCACGGGACAGCTGCTGGGCCTAGGGGCAGGCAGGCAGTCTGGCCCCAGCTGGGGTCAGGGTGTTGCGCGGAAGGGAGGTGCCGCTCCTGCTGAGCCCCCCCACCTCCAAGCCCCTCCTGCTGGGCGGCGCTGCTGCAGGCCGTGCTCTGGCCTGGCACACACCGGCCTCTGCCAGGTCCCACCCAGAGGGAGGGTCCGCCATGCCTTGTCACTACAGATGGTGGCCTGGGCCATGGGTGGCAATGGTCCTGTGCTTCTGGCCAGGCTCTGCCCACTCTGAGGCCCAGAGGGCCCCATCAGGCTGGGTGGGTCTGGGGGCCGAGCGCCCTCAGGCCCCCCGCAGCACTTTGCACAGGGGTGTGGTCTCTGCTCACTGCGCCCCCCTCCGGGCCTGTGCAGCGACCCACCTCCCACGTGGGGTGCACTTACAGGCACCCCGGCTGGATGAGGGCCTTCCTGCCTCAGACTCCGAGGAGCCACCCACGTGGGGTGTCCCAAGGGCCAAGTGTTTCCTGCAGTGGGCATGGCCCAGGCTGTGCTGCTGGGGGGGCGCGGCCCTGGGTGCTACTAGGCCCGAGTCCCCTCCTGCTTCTGCCAAAACCACAGGCCAGTGCGTCGCGTCGGCTGCGTGGTCTCAGCGTGCACGCCTCGCCTGTCTCCATCACCTGCAGTCTTGGGGACGGGTGGTTCTGTGCAAGCCCTGGTGTTGGTCTGTGGGCTGCGCCCTGGTGATCTGTCCTCTGTGTTTGCCCCGCTGGGGCTGTGGCCCTGGCGCACGGGCCCCTCCCTGTGAGCTGTTGTCTACCTGAATGTAACAGTAACTTAAATCCGGGACAGACAGCCGGGTACACCTGCCTGCGGAGTTCTGGCCTTTTGTCCGGCGGCTGACATGGGGCGGGGGCTGGGCACGCAGGGGGACAGCCAGGGCAGGTGGCCCCTTGCCGCCTTCCTGCCTGACAGCGGGGCCGAGTCTGTCGGGAGTGGGCACCCCGAGGCTGCAAGCTGAGTGTGAGCAGCCTTCGCCTGCAGGCCCCGGCACGGGCAGGTGCCTCCACCCAGCCCCCTCGCGCCCTGGTGGCGGCTGGGTCAGGGAGGATGGGTGTCCTGGAACTCCTCGCGCTGCAGACAGTGAACAGTGCGCGTGCTCAGACGAGAACATGGTATTTCCACAAAGAAAGTAAAGCCCAGGCCTCGCGCGAGTGCAGCCTGCTGCCCGGAGCCCCCTCCATCCTGGGTGGGCTGGGTGCTAGCAGGGCGCAGGCAGCAGAGGCGACTGCATGTCGGCGTTGGCGTCGGCCCCGCCCAGGGGGCCCCGTTGGGGACGGGCCAGGCCCCGCAGGCCCCGCAGGCCGGCCAGCGCCAGTCGCAGGAGGAGGCGCAGCAGCAGGAAGCCGCAGGGCACGGCGATCTGCGTGAGGTGGAAGATGAAGGTGCTGAAGCGGCTCAGCAGGCAGGTGGCCGCGAAGGCCAGCAGGCTGGTGCAGGGGTACAGCGCCAGCTTGGCCAGCATGAACGTGTGCTCCGGGCCCCCGAAGCGCACGGCCGGCCGCAGCGTCTCTGCCTCGCGCAGCAGGGCCGCCGTCCAGATGGCAACCTGGAAGATGCTGGCCAGGAAGATGATGGCGCAGCTGAGGCGCACGCGCTCCAGCTCGTCACGCGGCTGCCGGGCGAAGGCGGAGGTCTGCTGGTAGGCCAGGGGCAGGCCACCCACGAAGGCCAGCGAGAGCGCGTTGAGCAGCCCCATGGCACCCGTGGCCTTGCGCACGTGCAGGAACAGCGAGTGGTGGGTGAACCAGAGCAGGCCCACGGTGGCGAAGGAGCCGAAGTAGGCCAGGAAGCGCGGCCCGCGGGCGCCCAGCGCAGCCAGCAGGCTGCCGCCGAAGTCCGAAGCCACGGCCTTGGGGTCCGGGACGCTGTCTGCACTGGGGGTGTGAACACACACGATTGGCTGCGGCCCACGCGGCCCGACGGTCTCAGACTCCACTGGGCACTGAGTGTTCACATCCAGTCAGAGCTGCCGTGTTCTGTGCTAAGTGACGGCCCTGGGCTGGACCTGACGGGGGAGGGCCGGGGAGACCCTGGGGCAGCCTCCCTCAGCCGAAGCTCTGGGGGTGCCCACTGCCTGGTGGGTGCAAAGGCAGCCTTCTAGAATGATCTAAGCCCAGGCCTTAGGGGTCAGGAACTGAGGAGCCTCTGCTTCTGGTTTTGAAACTTCACAAATCAGCACAGTGCTACAGAACACTGGGACCCGGGCTCACCCTGCACACAAATCAGCACAGTGCTACAGAACACTGGGACCCGGGCTCACCCTGCACACAAATCAACACAGTGCTACAGGAGAACACTGGGACCCGGGCTCACCCTGCACACACAGGGCAAAGAGCAGCCGAAGTCCAGCCGCGGGCACACACCCAGGAGGGGCTGAAATACAGCCGTGGGTGCACACACCCAGGAGGGGCTGAAATACAGCCATGGGCGCACACACATCCAGGAGGGGCTGAAATGCAGCCGTGGGCGCACACACCCAGGAGGGGCTCAAGTCCAGCCGCAGGCGCACACACACCCAGGAGGGGCTGAAATACAGCCGTGGGCGCACACACCCAGGAGGGGCTGAAATACAGCTGCGGGCGCACACACCCAGGAGGGGCTGAAATGCAGCCGTGGGAGCACATGGGGACACGACGTGGGTGGGGGCCGCGGCTGCTGCACTCAGAGGCAGGTCCTGCGGCAGAGACCCAGCGGGGAGTGGGGTGCAGCACAGGTCCCAGGAGAGGTGCCCACGCCCCAGCCATGCAGGCTGGGGGGCCGCTCCTGGGAGCTCTGCCTTCTGGGGTGGCACTGAGACCACAGACTGAGACAAAGCAGCGCTGGTGGATGGGGCGGGGCCTCACCAGATGTCCAGGATGAGGAGGGTGGCCACGATGGCGTAGACGCCGTCGCTGAAGGCTTCCACCCGCTCCTTGCTGAGGGGCTCATGCAGGTCCAAGGTGATGAGCTCGACAGGGTGAGCCGTGGGCTCCGTGCGGCCTGTGGGCGAACCAGGGGGTGGAGCTGGCCGGCAGCACTGCTGCTCCTTCCCCGGAGGGGCCCGCTGTGCTCACGCAGGTGCCCCTGCTCTGGCGCCCCAGCCCTGGCTGAGGACCCAGCGTCCACCTACCCATGAGCCTGTCTTTGCACCAGCTGGCGGCCTTGCTGACGTAAGGGAGGAAGACGACGGATGCCATCAGCAGATACGACTGTGGGCAGATGTGACAGGTGAGGGTCTGTCTGCAGGGGCAGGGGTGCCCAGGACTCCCGCCTGAAGCAGCCTGCCGCAAGGGGGCAGCACGAGCAGCAGAGGAAACGCAGGGCTGCCTCCTGCACCGGGAGGGCTCGGACAGCAGGGGGCCTTTGCCAGCCGCGTGCCTGAGGACTCGGAATGCAGAGAACACTGGCTGAGGAATGACCAGAGCCATGCAGACGGCAAAGTGGCACATGCAGAGAGCCAGGGAAATGTGAGTCAAAGCCACCGCGAGACCCCTCAGCCGGCCAGGAGGCCCAGGGTCACCCACGGAGGAAAACCTGTGGCCTGCATGGGTGGGCAGCGGCTGCAGCTCCTCCTCCAGTTACACACACAGCTGCCACAGGCCCCCACTCCCCCCGAGTGCACGCTCACAGCAGGGTCACAGCTGCCACGAGGCAGAACCCACGCGATGAACCATCGCCGGGCACCCCAGAAGGCAGGCAGTGCTGACGGCCGCAGCATGCTGTCTTGGAAGCACAGCGAGTTCAATGAGCCAGGCACCTGGTGCCGCCCTTCTCAGCTGTATCTGTGAAAAACCACAGCAAGCTGCCCACAGGGGTGGGAGCTACCGCCTAGGACAGGCTGTAGTGCAGCAGCTGGGGCCGCATCGCACTGCCAAGGCCCCAAGTGCCACTCATCTGCTCACTGTCCAAGCTGTCACGATGAAACCGGGGAGGGCGAAGGGCCAGAGCGGGTGGGCTTCCGGGTCCTCACTCTGCTCCGGGACTGCCCAGCCCTGCAGGCTCAGCGCCCTGGGCCCCACATCCTGCCCGTCATCACGGCCCTGCCTACGTGGCCCCAACCAGGGGTTGCTACGGTCTGAGCATCACAGTGAGCACATCAGGTTCACCGTGCAGAAGGGCAGCGCAAGCCCCCAGCTGTGCTTGTCATCTGGTTTTCCATGCCCTGAGCAAGCACCACATGCCAGGGGAGGCATCGCCCTGTGCAGGGCAGGCAGCGTGTGGCCCCACGACAGAGCCAGGAGCCCCAGGGGACACTGAAGCAGGACGTCCTAGCACAAGGGGGTGGAGGGTCTGGCCCTGGCCGTGCCCACCCAAGGGTGGGAAGGTGAGGGCTGGGGCCAGGCTTGGCTGGGGGGCGGCGCAGCTGTGGAGTCAGCCCTGGACGCAGGAAGCCCAAGTGTGCAGTTGAGGAGGAGAGCGGGGAGAGCAGAGCTGGCCACTGTGCACCAGTGGGCAAGGCGGCCTTTGCGGCCACAGACCCCTGCCTCTGGTTCCCCCTCTTACTCATCACAGAGCTTCCTCCTCAGTGTACTGGCTACGGGGGACCCTCCCCTGGACGCACTGACCGAGGGTCCCCTGCTGTGCCCATCGACTCCTGTCAGGGAGCCTTGGGCAGGCCAGTGCCACGTGCAGGGAAGAGGCGCCTCAGTGACTGGGGACCGTGGTGCCTGCTCACTGTCCGGCCCCAACTCCACCCTGCTGGCTGCTGGCCACACTGTGCTCCTTGCCCGTGGGCCTAGGGCAGGGTGTGCTACACCCCTCCTGCCAGCGGGAGGGGGCACTTGCAGCCCCCCAGGCCTCTTCCTGTCTCTCAAGCACAGAGCCAGCACCGTGGCCAGTGGCCACTGCCCTCAGGCTAACAGCGTGATGCCCACCTTTCTTCCAGGGCTGTGGTCAGAGGCTGCCAACGGCACTCTGCCTGGTCGTGGCCCAGCATGGGTACCCAGACACCCGACCCAGCCTCACTGGGCCTCTGCTCCCAGCGATCCCACAGCAGTGGCATACAGGCCCCTGCCACACGTGGCCACCTGATTGCTCTTCATTCACTTCCCACAATTCTCAGGCCGCTCTGAGGCTAAGCTCTGTTTATCCGGCGGCACGGCAGTGAGTGGGCAGCCTGACCGCTTCCTCGTCAACTCTGCAGCAGCTGCCCTGGGCTCCCCCTCCCGCTGGCTACAGTGACTTCTCACGGCTATGGAGACAAGCTGAGGGCCCGTGCTGTGGCACGGCTGGTGTCCTGCACTGGAGCGCCAGTTCAGTCCTAGCTGCTCTGGTTCTGATCCACTCCCCCGATGCATCTGGAGGGCAGAAGACAGCCACGTCCTTGACCCTCACGTGGGAGACCAGGACGGAGATTCTGGCTCCCGGCTTTGGCCTGGCCCTGCCCCGGCTGCTGTGGACTTCTAGGGAGTGAACCAGAGGGTGGACGCTCTGTCTCCTGTCAGTCTTTTGAATCTTTTAAAGAAATGAGCTGCTGGCTGTAGGAAGCCGTGTTGGCCTTGGGCTCTGCGGCTGGGCAGAGGCGGGGAAGCCGCCTTGGCTTCTCTGGCCCGGTGCTGTGCCGAGGGTGGGCGCTGGGGCAGCCTCGCTCCCCTGCACCTGCACCCAACGCTGCCTCTCCACGAGCAGCCAGGCTCTCCCGTCTTCTCCACTTCCTGCTCCTGGTGCGGGTGGGCGAAGTGTTTCTGGAACCTTCTCCCTCTCCAAGCATCCTCTGGGCCTGCTGGCAGTGGCTGCCTGTGGTCCAGGTGATGCTGCGCCCACCCCTGCACCTTGCTCCTGGCAGGGCTTCCGGATTCCCCGTCTGATGGCCGCCACCTCTATCCCTCACTTCTGCGACTTGACAGCTTCACCACCACGGTGGCCACGCGTGCTGTTTGTCCGCGGCATGCTGGGTCCCTAGGGGCCTCCGTGGATGCTCCTGGGTAGAGCCCTGCCCGCCCACCCTGTGTGCTGGACTCGGGGCTGTGCCAGCACTCACCGCGGGAAAGAAGAAGAGGGAGAAGACGGCCGCAAGCAGGCAGAGCACTGGGCCACGGAGAATGATGCGCAGGACCTGCCGCCTGCACAGGGCCCTGTGGGCGGAGCACTGGATCTGCGGGCTCAGCAGGTGCGGGAAGTAGAAGGCGTATCCCACAATCAGTGCCTGGGGGAGAGGCAGGCTACAGGAGGGCCCCGGGCTGCCTGACAGGTGCCTACAAAGGTGTCGGGACCCCAGGGGTGACAGGACCCCCACTGTGCTCCCGCCAACCCCCCCACCTGTGGCCAGCACATCCTGTGTGTGCGTGGGCAGGGCCCAGGCTCCTTGTGACAGAAGGGTCAGCACCCAGCACGGCTCCCAGGGCACACGGATGCCCACACACGCCCGGGGGAGGGGGCTGCACACCTGCACTACTCCGATGGTGATCACACAGACACAGAACAGGAAGATGCCCAGGGCCACGTTGGGGAAGGTCACCATTAGAGAGAACTGTCCAAAAAATCCCAAAACCAAGGAGTCACCAGGGCCCCAGGGCCTGGTAGTGAGTGCACAGTGTGCGGGTGGCAGGTCTGTCCATGGCCCGCATGGGGGCCACTCGGGCCTCTGGAGTCAGAAGGTCACCAGCTGCCGGGGCGTCCTGACCCCAGTCCTCGGCGTGTGTGGGCCAGCGCCTCCATCAGGAGCTGTGAGGATCTGGCGCTTACGGCTTTTGTGGCCTGCACAGCGGAGCGAGCAGTGACCAGGCCTGGGGAGCAGCCATGCTGGGTGTGGGAGCCACATGTGGCAGTGGGTCGGGGTGCCCTCCTGGTGGTTTCTGTCTCTGGGAGGCCCCTCCTCGGTGGGCCCACGAGTCTCTCCCTCTTTGCCTGGACCCAGGCCACCCAGCAGGTGTGAGTCTGGCTGGGGCAGTGTGCGTACTGGCCACCACTCACCGTGTACGGCAGGAAGGTGATGGTCATCATGCAGGCCTGGAGGAGAGGGGAAGCCATGGTCAGCACATGGGCTGGGCGGAGGAAGGCAGGGGGCCGCTGCAGGAGAGCCCTGCGGTGCCGCTGCCCCGAGGGCTGGGCTGGCGAGGGTCAGTCTGTCTCAGACCTGCTGCCTGCCTGCGGCAGTGGAGGGGGCACGCAGGTGCTGTGCCTGGTGGGGGCAGGTGCTGTCTGGTGGGGTCACTCCTGGGGAGTGAGTGGGTGGGGGCAGGTGCTGTGTCTGGTGGGGTCACTCCTGGGGAGTGAGTGGGTGGGGGCAGGTGCTGTCTGGTGGGGGTCACTCCTGGGGAGTGGGTGGGTGGGGGCAGGTGCTGTCTGGTGGGGTCACTCCTGGGGAGTGAGTGGGTGGGGGCAGGTGCTGTCTGGTGGGGGTCACTCCTGGGGAGTGGGTGGGTGGGGGCAGGTGCTGTCTGGTGGGGTCACTCCTGGGGAGTGGGTGGGTGGGGGCAGGTGCTGTCTGGTGGGGTCACTCCTGGGGAGTGAGTGGGTGGGGGCAGGTGCTGTGTCTGGTGGGGGTCACTCCTGGGGAGTGGGTGGGTGGGGGCAGGTGCTGTCTGGTGGGGGTCACTCCTGGGGAGTGGGTGGGTGGGGGCAGGTGCTGTCTGGTGGGGGTCACTCCTGGGGAGTGGGTGGGTGGGGGCAGGTGCTGTCTGGTGGGGTCACTCCTGGGGAGTGAGTGGGTGGGCAGGTGCTGTGTCTGGTGGGGGTCACTCCTGGGGAGTGGGTGGGTGGGGGCAGGTGCTGTCTGGTGGGGGTCACTCCTGGGGAGTGGGTGGGTGGGGGCAGGTGCTGTCTGGTGGGGTCATTCCTGGGGAGTGGGGGGGCAGGTGCTGTCTGGGTGGAGGAGCTGTGGCAGTCCGTGGGAGGAACTATGGCCTCCTTTCTCCCCTCCATGCAGTGGGATCACAGTAAAACCACTTCCCACTGACGACAGGAACACACTCACCAGGTTGAGCAAAGCAAGTGTGTCGTCTATCTTCCCAACAACCTGGAACAGTCTGACAACCACGGGAGACAGGCAGTCAGCAGGGTTCCCGCTTTCTCGTCACACGCTGGGTGCACACAGACCCATGCCCGCGCGTTCCTGCCACCTCGCTCCGCCGTGGCACACTGCAGCTGCAGAAGCGACCGCACACGCGTGCAGCCCACACGGGGCGGCAGGCTCAGCCTGCACAGCTGGGAGGGCCGGAGGGCGGGCCTGGCTGGGTTCAGCTGAGCCCTGCATGCAGCCCGGGGAGCGTGAGGGTGGCCCCAGGCGTGGGGATGCTGGGGCTTGCTGTGGGCCACATTCCCCCAAGGCGGCAGCTCTGCGCTGCGGGCCGTCTCCTGAGCACGAGTCAGTGCCGAGTTACGGGCGCCCAGCCAGGGGCACAGAGCAGATGCAGGTGCCACAGGGAGGGGCTTCCAAGGAAGAACGAACACACCAAGAGGGCTGGACGGCCGCCGGGCTGCGGTCCAGCTTCTCCCTCCAGCCTGCAGGCCTACTGGGTGCTCCGGACAAGAGACGGGGAGACCCCCACCCAAGTTTCCAAAGTGGGCCACTTGTCACCACAGGAACGCTGCTGAAATGGAGTCTGCCCCTACCACACCAGGGACATGAGCCCTACAGCCCCTCCACCCGCCCTGCTGGTCCTCGGCGGCTGAGGCCTGAGCCTGCACCTGGGTCCTGGGTCCTGGGGTGGAGCCGTCAGGACACAGCACTAGGAGGGTGGGGCCCGGGACGAGATGCACTCAGCGAGTTCCAAGACGAGCTCACCCCTACCTGGTGTGCGCGGCCCAGGCACCGGTCACGATGAGAAACGTCATCAGGTACACGGCAATCCTGGTGGCCAGGAGTCTCTGCATACTCCTGTCAAACTGCTGGGGTCAAAGGGCACAGCCCTCAGAGGCAGCACGCAAGGCAGGGACAGGCCCCAGGAGGCACTTGGGAGGGGTCCTGGTACCCTGCCTTGCTTCCCTGACCACGGCCAGCCCTGCCCTCTGGCCCTGGGCGCCCACATCCACAGCTGTGTTCGGACTCCATGTGGACAGTTCTCAAGGTGCTTCCTCAGCAACAGGCACAGGGCCACGGCAGCAGGCACCCCGGGACCCACGCCACACCGCCACGGGCAGTGCATGGGTGGGGGCAGGTGCTGCCGTGCGGGTCACTCCTGGGAGTGGGTGGGGCAGGTGCTGTCTGGTGGGGTCACTCCTGGGGAGTGGGTGGGGGCAGGTGCTGTCTGGTGGGGGTCACTCCTGGGGAGTGGGTGGGTGGGGGCAGGTGCTGTCTGGTGGGGGTCACTCCTGGGGAGTGGGTGGGTGGGGGCAGGTGCTGTCTGGTGGGGGTCACTCCTGGGGAGTGAGTGGGGGGGCAGGTGCTGTCTGGTGGGGGTCACTCCTGGGGAGTGAGTGGGTGGGGGCAGGTGCAGCATCTGGTGGGGGTCACTCCTGGGGAGTGAGTAGGGGGGGCAGGTACAGTGCCTGGTGGGGGTCATGCCAATGGCAAGCACCGTCCAGGGGTCTTGATGGGGAAGGGACAGGAGTGTACAAGGCCGAGCCACTTCCCCCCCAGGCCCTGTCACTAGGTGAACTTTGTGGGAACACACACAGACCACGGCAGGGCCGCTCGTGGTGTCTCCAGGGCAAGCGGCTGTGACACAGCTGTGGGAAGGCGCGTGTCAAGCACGACGCGTGGACAGCCTGTGGGGCCGTGGCAGGGGTGGAGACGCACGTGGGGCTGGAACTCTGCCGGCAGGCTCCTGCCCTGGGGACACACGCAGCTCTCACTTCACTCACACACTCCAGACGAGCGTGGCCGGCCTCAGGGGTGCTTCTCCCACTGAGCAGGGTCACGCCTGTTCAGCCAGTGGCTCGTCCAGGTGGTATTAATTTCTTAACAAAAGCGGCAGCGTGGCCGGTGACTCCTGCCCTGCAGGTCATCAGCCTTGCTCTTTTCTCGGGAGGGGGCGGATTCTCAGGGTCCTTCTGGAGCCCATGGGGACGCTGGCCAAACGGTGGCACGAGGTCCGTCTCACAGGTCTCCTGCGTATCCACAAATGGGACCCTTCCTTCCGTGGCCTGGCACGTCCCACTGAGCCAGCCACCTCATGGGCTCCCAGGAAGGCTGCTGGGGACCTGGCCGGGCTCAGTCCATGCTTCCAGCAAATCCTTGCCAGAACCCCGTGAGAGGTATCACCCCACCTCCTCACAGACGAACACCCACACTCAGCAGCTCCCCTGGCTAGGAGGGGAGGGAGCCGAGCCCCAGGGCCAGCCCAGGTATGCCCAGCCTACCCCGGCATTCCTCAGGGCCTCGTGGCGTGCACGAGGTGTTGGGCACATCCACACACCCCGGGTCTCCAGACCTCCTGGGGCTTGCTGATTCAGACAGGCCAGGGAGGCTGGCAGCGAGAGAAACCCTGCCTCTCCACCTGCTGCAGAAACCCTGCAGGCCACGTGCGGCCCTGATTAGTCAGAGCACCTGCTCTGAGCCACCGTGTGCTGGGGCCTGAGTTTCCCTCCAGCGCAGGAAACCGCCTCCCAGCACAGGCCCAGAACCACCCTTCTTCAACCTTGGCCCACTGAGCGGGCGGCAACGTGGGCCAGGCTCTCTCGTGCCCACCCTGCCCACCCAGCGAGGCCAACTCAAGGCCCGTGTATTCCCATTACCTGTTCTGGAGAGATCTCTGTGTGGGTCACGGGCAGGATCTGAAGAGACAAAGGTGAGAGGAAACAGGAGACCTTCCCGGGGCTGGGGACCCCAGGGTGTGGCAGGAAGCTGGGCTGGGTCTGAGCTGGGCGGGCCCACACTGACCATGACAGTGGCGATGATGGACAGTAGTGCGTCGCTGAAGCCGAGCATGCGGTGGGAGCTCTGGGTCCCCTCCCCGGCGTCCTCATCCGTCCTGCCGGGGGGCGAGTCTCCCTGGACACTGGGCTCCTGCTCCGAGGTCCCGGGCTCAGACATGGTGGGGCCACTGCCAGTTCACAGGAGCCTGCGAGGAAGCATGGCTTTGAGGAGGCCGTGGAGGCTCTGGGTCCAGGGAGAGGGAACGTCCCTGGGCACGCAGCCGGCCCCTGCTGCGTCTGCTCCCACGCAGCACCCAGCATCCGGGCTGTGGGCAGCAGTGCACTCTACCCTGGCCCGGTCACCACTGAGGTCTGTGAGCCGGGCAAGAGGTACACTGTGTGTCTGCGTCCCCTCAGAATCAGGAGGTGAGGGAAGGCTCACTTGGTGGGGCTCAGGAGACGGAGTCGCCAGGGCAGGGCCCAAGACCCCCAACTCCAGTGGCCAGCTTGTGTCCCAAACATGGGAGAGGAAGGGGCTGCCTGGGGCCTGCGTTCGGAGGCCGCTCGGTGGCTGTTTCTCACAGGGCTGCACTCTCTCCCTGACGTTGGGGGAAATCAAGACGGGCAGCCAGCTGTGCGGGAAGGCACTCAGGGGCAATTTTCAGGCCCCTGAGCTGGTAAACTCCACTCACAACCAGGGAGCTGCAGAAGGAGACAATGAGAAGCCAGTCAGAACAGGTCAGCCGGCGTCAGGAGCTGAGGGCACGGCAGGTGCGCCTTCCCCCGGCTCCGACTCAGGAGACGCACAGACCAGGGCCTGTGCCACAGCCAAGTTGGTTTGGACAATAAAGGTTAAGAAAAAAGCTAACTGACCAATACAATAATGAACACAAACTACACCACCAAATACAGTGCTAGAAAGTAAACGCAGAGCCAGGCGCTGTGGCATAGCAGGTAAAACCACACCTGCAGTGCAGTGCCCGCACCCCATATGGGTGTCAGTTCGAGTTTGGCTGCTCCTCTTCTGACCCAGCTCTCTGCTGTGGCCTGGGAAAGCAGTGGAAGATGGCCCAAGTGCTTGGCCCCTGCACCCACGTGGGAGACCTGGAAGAAGCTCCTGGCTGTGGCCTGGCCCAGCCCTGACTGTTGCAGCTAATTGGGGAGTGAACCAGTGGATGGAAGACCTCTCTCTCTCTCTCTCTCTGTCTCTCCTTCTTTCTGTGTAACTCTGCCTTTCAAATAAATAAAATAAATCTTAAAAAAGAAAAAAAAAAAGAAAGTAAAAGCGGACCTACAGGAATAAAACCAAGCAGCACAAAGAGAGAGCCGTGAAGATGCAGAGGGCGGCACCCTGCTTCCGCCGCCACATGAGGCCCAGCAAGCGTCGGCACACTCCATGACGGTGGGGACACACGGGAGCTGAGGACGCAGGCAAGGCCCACACCCCAGCACCCGCGCTCTGAGCTGGGCCGGTGCCCACTCAACGTTCACCTGTGAGGGTTCACTTCCGGCAGAGCCACCCCTCCTCCTGGTTGTTCCAAGGTGACAGCCGGCAGGCGAGCATGTCAGAATGGCCACAGGGCCACGAGCGGCCCTTTGCTGTGAGGTCAAGCTTCCTCCAGCCCAAGCCTGGGCCCCTGCTTTGCTTTCTGTCCCTGTAACTCTGCCTTTGCCAGGTGCCCTGTCCGAGCCTTCTGTGCCAACGTCTTTACCTGCGCCTCTGTCTACTGTCAGGCAGCACTCCCGGCCTGCTCATCCAGCCACCGCCTGAAGACCATCTGTGGGGGTCCAGGTGGTGGTGACCATGGACACAGCCCCCTGACATGTGCACACCATCGAGGGGTCTGCTGGGTCGTCGACTTCCTGAGAACCGCAGGCCCCGTCAGAATGGCAGCAGCCGTCAGCTGCGCCTCGTCCTCCCTGGCACTGGCCCGGCGGGGACGGCTGTCATCTGAGCTGTCCTGAGGGATCGCGGGGCATCTCACAGGCCGTGTCCCTGTGGGCTCGCCACGCACCTGCCACGTGCTCACTTCCCCCGCGTGCATCCTCTGAAGCATCCGCCACCAACTTCTGCTCACTTCCTACGGGGCTGCCGGTGTCCTCCCCGTCTCCTCGGCGGGCAGCCTGGAGACCCTGCTGGCACTCTGCGGGTTTCACGCTCCCTGGTGTTTTGGGGCATCCAGCTCAGAGTGCCGCCTGAGCCAGGACCACACAGCTTTCTTGTTTCCTGTGCACGTTTTCAGGTCTGCCGTCCACGCTGAGCTACTCTCAGATGAGCGACGCCCACTGCAGCCACACCGCTTCTCCACGTGTTTGGGCCACATGAGCGACGCCCACTGCAGCCACACCGCTTCTCCACCACGTGTTTGGGCCACATGAGTGTCGCCCACTGCAGCCACACCGCTTCTCCACCACGTGTTTGGGCCACATGAGTGACGCGCACTGCAGCCACACCGCTTCTCCACGCGTTTGGGCCACATGAGTGTCGCCCACTGCAGCCACACCGCTTCTCCACGTGTTTGGGCCACATGAGCGACGCCCACTGCAGCCACACCGCTTCTCCACCATGCGTTTGGGCCACATGTGCATGGGTCAGGTTTCAGGATCGCGGGCCCTCTGCTGGCTATGTCCTGTCCTGCTGACGGCTCCACAGTCTGATCACAGCTGCACGGTGCGTCTAGGACCTGGTAGAGCGAGTCCTCTGACTGCTCCTTGAATGCCACTCGATAATTCTATTTCCTTTGTCTTTTCTCCACTTGCAGCCCCTTCCCAAGATTCCTCCATGCAGAAACAAAGGGGTTTCAAGATTTTCCCCTTCCTGGGCAATGGCCCCAGGGTGGCTGTGCCACTGAGGGCCAGCGTCAGATCAAAGCCATGACACCTGCTTCCTCAGGTGCTGCCAGTCATGGGAAAGAGATGGGAAACTGTTTCTGCCACAATTTTTATTTAACATTTTCAAATGAAACAAACTTATTTTTAAAAATCAGTAAATATAGAACACAGATGGAAAAACCCTTAACGAAATGTTAACAAATGGAGTCCAGCAACGTATAAAACCACAAGCAGCCAGGACCTATTCCAAGGAGGCAAGGTTAGTTTAAAACCTGAAAATCCAGTACTCTGAGAAACCTTTCAGACACAATCATTGCAACAGATGCGGAAAGAGTGAGCAAAATCCAGCACCTCTCTGTGATGAGAAAAGGAAACAAATCAGCAACGAAACCTGATAAGGGCATCTGCGGAAACCCACAGCCAACGTCGCACTCAGCCTCAGCCCGACAGCAGGCCGAGGACCCCTGCTCCCTTCACCCTGCACACAGGGCACTGGAGGCCCCGCCAGGGCGGCCGAGCGAGGAGGAGGAAAGGGGAACAGAGCTATCTCACCTGAAGAGGGCGAGAGCACCCGGAGACCGCCAGCCTCACCCGCGGGCCTGACAAGCTGCAGGAAGCAAGCGTGGCACACACAAGCCAGCAGAACTTGCACACGCGCCACCACGTCCACTCCCAGCGTCAGAGCGCACTCGGGCAGACGTGCCCAGAGACGAGGCCTAAGCAAACAAGAGCAGGCTCACGCCCTCAGGACTGCAGTATCCTCCATTCCTATTCAAAGTCCAACTGCCTTCTCCGTAGGATTCCACAGAAGCCGTCTCCAAAGCCATCTGGAAATGAAAGCAGCCCAGAATACCACAAGGGCGACCTTGGGGGGCTCACACTTCCTGATTCCACAACGCGACAGGAAGCTGCAGCAGCCACGTCAGCACAGTGCTGGCTTGGGGACACGAGCTCGGAGGGACGCGGCTGAGCAATCAGCCCTGTTTACGGCCGAGTGACTCTGACCAGGGAGCCAAGGCTACGCCGTGGGGAGGCAAGAGCCTGCTCAGCCACGGTGCTGGAAAACCTGGGCCTCCTCCCTCCGAAAACCAGAGGAAAACCAGAAAACGGTTACAAGACGACCCTCGTGCCCCGGACACGAGAGGCATAAGCAGCGGAGCAAAACCTTCAAAGGGGCTTGTTCAACATGGAAAGCTTTCAAGACCCTCAGACCACGTATGGTTATAGCGCACTGTGAATGAAGGAAGAGGAAAGACCCCCACGGAGAAAATACTTCAACTCACGTTACCTGCTCAGGATCTGGCATCCAGAATAAAGGCAGGACTCTCACAACTCAGCAGCAAGACAAGATATTTCTCCAAAGATGACAACGGCTGGCCAACAAGCACAGGGGACGACGCTCGGCCGCAGGGGCTGCCGCAGGGAACCGCATTGGAGCCACAGGAAGTCACCTCCAGGACGGCTGTAACAGGAAAACAAATCAACAGCAAGTGCCGGGAGTGCGTGGAGAAGCTGTGGTCTGCGTGCCCTGTTGGCGTGCACCTGGAATGGCGCACAGCTGTGGAAACCAGTATGGCGGTCCCACCAAGAGCGAAAGGGAGGGCGGGCGCTTAGCAGAGTGAAGCTGCCTGCGTCTCACGTCCGAGAACCTGGGTTCGATGCCACGTACTCAGGCTTCCTGCTAACTCAGACCCTGGAAGGCAGCAGTGCCGGCCCAACCCTGGGAGCTCTGCGCTCTGGCTAGCCCAGTCCAGGCTGTTAGGGGCCATTTCAGGAGTAAACCGGGGCTCTCTTCAAAAAAACATGGAATAAAAATTTGGTGCAAACATTTCTGAAACCCACGCATTTCCCAGCAGCTTTCTGAAGAGCCCTACTGCAGGGAACAGAGACAACATTCAGCGCGAAGAGGAGGTTCTCACGCATGTCATACACGACACGCAGCCCCGAGAGGGCACAGCCCGGCACTAGGAGACCCCGTGTGCTTCCTGCCCTGAGGAGCCCGTCCCCCACAGCAGAGCTTGCGTTCCAGATGACGCGTTCTGGCGACGGGCAGCAGACGCCCTCGTCCATCTGAACTGCGACGGCAACTCTGATGTAAACTCACCAGTGACAGAACACAGCCGCGGCCAGCGTTGTGGTGCGGCCGCACCAGCGGCCTCGCCAGGGCGCCGCGTCGGAGCGCTGGTCCATCCCGGCTGCTCTGTTCACAACCCGGCTCCCTGCGGACAGCCTGGGAAAGCAGCAGAGCGTGGCCCAGTGCTTGGGCCCTGGCACTGACCGGGGAGACCCAGAGGAGCTCCTGGCTCCTGGCCACCTGCGGAGTCGATCTGCAGCTGCAAGCTCTCTCTGCCACTTGCTTTTCAAATAAATATCTTTTTTAAGAATTAGAAAAAAGAACATAACCTAGTGACCAGCATTCAAGTGTTCAAAACATCTCGGATGCACGTTACCTCCCTCATCCATAATTTAGTTACAGAGACAGATGGAGACAATCTTCCACCTGCTGGTTCACTCCCCAGATGGGTGCAACCACCAGGGCTGGGCCAGGCCGAAGCCAGGAGCTTCCTTCAGGTCTCCCACACAGGTGCAGGGGACCATCTTCTGCTGCTTCCCCAGGCCATTAACAGGGAGCTGCAAGGGAAGTGGCCCAGCCAGGACTTGAACCTGTGCCCACATGGGATGCCGGTTCCACAGGCACTAGCTTTACCCACCACACCACAACACGGGCCCTGATTCCAAGTTCTTTTTCTTTTTTTTCCTTTTTTTTTTTTTTTTTTTTTTAAGATTTACTTATTTGAAAGGCAGAATTAGAGAGGCAGATGCAGAGAGATCTGGTTCACTCCCCAGACGGCCGCAACAGCCAGAGCTGATTTATATATTTATACATATATATATAATTTATTTTATTTTTTAAAAGAATTATTTTATTTATTTGAAAGACAAAGTTACAGAGAGAAGTAGAACCAGAGAGACAGTGAAGTCTTCTATTCTGCTGGTTCACTCCCCAGATGACCGCAATGGCCAGAGCTAAGCTGATCTGAAGCCAGGAGCCAGGAGCTTCTTCCAGGCTCCCACGTGGGTGCAGGGGCCCAAGACGTGGACCATCGTCTCCTGCTTTCCCAGGTGATAGCAGGGAGCTGGATTAGAAGTGGAGCAGCCGGGTCTCGAACCGGTGCCCATATGGGATGCCAGCGCTTTTGGCCAGGGTGTTAACCCCTGTACCAAAGTGCCACCCACACCCCCAAATCCTGAACTTTGATGAAGTGCAGCTTACGTAACCCTGCTTTGGTGTTATACCTAAACATCTCAGAAAACATAGATTTTCTTTTACAAGTTTTAAATTTCAGATAATTTTTGTATATAGTGCAAGGCACGGATTAATGTTCATTTTAAAAAAGACACATCCCTGGTGCTGGTGCCGTGGTGTAGTGGGTAAAGCTGCTGCCTGCAGTACCGGCATCCCATATGGGCGCCGCTTCGAGTCCTGGCTGCTCCACTTCCCATCCAGCTCTCTGCCGTGGCCTGGGAAAGCAGTAGAAGGTGGCCCAAGTCCTTGGGCCCTGCACCCACATGGGAGACCCAGAAGAAGCTCCTGGATCCTGATCAACACAGCTCCAGCCATTGCAGCCATCTGGGGAATGAACCATTGGATGGAAGACCTCTCTCTCTGCCTCTCCTCTCTCTGTGTAACTCTGACTTTCAAGTATATAAATAAATCTTTTTTTTTTTTTTAAGATACACACCTAGCTTTCCTAACATTGTTAGAGAGAGTACTTTTCTCAGCGATACTCTTTAGAAAGCAGCAGACCGTGCACCTGTGCAGTGATTTCTAGACTCCTGAGCCCTGTCGTCACCTTGGCTCTCCTCACAGCAGCCATCGCCACTGCCGAGGCTCCACCCAGCGCTGGGTCACAGAGGTCACGCGACTCTTGACTCCAGCTCCTCTGCAGACCCACACGTCTGCCAGGCAGTGTGTGTGCCGGTTTACAGGACAGAAGTCTGCTGAGAGTCTGCCCGAATCATCAGCAACCTGCAAGCAGAACTGGTTTCTTTGATTACTGAGCCTTCCAGTTTACAAACACGACCTCCCAAGTTTCAAATTCCTCTCAGCAAAAATTTTTTTTAAAGATTTATATTTTGGGGCCGGCACCATGGCTCACTTAGTTAATCCTCCGCCTGCGGCGTCAGCATCCCATATGGGCACCAGGTTCTAGTCCCGGTTGTTCCTCTTCCAGTCCAGCTCTCTGCTGTGGCCCGGGAGTGCAGTGGAGGATGGCCCAAGTGCTTGGGCCCTGCACCCCAAGGGAGACCAGGAGAAGCACCTGGCTCCTGGCTTTGGATTGGCGCAGCTCCGACCATTGCGGCCATTTGGGGAATGAACCAATGGAAGGAAGACCTTTCTCTCTCTCACTGTCTGTCGCTCCCCCTCTTCGTGGAGGAACGACACTAAACCCTGCCTAGGCTTCATATCCGAGTCACGGCACCATTATGTCGCTCCCCGTCTTCGTGGAGGAACGACACAGGACCCTGCGCTGTTCTTTCGTCTGCTCGGCCCTCCCCGGGTTTGCTGCTGGTTCTTCCCGGGTTGGCTACCGTCCCTCCCACCTCCGTGGAAGGGCGGTTCCCCCTGGCCACATTCCCCACTTCCGCAGGGGAGTGGCACACCGCCGGCCGGCTCTCTCGGGGGCTGCACAGGTGTTCCTTCAGATAGATGTTCCTGGTGCATGTTGTCTCTCTCCTCCTTTATAGTCCTCTTCCGCCAATCCCAACTCGGCTGCCCACACGCCGAGTACGCTGCTCTCCTCCAATCAGGAGCAGGATCAGCTTCTGAAGGTCATCACTCAAGTTGGCAAGAGGCAGCTGCGTAGAAGCTGTTTTCTCCTCTCCCAGCGCCATATTGTGGGAGAGCAGATGCATAGAATAAGTCTTAATTCCAGTAACTTAGTCTAGTCCGAGTTGCTCCCCACAACTGTCTAACTCTGTCAAATAAATAAATTTAAAAAAATTAATTTTTTCATTGGAAAGGCAGTTACAGAAAGGCAGAGACAGAGAGAGATGTCTTCCATCTGCTGGTTCATTCCCCAGATGGCTGCAAGGGCCACAGCTCCGCTGATCCGAAGCCAGGAGCTTCCTCCAGGTCTCCCATGTGGGTGCAGGGACAAGCACCTAGGCCATCCTCCACTGCCTTCCCAGGCCACAGCAGAGAGCTGGACGGGAAGTGGAGCCAGTGCTGCAGGCGATGGCTTTACCTGCTACACCACAGCGCCGGCTCCTCAGCAAATTCTTGTAGTCTGTCTGTGTCTCGAATATCTTTCAGATTTATCCCAACAATGTCTTCTTTTTTGGCTCTGTTGCACGTGACATTTTTTCAAATTTGAGATACCCACTGGAGCGCCCGAGTCCAACTCCCAGCTGTGCTCCGCGTTCAGCTTCCCCCCTACACAGACCTCCTGCCACTCACGGGCCTGGATTGTGATCCTGGATCCCAGCCTCAGCCTGGCCTGGCCCTGGCAGGAGCTCTGTCTCTCTCAAATAACTTTTTTTATGTACAAAATTACTTTTGTATTTATATTCATGAGCTACAGGTCAGCAGTCTTCATGTAATGTCTTTGTCAAGGTTTTGTTATCAGGATGCTGCTATTGGGATGAGTTGAGAAATACTTCTTTCCTTCAATTCGCCACAGGAGTGCATGGGAAACTGAAGGTATCTCTCCACTAAACGTGTGGTGCAACTCCTAGTGAAGCCAAGCAAACCCGGAGTCCGGACATGAGCATTTTCTGTTTTCACCTCCTTGAAAGGTGGAGTGGCAGAGACCTCTTCATCTGCTGCCTCACTCCCCAAGAGCCCGCGGCAGGCAGGGCAGGGCCCGGAGCCCAGGCCTCCACCTGGGTCTCCCACGCGCGTGGCAGGGGCCCAAGCACTTGAGGGTGCAGTGGTAGGAAGCAGGACCAGAAGTGGAGCTCTGCAGTGTGGACGTGATGTGTCCCAAGCTGGGGCTTCACGCGCTGCAACAACGCCTGCCCGAGGGGAGGATTTTAATCTCCACATTCCAGCTCCTAGAGCGAGCTCTTGAGGCCCCACTCCTGAGCGCCCTGTGGTCGGTGCTTCCACTGAATGTGTGCGTGCGGTGCCAGCTGTGGTGCCGCTGCTCTCACAACACTGGCCACTGGTCGTCCCTTTTCCTCGTTCCGTCCAGCAGAGGCCTTTCTGTACTGACCTCCTGCACCTGCTTTCAGTCTCACGCTCGCGGGCACCTTCCTGTCACCGTGTTCCACCGTGATTCCTCCTCGCAGCACCAGTGCGCCACTGGAGCACCCACAAGCCTCGCTGCCTCCTCCCTTTACCTCTTCGGGTTTGTCATGTTTCTAGTTTCTTGTGATAATGACCGAGCTCACTGAGCTCTTACAGTAGTGCTTTAGCCACATCCCACTAATTTTAAGTTTCCCTGATTTTTACTCTACCCCATGGGTTAGTCAAAAGTGGGTGAGTTCTAGATATTCAGTGGCTTTTCCAGCTCTATTGGAGTTGACTTTCCACTGGATCAGAGCACAGTTCCCAGGTGCAGAACAATCTCGCTCACTAAACGTTCTTCATGGAGCCACGTGAGTGCCCCGTAAACGCTGATGAGGTCCACGGATTCACGTGTTCAAGCCCACTCCATCTTCCGTGGTTTCCTGGATACCGTCCTCCCATTTTTAAAGGGTCTATTTGAAAACTGGGGGAATAGAGAGATTGATTTTGTATCCAATGGCTCGCTCTCCAGAGGTCTGTATTCTATATGCTGGTTCACTCCCCAAACATCTACACCAGCCAGAGTTGGGCCAAGCTGAAGCCAGGAGCTCCATCGGGGTCTCCCACGTGGGTTGCAGGGGCCCACGTACTTGGGCCATCAGCCATCAGCAGCTCCGGAGGACACGTTATCAGGAAGCTGGCTTGCAAGCAGAGCAGCTGGGACTAGACCGGTGCTTTGATCCGGGGATGTGAGGGCCACAAGCAGCAGCTTTACCTCCTATGCCCACTCTGTCCTGTCCTGAGAAGGGATACTCTCCGTGTGCTTTAACCTCATCTACAATTACGATTTGCCTCACTCTCCTTGCAGTTCTAGGAACTTCTTTATATTTTTGGAGTTTTGTCAGTGGGTGCATAAATGTTTAAGATTCCTACGTCCCGTTGATGAATTCACCCCTTATCCTCGTGATAGTCTTTTCTTTGAAGTCACCAGCTTTGGGGAGTTAGACCATAACTCTGAGTATTTCCTCTCCAACTTGTGTGTGCGTATGATACCTTTGCTTTCATTTCTGTTACTCCTTTCCCATGTAACACAAGACGTACTGACTTCTCTCTCTCTCTCACACACACACACACTCTCCCAGCCCCTTTCACTCTCCAAGTGCGTACAGCAGCCTGGCCAGGCCAGGCCAGGAGGCAGTCAGAGCCAGCAGCTCAGTCCAGGGCTCCCCTGTGGGTGGAAGGGATCCAAGGACCTGAGCCATCACTTGCTGCCTCCCAGGGTGTGCGCTGGCAGGAAGCCAGCATGGAAAAGGAGCCATGGCTCAGACACAGGCACCCTGACATGTAATGCAGACATCCAGGTGGCCTCTAACCCCACTGTGCCCAACGCCTGACCCGGCGCCTGGACTTATCAGTGCTGTTCATCTTGTGTCACAGTACTCCAGTCCTGGGACATGAGAGGGCGCCGCACGCCTCACTGAAGGACTACCTCCTCCACGAGAATGTCAGTCTGAGACATGAGAGGGCGACGCACGCCTCACTGAAGGGCTACCTCCTCCACGAGAATGTTAAGTCTGGAAAGTAACCTGGTATCTTCCAAAGGCCTGTGGTGCAGTCTTGGTCCCGAGTTTTCCATTAATGGGTTAAGGATGGACCAGCACTGAGTTAGGTGTCTGAGGTGTGGGTTTGATGGGTCACAGGGTGGGAAGGAGCTGCCCCCTGGCTTTGCCACCTGGGCGTCCGCCAGCCCCGGCATCCCCAGACGGCCCAGTCTTGGACTGGAATCCAGAGCAGACCACCTCCCTTCTAAGTGATCCTCTGGGCTATTCCAGTCAAAATGGTGAAAACCCGGGTTGATAACAGGACGGTATTTGAAAAGTTCGTGGAGAACGAACATTATGAAGAAAGCATGCGTGGGTTTCAAAAAATTCTTTGCACCACAACTTACCTTTGAATTTCGCTTCCCACACACTTTCTGAAGGGCCCGTGTACACCCATAGGCTATCTGAGGGCTCAGGGGGAGAGGCAGGCGTGTGCAGCCGTGGGAAATGCGGCTGGCTAGGCCCTGGCTTCCAAGGCGGCCCTAGGACCGACAGATGTCCACCGGCACCGGGTTTCCGCACCACGACCAGGGCCTCCACGCTCGGTCTCTGCACCGAACTCCCCACCGGGGTTCCTCTGCCAGATCTCTCCACGCCTGCAGCCCTGGGCTTCCTGTCTGCCCCCGCACTCAGCACCAGGAAGCCACGCAGAACTCAACCTGGTTTAGACAAACACGCGGAGCCGGGTCCTGCCCTCCGTCGTCCCTCGCAAGGCGCCCTTCCTGCGTGCACAGCGAACGCCTCGCCTGTGCCCTGGACACGCGAGTCCTCGCTTCCCCACACCGGGCCGAGCAAGCATCGGTGGTCGGCGGCACCGGACGCCGGGAGACCCCGCTCCCCGCTCCCGGGACGCAGCGCTGTCCCGGAGTCCTTCCCACACGCTGCCCGCGGCCGCGCCCCCCGGGGCGCTCAGCACCCGCAGAGGCCCGGCGGACAGAGCGCGGCTCCCGCCGAGGCCTTCGCCCCCTGCCCACCCCGGCCGGGCCACGCGGCGGCCCTGCCTGTCGCCATTCTGCATGACGGGAGTGCCCGGGAGGATTAGGACGCAGACGTGCGTGGACAGGCGCCCTCGGGGGCCGGGGCTGCTCCCGCACGGGCCTGGCGTCTCCACCGACGCGGGGAGCTCCGTGTTCAGAGCCGGGCGCCGCGTCCCGAACCCACGGACCCGCCCGCGCCCGTGGGGAACTGCGACCCGGCCCGGGCACCACCGCGGCGGCCCGGGGGCCGGCTCCTCGACACGCAACCTGCGGCACTGGCCGGCGCCGGAGTACCTGGCCGCACCGCCGCAGACGCCGCTCCTCCGGCCCGGCCGAGCTGGGCGGCCGGACGTCCGGCATTGAGCGGCGGCCGGAAGCGCCTCTCCGCCGGGGCGTGTGCGCCTGCGCGCGGGGCCGGCGCGGCGGAAGTGGGGGCGGCGTCCTTCCGGCCCGGCGCGGCGTCCCCCGCGCTACGTCACGGCGCCGGGCGGAAGATGGCGGAACTGGCGGCCGGCGGTTGCTGAGCTACGGCCGGAGCGAGAGCCCGAGCGCGGCCGTCCGGCTGCGCGGGAGCCGCCTGCCGCCATGTCTCTGCTGCAGTCCGCGCTGGACTTTCTGGCGGGCCCAGGGAGCGGCGCCGCAGGCCGCGATCAGAGCGACTTCGTGGGGCAGACGGTGGAGCTGGGCGAGCTGCGGCTGCGGGTGCGGCGAGTCCTGGCCGAGGGTGAGACCCGGGGCTGGCGCCGACGCGGCGCGGAGGTCGCGGCCGAGGCCACTGGGGGCGGGGCTGGCGGGCGAAGTGACGCGGGGCAGGGCAGGGCAGGGCAGGGGCAGGCAGGGCTGGGGGTCGGGTTGTCTCCGCGCCCAGGGTCAGGGGTCAGGGCCAGGCCGGGCGGGGCAGACTCAGGGTCCGGGGCGTGGACCAGGGCCCGGCCCTGCCCCGGGAGGCTCAGCACCCTGGGGCTTGCGTCAAGGCAGGGGCGGGGTGGGGCGGGGCTGGGGACTGCGCCTGGGGGTGTGAACGGGACCAGTCCGGAGGGGTCAGTGCCAGGGTCACGTGTCCGGGCTGGGCCCCCCCCCCCCCCCGGAAGGCCGCAGTTGCAGTCACGGGTCAGGGCTCCCCCTGGCCCGGGGGCGTTTCCTCGCCCGGAGAGGGAGGCCGGGGGACCTCCTCAGAGGTGGGGCTTGGAGGGGAGCTGCGGGGTCGTGGCGGGCCGGGTGTCTGGGTGAGGGTCCTCAGTGGAGCGGAGGGAGGTGTCAGCCAGGCGGGCTGTGCCCGAGAGAGGCTGGACGTCAGGGCTGGCCCTCGTGAGCCCCGGGGCGTCTGTGAGCTGCAGGGGTGCTGGTGGGGGATAGGGAGCCGCGGAAGTCGGGTGGACGGGGCTGCCTGCAGCTTGGGCTTGCGCCCGGCTTCCTGGCGGCCTCTCCCGCCTTCACGCACCCCTGGGCCCTCTCCTGTGGCTTCCTTAGGGCCCGTGCCGCGGTGCCCAGGGCTGTGCCGCTCTTGCTGGTTTGCAGGCGGAGTCCGGGTGGCAGGTGCACAGTGCCGCGGCTTGCGGTCCTGGCGCTGGAGGGCCAGCCTGTCTCAGCGGTGCTGGGCGCACTTGCTGCGAAGCAGGGGCCTCGAGTGCTCTGGTGAGGAGCCCTCAGGCTCTCCAGGTAGAAGCCTGTGTTGTGGACGTGCTGGGCAGTGGCCTTCGTTCTTTCAGAAATGTGCAGCAACCAGGACCATGGAGGAGCGCCAGGTGCCGGTTCTGGTGCTGGCGGGTCTGATCCGCAGGTGGTGCCGCCTGCGGGGGCAGGGCCAGAGGGGAGGCGGCTCCTGCACAGCAGGAAGTGTGGGACAAGGAAGTGGCAGCGCGGTGGTGTGTGCCCAGTTGTGTGTGCCCGGGGATCCAGAGGGGAGGCGGCTCCTGCACAGCAGGAAGTGTGGGACAAGGAAGTGGCAGCGCGGTGGTGTGTGGGGGGGGGGCTGTCCAGAGGGGAGGCGGCTCCTGCACAGCAGGGAGTGTGGAACAAGGGAGTGGCAGTGCGGGGTTGTGTGTGCCCGGGGGTCCAGAGGGGAGGCGTGTGTGCCCCGGGGGACCAGAGGGGAGGCGTGTGTGCCGGGGGTCCAGAGGGGAGGCGTGTGTGCCGGGGGTCCAGAGGGGAGGCGTGTGCGCCGGGGGTCCAGAGGGGAGGCGTGTGTGCCCGGGGATCCAGAGGGGAGGTGTGTGTGCCCGGGGGTCCAGAGGGGAGGCGTGTGTGCCCCGGGGGTCCAGAGGGGAGGCGTGTGCGCCGGGGGTCCAGAGGGGAGGTGTGTGCCCGGGGGTCCAGAGGGGAGGTGTGTGTGCCCGGGGGTCCAGAGGGGAGGCGTGTGTGCCCCGGGGGTCCAGAGGGGAGGCGTGTGTGCTGGGGGTCCAGAGGGGAGGTGTGTGTGCCCGGGGGTCCAGAGGGGAGGCGTGTGTGCCGGGGGTCCAGAGGGGAGGCGTGTGTGCCGGGGGTCCAGAGAGGAGGTGTGTGCCCCGGGGGTCCACGTGTTCAGGAGCCGCCGATCCTGCCCCTTACACTTGCAGCCTCTAAGGCATCTCGAGAGCTTTTCTTCTCAGACTGACTTAGAGAGAGGCAGAGTGCCCGAGAAAGCGAGCGAGCGAGCGAGCTTCCGTCCCCTGATTCACTCCCCGTGGCCGCAGTGGCCAGGAACCGGGAGCTCCGTCTGGGTCTCCCCTGTGGGGGGCAGGAGCTGGGTTCGGAGGCCAGCACTGCCGCCTCCCACGGCATCAGCGGGAAGACGCGATCTCGCACTCGGATCTGGACACAGGCAGCCCAGTGGGGCCCGAGCCCCCGGGCCAAGCCCGTCCCGTGGCTTTTCTGAGCTGACAAGCCCGCGTCACGCTCTGCGCCGAGCAGGCTTCAGTGAATGTGGGAGCTGTGCCATGGGAGTCCAGGCTGTCCTGTGTGACTGTGAGGACGGCCCATGCCTCCGCAGCCGGGGGTGCGGCGCTTCAGGACAGTGGAGAGCGTGCGCCGTGGGCCGTGGGCGCCCTGGAGGAGCTGAGGAAGCCTGCGTGTCGTCCCGGGTCAGCTCGTGGCAGCTTTGTCTTCAGAGAGTGGCCAGTGGGCCAGGCTTTCCTGTCAGATGAGTTAGGAGGAGCAGTTTCCATAGCTTCGCGGAATGTGGACCTGGGTTTTGGGCACAACTGGGGCAGGATTGTTTCCTAATGCTCACAGTTTGTTCTAAGACTTTTTTTATTTTTGTTTTTAAGATTTGTTTTTATTTATTTGAAAGAATTACAGAGAGTTAGAGAGAGGTCCTCCACCTGCTGGTTCACTCCCCAAATGGCCACAACGGCCAGAGCTGAGCTGATCCGAAACCAGGAGCCAGGAGCTTCCTCCGGTCTCCCACGTGGGTGCAGGGGCCCAAGGACCTGGGCCATCTTCCACTGCTTTCCCGGGCCACCGCAGAGAGCTGGATTGGAAGAGGAGCAGCTGGGACTCGAACTGGTACCCATATGGATGCTGGCGCTTCAGGCTGGGCTTTTAACCCACTGCGCCACAGTGCCGGCCCCTATTCTAAGACTTTAAAAAAAGTTTAGTTTCAGTTTTCATTTGCTAGTTCACTCCCCAAATGCCTACAACAGCCTGTGCGAGGCCCGGCCAAAAGCCTGGTGCCTGCAGCTCAGTCCGGATCGCAGGCGGGTAGCAGGCAGTCGAGCCGCCATCGGCCTCCCAGTGTGTGCGTTTGCAGGAAGCTGGAGTGAAACAGGTGCTGGGTCTGGAGCCTGGCACTCTGATGTGGGATGGGTGGGGCTTGGGGCCGCCCCGGGGGGCTTAACCACGTGGGGACTTAACCACGTGGGGACTTAACCACATGGGGACTTAACCACATGGGGACTTAACCACATGGGGACTTAACCACGTGGGGGCTTAACCACGTGGGGACTTAACCACGTGCCCCATCCCCTCTTTTTTTTTTTTTTTAAGTGAATTATTGAGAGCAACAACGGCAAACACACTGAGAACGTCAGTTCTCTCTGTTTTGTGTTCATCAATGGGCTCCTCTTGCTGAGGCCGTGTGTCCTGCTCTGACCTGGGAGAGTGGACAGGAAGCGGTGCCATGCTGCCCTGCAGTGCCGCCAGCTCAGCGCACCAGGCGAGGCGTCACGTGGGATTCTGCTTGACGGATGTGCGGGCGCAGTGTGGGTGGTTCCCACAGCGTGTGGTGGTCCCTGCTCGGGGATCGGCTCCTGGCCTCAGTTCTGGCTGACACCTGTGAGGGCCCCTAGGACACTGGTCATCGTTCTCACTCTCTCCCTCTCTGCCCCTGGGTGCGGCTTTGGGTGGGCTCCTCCCTTCATTTCTGTGGAGTCTTCTGGACCGCGTGAGGCACAGCAGGTACTTGGTGTTGATCGATTGGTGCAGGTTTGGCTGCAGGTTTCCGAGACCCACTGAGAAGAGCTAGGGAGGGGAGACTGCTGGGCCAGATCCCCTCTGTCTGGGTGAGCAGGCCACACTACAGATGGGTCCTGGAGGGTAGACCCTGGGTGGTGGTAGCAGCCGCCATGTGGGGAACGCGACGACAGCCCGGCACCGGGACTCTGCAGATTCTCGGCCGTCACGTCTCAACCTCGTTTCTCTGCTTGAGCTGCAGGGCAGTCTCACCGAGGACACGGGGGCCTGGGCAGCTGGCTCGAGTTGCCAGGAACGTGTGGCAGGTGACCTGACACCAGATCAGCTGCCTCTCCCTGCCCTCTTCACCCTGTCCCCTTCACTTCTGGAGGTGGGGAGTGGGGAGTGGGGAGTGGGGTTTTAATCCTCAGCATGTTGTCCAAACTGATTAATACCTAGAGTGACAGAACCACCCCCACACGGCACTGACACAGTGTGACAGAGCCACCCCCACCACGGCACTGACACAGTGTGACAGAGCCACCCCCACCACGGCACGCACAGTGTGACAGAGCCACCTCCACCACGACACAGACACAGTGTGACAGAGCCACCCCCACCACGGCACGGATACAGTGTGACAGAGCCACCCCCACCACGGCACGGACACAGTGTGACAGAGCCCCACCCCCACCACGGCACTGACACAGTGTGACAGAGCCACCCCCCCCCCACAGCACTGACACAGTGTGACAGAGCCACCCCCACCACAGCACTGACACAGTGTGACAGAGCCACCCCCACCACGGCACGGACACAGTGTGACAGAGCCACCCCCACCACGGCACTGACACAGTGTGACAGAGCCACCCCCACCACAGCACTGACACAGTGTGACAGAGCCACCCCCCCCCCACAGCACTGACACAGTGTGACAGAGCCACCCCCACCACAGCACTGACACAGTGTGACAGAGCCACCTCCACCACGGCACGCACAGTGTGACAGAGCCACCCCCACCACGGCACTGACACAGTGTGACAGAGCCACCCCCACCACGGCACGCACAGTGTGACAGAGCCACCCCCCCCCACAGCACTGACACAGTGTGACAGAGCCACCCCCACCACAGCACTGACACAGTGTGACAGAGCCACCTCCACCACGGCACGCACAGTGTGACAGAGCCACCCCCACCACGGCACTGACACAGTGTGACAGAGCCACCCCCACCACGGCACTGACACAGTGTGACAGAGCCACCCCCACCACGGCACTGACACAGTGTGACAGAGCCACCCCCACCACGGCACTGACACAGTGTGACAGAGCCACCCCCACCACGGCACGCACAGTGTGACAGAGCCACCCCCCCCCACAGCACTGACACAGTGTGACAGAGCCACCCCCCCCACGGCACGGACACAGTGTGACAGAGCCACCCCCCCCCCCACGGCACTGACAGTGTGACAGAGCCACCCCCCCCCCACAGCACTGACACAGTGTGACAGAGCCAACCCCACCACGGCATGGACACAGTGTGACAGAGCCACCCCCACCACGGCATGGACACAGTGTGACAGAGCCACCCCCACCACAGTGTAATTTTACAAGCGTTCATGGACCTGTGCTTCTTTCCCCTAGAAGTGGGATTGCCGACAGGCCGGACACGGGGGGCCTTTCCGACAGCTGGTGTGCACTTGCCCCCCAGAGCACCGGCTGTGTCTGAGCGTGTGTGCTCGTCCACCTCCCGGCCATGGCACTGTTGCCCGCCGTGTGGTTGCTTCTGCTCCCAGGGGTGTCCGCACTGATGATAAGCACGGGACACTTTCTCACTCGTTAGCTAGTTGCATGCCTGTTTTCGTGGGTAAAGCCGCTGCTCACGACGCTGGCATCCCATATGGGCGCCAGTTCGAGTTTGCTCCTCTTCCAATCCAGCTCCTAAGAACAGCCTGAAAAAAAAAAAAAACAGCAGAAGATGCCCTGAGTGCTTGGGCCCCTGCCACCCAGGAGGGAGACCTGAAGGAAGCTGCTGGCTCCAGCCTGGCTCAGCTCTGGCCGTGTGGCCATCTGGGGAGTGAACCAGTCAATGAAAGATCTCTCTGTTTCTTTCCCTCTCTCTCTCTGTAACTCTGATTTTCTTTTTCTTTTTTTATTTGACAGATAGAGTTACCCTGACAGAGAGAGAGAGAGAGAGAGACAGAAAGGTTTTCCTTCCATTGGTTCACCCCCCAAATGGCCGCTCTGGCTGGAGCTACACCGATCCGAAGCCAGGAGCCAGGCACTTCCTCCCGGTCTCCCACGTGGGTGCAGGTGCCCAAGCACCTGGGCCATCCTCCACTGCCTTCCCAGGCCACAGCAGAGAGCTGGACTGCAAGAGGAGTGACCGGGACTAGACCCCGGCACCCATATGGGATGCCAGCACCAAAGGGGTAGGATGAGCCAAGTGAGCCACGGCGCCGGCCGCCACAATTTGTCCTTTCTACAGTCTTAATTAATTGGAGAGGGAAAGCGCACTCCCATCCATCAGTTCACGCCCTGACATGCCCACAGCTGGTGGGGCTGGGCTGGGCTGGGCTGAGAACTCAGTCTAAGTCCCCTGTGTAGGTGTCAGGAGCCCTAGGACTCGAGCCATTGCCACAGGCTCGCAGGGTCTGCGCCGGCAGAAAGCTGGAGCTGAGAGTGGACGCCAGGCACTGCGACGCAGGTGCCATGAGCTCTCGGGTGGATGCCTGCCCCTCGCTGTGCCTGTCTGCACCGTGTGCCACTTGTTGCCACGTGTGAGCCTCTGCCTGTTCTTTTGTTGTGTTGTGTTGTGGGTGACTTTGAGAGTTCTCTAGATATTCTAGATAGAAGGCTTCCGTAGGTACAGATGACTCAACGTAAGAGAAGGGGTTAGTCCCAAAATGTGTTTAAAATGTGTTCAGTACCAGGCTGTGGGCTCCTAGCTTAGCAGCGCGGCACCTTCCAGCACCGTCAGGGGACCCACGTCCTGCGTCGGACGCCTGAGGAAGGACCAGGACTCACAGTTTGAAGCCTGGTCTCCACTGAGCCTGTGTCTCACCACGTGAAGGCCTGAAGCTGTCACTGTGACGAAGACTGGCTTATTCTGTCTTCCTTTGATGAGTTGTGCTTGTGATGCCTTGGCTGTCCACGCCTTGGAAGTTCCTGACCTCCCTCGGGCTTCCTGGGCTTCCTGGTCTCCCTCGGGCTTCCTGGGGCTCCTGGTCTCCCTCGGGGTGCCTGGTCTCCCTCGGGCTTCCTGGGGTTCCTGACCTCCCTCGGGCTTCCTGGGGTTCCTGACCTCCCTCGGGCTTCCTGGGGCTCCTGGTCTCCCTCGGGGTGCCTGGTCTCCCTCGGGCTTCCGGGGCATGTTTGTGCCCATCACTGGCTGTGGATGTACCTTTGTCGGAACCGTAGGTCTCTGCTCTGTTCCCTGACGGTGCCTGTCCCTCCACCAGTCCCACACTGTCGGTTAATTTAATAAGGCGAGTACAGCAAGCCCTGGAATCCTGTGTTACTATCTTAGTAATTAAGAAGAGACTTTTTTAAATGCAGAAACATAGAATGAGCAGTATAGCAGATGGCTACGTCCGGGACAGGCCTCATGGTGCAGCGGGGTAAGCCGCTGCCCAGGACATCTGCATCCCGTGTGGCTAGGTCTGAGCTCCCGCCTGCGCTGCTGACTGCCGTCTGGGAGGCAGTAGGGATGGCTCAAGTGGTTGGGAGACCTGGATGGAGTTCTGCCTCCTAGCTTTGGCCTGACCCAGGTTTGGGGAGGGAACCAGTGGATGGAAGATACCTCTCTCCCTCTCTCTCTCTTTCACTCACTCTACTTTTCAAGTAAGTAAAGAGAACCAAAGTTTTTAAAAACTCATCTATGTCCTGCTATGTAGGATCGGTAAATGTTCACCTTTTAGAAAACATCTTTGGGCCGGTGCTGTGGCATAGCGGGTAAAGCCGCTGCCTGCAGTGCCGGTATCCCATTTGGGCGCTGGTTCCAGTCCCGGCTGCTCCACTTCCGATCCAGCTCTCTGCTGTGGCCTGGGAAAGCAGTAGAAGATGGCCCAAGTCCCTGGGCCCCTGCACCCACATGGGAGACCCAGAGGAAGCTCCTGGCTCCTAGTTTTGGATCAGTGTAGCTCCGGCTGTTGCTGCCAACTGGGAAGTGAACCAGCGGGTGGAAGGCCTCTCTCTCTCTCTCTGGCTCTCCTTCTCTCTCTGTGTAACTTGACTTTCAAATAAATAAATAAATCTTTAAACAAATTAAAAAAAATCTTGTTATGACTTGTTAAATTTTTGCTTTTGCTTTCATTTTTAAAAAAGATTTATTTATTTTACTTGAAAGGCAAAGTTACAGAGAGACAGAGACAGAGATCTTCCATCCACTGGTCTTCTCAAAATGGCTGCAAAAACCAGTCTGGACCAGGCTAAAACCAGGATCTGGACCTCCATCCAGGTCTCCCACGTGGGTGCAGGGGCCTAAGCACGTGGGTGCAGGGGCCTAAGCGCCTGGGCCCTCCTCGGCTGCTTTCTCAGGCACATTAGCAGGGAGCTGTACAGGAAGCGGAGCAGCCGGGACTCCAGCTGGCTCCCACATGGGATGCTGGCATCGCAGGCAACAGCTTAGCCCACTGCGCCATGACCTCAGCCCCTCTGAGACGCCTCACGTGCACGCCACAGGGCACGTGGCACTCTGCTCTCTGAGCCCCTCCTGCCTGCCGCCTGGGGTTGAGGGTGGGATGTGATGCTGGGTTTTGTTTTCAGGACCTGCTCTTTGGCATCTGTGCAACAGTGCAGACCTCTGCCTCAGGGAGCTTCAGTCTCGTGGAGAGACGGGCGTCCCGGTGAGCACTGCCCAGAGAGGGAGGATGGGTGGCAGGTGCCTCAGGGCCGGCCTCAGCTGATGAGAGCAGAGCCTGGGAGACACGAGCGGGAGTCAGGCGCTGGCCAGGGCCCGGGCCGAGGCCCAGTACAGCACAACGCGAGGGGCTGAGGGGCAGCAGCAGTGTCCAAGGGCGGCTGCCCCCCCGGCCAGTCCTGCACTGGAGGGGTCTTGGTTCTTCTGCCCGGTGTAGCCCAGGGCTAGTAGTGTACGTGACCTAGGGGCAGTGCTTGGAGGGCTGGCTCGGGCTGCATGCGTCTCCCGAGGATCCAGTTTGCTGTCCGGAGCCCCAGCCTCGGCCTCGGTGCCCTCTGCTGAGCTTCGTACCCAGTGTCTGCGCTGGGCAAGTGCTGGGTTGTTAGTTTTTCCTTTGCATATTAATTTTTTTTTAACTTTCATTTTTTATTTGAAAGGCAGAGAGAGAAAAGCTGTCCCTCTCTGGTTCCTTCACCGAATGCCTGCAGCAGGCAGAGCTGGGCCAGGCCAGAACTCCATCCGGGCCTCCTGTGTGGGTGGCAGAGACCCGAGTTCTTGGGCCGTCACCTGCTGCTTCGGGGTGCATTCAGGAGGAGACCGGCTCGGACGCGGAGGCAGGGCCTGAACCGGGCCATCTGACGGGCCCACTGCTTCCAGCAGCATTATTTATCTGTTTTTACTTATTCACTTAAGTTTATTTATTTAATTTCCGCAACAGGCAGGGCTGGGTCAGGCTGGAGCCGTGAACCCAGTACTCCATCTGGGTCTCCCTCCTAGCTGGCAGGGCTGCTGCCTCCCAGGGTCTGCGTGAACAGGAAGCCGGGCTAGGAGCGGAGCCACGACCTGCTCCTGGCACTGTGGTGTGGGATCCCCAGCGTGCAGATGCCCGCCCAGCTCTGCCTTCTCTCACACGGACCAGAGGGCAGTGTTGCGAGCAGGTGCTCTGCTTCCTCCTGGTCTGCATGGAAATGCTGCAGTTAGGGTGGCTTTTTTTTTTTTTTTTTTTTTTTTTTTTTTTACAGTGAGAGAGACAGAGAGAAAGGTCTTCCTTCCATTGGTTCACTCCCCTAATGGCTGCTACTGTCAGTGCTGCGCCGATCCGAAGCCAGGAGCCAGCTCGTCCTCCTGGTCTCCCACACAGGTGCAGGGCCCAAGGACCTGGGCCATCCTCCACTGCCTTCCCGGCCCACAGCAGAGAGCTGGACTGGAAGAGGAGCAACTGGGACTAGTACCTGGCGCCCCAACCGGGACTAGAACCCAGGGTGCTGGCGCCGCAGGTGGAGGATTAGCCAGGTGAGCCACAGTGCTGGCCATCAGCTAGGGTTTTTTTTTTAAAAAAGATTTATTTACTTTCTTTGAAAAGCAAGTAACAGAGAGAGAGAGAATGAATCAACCTTCCTCCATTCACCGGTTCACTCCCCCGATGATTGTAGCAGCTGGGGCTGGGCCAGGCTCTCTTCACGTGAGTGCCAGGCACCCCAGCACCTGGGCCATCACCTGCTGCCTACCAGATACGTTAGCAGGGAGCTGGATCAGAAGTAGTGCAGAGGCCAGCACTGTGGCATGTGGGTAAAGCCGCGGCCTGCAGTACCGGCATCCCATATGGGTCCTGGTGGTTCCACTTCCGATCCAGCTCTCTGCTGTGGCCTGGGAAAGCAGTGGAGGATGGCCCAAGTCTTTGGGCACCTGCACCCGTGTGGGAGACCCAGAAGAAGCTCCTGGCTCCTGGCTTCAAGTTGGTCCAGCTCTGGTCATTGCGGCCATCTGGGTAGTGGGCCAGCGGATGGAAGACCTCTCTGCCTCTGCTTCTCTGTAATTTGCCTTTCAAATAAATAAATAAATAAATCTTAAAAAAAAAAAAAAAAAAAAAAAAAAGCAGAAAAGAGAAACAGTAGAGCAGCTGGGACTTGGTGCCAGGCACGCGTTTGGGATGCAGGCGTCCCAGGGGGCAGCTTGGTCGCTGTGCTGCACGCCTGCCCTCCTGGCTGTGTGTGTGAAGCGTCTGTCAGCTGAGTAGACGGAGGCTATTGTCCTGTGGAGGAGGGGTGCCGGCACCCCCACAGGTGCACTTCGTGTTCCGTGGCGGAGGCCTGTGAAACGTCGATGCCGAGTGTGGCCGCAGCTGAACTGACGAGCGCTCTGTCTTCCAGGAGGGTTTGCGTTTGTGTATGAAGCTCAGGACCTGGGAAGTGGCAGAGAATATGCCTTGAAGGTAACGACTCCGTTCTAGGGGCTGGCGCAGAGTGGGGTGACGCGTTGGAGAGAGTCGTTTCCTTTTGCTCACGGTCTGTCCCTTCTGCTGCTTTGTTCTGAGCACACGCCTGGGAGCCAGGCCCCCAGCTCTGGGGTGGCTCCTGGGGGCTGCCTGCCCTCTGGCCTGGCCCCCGTCAGCCAGCGTAAGCACTGGAGGAACACGGGCCTGCCAGCTGCCCGAGACCAGGCGTCCCCGCGGGGAGCTGGGGCTGTGGCTCTGGGTTTGTCCTCGGCTGCGAGGGCCCCACGCCTGTGCCACACGCCTCCTTTCCCTGTTTCTCTCATTTGACACTGCCCCTTCCTCCTTATGACCTGAAGGTCAGGCTGGGGTGAGGGCTCGCAGGCGCCCCCGGGGTCTGGGTGGGGGGACGGGAGACGCGCAGCCCTAACCGCGCAGCCCTAACCGCTGTGTCTGTGCTGGCGCAGAGGCTGCTGTCCGACGAGGAGGAGAAGAACAGGGCCATCATCCAAGAGGTCTGCTTCATGGTATCCTTTGCCAGCCCCGGGCCACACGGTGCCCAGCCCTCGAGGTCTGCGTGCCCAGAGGCTAGGCTGGTCCCTGCCGGGAGGCCCCTCCCTCCTCCCCACCCTCCTGCTCGTCCCCGCTCACCCTGTCCCTGCCCAGTCCTCTGCTGGAACGTGTGTCCTGGCCATGGGCCTCCACCTGTGCTGCTGTCAGGATCCGCCTGTCTTCTCTCCAAACTCTGTCCGCTCTGAGAAGCCCTGGCTGCCTGAGCGGTGGCCAGGGTGGACGTGGCCCCCCCGGCATGGGATGGACGCTGGCATCACCGTGGCCAGCGTGGCCTGCTCCCATCCTCCTCACTCCTGTCTCCTGGGATGCGCTGGGGTGCTGGCGCGTCTGTCTCGGGGTGAGTGGAACGCGGGCCGTGTCTGCTCGTTCTCCTTTAACGAGACTCCTGCAGAAGAAGCTCTCCGGCCATCCCAACATTGTCCAGTTTTGTTCTGCAGCATCAATAGGGAAAGAAGAGTCGGACACCGGGCAGGCCGAGTTCCTCCTGCTCACAGAGCTCTGCAAAGGTGAGACCCCCGCGTGCTCCCTTGGGGTGGGAGGGGCAAAGGTGAGACCCCCTGCATGCTCCCTCAGGGTGGGAGGGGCAAAGGTGAGACCCCCTGCTGTGCTCCCTCAGGGCGGGAGGGGCAAAGATGAGACCCCCTGTGAGCTCCCTCGGGGTAGGAGGGGCAAAGGCAAGACCCCCTGTGTGCTCCCTTGGGGTTGGAAGGGCAAAGGTGAGACCCCCTGTGTGCTCCCTCCAGGTCAGAGGGGCACAGGTGAGACCCCTGTGTGCTCCCTCAGGGCGGGAGGGGCACAGGTGAGACCCCTGCGTGCTGCCTCGGGGCGGAGCAGCAGCTGTGCACAGACCTCTGGGATCTTCTGTGGGGCAGCAGCGTCTCTGGTCCGCCTCTGGCAACAGGCTCCATGAGGATGTGTGGCCCGGAGTGGGGGACGCTGGGAGCTGCCCTGGCTCTGGGGTAGTTGGACGCGGGGGTGGTCGGCCGACGCTGGCCACCTGACCTCTTAGCAGGTGCATGACCTCATCGGGGCGAGGCTCTGTGGTTACTGGCAGGACCAGGAGACAGCTGTGCGCTGGGGAGGGGTCTTCTGGAGAACTCGGGCTAAGTGACTCCATGTTGGAGTCGCTGGAGCCCAGGCTGACTGGCTCCTCAGGCAGTGTGTGAAGTGGACACAGGGTCTGCCCCTAGCTACTGGAACATGCGATGCTGTGGTGAGGGCAGCGCCTCCAGGAGGGCGCACCTGCCCGTCTGGGAGGACCCAGCCAGGGGCAGGGACACAGCGGCTGTCGTGCATCCGTCTCCCAGATCCTGAGGGTGCAGAGAGGACGGAGCATTGTGAGAGCCGGGCCCTCGCACGCGTGTTGACGGCTGCAGTGGCCCCGGCCTGGTGGGGCTGGGCAGACGGAGCGGGTGGGGAGAAGGGAGTGTGCAGCGGCAGCTGCCAGGGAGCTGGGCAAGGTGGGGTGGGATCCCGTCATCTGTTGGGGCGGGAGTAGAAAGTGGGCACAGACTGCCTGGCCCACGTGCAAGCCCCTGAGCCAGGCTGGTGTCCCTGTCAGGGCAGGACCACTCCCCACCAACTCCAGGCCGGCAGCTGCCGCCCGCCCCTCCCTGCTCTTTGATCTGAGGCCCCCTGGGCTCTGTCCACTCTCCTTGCTCTCCACCCTCTGGGCTCTCCCCCCCCCCCCCCGCTGGGCTCTCTGTCCCCTCCCCAGGCTCTCTCCACTCTCTGTGCTCTCTCTCCCACCCTGGGCTCTCTGTCCACTCCCCAGGCCCTCTGTCCACTCCCCAGGCTTGCTCTATCCACCTTCTGGGCCCTCTATCCCCTCCCCAGGCTTTGTCCACTCTCCTTGCTCTCTCTCTGTCCACTCTCAGTGCCCTCTCCCCCTCCCCAGGCTCTGTCCACTCCCCAGGCTCTGTCCACTCTCTGCTCTCCCTGCCCCCCCACCAGCTCTCTGTCCACTTCCAGGCCCTCTGTCTGCTCTCCCTGCCCACCCCCCCCCCGCCCCCGGCTCTCTGTCCACACTGAGCTCTGCAGTGCGCAGGTGGTGGGCTGGGAGTGCTGAGGGAACGCTGGCGCGTGCAGGGGGAGTCGGCGTTGTGTTCTGAACGTGGAAGCCGGGGGCAGTACACGAGGTGCCGCTCATGCTTCCCCGCACGCAGCCACCGCCCCACCCCCGCCTTTCTGCTGAGATGCACACATGCTGTGTCTGACTCGAGGGTGTCCTCACACGTGGCTCCCACGGCATCTCCCCCCACCCAGGACCCCGCCAGGCCGCCTGCATCGCAGTCGGCTGTGAGGGCGCCCAGTGCCTGGTTTTCCTGACGTCTCGGTGCTCCTGGACGTGTCTGCTGCCAGGGCTCTTCATGGAGCTGGGACGAGACCAGAGCGCTCGGTGCTGCTGGCTCATGGCACAAGCCTGTCCCTTGTGGGTGTTTATGGCCATGATCTGTCACGGTAAAGGGCTTGTGTTCATCGAAAAAATGCAGGTGATGACAGGGGTATAGATGCTCATAAAGAAAGGATTTTACTGTGCATGCTTTTAAAAATGTACTTTGTCGGCCGGCGCCGCAGCTCACTAGGCTAATCCTCCACCTGCGGCGCCGGCACACCAGGTTCTAGTCCCAGTCGGGGCGCCGGATTCTGTCCCGGTTGCCCCTCTTCCAGGCCAGCTCTCTGCTGTGGCCCGGGAGTGCAGTGGAGGATGGCCCAAGTGCTTGGGCCCTGCACCCACATGAGAGACCAGGAGAAGCACCTGGCTCCTGCCTTCGGATCAGCGCGGTGTGCTGGCTGCAGCGCGCCGCCCGCGGCGGCCATTGGAGGGTGAACCAACGGCAAAGGAAGACCTTTCTCTCTGTCTCTTGCTCTCTCTCACTATCCACTCTGCCTGTAAAAAAAAAAAAAAAAGGTACTTTGTCGATCTGGGCCCTATTTTTTTTTTTTTAAAGATTGTTTATGTATTAGGCAGAGAGAAAGGTCTCCATCCACTGGTTCACTCCCCAGATGGCTGCAACGGCCAGAACTGGGCCAATCAGAATCCAGAGCCAGGCACCAGGCGCTTCCTCTGGGTCTCCCACGTGGGTGCAGGGGCCCGAGGACCTGGGCCACCTTCTGCGGCTTTCCCAGGCCATAGTAGAGGGCTGGATTGGAAGTGGGGCAGCTGGGACTCGAACCAGTGCTGCAGGCCGAGGCCCAACCTGCTACGCCGCGGCGCCTGGGCTCTGTTTCTGCCTCCAGCTTCTCTGGCTTCCTGGTAACGCACCCTGGGAGGCAGCAGGTGATGGCCCAAGTCAGTCCCCAGGTGACCTCAATGGCAGGTGTGGGCCAGGCTGATCCTAGGAACTAGGAACCCCACCCGGCTTTCCCACCTGTCAGTAACCCAAGGACTCGGGCCATCTTCTGTAAAAACAGGTGCATGAGCAGGGAGCTGGCTTGGAAGTGGAGCAGCCCAGACGGGAAAGGTCTTCGGATCAGGGACGCCGGTCACCAGTGGAGGCTTAGCCTATGCTCAGTGCCGGCCCTAAGCCAGCAAGATTGCAGGTGCGGCCATCTCTGTGCCTGCGTGTCGTCCCCTGACCCGAGGGCACACGGCCCTGCAGTGGGTGTCTGAGCCGCACGTTGTCACGGAGCCCGTGCCGGCCTGCTGTGAGCACCGTGGTCTGAGAGCCTCCCCTGGCTGCTGGGCAAGTGGTGCCCACTCAGTGTGCACGCGGGACGCACAGCATTCGTCTCCTGGCCCGGAACTGTTCTCCGGAATTTTCTGTTAGATATTTCCGGATTGTGATTGACGGCAGGTAACTGCTCCCCTGAGGTGTGCCTGTTTTCTTCAGTTCTGAGGCACCACGAGATACCAGGGTCACTCTGAGCCCACAGGGCCTGCAGCCTGGGAGGGGAACTGTCAGAGAGAGTGCGTTTGCACTTGGGAAGTCTGGCGGCTGCCGTGGGTGAGAGCCTGCCCTGGGGGCTCCTGGTGGGGACCTGTGTGGCAACAGGTGCGCTGTCTGCTGGAGGGGTTGGGGGTGGCGGCCCCTTCTGGCAGACAGGTCCCGTGTGTCACCCCGGGGATCACCCTCCCCAGGAATCTCCACGCTGGGCACCGTCCAGGTGGAGCTCGTGCCCCCGGCTGACGTTCCAAGTGCCGGGTAGACTGAGCAGTATCAGGTGGGACGGGCAGAGACGGCTCCCTGGGTGAGCTGGGCGGGGGACTGCTGGACATGGACCTCGGGGGGCCTCAGGGAGTGGGTGAGCTGCTGTGGGCAGGGCCTGTGTTTTGTGGCCTGCAGGAGTTGAGGTCGGTGGTCTCACCGGCCCTCTCTCAGGGGTCTCACAGACTGCACAGTAGAGCTACAGAGTGCTACCTCAGCAGGGGGATAGCCATCTGCTCCAGGGACACGGGGTCGTTTCACTCGACAGCTGAGTTCACGTGTGTGTAGTGATGGCTCTGTCACTGCCGTGAGACACATGCCTCGGTTGTCACGGGCAGCCTGTCACTGTCACACACACGCTGTGTCACGGGCAGCCTGGTGTCACTGTCACACACACGCTGTGTCACGGGCAGCCTGGTGTCACTGTCAGCACACATGCTGTGTCACGGGCAGCCTGGTGTCACTGTCACACACACGCTGTGTCACGGGCAGCCTGGTGTCACTGTCACACACACGCTGTGTCACGGGCAGCCTGGTGTCACTGTCACACACATGCTGTGTCACGGGCAGCCTGGTGTCACTGTCACACACACGCTGTGTCACGGGCAGCCTGGTGTCACTGTCACACGCTGTGTCACGGGCAGCCTGGTGTCACTGTCACACACACGCTGTGTCACGGGCAGCCTGGTGTCACTGTCACACGCTGTGTCACGGGCAGCCTGGTGTCACTGTCAGCACACACGCTGTGTCACGGGCAGCCTGGTGTCACTGTCACACACACGCTGTGTCACGGGCAGCCTGGTGTCACTGTCACACGCTGTGTCACGGGCAGCCTGGTGTCACTGTCAGCACACACGCTGTGTCACGGGCAGCCTGGTGTCACTGTCACACACATGCTGTGTCACGGGCAGCCTGGTGTCACTGTCACACACACGCTGTGTCATGGGCAGCCTGGTGTCACTGTCAGCACACATGCTGTGTCACGGGCAGCCTGGTGTCACTGTCACACACATGCTGTGTCACGGGCAGCCTGGTGTCACTGTCACACGCTGTGTCACGGGCAGCCTGTCACTCTGAGGGGCCTTTCTCCCTCCATAGCTGTTGTCTGGCTCAGCAGGTGGTGCTGTCCCTTCGGGCTCTGTGACTTGCCTACTTTAGCTGCCTGTGGTGACCTGGGCTGGGGGCCCCATGCAGTCTGGTGACCTGGGTTACCTTGTGCAGCACTGGAGCGAATGGCAACTGGGCTGTGCGGATGGGCCTGCTGCTGCCGTGGTCTTGGCTGGGCGAGGTATGTTCTGGGGTTGGCTGTGATCTCGGGCCAGGTGTCATGTATCCCAGGGTTGGCCATAGTCTTGGGTTGGGTGCTGTATGTTCTAAAGGGTTGGCTGTGGTCTTGAGCTGGGTGGTGTATGTCCCAGGGTCAGCCGTGGTCTTGAGCCAGGCTGTGTGTGTCCCGGGATTTGCCGTGGTCTCGGCTGGGCTGTGTGTGTCCTGGAGTCTGCTGTGGTCTTGGCTGGGTGGTATGTGTCCCGGGGTCAGTTGTGGTCTCAGCTGGGCTTTGTGTGTCCCACGGTGAGCCGTGGTCTTGGCCCGGTGGTGTGTGTGCCAGGGTTGGCCATGATCTTGGCCAGGTGTTGTGTGTCCCAGGGTCAGCCGTGGTCTTGGCTGGGCAGTGTTTTTCCCAAGGTGGGCTGTGGTCTTGGCTGAGCTTTGTGTGTCCCGGGGTCGGCCGTGGTCTCAGGCCAGGTGGTGTGTGTCCCGGGGTCGGCCGTGGTCTCAGGCCAGGTGGTGTGTGTCCCGGGGTCGGCCGTGGTCTCAGGCCAGGTGGTGTGTGTCCCGGGGTTGGCTGTGATCTTGGCCAGGTGGTGTGTGTCCCGGGGTCAGCCGTGGTCTCAGGCCAGGTGGTGTGTGTCCCGGGGTCGGCTGTGGTCTCAGGCCAGGTGGTGTGTGTCCCGGGGTCGGCCGTGGTCTCAGGCCAGGTGGTGTGTGTCCCGGGGTCGGCCGTGGTCTCAGGCCAGGTGGTGTGTGTCCCGGGGTCGGCCGTGGTCTCAGGCCAGGTGGTGTGTGTCCCGGGGTCGGCCGTGGTCTCAGGCCAGGTGGTGTGTGTCCCGGGGTCGGCCGTGGTCTCAGGCCAGGTGGTGTGTGTCCGGGGTCCGGTTCCTGAGATCAAGACCTGGGCTGTGGCCGGGAGGGCGCAGCTGCAGCCCTGTGGTGACGTGAATGTAATACAGTTGTCTCTTTCAGGGCAGCTGGTGGAGTTTCTAAAGAAAGTTGAGTCGAAGGGTCCTGTGTCGTGCGACACGGTTCTGAAGATTTTCTACCAGACGTGCAGAGCGGTGCAGCACATGCACAAGCAGAAGCCGCCCATCATCCACAGGGACCTCAAGGTGCGTCCCTCACCAGCCTGGTCCGGGTGCAGGGCTTGCTCGAAAGCGAGGCTGGGCCGTTTATCTGAAGGCCAGGAAGATGTGCGTAGGAGCTTCCTGGCGTCAGGAACGGTTTTCTGGATGCTTCCCTTGGGAGCTGTAGAAGACAACGTTTCCCATCCCACAGGACTTGGCGACACGGAGGCCTGCCCCTCCCAGGCAAGGGCACCGCTGGTCCTCCCGGGGCATCTCCCCTGGGTCCCCGTCCCAACCTGTGTGCTCTGCCTCTGTCACTGCAGGGCCCGGGCCCTGCGCTCTGGCCTGTCGTCAGTCCCTGGCATGGCAGTGCTCCCTTGGTGTAGCATCTTGGAAGTGGGAGTTGGGCGGGTGGTCCAGGGGTGGGCTGAGCGTGGTCTTGCTGACTGGCCTTGCCCGGAGCCCACGTGCCCCGTTGCATGCCCGTCTGCATTCTGGATGGATCGCCTGCATGAACCGGTCTATCACACTGGGCTTTGTGGTGGCCTGTGCTGGCCGGTTCTCGAGCCATGTGAAAAGGCGACTGTGCCGTCACACCCTGTGGGCTTCTGGCTGTAGTCTTTGCTGTGGCCATGGCTCAGGACGCCACCCTCCGTGGCTCTGGGTTCCTGTGCTCAGGTAGCCTGGCGGGGCAGAAGCCTCGGGGGCATTGGCCTTCTCCGAGAGTCGGTGCAGTTGAGTGTTGCGTATCTTCGTTCTTACCGCCTTCTGGCTTTTGTGTTTGAGCCCATGGAGACGCTGGTCTGTTAAGGTGTCCCTCGTGGGAGAGCTGCTTTGAGAGCCACTGCACTCCTGGGCAGCTCCCTGCCACCCGCGTGGGAGACCTGGGTGGAGTTGCTGGTTCCTGGCTTCAGCCTGGTCCAGCTCTGGCTGTTGGAAGCCATTTAGGAAGTGAACAGTGGCTGGAAGACGTTTCTCTCAGCCTCCCTCTCTCTCTCTCTCTCTCTCTCTGTTTCTTCTTACCTGCAAGTAAATGAATAATCTTTTCTTTAAAAAGGTTTCATGTGTTGTAGGGGTCTTCTGGCTTTTGGTCTAGGTTTTACTCCTCCTTTGTGTCTTATGAAACCCAAGAGTAACAGAATCCACAGAAGTTGGACGCTGCCCCCGCGGTGGCTCTGTCCCAGAGGCAGGTGGTCCGTGCTGGAGAATCCTAGAGCTGCTGCGGTCCCAGGTGCTCTGGGCACGTCTGGGGAGCCAGCGTATTCCTCAGCAAGCCCTCGCACCCCTGTCACTGTCGTGTCCTGTTCCGGACTGCTGCTACCCTGTCTGACCCCAGCACCACCGCTACCTAGTGGTGCCCGCGCATGCTCTCTGTCTCCAACGTTTATGGAGTGGGAGAATCCTGAGTATGGCTGCTGGCCGGGGCAGGCTCAGGCTGAAGCCCACGAGCAGGCCTGTCCGTGGCACAGGGCCCCCTGTTGGCTTGCGCTGGCTTTGCCCAGCGTGAGGGCATCGGCGTGTGCACGGCGCAGGGCTGCGGGATGCCTTTGCTGCTTTCTCCCCTCTCTGCATGGTCTGTCTTGTGCACCCGGGTCCTCTGCCGCCCCTGGGGGCTGTGCGTCCCAGCAGCTCCCCCAGCGGAATGTGGGGTGTGCACGGCCGCTGTCCGACCTCCCTCTGTTAGGGTGGCCGCCGCCCTTGCCTGTGTTTGCCGAGATTCGGTTGCCTTCTCAGAAGTACCTTTCAGGGCATTTTTGCCTGTTTTCTCTCTTTTTATTTTTATTTTTATTTATTTGACAGAGCTAGACAGTGAGAGAGAGAGACAGAGAGAAAGGTCTTCCTTCCGTTGGTTCACCCCCCAAATGGCCGCTATGGCCGGAGCTGTGCTGATCCGAAGCCAGGAGCCAGGTGCTCTTCCTGGTCTCCCACACGGGTGCAGGGCCCAAGCACTTGGGCCATCTTCCACTGCCCTCCTGGGCCACAGCAGAGAGCTGGACTGGAAGAGGAGCAACCGGGACAGAATCCGGCACCCATATGGGATGCCGGCACCGCAGGCAGAGGATTAACCAAGTGAGCCACGGCGCCGGCCCCCCGTTTTCTCTTGAACCCTCTCTGGCCTGTTGGTTCTGTGGCTTGTGCTGCTGCTCTGAGTGTCTGTCTGTACCCTGCGTCCTCGCCGCCGGCCCTTCCCTCTGGGCAGGTCTGCAGTGTCTCGTGGAGGCCACACCTCTGTCTTGCTGGGGAGTGGAGGGTGGGTGCACAGAGCCACCACCTGGCTCCGTCTCTCGGTGCGCCGAAAGCTGTGCAGGAGGCAGAGCAGAGCTCACTGTCAGGGCCCCAGAAGGGCACTGCGACGGGGCGGGGGTCGCTGGAGCCCCGGAGCCCCTGGTCTTGCTGTGCCTCCTCGCCGCGCCTGTGGACCTGGGCCAGTGGGGCTCCATCCGCTTCCCGAGTCTGTTGCCGCTCCCCGTTCATTTTGGGTGTAGAAGTTCCGGTTGTTTTGCAGTGCTTGGTGTCAGAGCTGCTGTCTGTGTGTGGGGGGGGTTCACCCTGGGTGAGGACAGCACCTGACGTGGCTACAGTCGACCCTGACTCCTCCAGTGACTTCATTGTGTGCTCGGCCATGTAGATTGGGGTGCGGTTTCTTGTGGTCTCAGTGGCCTTCACGTGGTGTTCTGGATTCGGCGTTTGATAGGAACACGCGCACGTGGATGCCGGGCAGCAAAGGTCTGAGGCGCTGCCCCCGCGGCCAGGGGAGCCTCGGCTGGCCCGTGAGGCGCGGCGTGCTCCGGGCAGCCCGGCAGTCGTGGCCGGGGCTCGCAGGGGCTGTCCGGTGAGCTGCCGGCGAGCCTCACGCTCCTCTTGCTCTCCTGGGTGCCGGTGCGGTCTGCACCCAGGCTTACGGCTGTGTTTGGATTTCGCAGGTTGAAAACTTGCTGCTGAGTAACCAGGGGACCATTAAGCTGTGTGACTTCGGCAGCGCCACGACCATCTCGCATTACCCCGACTACAGCTGGAGTGCCCAGAAGCGCGCCCTGGTGGAGGAGGAGGTGAGGCCCAGCCCCTGCGGTCCGTCCACCACCAGGGTGGCGCAGGGTTTGTCCTGCCCCAGCCCCTCAGCCCTGGCTGTGACCTCCACGTGGATTTCTCCCTGGATGTCTTCTTGTGGTGAAATGCACATGGCATAAACCTCCGGTGCTGTTTGCCGGTGCACGGTGCCGTGGTGTTAGGCTCGCAGCATTCTGAGTACAGCTGTTTAAAAAGCCATTAGAAGTAAACCTCTGTGGGAAACCCAGTGCCTCTTGTCACGTGAGCCCCGACGGGCAGTGTGGGCCACCTGGACATGAGCCAGCAGGAAGGGCGGGCAAAGGCACCACAGGGCATGGAGCGTTAGCCGTGCCTGAGCCGTCCACTTGCAGCCTGTGGTCAGGCTACTCACCTCCTGGAATGGTGCCCATGCACTGTCCAGCAGCCCAGTGCAACGTGGGGCAGCAGAGATGGGGCAGGCAGCCTGGGCACGCGGCTGCTGAGAGGATGAGCGAGGGGTGTGCCTGTGTGTCCTGCAGAGGGTGCCCCCGTGCGGCCCTGCTGTGAAGCCGGCAGGCCTGTGGCCGTGAAGGATGCCGCCGTTTGTGCCAGACCAGCTCAGAGCATGTGGCTCGGCTCGTTTCTGATCCGGGATCCTCACCTCCACGCTCATGGGGCCCAAAGCCAGGCTTCTTTCTAAGTTAGTTGGCAAGCTTAAGGGACAGACAGGGCTCTGTGAGCCAGAGAGTCCCCCGACAGAGGGGATGCACGCCACACAGGACACACACACCACACAGAACACACACACCACACGGGACACACACACCGCACAGAACACACGCACCACACAGGACACGCGCACACCGCACAGGACACGCACACCACACAGGACACACCACACAGGACACGCGCACTGCATAGGACACACACACCACACAGGACACACACACCACACAGGACACACACACCGCACAGAACACACGCACCACACAGGACACGCACACGCACAGGACACACGCACCGCAGAGGACACACACACCACACAGGACACGCGCACACCGCACAGGACACTCACACCACACAGGACACACACACCACACAGGACACACACACCGCACAGAACACACACACCACACAGGACACGCACACGCACAGGACACACGCACCGCACAGAACACACACACCACACAGGACACGCGCACACCGCACAGGACACTCACACCACACAGGACACACACACCACACAGGACACACACACCGCACAGAACACACGCACCACACAGGACACGCGCACACCGCACAGGACACGCACACCACACAGGACACACCACACAGGACACGCGCACTGCATAGGACACACACACCACACAGGACACGCACACCACACAGGACACGCACACCACATAGGACACGCACACCACATAGGACCCGCACACCACACAGGACACGCACACCACACAGGACACGCACACCACACAGGACCTGCACACTGCACAGACACGCACACGCACAGGACACACTCCCGCCGCCACGGGGCCCCACATCTCCCCCCTTGCTATTGCAGAAGGGCTCTGTCCTGTGGAATCCATCTGGAAGCTTCTAGAGCAGTGCTGTGTGCGCCTCCCCCAGGCCAGTGTGTGAGCTGCTCTGTGAGGGACACCTCACCTGAATGAGCGGTGTGCACCGGGCAAGCGGCTCCCTGGCCATCCGGCTTGACATGGGGGCTGCCGTGGAGGGGAAGGTGGCTCGAGTGCAGTGGTATGGGCACCCCCTGTGAGATGGGCGCTGACGTGGCAGTGTGAGCAGCGGGGTGTGGGGCGTGGCAGTGTGAGCAGCGGGGTGTGGGGCGTGGCAGTGTGAGCAGCGGGGTGCGGGGCGTGGCAGTGTGAGCAGCGGGGTGCGGGGCGTGGCAGTGTGAGCAGCGGGGTGTGGGGCGTGGCAGTGTGAGCAGCGGGGTGTGGGGCGTGGCAGTGTGAGCAGCGGGGTGTGGGGCGTGGCAGTGTGAGCAGTGGGGTGTGGGACGTGGCAGTGTGAGCAGTGGGGTGTGGGGCGTGGCAGTGTGAGCAGCGGGGTGTGGGGCGTGGCAGGACGTGGCAGCGTCTGAGCAGTGGGTGTGGGACATGGCAGTGAGAGCAGCGGGGTGTGGGACGTGGCAGTGTGAGCAGTGGGGTGTGGGACGTGGCAGTGTGAGCAGTGGGGGGCAGGGCGTGGCAGGACGTGGCAGTGTGAGCAGTGGGGTGCGGGGCGTGGCAGTGTGAGCAGCGGGGTGTGGGACGTGGCAGTGTGAGCAGTGGGGTGTGGGGCGTGGCAGTGTGAGCAGTGGGGTGCGGGGCGTGGCAGTGTGAGCAGTGGGGTGTGGGGCGTGGCAGTGTGAGCAGTGGGGTGTGGGGCGTGGCAGTGTGAGCAGCGGGGTGTGGGACGTGGCAGTGTGAGCAGTGGGGTGTGGGACGTGGCAGTGTGAGCAGTGGGGTGTGGCAAGACGTGGCAGTGTGAGCAGTGGGGTGCGGGGCGTGGCAGTGTGAGCAGCGGGGTGTGGGACGTGGCAGTGTGAGCAGCGGGGTGTGGGGCGTGGCAGTGTGAGCAGCGGGGTGTGGGACGTGGCAGTGTGAGCAGTGGGGGGCAGGGCGTGGCAGGACGTGGCAGTGTGAGCAGTGGGGTGTGGGACGTGGCAGTGTGAGCAGCGGGGTGTGGGACGTGGCAGTGTGAGCAGCGGGGTGTGGGACGTGGCAGTGTGAGCAGTGGGGTGTGGGGCGTGGCAGTGTGAGCAGTGGGGTGTGGGACGTGGCAGTGTGAGCAGCGGGGTGCGGGGCGTGGCAGTGTGAGCAGCGGGGTGTGGGACGTGGCAGTGTGAGCAGTGGGGTGTGGGACGTGACAGTGTCTGAGCAGTGGGGGGCAGGGCGTGGCAGGACGTGGCAGTGTCTGAGCAGTGGGTGTGGGACGTGGCAGTGTGAGCAGCGGGGTGTGGGACGTGGCAGTGTGAGCAGTGGGGTGTGGGACGTGGCAGTGTGAGCAGTGGGGGGCAGGGCGTGGCAGGACGTGGCAGTGTGAGCAGTGGGGTGCGGGGCGTGGCAGTGTGAGCAGCGGGGTGTGGGACGTGGCAGTGTGAGCAGTGGGGTGCGGGGCGTGGCAGTGTGAGCAGTGGGGTGTGGGGCGTGGCAGTGTGAGCAGTGGGGTGTGGGGCGTGGCAGTGTGAGCAGCGGGGTGTGGGACGTGGCAGTGTGAGCAGTGGGGTGTGGGACGTGGCAGTGTGAGCAGTGGGGTGTGGCAAGACGTGGCAGTGTGAGCAGCGGGGTGTGGGACGTGGCAGTGTGAGCAGTGGGGTGTGGGACGTGACAGTGTCTGAGCAGTGGGGGGCAGGGCGTGGCAGGACGTGGCAGTGTCTGAGCAGTGGGTGTGGGACGTGGCAGTGTGAGCAGTGGGGTGCGGGGCGTGGCAGTGTGAGCAGTGGGGTGTGGGGCGTGGCAGGACGTGGCAGCGTCTGAGCAGTGGGGCACTGGCCACCAGCAGCCTCCCCTCTGACCCTGCAGATCACGAGGAACACAACGCCCATGTACAGGACGCCAGAGATCGTGGACTTGTACTCCAACTTCCCCATCGGCGAGAAGCAGGACATCTGGGTGAGGGCCGCAGCCCCAGCGCACGGCTGCCGACCTCCGTGCCCAGGCTCTCGGTGCTGCAAGGCCTCGGCCTCCCTCCCCAGCCGACGGGGTCGCCTGTGCCTATTCTTGAGGCGTGAACTGTGGGTCCTCCTGCGTTGAGTTGGCTAGGGTGTGGCCGCCCACCCTGCCCTGCTGCCCCTGCCTGCCTCGGACCTCAGCCTCTGTCCTCCCACAGGCTCTGGGCTGCATCCTGTACCTGCTGTGTTTCCGGCAGCACCCTTTTGAAGATGGAGCAAAGCTTCGAATTGTGAACGGGAAGTACTCCATCCCCGCAGACGACACGCGGTACACGGTGTTCCACGGCCTCATCCGTGAGTCCTGATGCCGTCGGCCCGTGGGGCCCCGTGAGCACTGGCCTCTGGAGCGCGCTCCGCTCGCTGCCACGCGGCCCCCTCTCTGGGGCCTCCCAGGAGCCCAGTGTCTGAGTCACGGGGCGGGGCGGGGCGGGGGCGGTCGGTGGCTGCTGGCTGCAGACCCCCGGGAGCAGGCTGAGCTCCCGGGGCCGTGCGTGTGCCGCAGGTGCCATGCTGAGGGTGAACCCCGAGGAGCGACTGTCCATCGCCGAGGTGGTGCACCGGCTGCAGGAGATCGCGGCTGCCAGGAACGTGAACCCCAAGTCGCCCATCACGGAGGTGCAGACCGCGGTGGGGGTGTTGCTGGGGATGCCACGGGGGCTCAGACCCAGGAGGGGCCCTGCGCTCTGGCCCGCGGCAGCCAGCCTGGTCTTGCCCTGGCTCTGGGCCGTGTGAGGGTCCGTCTTTGTCCTGCAGTGTTTGGGAGTCGGGGCTGCGGGCAGAGCCCAGGGCCTGGCTGTCTTCGACTGGGGCCCCTGTGCAGCCCATGTGTGGGAAAGGGCCGGCCAGCAGGCGCCTCCCAGTGTCCCCTGACCCGTTTGAGAGAAGCCTCGTGCCAGAACGGGAGCCAAAGGTGCACGCTGTGGGGAGAGGAGACGCAGAGCGGACCAGCCCAGGGGTGGGCGGCGTGGGTCTCGGGCTCTGCTCCAGGAGGCGGAGGAGGAAGGAGTTTGTAGACCGGTGGCCCGCGGCTGGCCTCACTGCCTCTGGACATGTGTAAGACAGGAAGCATGGGCCATGGCCTCCGTCATGTGTGACAGCGGCAGGTCCGCGTCACCACTCTGTGTGCCCCATGGGCGTGGCTCTCACAGCGAGGTGGCCACAGGCAGGCCGGGCTGCAGCAGCAGCCATGCGGTCCCGGGCTTTGTGGGGTCCATGTGGGTGTCAGTGGGCTTCTCGTCACTGTAGCTGAGATCGCTGACAGGAGCCACCGAGGGCAAGGAGCTGCGTGCCAGCTTGCCGTTGGGGACAGTCCTGGCCTGCCGTTGGGCAGTCGCGGGGCCGTAGATGTGGGGAGGCAGTGGGCGAGGGTCACAGGGGGAGCCAGGAGGCTGTGGCCATCTGAGACCCTCCTTCTCGGCCCACCCCATGTGATGGCCGCACGGGTGTGCAGCACAGTGCTCTGGTCAGGCCGTGAGGGCCCCAGGGCCTCTGCGCTGGTCCCTGTCCCGAGTTCCTGCCCTCCTGGTCTCCCCTGGAGGGGGCCTGCTCTTCTGGACCCCCCTTCCTACGTCTTGTCCGCTTGTCAGCTGGGGTCGGCTGCCGCCTGTTCTGCCGAAGGGGTGTACAGTGGCTGAGCAGTCGGTGTGACTGGCCGGTGTCCTCACCCCAGAGAGACCCACGCCAGGAGGTCAGCAGTGGCACGAGGCGGAGGGCACCCCTCCCCTGCAGCCCAGGCCAGAGGCCCCCTGCAGGGTGCTGGGAGCTGGAGCATGCGGAGTGCCAGGGGCTCTTGAGTTGTGGGACTGGCGTCGTCTGCGACCTCGGGAGTTCCTGTGGGCGCGGGGTCACTGCTGGGGCGAGGGTGGCTTCCAAGAGAAGGGGCCGCTCCTGGACGTGGACCCTGCAGCAGGGCGCCTCTGGTCCCTGTGACAGGAGCCGCCTGCCAGCTGCCCTCAGGTCACGGAGAGTGGGATAAGGGGAGGTCTCGGGCCGTGCCCTCGGGCTGTGCTGCTGGGACCCTCGACAGAGGGACAGTGGTCAGTGGGACCAGCAGGGGTGTGGATGCAGCAGCAAACCCTGCGGGGCCGCGGGGCTCCCACACAGGGCCCAGCTAGCCGCAGCACTCGTTCACGGCCCTGGGGAGGCAGCTGGCCAGGAGCCAGAGCCCAAGGCTGCCCCGGGCCCACCAGGAGGGGGAAGAGAAAGGGGCCCTGGGCTGTGAGCCCGTGAGCCCGCAGGGCACTCGCGGCGAGGTCGCCGCCTGCTCGTCTGCAGCGCCTCCTGGCACAGGCGGAGAGGGGAGAGCCGACGTGTGCTGTGCTCCCTCGTTACAGCTCCTGGAGCAGAATGGAGGCTACGGGAACGTGGCGCTGTCCCGGGCTCCACCCCATCCCGGGGGCCCCGTGAGCAGCGGCTACGGTGGAGGTGAGTGCAGGGCCAGGGTCTGCAGCCAGGACAGACAGACAGCCGGCCCAAACCAGGTTAGACCAGCCGCAGGGAGAGCTCGGGCAGGCTCCCGTGTCTGGGTCCTCCCCTAGGGCATTGGCACTGCCCTGTGTGGGCTGTCCTGGGGCCTGACTCACCTCCGTCTCTGGCCAGCCCCCCTGCCCCCCGGAGTTAAACTGTGGTGTAGACGACCTCCTGGGGCAGTCTTGCCTGCAGGACAGGGACCCTGAGGGGCCTGGGGGCGCACGGGGAGGGTCTGGGCTGTAGGGAAGAGGGGCCTGGGGCTGGACCCAGTTGGCTTCGGTGGCGGCCTTGTGCAGTAGGCACCTGTGAAGAGGCTGAATGTCCCCAAGGGAGTGTGGAGGGCCTGGTGCAGGACGTGGGGGTGCAGCAGGCCCCACCCTGACCCTGAAGCACGGGGCCCAGCATGGGTGCAGTGGCTGCCGTGGCCTCTGCTGGTGGCGGGGGTGTGACCGAGTGGGTGGATGCTGCTGTGAGCATGGGTGCAAGTCGGGCCTGCCTCTTCCTGCCCCAGCTCCCACACCAAGGTCTCCTCAGTCCCTGCACTGCTCACACCCAGGCTGGTGGTGGCCAGGGGTTCAGGGCCCTCCTGTGCCCATGTGGGCCCCCGTCTGGAACTCCACAAGGGCTGAGGGTGGTGGTCTGACCGGCTGGGCTCACGAGGGGCCCTGATGACTGCACTCCTCCACACAGGTCTGGCGCTGGCCGAGTACGACCAGTCCTATGGAGGGTTCCTGGACATCCTGCGGGGTGGGACCGAGCGCCTCTTCAGCAACCTCAAGGACACCTCCTCCAGGGTCATCCAGTCTGTGGCCAAGTGAGTGGGGAGAAGCCCTCGGGGCCGCAGGCCTCGGAGCCCCCACGTGCTCTCTCTCTGCGGCCACTGCTCCCCCGTGGAGTGAGCCGAGCTGTGGGTGTGCAGGCGGCTGCTGGCCTGACTTGGGCGATGAGAGCTGGAAGCCGGGGCCAGCAGAGCAGCCATTCCTGCCGGGCAGGGGTCCGTGGCTGAGGCGTGCAGGGCTGGCGTGGCTCCTGCGGGAGGAAGGCGGCTGCCCTGTCGCTCAGCAGCAGGGCTTCCTGGGAAGTGATGCAGAGGGGAGGGGCACCGCATGTGGACACTGTGGCTGCCCCCAAGCCGGGCAGTGGAGCAGTGAAGGCGAGGAGGAGTGGGGACGCAAATGGGCACATGTGTGTTCTCAGAAGGGAGCGAGTGCGTGTGCATTGGCACACGCTGGTCCCTGTGACCATGCACACGTGAGCACACGCCAGAGCCATGGCATGGCCAGAGGGGTGCAGGATGTGCCGCTGATGTTGGGGTCAAGACTGAGCAGGGCCTAACGCAGCTGAGTGTGGTGTGGGGCCTATCCTGGGCGGAGGCTGGGCACCAGGGTCCTTCAGGGGGTCAGCAATGAACTGTGACACCTCGTGGGAAGGTCGTGGTCATCGCCAGGGCTGGTCCCCTGGGCACGTGCACAGAATTCCAGGGCTGTGCCACGATGCTGCCGCGCAGCACTGCTTCCGGCTGGGGGGCGGTGCTGCGGGGGGCGGGCGGCAGTGCGCAGGGCTCCGCTGCTTCCCACTGCGGGGCGGTGCCGCGGGGCGGGCGGCAGTGCGCACGGCTCCGCTGCTTCCGGCTGGGTGTTTGTTTTGTTTCTCTTGCTGATGGATTCTATGTTCTGTGGTGAAAAATCTACATAGCAACGCTGTCTGGGCCCTGTTGCCCGGGGCGTGTGGGGCATTGGCTCACCTGTGTCACCCGTCTGCCGTTGTTTGGGGAGGCCCTCGCTTCCCCGAGTTCCCGTGTTCCCCTGTTTACATTATCGTGCGGTGTCTTCTGGTGATGGGTTTGTAGTGTGTTGGGGGTGCTTAGTCTGTCTGAGCCTCACTTTGGGAGTTTTGCTTCGCTCTGCCAAGGGTGGGTGGTACCCCTGAGCCCTGTCCCCTGCCGCCAGCCTCCTGTGCCTGTCCCAGTGCCAGGTCCTCCCGCACAGCTGCTCTCACGTGAACTTAGGGTGCGTTTGCAGGCCCTGTGGGTCAACAGGAGGTGTAGGCTGTGTTGTCGACTCTGCGCCCGGCTCAGGGGACGGTAGATTGCTGTGAGTGGGCTGTAGCCACCAGCGTGTGTCCGGGCGCTCGGGGCCTTCCCTGTGCTGCTGGCCTCCGTGTCCAGCCAGCACCTGGCGCTGTCTGCAGGGGCCTCGTGCCCAGCCCTACAGCCTGCGCGGCTGAGACGCGCTCCAGTGCCAGCCGTGCTTCCTAGCTCCAAGTGTTCCTCTTTCTCATTGCAGCTATGCCAAGGGCGACCTGGACATCTCCTACGTCACCTCCCGCATAGCCGGTATGTCTCAGCACAGCTCCAGACGCTTGGCCTTGTGGGCAGCCACAGATTTACCCGAGAAGTGCCCTGGGGCCTTGTCCTAGAGGGTCAGCCTGTGTCCAGCACAGTGGACAGAAGTCTGAGTTGAGGGAGGGAGGGACACACAGCCAGGCCTGCAGCACCCGGTCTCCTGTGGGTGTCAGGCTGAAGTGGCCTGTGCTCAGAAGCGCTCCCCAGGAGTCTTGGCGGCTGCTTTGACCCGAGCTGGTCAGCCTGGTGACAGCTGACTCGTCTGTGCCGGGCCAGTGGTGCAGGCTGCTGTCCATGGAGAGGGCATGGGAGGCTGCCTTGCTGGTGCCCCTGCTGTGGCCCGGCTGAGCTGGCACTGCTCACTTTGTTCAGTGATGTCATTCCCGGCGGAGGGCGTGGAGTCGGCCATCAAAAACAACATAGAGGATGTGCGGCTGTTCCTGGACGCCAAGCACGCGGGCCACTACGCCGTCTACAACCTGTCCCCCCGGACGTACCGGGCCTCCAAGTTCCACAGCCGCGTGAGTGCTGGGCTTTGTCACGCTGCAGCAGTGGTGTGGCCGCTGCAGCTTCAGCTGGGGGCTCTGGTGGCTGGGGCTGCGACAGGAGCCTTGGAGGAGCAGCTGGCCTGGGAGGCCGGGGGCGGTGGCAACACTGAAGGCTTCCCTGCACCCCGAGGCTTCCGTGGCAGAGACGTGGCCTGGGCTGTGCCTGCAGCTGCCAGGAGCCCCAGTGCCAGGAGTCAGGGAAGACCGCACTGTGTGGGGGCGCCGGGCTGAACAGAGCCTCCCACAGGTCTCTGAGTGTGGCTGGGCTGCCAGGCGGGCGCCCCTCCTGCACAACCTGTACAGCATCTGCAGGGACATGCATGGCTGGCTCCGGCGGGACCCCAAGAACGTCTGTGTGGTGCACTGCACGGTGAGTGCCGGGCGGCCGTGCCGCGTGGGACTCCCTGCATTGTTGGGCTCTACTAGGTGTTCTTAACCTGGGCGTGGTGTGGAGGAAGGTGTCACCAGAGTACAGCCCTGCCTCGGGGAGCCCAGGGCCTGTGTCCAGGCCGCAGCTGGGGGCCCCATCCCTGCGGGCAGAGCCACTGTATGCGGAACTCCCATGGGGAGGGACGGCCCTGTGTGGCCTACACGGGGGCTGCTCGGCCTGTCGGCCCCTGCCCCTGCCCCTGCCCCTCCTTGTCTGGGGCCAGGGGTAAGTCCTTCCTCCAGATTTCCTTCCTGCGGGCCAGGGTCAGGAGTGAGCCTCGGCTGCTGGGGGTCGCGGCTGTCAGTCGGGTGTGCAGATGCGGGCCAGGGTCAGGAGTGAGCCTTGGCTGCTGGGGGACGCGGCTGTCAGTCGGGTGTGAAGAAACCTGAGGCTGGCTTCCTAGAACAAGCGTGGAGGCTGAAGCTGAAGCAGCCTTGTGCACGCGCGCACACACACACACACACACGCACACATACACACACACATGCAGGGGGAAGGACTGCGTGGCAAGGGCTGGGTCTGGCGGCCCCTCATAACCACTCCCTTGTGAGAGCTGACTCAGTCCCCAGGAAGAACCCTCTCCAGGATCCCCTGGGCCACTCTGTGTGGCCACAGTGGGCTGGGCTTCAGCTTCCAGCGTGTGGCTGGTGGCTGTGGTGCAGCAGAGCCAGTGGGGGCTGGTGGGCTGTGCTCCCTGCTGAGGTCTCGTTCTCTGTGGGCTCGGCCCGTGGGAGCCCCACGTGGCTGATGAGGAAGTCTGCAGGAGGCATGCTAGCCCGCGCCCACCGCCTGTCTGTCCATCAGGATGGGAGAGCTGCGTCCGCCGTGGTCGTCTGCGCTTTCCTGTGCTTCTGCCGCCTCTTCAGCACCGCGGAGGCCGCCGTGTACATGTTCAGCATGAAGCGCTGCCCGCCGGGCATCTGGCCATCCCACAAAAGGTAGCGTGTGGCCTCAGCACCGTGGCCTGAGCTGCTGCCCTCTGCAGGCCGAGTCTGCGCCACAGCAGTGCCGACTCAGCTGCAGACTGGAGCCTGAAGGGCCCGGCAGGAGTGGGCTACGCGTGGCAGTCGGCTGGGGCGCCCAGCCTTAGGTGGCCGGCTGTCCGGCTAGCTCCTAGGCCCGAAGTTTTCCAGCAAGCATCTGAGCTCGGCGTGGCTGCTGTCCGCCCCACAGAGCCCACGTGGCCTGGGAGATGCTGTGTGAGGCTGTGCCGTGGACCCTGCGTGGGCAGATCACCTTGGAGGCAGGGGTGTGTGCCACAGGTAGCGCGTCTTCTCTGTGGGTCCTGTGTCAGGCTGGGTTCGCAGGCGGTGCCCACGTTCCACGGCCACCCCAAGTCGTGTCTGCCCGGAATGGGCTCCCACAGCGGCCTGGCTCCTTCCTCGCAGGGACACGTGGTGTCACTCCCACCCTGACAGCTGGCACGGCCTCCCCCTGCCGAGGCCCCGGGGCAGACACGGCCAGACGCTGCATTGCAGGCCGAGTGTGCTGCCTGGGGCTGCCGCAGGCGGGCGAGGCCGCGTGCTGCTGAAAGCTCGGAGGGCGCTCGCGGGGCGGTGGAGGAGGCGCTGTCCGCACAGCGGGGTCAGGGCCCCGGGCAGGACTGGGGGCTGGAATCCAGTGGAGCTGTTTGAAGTGAAGGCGTGCTCACGCGTGAGGAGCGCCTTCCCAGGGCTCCTGGGACGGTTGGGCAGTGCTGGGGGTGAGCCGGGGCGTGCAGTGCAGTGCCGCAGCCCTCACCGGGCCCAGCAAGAGCGGCAGAGCCGCAGGAGCTGCCTCCAGCGGCCACACGTGCAGCTGCAGCCAGGAGATGTACAAGGTGGGAGCAGAGGAAGTAATGGCTGACAGGTTTCCCAGAGGAACCACACGTTCAGTCACCAGCCCAGGAGGCCGAGCAGATGCCACGGAGGACTGGGAGGAGGTGGTGCGGGCCCACGCCTGGCACAGCCGGTCAGCGGTCCCGGGCAGGGCCTGGGGGCAGAGATCAGGAGCACGGCAAGCACTGAACGTCAGGAAAGGCTAAAAGGGGCCGGGGCCGGGCAGGGTCGGCTGGCACAATGGCGTCCCCACCCAGCCGCGTCGGTCTTCAGAGCAAACGTGGCGGTGGTCCGATCGGATAGGAAGGCGAGACCTGGCTATGTGTTGTCCCAGAGGTGAGGCAGACAGGTTACAGGTAGAATGCCAGGGAGCAGTTGCTACGCACTCGCCGTCTGTTCTCAGTCCCGGTGGGTCGGGGTCCTGCGGCTGCGCCGCGCTGTCAGGCTCGGCCGGCAGGATCCGTCTGCTGTGCTGGAGCACTTCTGTCCTGGCCTCCTGCTCAAGTCCTGGGGGCAGGGAGGCCTCAGGCAGGTCTGCAGCCTCCCCGGGTGCTGCTGGGGTGAATGCGCCCGCCATCCCCCAGAGCGGGCGTGGGCAGGTCAGGAGCCCCGTGAGTGGAGACTCAGTAGCTCTGTGGGCGTTAGACAGACTCAGAATGCAGCGAGCGAATCCTGCGAGGACTGGGGCAGACGGTAAGGGCAGCGGACGAAGTGGCTCCTGGCTCCTGGCTCTGGCCTGGCCAGCCCCAGCAGTTGCAGGCAGTTGGGGAGTGAACAGTGAATGGAAGAGCTCTCTCTTGTTTTGCCTTTCAAATAAATAAACATTTAAAAAGCAACACCTGGTGGGAACAGACGGTGGCGCCATAAGCTCGTGGCTGCAGCGTGGGCCTGGGCTCCCCTCTCCGCTGTCCACTGTGGCTCAGTGGACAGAAGGCAGCAGGGTAGACTTCACCACACCACCAGCCAGCTGACCGACCACAGGGTCACTTTTGGGGCCATTAAACAGGCCTCAGCACACTGAAAACGTCACCACTGTCCATACGAAACGCGTTCTCAGGCCTCAGTCGGGTAGAACTAGGAGCCAGGGACACAGTACTGAGTCACCCGGGCGTCGGAGCAGGTCCCCAGGGAAGCCGGTGGGTGACGGGCCGCGTGTGCCCGCAGGTACATCGAGTACGTGTGCGACATGGTGGCCGAGGAGCCCGTCACGCCGCACGGCAAGCCCGTGCTGGTGCGGGCCGTGGTCATGACGCCCGTGCCGCTCTTCAACAAGCAGAGGAGCGGCTGCAGGCCCTTCTGCGAGGTGCACGTGGGGGACGAGCGCGTGGCCACCACGTCCCAGGAGTACGACAGGCTGAGGTGAGTGCTGCCCCTCACGGGCCGTCTGAGGAGGGTCCTGGGCGTGTCTGGGCAGGCACGTGACCCGCTGGGCGCAGGCACGGGCGGGTGTCCACGCAGTCGTCGTGGGCTCCCTTCGTGGGGACAGTCCACGGGTGGCGGAGGGCCGTGTGGAGGGAGGTTGAGACGCTGCCGCTGAGAGCGGTTGGGTCTCCGGCTCTGTTGCAGGGAGTTCAGAATCGAGGATGGGAAAGCGGTCATTCCCCTGGGCATCACTGTGCAGGGCGACGTGCTCCTCGTCATCTACCACGCCAGGTCCACGCTGGGAGGGCGGCTGCAGGCCAAGGTGGGTGCCGGCGGCCTCCACGCCCCTCGGCACTGCCATTCCGCCGCTTGCTGTCCCTGGGGTTCTGGAGAATTGTGCATCGGGCCGGCTGAGCGAGCCCGCGGTTTCTCTGCAGCACCTGCTGCGGTCCGCCCTGCGCACCCTCCACTGGGCTTGGGCCCTGTGGCCGCCCCACCTCAGCCCACACGGCCGCCTGTGGTACCCCTGCAGGCGCCAGCCCACCTCGGCCCAGGAGCCCCCATGCTTGCTCGCTCTCCCTCTCTCCCTCCCTCTCTCCCTCCCTCTCTCCCTCCCTCTCTCCCTCTCTCTCTCCCTCTCTCTCCCTCTCTCTCCCTCTCTCTCCCTCTCCCTCTCTCTCTCTCCCTCTCTTTCCCTCTCTCCCTCTCTCTCCCTCCCTCTCCCTCTCCCTCTCTCTCTCCCTCTCTTTCCCTCTCTCCCTCTCTCTCCCTCCCTCTCTCCCCCCTCCCTCTCTCCCTCTCCCCCCCTCTCTCCCTCTCCCCCCCTCCCCCTCCTTCTTCCCCTCCCCCTCTCCCTCTTCCTCTCCCTCTCTCTCTCTCTCCCTCTCCCCCCTCCCTCTCCCCCTCTCCCCCTCCCCCTCCCCCTCTCCCTCTCTCCCTGCGGCCACCACTCCCCTTGGCCCAGGAGCCCCCGTGTCCTCTCTGCAGATGGCGTCCATGAAGATGTTCCAGATCCAATTCCACACTGGCTTTGTGCCTCGGAATGCAACCACCGTGAAGTTTGCCAAGTACGTGGGTGTCGGGCTGTGCTGCGGGGAGGCGTGGGGCGAGCTGGGTGCACGCGTGCGGGAGGTGCCGGGCTGGACCGGAGCCTGCCGCAGCCCTCGTGCGCCGTTGCTGAGTCCCCTGCGCCTCAGCGACGTGGGGCTGCACAGAGGCCATCTGCACTGGCTGTGGCGAGAGCCTGGTACCGTGCGCGCTGCTCCCTTGTGTCCGCGTGAGAGGCAGAGCGACAGCGCGAGCTCGTCTCGGGCCGTCCCTGCTGCCCTCTGCGCTGCGTCCCTGGGGAGCTGGATGAGAGGCAGCAGCTGGGACTCGCTCCCTGTCTGCGGCTGCACCAGCGTCACGAGCAGTGCTCGGCCCCCATGCTGCGTTCCCCACGTCTGTCTCACACCAGCGCCGTCTGTCCCCTGCGTTCCCCACGTCTGTGTCACAGCAGCGTCACGAGCAGTGGTCGGCCCCCATGCTGCGTTCCCCGCGTCTGTGTCTCACAGCAGCGTCACGAGCAGTGGTCGGCCCCCATGCTGCGTTCCCCGCGTCTGTGTCTCACAGCAGCGTTACGAGCAGTGGTCGGCCCCCATGCTGCGTTCCCCGCGTCTGTGTCTCACACCAGCGTCACGAGCAGTGGTCGGCCCCCATGCTGCGTTCCCCGCGTCTGTGTCTCACAGCAGCGTCACGAGCAGTGGTCGGCCCCCATGCTGCGTTCCCCGCGTCTGTGTCTCACAGCAGCGTCACGAGCAGTGGTCGGCCCCCATGCTGCGTTCCCCGCGTCTGTGTCTCACACCAGCGCCGTCTGTCCCCTGCGTTCCCCACGTCTGTGTCTCACACCAGCGCCGTCTGTCCCCTGCGTTCCCCGCGTCTGTGTCTCACAGCAGCGCCGTCTGTCCCCTGCGTTCCCCGCGTCTGTGTCTCACACCAGCGCCGTCTGTCCCCTGCGTTCCCCGCGTCTGTGTCCGTCTCACACCAGCGCCGTCTGTCCCCTGCGTTCCCCGCGTCTGTGTCTCACACCAGCGCCGTCTGTCCCCTGCGTTCCCCGCGTCTGTGTCTCACACCAGCGCCGTCTGTCCCCTGCGTTCCCCACGTCTGTGTCTCACACCAGCGCCGTCTGTCCCCTGCGTTCCCCACGTCTGTGTCTCACAGCAGCGCCGTCTGTCCCCTGCATTCCCCGTGTTCTGTGTCTCACACCAGCGCCGTCTGTCCCCTGCATTCCCCACGTCTGTGTCTCATACCAGCGCCGTCTGTCCCCTGCATTCCCCACGTCTGTGTCTCACAGCAGCGCCGTCTGTCCCCTGTGTTCCCCGTGTTCTGTGTCTCACACCAGCGCCGTCTGTCCCCTGCGTTCCCCACGTCTGTGTCTCACACCAGCGCCGTCTGTCCCCTGTGTTCCCCGCGTCTGTGTCTCACACCAGCGCCGTCTGTCCCCTGCGTTCCCCGCGTCTGTGTCTCACAGCAGCGCCGTCTGTCCCCTGCGTTCCCCGCGTCTGTGTCTCACAGCAGCGTTACGAGCAGTGGTCGGCCCCCATGCTGCGTTCCCCGCGTCTGTGTCTCACACCAGCGTCACGAGCAGTGGTCGGCCCCCATGCTGCGTTCCCCGCGTCTGTGTCTCACAGCAGCGTCACGAGCAGTGGTCGGCCCCCATGCTGCGTTCCCCGCGTCTGTGTCTCACAGCAGCGTCACGAGCAGTGGTCGGCCCCCATGCTGCGTTCCCCGCGTCTGTGTCTCACACCAGCGCCGTCTGTCCCCTGCGTTCCCCACGTCTGTGTCTCACACCAGCGCCGTCTGTCCCCTGCGTTCCCCGCGTCTGTGTCTCACAGCAGCGCCGTCTGTCCCCTGCGTTCCCCGCGTCTGTGTCTCACACCAGCGCCGTCTGTCCCCTGCGTTCCCCGCGTCTGTGTCTCACACCAGCGCCGTCTGTCCCCTGCATTCCCCGCGTCTGTGTCCGTCTCACACCAGCGCCGTCTGTCCCCTGCGTTCCCCGCGTCTGTGTCTCACACCAGCGCCGTCTGTCCCCTGCGTTCCCCGCGTCTGTGTCTCACACCAGCGCCGTCTGTCCCCTGCGTTCCCCACGTCTGTGTCTCACACCAGCGCCGTCTGTCCCCTGCGTTCCCCACGTCTGTGTCTCACAGCAGCGCCGTCTGTCCCCTGCATTCCCCGTGTTCTGTGTCTCACACCAGCGCCGTCTGTCCCCTGCATTCCCCACGTCTGTGTCTCATACCAGCGCCGTCTGTCCCCTGCATTCCCCACGTCTGTGTCTCACAGCAGCGCCGTCTGTCCCCTGTGTTCCCCGTGTTCTGTGTCTCACACCAGCGCCGTCTGTCCCCTGCGTTCCCCACGTCTGTGTCTCACACCAGCGCCGTCTGTCCCCTGTGTTCCCCGCGTCTGTGTCTCACACCAGCGCCGTCTGTCCCCTGCGTTCCCCGCGTCTGTGTCTCACAGCAGCGCCGTCTGTCCCCTGCGTTCCCCGCGTCTGTGTCTCACAGCAGCGTCACGAGCAGTGGTCGGCCCCCATGCTGCGTTCCCCGCGTCTGTGTCTCACAGCAGCGCCGTCTGTCCCCTGCGTTCCCCACGTCTGTGTCTCACACCAGCGCCGTCTGTCCCCTGCGTTCCCCACGTCTGTGTCTCACAGCAGCGCCGTCTGTCCCCTGCGTTCCCCGCGTTCTGTGTCCGTCTCACACCAGCGCCGTCTGTCCCCTGCGTTCCCCACGTCTGTGTCTCACAGCAGCGCCGTCTGTCCCCTGTGTTCCCCGTGTTCTGTGTCTCACACCAGCGCCGTCTGTCCCCTGCGTTCCCCACGTCTGTGTCTCACAGCAGCGCCGTCTGTCCCCTGTGTTCCCCGCGTTCTGTGTCCGTCTCACACCAGCGCCGTCTGTCCCCTGCGTTCCCCGCGTCTGTGTCCGTCTCACACCAGCGCCGTCTGTCCCCGCGTTCTGTGTCTGTCTCACACCAGCGCCGTCTGTCCCCTGCGTTCCCCGTGTTCTGTGTCTGTCTCACACCAGCGCCGTCTGTCCCCTGCGTTCCCCGTGTTCTGTGTCTCACACCAGCGCCATCTGTCCCCTGCGTTCCCCGTGTTCTGTGTCTCACACCAGCGCCGTCTGTCCCCTGCATTCCCTGTGTTCTGTGTCTCACACCAGCGCCGTCTGTCCCCTGCATTCCCTGTGTTCTGTGTCTCACACCAGCGCCGTCTGTCCCCTGCATTCCCCACGTCTGTGTCTCACACCAGCGCCGTCTGTCCCCTGTGTTCCCCGTGTTCTGTGTCTCACACCAGCGCCGTCTGTCCCCTGCGTTCCCCGTGTTCTGTGTCTCACACCGGCGCCGTCTGTCCCCTGCATTCCCCGCGTTCTGTGTCTGTCTCACACCAGCGCCGTCTGTCCCCTGCGTTCCCCGTGTTCTGTGTCTCACACCAGCACCGTCTGTCCCCTGCGTTCCCCGCGTCTGTGTCTGTCTCACACCAGCGCCGTCTGTCCCCTGCGTTCCCCGCGTTCTGTGTCTGTCTCACACCAGCACCGTCTGTCCCCTGCATTCCCCGCGTTCTGTGTCTGTCTCACACCAGCACCGTCTGTTTTTCCTCTCTTGGAAAGTAACACCAAGGGCTTGTGTGGGGTTTCAGACACGGGTGGGTGCTGGAAGTTTAGACGACTAAAGGCCGAGATGCTGGCGTCCGTGGTGTGGACAGCATTGCTGTGACTAGCACGGTTCCGAGGCTCGTGTTCAGCTCAGACGCCCCGGGAAGGGGCTAAGAGGGTTAGAGGCTAGCCCTTTAGGGGTACCTGGGGTTAGATGAGGTGGGCTCCAAACCAGGACAAGTCCTGAGCTCGGCTATGCCATCTCCATGCACTGCCCTGCCCTGGCCACCAGATGTGGCCGGAGGAGCCTGGCCCTTCACACAGCCCGAGACGATGACGAGAGGCCGGTGTGCGTTCCAGAGCCGGGAGTAGATGTGTTCGAGAGCAGAGGCGGCCTGGGCAGGCGGCGAGTCTGGGTCGCAGCCGAGACCGAGGGGGACCACGAGGGCTCTCCATGCTGCTGCTTGGAGCGCTCCGGGGACGAAACCGCAGAAGTCACGTACGCGAAAGGATGCCTCAGGTTTCCCAACCATGAGAAACGTTAGACTGCGGAATCAGGAGTTGCGCGGGGCGTTTTTACACAGAGACCTCCGTGGAACATCGCCGATGGCGAGCTGGGAGCCAGAGGGGCTGCGGAGGGGCGGGCACGGAGGTGCGTTCAGGCACACGAGAGGCTGCTGTCGGGAAACACCGTGGCCAGGGGAGGAGGACCCGGAGGCCAGCGTGTGACCTGCAGGCAGGGAGGAGGCCTGGGAAGCCAGCGGCTGCAGGAGCATCGGGGACCGGGAGCCACGGTCGCCACGTGCTGTGCGTTGAGGCCCTGTTTGCTGTAAAATCGCGCACCAGCCAGCAGGACAGGGTCGGGGTTCAGTCGTGACTGTGGCGAGAGCTGATGAACAGGATGGGCAGTCTGTCTGTGGTCCCACGTGCGACCACGGGAACACTCGGCGCCCAGCAGGGAGACCGTGGGGCTGGGTCAGAAATGAAGGCAGGCCGGCGCCGCGGCTCACTAGGCTAATCCTCCACCTTGCGGTGCCTGCACCCCGGGTTCTAGTCCCGGTCGGGGCGCTGGATTCTGTCCTGGTTGCCCCTCTTCCAGGCCAGCTCTCTGCTGTGGCCCGGGAGTGCAGTGGAGGATGGCCCAAGTGCTTGGGCCCTGCACCCCATGGGAGACCAGGAGAAGCACCTGGCTTCTGGCTTTGGGTCAGCACAGTGCGCTGGCTGTAGTGCGCCGGCCGCGGTGGCCATTGGAGGGTGAACCAACGGCAAAATGAAGACCTTTCTCTCTGTCTCCCTCACTGTCCACTCTGCCTGTCAAAAAAAAAAAATGTATTAAAAAAAAAGGGAATGAAGGCAGCCTCGGCCTGCGCCGCAGCTCGCTAGGCTAATCCTCCGCCTGCGGCGCCGGCACTCGGGTTCTAGTCCTGGTCGGGGCGCCGGATTCTGTCCCGGTTGCTCCTCTTCCAGGCCAGCTCTCTGCTGTGGCCCGGGAAGGCAGTGGAGGATGGCCCAAGTGCTTGGGCCCTGCACCTGGCGCCTGGCTTCGGATCGGCGCAGCGCCAGCCATAGTGGCCATTTGGGATGAACCAACGGAAGGAAGACCTTTCTCTCTCTCTCTCTCTCTCACTGTTCACTCTGCCTGTGGGAAAAAAAAAAAAAAAAAGAAATGAGGGCAGCTTGCGTGCTGCAGCGTGAGTGGGGCAGAGAGCTGAGGTCCCGGAGTCGCTGCCACAGAGCAGCGCTGGAAACAGTGCCGAGGGCTGTTCCTGGGCCGGCAGACCAAGGGCCAGGTCTGGACGCGGGCTCGCCCTCCGCGCCCCGAGTGCTGCACGCCCGAGCAGACGCCTGGAGCATCGCGTCCGTGCGGGAGTGGGGGTGGGTGGAATCAGTGGCTGCATCGTGGGTGAGCCACGTGCACAGTCATCACAGCTGAAATGCGGAGGTTGGCGGTGACCTGAGCTCACCTGGCGGGGATCGGGAGAGGACGTGGGAAGAGCTGACTACAGTGGGACGCGGCGCACTGCGGGGTAGGGCAGACCCAGAGTGCCCTTGTGGTTCTCCGAGAAGATGGGCTGAGTGGGCTGGCACTGAGAGCTGGCCCAGGGGTCAGCCACAGGCCTGTGTGGCCGCTGTGCCGAGGGCCTCAACATGGTGAGGGGGAGAAGAGTGTCCTGTGTTGACATGAAAACTTCGAGAAAGCCAGACCACGTCTGCAGTTGTGTCTGCAAGATGGCGGTGTTTCGACGCCTGGGAGCCGGTGTAGCGCTGTGCACAGGGCCTGGTGAGGACACTGTCGGAAATGGCATCTCAGGAGTGGAGCCATGAAAACCCCAAACGGCGCTGGCTGCCAAGATCCGGGGTTTGCGCCGTGTTACCAGGGTGCCCTGTGGGACAGGGTAGAGTTCTCCCCACATCCACGTCTTCCTGGGACCCCTGACCTTCTAGAAGTGGGGTTCAGGTGAGGAGCAGCACACGGGAGTCGGCCCTGGGGAGGCCTCGCGAGTGAGGGACGGGTGTCGGGGCAGTGAGCGGGCCGAGGCAGCAGTGGGCGTGTGTGTCGGGGTGGAGGTGCGGTTTGCAGATTGAAGAGAGGCTACCATGGAAAACGCGCGGAAGACTTGGCTGGGCCCTGCCTGGGTCCCCGAGTGTGTGTGGCGAGAGCCCACTCCCCATCCTGGCCGTTGGTGTGGGCAGCACCTGCACCACAGCTGCTGGCATGCTCTGAACCAGAAATAAGGCCGGGAAGCGGACAGGGGTGCCGGCAAGTGTGTGAGGTGCATCCCGACCCGTCTGCCTCTGTGGTTGGTGTCTGAGACACAGGGCTGCCCTGCCTCGGGCAGGCCCTGCGTGTGCTGTGGCCCAGGGGCTCCCCCTGGGTGCAGGGGCCACCCATTGTTCCCTCACTGCCCACTGTGATGGGCTGCAGCCTGGGGCCATCCCGGTGGGGCTTGCCTCTGCGTGTTTGCCTGGCCTGCCCGGCCGCGCACAGGGCACAGGCCTCTGGGGCATGCCTTCGTTACCCACACTCTTCTGTCCTGTTCCCTCCCCACGTTCAGAGGTGAGAGAGCTGGGGGTGGGCAGGGTCCCCACGCTATCAGCCTGACCACCAGTGGGCAGGGGCCCCTGGGGCACGTGGCCTCCCGAGGTCTAGCTGCCCTTCTTAGAGGCAAGCTTTGGTTTGTTTTTGTGAAACTTGAGTGTGACGCGCAGAGATCACGGGGCTGCCGGCGTGGGCCACGTGCTCCCCGCAGTCCTGGTAGAGGTGCTGAGCCTCTGCTTGGGACGTTCGTGCAGCGGCCTCCAGGCTGCTGCTGCTGACCTAGGCCAGGCTCCAGCCCAGGGCTGCTGCTGCCGGCCCCCCGGAGCCTCCAGTCCTGTTCCCACTCTGCCAGCCGACACCGCGTGTCCTGGACATCTGATGCCATCATTTTCATGGGAAAATGCACTGAAGATCCCAAGGTGTCTGTTCTGACCAACGTCACGGCCACAGCCTGTAGCTGAGGGGTGGGGCTGCGCTGCCCTGGACGCCTGTGCTGGGTCCTGAGGCCAGAGGGCTCCCCTGAGCAGTCCTTGACCCATGGTGCTGCAGCCCATCATGCTGCAAGTCCAGGGCGCTGCTCCCACGGCCGTGAACCAGCCAGGCGCACATTTCCTGGCGACTGCTGGGACACGTGCTCCGTGGGCCCCCCTGACTGCTGTCCCCTCGGTCACTGCAGGTATGACTTGGATGCGTGCGACATTCAGGAGAAATACCCAGACTTATTCCAAGTGAGTCTGGACGTGGAGGTGGAGCCCAGAGACCGGCCGAGCCGGGAGGCCCTGCCCTGGGAGAGTGCGCGCACCAGGGGGCTGACGCCCAAGGTCCTCTTCTCCAGCCGGGAGGAGCAGCAGGAGACACTGACCATGTTTGGTGAGGCCCTGAGCGGACGGCCGTGGCTCTGGTGAGGGGCTGGTGCCGCTGTGTGGGCTGCAGGTCTCAGCGCTGCTGGGTTTCTGCGTCACATGGAGGGGGCGGCAGCAGGGCAGGGAGGCCCCCAGTGACGGGGTCCCCGCCCCGCAGGCCTGGCCGCCCTCCCTCAGGCGGCCCTCACAGCCGCCGCCGCAGAAGCAGAGATGGCTCCCTGGAGCACATCTCGGCCCCGGGCCCTGCCCTGTGGCTGGGCCTGCAGCCTGCGGGGGGTCTGCCGCCAGGGTCTGAGCCCTCCACTGACCTCGGGTCGCGTTCTGGGCACAGAATGGTTTCCAGCGCCACCTGGGGCGCAGGGCCCCGGCACAGCCAAGTGCACCGCTCGCCTGCTCTGTCCGTGGTGCGCACTCTGCAGAGGACAGCGGGGCTCTGCTCCAACGCAGACCCTGGCAGCCGGGGGCGCTGGCTGAGTGAGGACCGACCCTTCCCCAGGGAAGCCCGAGCTCCCCCGGCAGCCCGGCTCCACGGCTCGGTACGAGGCTGGCGTGGAGTCTCCGGAAGCTGAGCCCCCGGAGTCGGACTCACCTCGGAGCAGCAGCACGGACGCCAGTCACTTCCTCCACACGCTGGATTGGCAGGGTAGGCCCCGCCTCGTCCCCCGGCCTGCAGGCACCCTGTTCTGATGGCTCGCTGAGAGGAGTCCTGGTGTTCATTTGGTTTTGTTTTGAAGAGTTAGTTATTCTGAAAGAGTTACAGAGAGAGGGAAAGACCAGACTCTCCCATCGCTGGTTCACTCCCCGGATGGCTGTAACGGTCAGGGCTGGGCCGGCCAAAGTCAAGAGCCAGGAGCTTCTTCCAGGGCTCCCACGGGCCCAAGCACTTGGGCCATCTTCCCCAGCAGGGAGCTGGAAGGAAGTGGAGCAGCCGGGACTCAATCCAGTGCCCACGTGGGACGCCGGCACTGCAGGCGCGGCTTCACCCACTGTGCCACGTGCCAGCCCCCCAAGTAGCCACATCCATGCTGTGGCTCTGGTCGTCCATGGGGGCGGGGGCTCGGAGGGGTCCTAGCAGAGTGGGCTTACCTCCCCAGATGGGAGTTCCCACCCCTGCCTCTGCCCCCAGCCCCCCACTGGGCCCCAAAATGCTGGGGGCACTTGCCTTGACCTCTTACCCTAGACCCTCCCTGGCAGACGCCCCAGGGCCAGGGCGCCCCCTCCAGCCCACGGCCTGGCCCAGCAAGGCGCTGTGGTGTCCCCTTGTGACACTCGAGGGGCCCAGGCTGGGGCGGAGGCCCCTTGTGCTGAGCGCGGGTCTGCAGATCCAGCCCTGCTGTTCTCTTCCCAGAGGAGGGGGAGCCAGCGCTGGGCGTGGCGGAAGCCACCCCAGGCACCGATGAGGACGACAGCGAGGCGTCCACCGAGGAGGAGCCGCCCTGCCCCGGCGCCAGCGGGGACCCTGGGTCCCCCGAAGAGGATGCAGTCACTGCGGGCGACCCGCAGGGGCCCCCGCGAGAGGACTCTGTGGACCTGCTGGGGCTGCACTCTGAGAGGGGCCCGGGGCCGGCTGCCCCCTCACAGGCCTGTGGGGTCCCCTCCAGCAACGCCGAGCTGCTCAGCGGCCTCCTTGGGCTCCCAGAGACCACCGCAGAAGGGCCCCCTGGCGACCTGCTTGGCAGCGAGGCACCCCTGCTCCTGGCCAGCCCGGCCCCTCCCCTCAGCGCACGGAGCACCCCGCAGGGGGGTCCCCCCACCGCTGGTACGCACGGTCTCACAGATGGGGCAGGGAGCACCCCTGGGCGCATGGGCACTGCTGGCACTGGCTGTGGCCTGCAGAGCTGGCCTCTGGTGGGAGAGGGAGGGGCAGCGGGCCTGGGGCCCCTGGCTGGGTGCCTGGGCAGGTGCTGGGGCGCGAGGTGCTCTGCCTACCCCTGCCTGTCTCCACAGCCGACCCCTTCGACCCGTTGCTGCCGGCGTCTGACGCCTGCTCCCAGCCCCGCTCCAAGCCCGACCTTTTTGGCGAGTTCCTGGCTTCAGACCCCGTGGCCACGTCGCCCCTTTTCCCCTCCACCCACAGCGCCCCGCCCCCATCCTGCAGCACTGACTTTCTGCACCTGGGTGAGTCCCTTGGCCAGGCTGTCAGCCAGTGGGGCATGGGCTCAGAGCTACATGGACCGTGTGGGTGACGCTCTGGATGCCTTGCAAGGCCTCCCCCACCCCCACCCTTGTGCCTCTCCAGGGTCCTGAAAGTATTTTTCTTGTCCCCGAGTGTGCCCACACCTGGCAGGTGGGCAGGTATCCAGGGCCTGTCCACACCATAAGCCCGTCCATGCACCCTTCAGCCTGTTTCTCTGCTGTGAGCAGGGCTGGACTGAGGGGCAGAGCGGCCCTAGATGCCCATGTGCTGTGGCTGGGCCCTGTGATGGGCCAGTGGGGACAGGAGAGGACGGGGCTGGGCCACAGTCCTGGACATGGAGGAGCCAGGAGCAGTGTGTCCCGTGGTGGGCTCTGCGGTGGCCCCAAGTGCTGCAGGGCCCCTTGTGAGTGGGCAGTGTGGAGCAAGGCCTCGCTGGACCTTGGATGGGCGCAGGGCCAGGGCCGGGGCCCAGCTCAGCTGGGACATGGGTGGGTTTCAGGAGGGAGCAGGTGCAGACAAGGGCCTGGGCCCGGGCTCAGCCCCCAGCAGACGGCTGCATCGCCTGCGCAGGCAGGGGAGGGGAGGGGAGGGGCTGCAGGTGTCAGGCGTGTGCTTCTTCCCAGGGGATCTGCCAGCAGAGCCCGGCAAGATGACCAGCTCCTCCAGCCACCCGGACCTGCTGGGGGGCTGGGATGCCTGGGCCGAGGCCTCCGTGCCTGGGCCAGCCCCCACACCAGCTGCAGAAGGTAGGAGCCTGCTCCCAGCACCGGCCACGGCCTCGCACCCTCCCCAGGTGGACACGCTGTCCGTCGTGCAGGTCCGGCCTCACCTGTGATACGGCTCTGTGTGTTTTGTGTCCATGGCTCTGAGGGAGGCTGAGAGACGGAGGCTGTTCCGGGGACCCTGCCGGGGACGTGGCTATGACGGGGCAACCAGACCTCTCTGTATCTGCCCAAGAACCCGCCCTCGGCTCCCACTGTCGCTGCCGGCAACTAGAAATGCCTTGGCGGCCCGATAGGTGTGGGCCTGTGCTGCCGATTTGCATCTCGTTGAAGTGGGGCTGGCAGTTATTTTTGGCGATTGTTTTTCTCGGGAGAATCGGGTCGCGGTGTTTGCAGCGGGTGCAGGATGGAGGAGGCCCGGCGCTGCGGGCTCTGGCCCCACAGGGCAGCTCTCTTCTGGTTGGTGGCTCTGTCCGTGAGCAATGTGATCAACGTCCGAATGCCCTCGGCAGCCAGAGACCCCCGCCCCCGCCCAGAGGACTTGGGGTCTGGTAGTGCCGAGCGCTCTGTGAGGCGAGCCGGCGCATTTGACGTCCTCGTGTGGCACTCGATGGCTGGTACCTGCCATGGTGGCTGTGCGGTAATCCAGCCCTCACTTAGAACGCGGCTAGCGCCTCCCCACTCCAGGTGGGCATTGGCAGTGGTTGGGGGGTCAGGGACTCACTTGCCTTGGCCACCGGGGCTGCGTGGCTGAGCTCAGAGTGAGGCCTGAGGGTCATGGGGACAGTGGTTTGACCTCAGGTGCTGCCTGTCCTGACACCCTGTGTCCCCGTCCCAGGCCCCCTCTTCTCTGCAGGGGGTCAGCCTGGCCCCCAGGCCACCCGGACCAAACCTCAGAACCTGGACCCATTTGCTGACCTGGGCGACCTCAGCTCCGGCCTCCAAGGTAACGGGAGCGTGTGTGGGCGGGTGGCAACTTCCTGTTGTCTGCTGCTCTGGATTGCCGGGGTCTGTCCTCCGAGACCCCCGGCCCAGCCCGGAGCAGTGACCCCAGGGGCCCGGGGTTGGCGCCCACTCTGACAAGACTGGAGGGATCATGTGGTCGGGTCCCTCCTGAGGGGGTTCCTGTGACCCAGCTCAGCACACGGGGACCCAGGCGGGGTGGGCATGACCACAGGCGTCCCTGGCGCCCCGAAGTCCTTGCCCCTGGGGTGTCCCCTAGCCGAGCTCCTCCATGGCTCTCTGCTCTTCCCGAATGTTGAGTTCCCAGAAGGCTGTGGCCGGGACATCGTGGGAGTCCCTCTGTTGGTTTGTGGTTGCCGTGGGGACAGTTGCCTGGCTTTTCTAGGCCGTGGTCCAGGACACCAGGAGCTTGTCCACCTCCTCCTGTGGGCTGGGGGAGGGGAGGGCGGGTGGGGCCGCAGGCACAGCCTCCTGGGGGTGGTGTCTGGGGACCAGGGTTCTCTCTGGGTGGAGCCTGGTGTCTGCCCGCCCACAGCAGGCCGGAGGCCCCAGGAGGAAGCAGCGCTGACAGTGGGAGGAGAGATGGAGGGCCCGGCTGAGCTGCACAGCCGGGGCGCTGGGGGGCAGCAGCGGGGACACAGCGAGCAGTGACAGCGCGCTGCCCAGGGCCCGGCCGGTCAGAGAGGCCACAGCCAGGCAGCGCTGAGGACCCCAGAGCAGGCAGAGGGAGTCGGTGGGACGCCAGCTGCCTCGGACCGGGCAGAAGCGGTGGGACTGGCCACGGCGGCAGGAGACCGGGGCGGCGGAGGGGACAGGCGAGCTGGCTGTTTCTCAGGACGGCTACGGCAGATGTGCCCGCGTGAAGCCCTCGGGCGGAGTCCGGCTGCAGAGGGCGGGGGCTCAGTGAGGTACAGGACGCGCTTGCGTTCTCTGGAGGCTACTGCCAGGGCGGGGTAGGGGGCTTCACAGCCCCAGAAGCCAACAACGCAGCAGGTGGAGCCGGAGCAGGACCGACCTCGGCAGCTGAGTGGCAGGACGGGCTCTGCTGGTGCCACCAGGGAGAGGGTGATGAGCCCTGGCGGGGCTGACCCTGAAGGACTAAGCGCTCCGTCAGGAGGAGGCGTTCCCGTCCTCATGTTGGGTGGCACTTGGATCCAGAACACGGAAACTCAGCACAACACGGAAGGAAGCAACCCGGCAGCCGGGACCCATGGGCGGCTCATAGCAAACAGTGCAGCTGCATACACTGGGTTCACCCGCCAACCACGGGAGCTGACACGGTGACACACGGGACACAGGAGACGGGACACGGGAGCTATGACATGGTGGCACACGGGACACAGGGACTGTGACACGGTGATACATGGGACAGCGCCGTGCTGCGTACAGCAGGTGGAGGTGGCTGGTTTTGTCACTGCTGCACCTTGAGTGCCCCCTGTGTCTCCCCAGGTGCACCTGCTGGACTCCCCCCCGGGGGCTTCATCCCCAGAGCAGCCCCCTCTCCCAGAGGTGCCTGGCAGACAAGCCGGCCGCCGGCCCCAGGCCCCTCCCAGCACGCCCAGGCCAAGCCCAGGCCTCCCTATACCGCCAGCGTCATCGGGGGGCGGGAGGAGCGGGGCATCCGAGCCCCCGGTTTCGGTGAGTCCCAGGCCCATCGGCCGGAGCCCGTCGGCTGCTGTCCCCAGCTCCCCTGCTGAGAGCAAGGGTGGGAGTGGGTGCAGGAGGCGGGGCCTGCGTCTCCAGAAAGCTCTCTTTGCAGCCCAGAAGCCGAAAGTCTCAGAGAGCGACTTTGAAGACCTGCTGTCCGACCAAGGCTTTGCCTCCAGGGCCGACAGGAAGGGGCCCAAGACCATGGCAGAGATGAGGAGGCAGGGCCTGGCCAGAGACGCAGACCCCCTGAAGCTGAAGGTGGGCAGTGGGCACGGGGCCAGAGGCCAGGGCCTGCCCTGCAGGGGCGGGCGCTGCTCAGTGTGCGCTGGTGCCGCCCGCAGCTCCTGGACTGGGTGGAAGGCAAGGAGAGGAACATCCGGGCCCTGCTGTCCACGCTGCACACGGTGCTGTGGGACGGCGAGAGCCGCTGGACACCCCTGAGCATGGCCGAGCTGGTGACGCCGGCGCAGGTGAAGAAGCAGTATCGCCGTGCGGTGCTGGTGGTGCACCCCGACAAGGTGCGTGCGTGTGTGTGTCCACATGCGTCCCTGTGTGTCCCTGCATGCCATGTCCGTGTGTGTCCCTGCATGCCATGTCCATGTCCACACACGTCCATGTGTGCCCCTCCGTGTGCCTGCATGCCATGTCCATGCACGTCCATGTGTGTCCCTGCGTGTGCCTGCATGCCATGTCCGTGTCCACACACGTCCATGTGTGTGCCTGCATGCCATGTCCGTGTCCACACACGTCCATGTGTGCCCCTCCGTGTGCCTGCATGCCATGTCCATGCACGTCCATGTGTGCCCCTCCGTGTGCCTGCATGCCATGTCCACGCACGTCCATGTGTGTCCCTCCGTGTGCCTGCATGCCATGTCCACGCACGTCCATGTGTGTCCCTCCGTGTGCCTGCATGCCATGTCCACGCACGTCCATGTGTGTCCCTCCGTGTGCCTGCATGCCATGTCCACGCACGTCCATGTGTGTCCCTCCGTGTGCCTGCATGCCATGTCCACGCACGTCCATGTGTGTCCCTCCGTGTGCCTGCATGCCATGTCCACGCACGTCCATGTGTGTCCCTCCGTGTGCCTGCATGCCATGTCCATGCACGTCCATGTGTGTCCCTGCGTGTGCCTGCATGCCATGTCCACACACGTCCATGTGTGCCCCTCCGTGTGCCTGCATGCCATGTCCATGCACGTCCATGTGTGTCCCTGCGTGTGCCTGCATGCCATGTCCATGTCCACGCGCATCCATGTGTGTGCCTGCATGCCATGACCGCGTGTGCTCTGTGTGGTGTGTATTTGTGTGTGTGTGTTCCTGTACCTCATGTCTGTGCCTGTGTGCATCTGTGTGTCGTGTCTGTGTATGTCCATGTGTGTCCGTGTGTGTCCATATCTGTGCATGTCCAGATCCAAGTGCATCCATGTGGGTCCCGGGGTGCGCTCTCCATCTGTGAGTGTCTGTGTATGTCCTTGCATGTCCATGTCTGTGTCCGGCTTCGTGTGGGTCCCATGGTGCTCTCTATGGGTCCGTGTGGGTCCCATGGTGCCCTCTGTGTGGGTTCCTGTGGGTCCCATGGTGCCCTCTGTGTGGGTTCCTGTGGGTCCCGTGGTGCCCTCTGTGTGGGTCCGTGTGGGTCCCGTGGTGCCCTCTGTGTGGGTTCCTATGGGTCCCGTGGTGCCCTCTGTGTGGGTCCGTGTGGGTCCCATGGTGCCCTCCGTGTGGGTCCGTGCGGGTCCCGTGGTGCCGTCCGTGTGGGTCCCGTGGTGCCCTCCGTGTGGGTCTGTGTGGGTCCCGTGGTGCCCTCCGTGGGTCCCGTGGTGCCCTCTGTGTGGGTTCCTGTGGGTGCCGTGGCGCCCTCTGGTGACAGCAGCTCTGCCCTGTCTCCGCCTGCAGGCCGCGGGGCAGCCGTACGAGCAGCTGGCCAAGATGATCTTCATGGAGCTGAACGACGCCTGGTCCGAGTTCGAGAGCCAGGGCTCCCGGCCCCTCTTCTGAGGCCCATGACGGTCCCAGCTGCCCCGTGGCCTGAGGGCCGCTGGCCTGGCCGCACTGGGCGGACAAGGCTTGCCCCCCTCAGCTGGGGACGGGGTCGCTCCACAGCGTGCAGAACCCTCGTCCTGTCTCTCCTGTTGTCCCAGGTGGAGGTGCTGGCCACCCTGGTGTCGCCCCGCGAGCCGAATCGCGGTCCTGTACATAATTAAACTATTTTCTGACGACCCCTGCCCCACGCTCTGTGGCCGTGTCCTGCCTCCTGCAGCTGGGCCGGAGCCCTGACCTGGGCCTGGGGCGCCCCTGCCCCCGGATGGGGACCTGAGGTCTCCCTTGGGTGCTGGGCCCAGGGTGCTGCCCGGGGAGCCCCCACTCCGCAGCTCCTGTACCCACCCATGACCCAGCCCCAGACCCCGCACGCCGGCTCCCCCACCCCCTCACCTTGCAGGGTGGGGCCGCTGCCACCTGTGGTCACTGCGGCTGAGGCAGAGCTGAGAGCAGGTGCTGGACGCTGCCATCTGCTCCAGCTGCTGGGCTGTCCTGGGTCCAGACACAGTCCCCTGTGGTGAGAGAAGGCGGGTGGGGGCTGCAGCCACGCAAGTGCTGGGACAGGGCCTGTCCTGGTGGTGACCACGCTCAGCTCTCCCCCTCTTCCCCCCCCCCCTCTTTCTCTCTCTCCCTCTCTCTGCCCCCTTCCTCTCCTTCTCTCTCTCCCTCCCTCTCCCTCCCTCTCCCTCTCTCTCCCTCTCTCTCTCCCTCTCCCCCCTCCCTCTCTCTCCCTCCCTCTCCCTCTCCCTCCCTCTCCCTCTCTCTCTCTCTCCCTCTCTCTCTCTCTCCCTCTCTCTCTCCCTCTCTCTCTCTCCCTCTGCCTGTCTGTATCACTCTGCCTTTCAGAGAAATGAATAAATCTTTAAAAAATAGGCAGTGAGTGACCCCCAAAGGCACCGCCCAGCAGCTCCCTGCAGAGGAGTCTGTGTCACCCCTCGTCACCGCCGGCCGTGCGGACAAACTCCGCCCCAGTGTGGATCAGCCCCAGGACCATTAGGCCCGGCTGAGAAACTGATCCAGGAGGACCATGAAGTGCCCCGGGGTGCAGGGGCTCCCTGCCAGCTGCAGAGGGCGCTGCAGGCTTGGCGAGCTGGTTCTGACTCCAGTGTCCGGGTGGCTGGAGAGGTTGGTGTCCCCTGCTCAGAGCACACCCGTCCTCCATTTCTCCAAACAGATGCGTGCTACGTGCTCCCCTCAGGCAGCTGTGTGCTCCCCCCCAGGCCCCCGTGTGCTCCCCAGGCCCCCGTGTGCTCCCCCAGGCCCCCGTGTGCTTCCCCAGGCCCCCGTGTGCTTCCCCAGGCCCCCGTGTTCTCCCCCAGGCACCCGTGTGCTTCCCCAGGCACCCGTGTGCTCCCCCAGGCCCCCGTGTGCTCCCCCAGGCACCCGTGTGCTCCCCCCAGGCACCCGTGTGCTCCCCCCAGGCACCCGTGTGCTCCCTCCTGCACCCGTGTTCTCCCCCAGGCACCCGTGTGCTCCCCCCAGGCACCCGTGTGCTCCCTCCTGCACCCGTGTTCTCCCCCAGGCACCCGTGTGCTCCCCCCAGGCACCCGTGTTCTCCCCCAGGCCCCCGTGTGCTCCCCCAGGCCCCCGTGTGCTCCCCCAGGGACCCGTGTTCTCCCCCAGGCCCCCGTGTTCTCCCCCAGGCACCCGTGTGCTCCCCCAGGCCCCCGTGTGCTCCCCCAGGCCCCCGTGTGCTCCCCCAGGGACCCGTGTTCTCCCCCAGGCACCCGTGTGCTCCCCCAGGCACCCGTGTGCTCCCCCAGGCACCCGTGTGCTCCCCCAGGGACCCGTGTTCTCCCCCAGGCAGCTGTGTGCTCCCCCAGGCAGCCGTGTTCTCCCCCAGCCCCCGTGTGCTCCCCCAGGCACCCGTGTGCTCCCCCCAGGCACCCGTGTGCTCCCCAGGCCCCCGTGTGCTCCCCCAGGCAGCCTTGTGCTCCCCCAGGCCCCCGTGTGCTCCCCCAGGCAGCCTTGTGCTCCCCAGGCCCCCGTGTGCTCCCCCAGGGACCCGTGTTCTCCCCCAGGCACCTGTATGCTCCCCAGGCCCCCGTGTGCTCCCCCAGGCAGCTGTGTGCATCTTCCCCCTGCACCCGTGTTCTCCCCTGTGGGACCTCCAGCATGGACTCCCTGGGTAGGTTCGTCTGAGCTGAAGCCCAGGCTGGGTGACACCTGTTGCAGCGCCCCCCAAAGCGCCTTCCCCAGGGCCACCTGTTGAGGGGTCTGGGGCTCTCCTGGGTGCAGAATCCGAGTGAGGGGCAGGTTCGTGTGTGTCCAGGTGCACTTGCAGCCTCCTGAGTGGGTAAAGGTACTGGTCATGCTGCACCCAGGTCCCCCGCGTCAGCCTGGGCACCAGCTCCCAGCCACCCCAGGCTTGAGACCCGTGCGTCCTGGGGGTCCGTCCTGGACCTGGAGGCAGCCATGGGGATACGTGCTGGCCAGTCAGGTGCTGAGTGTCCTGCCAGGGAGGTGGCCACAGCGGGGCAGCGGCGACACAGCAGGGCATCCCCCACCTTTCCTGGGCTCACAGGGGCCCCCACCACATCTTTCCAGCTCACGTGGGCAGAAGGGATGCCCCAGAAGTGGGGTGGGCAGCCGTGCTGGGCGCTCACCACTTGGTCACCTCTTGTGACTCAAGGACTTGGTGGTTCCCAGGGAGGGGCTCCCGCAGGCACCACTGCCCAGGGAACAGCAAACGCTGCCGGCCACTCGGCCCACAGGGGACCCCCAGACTCCCTGGCGGTGAAGAACAAAACCTCTCCTTGGTGTGGCAGGGGCGGGGGCTGCGCTGTTTCCACACCTGGGGTTGTCAGGGTGGCCCCTGGCCCTTGACACAGCGGGGTGGGCCCTCAGCAGCCCCCAGGCCTCCTCTGCCCTTGACAAAGGCCTTAGGGTCAGAGGGTCCCTGCTGGTCTGGTGATGTGGCAGGGCACGTGGGAGAGGGGGCTCGTGCAGGTACCCCGAGCTGCCGCATGCATGCAGCTGCCACATGCGTGGCCCCGGCTCAGACCCAGCAGCGAGCAGACTGCGCAGCAGGACGGTGGTCCTGGCCGCAGCCTGGACCCCACAGCCCCCGGAGCTGCCCCGAGCCCTGGTCTCCTAGGGAGATCACTGCGCCCCCTGCCTCTCTGAAGGGGTCACAGTGAGGAGCGGATGGCAGCCGCCGTGGACACCGTCCGCACTCCTCGCAGGACAGCTGAAACCACAGCCCCTCGGGGCAGAGCCCAGACCCCAGGACCCCCAGAGCAGGAGGCTCAGCCTGGGGTCGAGCAGGGTCAGACACTGGCCCTGTCCATGAGATGGCCGGACAGCTGGGGGCGAGGAAGTGGGTGGGTACGAAAGACCCTTCTCTCGTTCTCAGGAGCACTTTTTTCCTAAGATTTATTTTACTTATTTGAAAGGAGAGAGGAGGGAGAGAGAGAGAGAGAGAGAGAGAGAGAGAGAGATCTTCCACCCACTGGTTCACTCCCCAGACACTGCATCAGCCAGGGCTGGGCCGGGCCACGGCCGGGGTTGGGAGCTTCAGCTGGGTCTCCACGGCCCCAGGACCTGCTGCTGCTGTTCTCAAGAGATGGGAAGTGGAGCAGCCGGGACTTGAACCAGTACCCAACGTGGGATGCCGGTGTGGCAGGCCGTGGCTTTGCCCGCTGTGCCGTGGTGCTGGCTCCTCACGAGTATGTCTGCAGTAGCAGTTACACAAGGCCAGTGGCCGTTGCAGCCGTCTGGGGAGTGCCCCAGCGGATGGAAGACACCCCCCCCCCCAACTCTGCCTTTCAAATAATTAAGAAAAAAATGTTTAAGAAAATACCAGTCAATGTAAAGTACTATTTTGCCGGAAACGGTAAAATCAATGACAAAATAAAACACGCAGACGCCAAGGGCAAAAAGGGTCGCCGTAATCACCAGGGTTAACAGAAGCCAGGCATGGAACCACAGGACCAGCGCAGGAGGCACAGGTCAGCCACCGTGAGGACCGGCTCCGCCACAGGCTCACCACCCTCCGCTCTGGGCCCGCCGGTCGTGGTCCCGGCTGCGCGAGGCATGGGGTGCGTCAGGACATGGGCCGGCACCAAAGCCCTGGCTCCTGTCCAGAGTGGTGGTGGACAGCTTGAGGCGGGCGCCCCATCCCCATGGGTGCTGATTCAGGTCCCTGATGCTCCTCTTCCGATCCAGCTCCCTGCTAACGGCGCCTGGGAGGGCAGTGGAGGGCAGACCAAGCGCTTGGGCCCTGCACCCACGTGGGAGACCCGGATGGGGCTCCTGGCTCCTGGCTTTGGGCTGGCCCAGCCCTAGGCGTTGCGGCCACTGAGGAAGTGAGCCAGCAGATGGAAGACCTCTCTTTCTCGCTGGCTTGCCTTTCAGATATATAAAATGAATGTTACCAAATTGAAATTTAAAGTACTATTTACAATATCAAAACCATGAATTACTTTTTGATAAACTCACAAATTTCTACAAAATGTATATATTCATAAAATCATTGCTGCAAAAAAATAAAACCAAGTTTGCAGGTGTGGCAGAATCAAGTTCCCAGCCGCCAGCTCCTGCACAAGCCTGGGTTCACCGGACACAGCAGCCGGTGTCGACGGAACAGACCAACCTGGAAAAGCCGGAGAACAACTTAAAAATAACTTCAATTCTCATTTTCTGTGAACTTTATCTTTTTAATAAGATTTTGTTTTATCTGTTTGAAAGGTAGAGTGACAGAGAGTGGTCGTCCGAGCCTGGTTCACTCCCCGGATGGCCACAATGTTCTAAGCTGGGCCAGGCCAACGCCAGGAGCCAGGAGCTTCTTCCAGGTCTCCCATGTGGGTGCAGGGCCCAAGCACCTGGGCATCTTCCACTGCTTTCCCAGGTGCATTAGCAGGGAGCTGGATTGGAAGTGCAGCAGCTGGGACTCGAACCAGTGCCGCAGGCTGAGGCCCAACCTGCTATGCCACAGCGCCTGGGCTCTGTTTCTGCCGCCAGCTCTGCGCCAGGAGCCCCAAGGCCGAGCTCCCAGGCCCCAGAGGCTGCACAGCAGGGCTGGGACACCAGCCACATGGGGACCGGCTGGCTGCCCCCAGGGGCGTCACATGCTGTCTCACTCCAGAGGTGCAGCTTCAGGTGCCACTGCTGGGGTGGGGGTGGGGCCTATCTACAAGAGCCATGGGACAGACGCCCTTCGAGACCCCACCCCACCACACAGGGCTTGGGCACATGTGGGTGGGCGGGGCTTCAACCCAGCCCCTGGGGTCCTTGCCTGGCCCTGCTTTGCCCTCCTGGAGCTCCTGGCCTACCGGGCCACTCCCGGGTCCACGCGGCCGGCCAAGGGTCCCTCGGCTGGGGCTCGGCATCTGGACCTCACCTTGTGCAACTGGACCTTGTGCAACTCCAGCCCCAACCCCTGTGGCCGCCCCAGCTGGCCCCGTCAAACATCCTGGCTTCCACACAGAGACTGTGCCCTGTCCCGCTGTGGCCACGTGGCCAGGTGAGGTCTCTGCCAGCAACCCGGCCCAGGCTCTGCCTCCGGCTGGGCGGCTGTGCCCAGCCTGCCTCCCACTCTGCCGGGACTGCCACCAGCCACGCTGTGTCCCCTGGGGTGGTCTGAGTCCTGCCTGGCCCCCACTCCCAGCTGAGAGCTGAGAAAGGCATGGGTGGACACAAACGGAGTAATGAGAACGAGAGAGACAGAGAGTCAGAGAGAGAGGGAGGGAGGGATGGAGGGGAGAGCGGGCGCTGAGAAGTACGGGCCCCAGTCCAGGCTGGCAGAGGGCTCTCTGTGCTCCGGGCAAGGCTGTGGCTCCAGGCTGTGTGTGCATCCATAGGCCTGGACCATAGAGTTAGCCCGGAGTTTAGGCCACAGCCTGGACTGCTCCGTGCTGGGCCTGTGCCGCTGCTCACTGCCCAGGGCCTCCTCACAGGCTCCTTGTGAGGTCACTGGGGTGAGCCACAGGCCCCAGGGGTCACCCTTGCGGTAACTGGTGGTGCTGTCCAAGGCAGGTCACTGTGGGGCCATCACCAGGTCCCGCGGAGAGGAGGGGCCGCTCTCTCGCCTGCACCGAAGCTGTTCCTGGTCCAGGCCTCTGAAGCAGCCCGGCTGGGGCTGAGGGGGGGTCAAGGTGGCAGGGCCGGCAAGGGTCTCTCCTAGTGATACCGGGAATCTACCCGGGTCGGAGCCGGCTCTGCGGGCGAGGGAATGGGGGGCCGCTGGGGGCTGGGGTCCTCTCCCTAGACCCGCGCTGCAAGGACCCCGAGAACAGGGGGTGTCCGGGTTCCCGTGGAGGGCCCGGGCCTGGCCTGGCGGGGGCGAGGTCGACGTCGGGGTCGGAGTCTCGCCAGGGCCGGGGCGGGGGGCGGAGTCCGGGTCTCGCTGGGGCCAGGGTCTGCAGCCAGCGCTCCGCACCGCACCGCACACTGGCTCCGCCCCCCGCCCCGACCGCGCGGCCCCGCCCTCCCCGTCACGCCCGACGCGGGGGGGCGGCCCCAAGTGACGCGCGCGCCCCGCGCCCCGCGCCCCGCGTCCCGCTCCCCGCCGTGCCCTTCAGCGCCGCAGTCGCTGCCGCCACATGGACCCGGCCGGCCCGAGCACGCCGCGCTGACGCCCGGAGGTGAGGGCTCCAGCCCCGGGCCTGCTCCCCCTGCCCCGCGGCCCCGGCCCCGGCCCTGAGTGCCGGACCCGCTCCCCGCTCCGTGCACCCCGGCCCCGAGCGCCGGTCCCGCTCCCCGCACCCCGCACCCGGGCTGCAGCCGCGAGCCCGGGCTCTCCCGCTCTCCAGTCCCGAGCCCCGGCCCCGCACCTCGCACCCCGGCCCCTGCTCTGGTCCTGGCGCCCGCACCCGGCGCCCCGCAACCCGGCCCCGCCCAGGTCCGCTGAGCTCCCGCGCTCCCCGCCCGGCGGCCGCTGTCCCCGCCGCGGTGCTGAAGCGGCCCCGCGCCCGCTCCTTCTCCTCCGCCTCCGTCCCCTCTTCCCGCCGTTCCGTCTCGGCCCCGGCCCCGGCCCCCCCACCCCGCCGACCTGCCCCCGGCCCCCGCCTCCCTCTGTCCTTTCGTCTTCGCGCTTCCGCCCAGGGCGCCTCGCCAGCCCGCACAGCCGAGCGGCAGCGGGGCAGGCGGCGGGCCTGGGTCTTTAGTCCCCGTGGGCTCTCAGCCCGGGCAGAACTTGGGCAGAGCAGGGGGCGGCAGCGAAGGTGCCCTTGGGGCCAGCCCTGCCGGAGGCGTTCCCTGCCCAGCCCCCTCCCCGCCCCCTGGGGGTCTCCTTCCTCTGCGGAGGGAAGGAGGTCAACCCGGGACCCATGGGGCTGGGTCTCCCACACAGGGGCTCTGCGGCACCTGGGTTCACAGGAAGCCTGCAGATGGGGGGTGTCCAGCCCCTGCCTGCCCCCCAGGCCGCCCCCGTGGCTTGGCACCGCGGTGGCTCCTGGTCGGAAGGCACAGGACCCCCCCCCCCCCAGCCCCAGGAGCTGCAAGGCAGAGCAGTCACCTTCAAACGCCCCTGGGCCGCCCGCTCTGCGGCTGTGCCAGACTCCTGCAGCCGTGCCCCTCCCTGCAGGCGCCTGAGAGCTGGCTGGCATCGGGCCCGCTGCCCTGGCCTGTGCAGGGACCAGTGCGCCCCAGCCTACCTCGGGGCCCTCCCCACGGCCGCCTTCCCCTGCAGGGTCCAGCCCACGAGGCATCGGGACCCCAGACCTTGCCAGGGGAGGCCGGCAGGGGACAGGGAGGAGCCCCCGGGCCTCTGACCACTCTCTCCCCCAGGAGGAGAACTCGCGGCCACACTCGCATGTGAATTCTGACCCTCGCTGAGGCGCTGAGACCTTCGTCATGGAGTTCGTGATGAAGCAGGCCCTGGGAGGTAGGGAGCGGGGCTGGGGCCAGGGAGGGGGCTTGGGGCGGCCCCATGGGGAGCAGGTCCAGACGGATGCACCCGCTATGGCAGCGAGGGGCCACCGCACACCTTGTGGACGCCCCAAGGGGACGAGGCGAGGAGGCCCGGGAAGGGGCCGTGAGAGGCAGGGGCAGGCGAGTCGGGCAAAGCTCAGTTGGAGGACCTAGGGTAGGTCCCAGCCAGGCCTGACGGCAGCGGCATCTCCAGGCGGACAGAGCTGTGGGAAGCCCGGTGGGTTTCACCCAGGTGGTGGTGGCACTGTCCCCAGGACCCGGGCCAAAGAAGGGGCCCAGGCAGCTTGTGGGGCCCAGGCCCGTCCACCAGAGCGGTGCCACCCGCTACCTGACCACATGCTGGACCCGTGGCTGGGTCCCTGGCCAGGAGGTGGCGGGCAGTGGGCTGAGGGGTTGCGAGGCTTTGGGGCCGTCTGGGTGCGTGTGGGGTCTGCACAGGGCAGCCTGTCCTGGGCACCCAGCTCCCCCGGGTCAGCTCCTGGGATGGGGCCTGTGCCAATGCCTGCGTCTGTGCCGGGGTGGCGCTCAGGGTGGCCTCTGTCTGACCCGGTGCCTCTGGGCTGGGGACAGGACGGGAGACCTCTGTTCTGAGGCAGCAGGAAACGTCTGAGCCTGGCCCAGGCCGCACTCCCTGGGCTGTCACGGTCCAGGGTGGGCTGCGGCTGAGTCCCGCTGTGGCGCTGACGTCACCGGGACCAGGCTCAGGGACAGGCAGAGTCCAGGCTCCACGACACGTGTTGTGGGCAGTTGGCCAGCGGCTGGCTCAGGCCCTGAGGTGGGCCTCTGGAAACCGCAGTATCTGGTGTGGCTGTCTACACGGTGAAGTTAGCCAGGGAATCGCCAGCCTGGATTCGCTCTTTGTGCCCCTGCAGTGGCTGTGAGCAGCCAGGGGTGGCCCCTGGGGGCCCCGCTCTCCGATGGCTACACCGGGCGCCTGGACACTGAGCGCGGCTGCTGGGCGGTGTCTGGCGTCCTTGAGCCCGGGCGAAGCCTTCCTCTCCCAGTGGCGACGTTTCTGGGTCTCTGGCGGGGGCGAGGGTGAGGGGCAGGCCCCAGACCGACAGGCAGCAGAGGTCGGCAGAGACACTGAGGGAAAGACAGAGCCTGGACGCAGGACCCTGGCAGGAGCGGGAGCGGGAGCGGGAGCGGGAGGCTCCAGGAAGCCACCCAGGGAGGACAGGCGGGGGCGGGGACAGAGACCCTGGCCCGGGCGCTGTGGGTGTCCCGGGGAGCAGTGGAGGAAGGGCAGACCCCGGGCCTCCACAGGTCAAAGCGTCCGGGGAAGGTGGCGGCTGAGACCCAGGCACGGGAGAAAAGTGACTGCAGGGCAGGCAGGGGTGGAGACAGACACGCACCCCCGCACACATGCATGCCCACGCACACACGTGCACGTGCTCACGGACATGCAGGAGGGAGAGGCAGTGGACGGCCGTGGGCACACACACACGTTCACCTCTCAGCACGCATGCGTGCACAGGCACACATGTACACACACGTGCACCCGCTCACAGAGACGGAGCAGACACGAGGGGAGGGCGGCCCCCTTACCCTCCAGCTCCCTGGGCTGCCAGCATCCCTGCAGGGGGCAGCGCCCAGGGCCTTCCCGTCTGCGCGGCTGGGGTCTCAGGCAAGCCGTGCTGGGGCACGGCTGTGGGAGGCTGTGGCTGCTGTGGACACGGGACCTGCAGCAGACGGACAGCCGCCCCTGTGCCGGGCTGGTGTCACGCAGGCTCCCTGGCAGGGTGCATGCCCCTGGCCCTCGATGTCCAGGCAGCTGGCCTGTGGGCCTGTCGATGCGGAGAGCTGGAGGGAGCCTGGTGTGGACGGTGGCGAAGTCCAGGAGGCTGCAAGACTTCCTCCTGGGTGCTGTGTGAGAAGCAGACGCTGCTGGTCCCACCCTGCCCTGTCCCCCTCGGCCACCCTGCTGGACACGGAGTCCATGATGTCACCTGGGAGCACGAGGGCGGGGCTTGGGGTCAGTGCTGCTGGACAGAGAGGCGAGCGCGGTCCCCGCCCAGGGCAGGCTCCCGTGTGCCCGGCTCAGCCGTGGGGCCCTGGCGCTGCGTCTCAGGCGCCGCCCTCTCACCTGGCTCCCTCTGACCTCCTGTCCACCCCCCACCTGTGCTCTCCCTGGGCAGCCCGAGGCCTGCTGCCCGGACGGCGCCCTGCTCTTCCCGACCTGTGACCTCTGACCTCACAGCTCAGCCTCGGCCCGCACCTGTCCTGGGGTTGTTCGTATGACATCTGGCCACTGACTGCCGGGCTGGTCTCCCTCGGCCAGCGTGGTGTCCCCAGGGATCTGAGCAAGGCTGGCCAGTGCCACTGGCCCCACTGGGCAGGGCTGGCATCAGCCTCTGCTTGTCACCCACTATGGTCAGGGATAGCCCTGGCCTCCCAGCACAGCCCCCCCTGCTGCCACCTGGCGCTGGGACGTGGTCCAGGCAGGGATGGTGGAGCTGGTGCAGGGGAAGCGGCAGGTCTGGAGGGAAATTCTAGAACGTTCCGGGGTCGGGGCTTCCAGTGGAGAACCAGAGCAGAAGTGGCTTGGGTCAGAAGAGCAGGGGCCAGGGTGACTGAGCAGGGCCGTCGCGTGCCACCTTCATCCTCAGCTGCCTCTAGGGCTGGCCTGGTCCTCCCAGCCTCCCAGTGGCTGCTGCTGCTCCAGCATCACACCCACAGTCAGGAAGGGAAGGAGGGAGGTGCACAGGCCCTCTGTCTGTTCAGTGAACGCATTTGTCCCCGGCAAGAGAGTGGGGTGCTGGATGTGCCCGACTCACGCCGGCTTGGGCCGGTCCTCCACAGACAGGTGCCTGCCGAGTGCGCGTCCCAGAGGCCGCGTGCGTTGCTGGAGGGCCCGGCTCGCTCTGCAGGCCTCTCACCCGGCTCTCCTGGAGGCAGCAAGGGCCCTTCAGAGACGCGGCCGCGTCCTCGCTGAAAGCGTTTGTATCGATGGCCCCGGCGACGGCTCTCTCCCTAATCTCTGCTGCCATCTGACGCGGGGAGTCGGGCTTGGGGACTCGCAGTACGGCTGCGGTGCCAAGGGGACGGGACGGGTGACAGGTGGCAGGTTCCAATGAGCCACGGTCCCGGCAAAGCCCAGTGCCGGACTCGTCAAAGGTAAACCTGCACTGGCTCACACCCCCCCCCCCCCCCGCTGCAGGGGCTTGGGCTGGGGGAGGGGCTGCTGTGGGCCGGGCAGCCCCCTGCTCTGCCTGCGCCGGTGGGGGCCCTGGTGGCCTCCAGCGTCCCCCCTCCCAGTCCCTGACTTCCTGGGGGGGGGGGGGCAGGTGGTGGTCCCGGGCAGAGCTGCAGGCAGGGCCTTCCCCGGCCTCCGTCCTGCTGGGTGGACGGCCAACACTGGCCTCGCCGTCCTGGGCCCTGGTGCCCTCTGTGGACGAGGAGCCCGGGACGGCAGCCGTCCCCTCCCCACCACGGCCCCGGCGGCACCGCCAGCTCCAGGAGCGGCCGACCCAGAGCCGGGTGCCATCTGTCCCCGAGCTTGGCTCTGTTTGGGTTGCTAATTGGCGTTTTCATCTCGCCTCTGTCTCCGTTTGTCCTCTCCCGGAAGCCAAGATCAGACACCACCCGGCGCTCACTTCCCAGGGCGCGGACAGCAGGGCCGGCCCCAGAGCTGCCCGGGGGAGGGGCCCTGGAGCCCGGGGGCCTGCCAGCGTCTCCCGCAGGGCCTCTGCCTCCAGTGGGCGGCTGCCGCGTGGGGTGGGGCTGACCCCCGGGGGTTCACCAGATTCGCCTGTGGTGGTTTTCCTGACCTCGGCCAAGGCAGGGGCTGAAGCCAGCCCTGGGACCGCAGGTTCTGCCCTGTGCCCTCCTGCAGAGCGGGTCCGGGGGGGGCCCTTGCAGAGGGGAAACCCAGGGCCAGCGGGGCCTCCGTCCTCGTGCGTCCGTGCCTGCGTGGGCCGTGACCTGAAGCCGCGCCAAGTGGACGCGAGGTTTCGCCCGGGCCTCTGGTGTTTTCTTCCTGCGTTTACCCAGCATGCCTCGCTGTGCCTGCCGCTGGCACTTTGCTCTTTTATGATCAGACCCTCTGCTTTAAGGAGATGTGTCACCGTAAGCGTGTTGATCTAACCCTTCCCAAGGTGCATTTTGCCTTCTTAAAAATATTTATTTATTTGAAATGCAGAGTAACAGAGAGAGAGGGAGAGACAGATTTTCCATCCGCTGGTTCACTCCCCCAAAAGGCCACAATGGCCAGGGCTGGGCCAGGCCAAAGCCAGGAGCCGGGGGCTCCATGCGGGTCTCCCACGTGGGTGCCGGGGCCCAGCACTTGGGCCGTCGCCACTGCCCCCCAGGTCCGCATCGTCACAGAGCTGGAGTTGGGCTTGAACCCAGGTACCCCGAGTGGGCCACAGGCGTCGCCACCGCTGGTCTCCGCCCGGCTCCTGCGCCATGCTGTTGTTCTTTAATCCTCCGCGGTGTTTGAAACAAACGCACCCGTGAAGAGCCTCGCAGAGTTCCGCCGCCGGTGCTGGTGCGCCCTGCCCTGCCCCCGCCTTCCTGCCTTGCGCTTGGGGCGACATCCTCTGTTTTCCTAACACTTAAAATCTTGAATATCTGCATCCACTGTTATATTTGCAAACAATTATTTTTAGCATGAAATTAGATTCTTCCCGTTGCTAAAATGGTGACCGCTCAGGACGTGTAGAGCCGTGGGCGGGACGGCTGAGGGGCCGCGTTGTTAGAGTCGCTCACTCCCTGTTTGAGCATATGTTTGGAAGCAGGGACACCCCTGGGTGCTCAGAGTCCGGGGGGTGCGGGGAGTCGAGACCTCGCAGGCTGCAGGCAGGAAACAGCTTCCTGCTGTGCCTTTCAGTAGCTCAGCCGGGCAGCCTCTGCTCGGCTGAGTGCCCTGACGCCCTCATCGGCCTGTGAGTGCCCGGGTTCGGGTCCCGGCTCCGTCCTGACCCCAGCTCCCTGCTCCTGCACCTGGGAGGCAGCAGCGGTGGCTCAGGTCCTTGTGCACCTGCCACCCCCCCGGGAGACCTGGGTGGAGCTCCTGGCTGCCAGCCTCCACCTGGCCCAGCCCCGTTTCGGGCACCTGGGGGCGAGCCGGCGGGTGGAAGGTCTCTGTGTCTGTGGGTCTTGGCATTTCCGGTGGCAGGTGCCAGCGGAGCCACACCTTGCCTCCTGGCAGTGACCAGGTCAAGGGTGGAGCCGCGTGTCTGCGGGGTTGGCTGGGCGGGCTCCGGCCCATGCTCCCCAAGGCCCGGCACCTCCACCGCCCGCCGTCCCCCTCGACCCCGAGGCTCGCTGGGGGCCGTCCGCCCACCCGGACACTGCGCGCTCTGCCCAGGGCCTCTTCTGCTGGCTGCTCCGGGACGGCGGCCCCCCCGCCCCTCCCCTGTCAGGAGCAGGGGCTTCGTCCCGGTCTCCCTCGTGGGTGCAGGGCCCAGCACTCGGCCGTCTTCTGCTGACTGCTCTGGGACAGTGGCTCCCCCACCCCTCCCCTGTCAGGAGCAGAGGCTTCGTCCCGGTCTCCCTCGTGGGTGCAGGGCCCAGCACTCGGCCGTCTTCTGCTGACTGCTCTGGGACAGCGGCCCCCCCGCCCCTCCCCTGTCAGGAGCAGGGGCTTCGTCCCGGTCTCCCACGTGGGTGCAGGGCCCAGCACTCGGCTGTCTTCTGCTGTTTTCTCACGTCTTCTGCGTGAGCAGGGAGCGGGATCCGAAGTGGAGCTGCTGGCATGTGCACTGGTGCTCTCACGGGATGGCGGCGGCGCCCGGGCTGCAGCTTCACCCACGAGGCCACAGCACCAGCCCCAGCAACACCTTTTATTATTATTATTCTTATTAAGAATCATTTTAGGCTGGCGCTGCGGCTCACTAGGCTAATCCTCCACCTTGCGGCGCCGGCACACCGGGTTCTAGTCCCGGTCGGGGCGCCGGATTCTGTCCCGGTTGCCCCTCTTCCAGGCCGGCTCTCTGCTGTGGCCAGGGAGTGCAGTGGAGGATGGCCCAGGTGCTTGGGCCCTGCACCCCATGGGAGACCAGGAGAAGCACCTGGCTCCTGCCATCGGGTCAGCGCGGTGCGCTGGCCGCGGCGGCCATTGGAGGGTGAACCAACGGCAAAAGGAAGGAAGACCTTTCTCTCTCTCTTTCTCTCACTGTCCACTCTGCCTGTCAAAAAAAAAAAAAAAAAAAAAAAGAATCATTTTATTTGTTTGAAAGAGTTACAGAGAGAGGTAGAGCCAGAGAGAGCGGTCTCCCATCTGCTGGTTCACTCCCCAGATGGCTGCAATGGCCGGAGCTGAGCCCACCCGAAGCCAGGAGCCTCCTCTAGTTCTCCCACACAGGCGCAGGAGCCCAAGGACGTGGCCGTCTCCCACTGCTTTCCCAGGCCACAGCAGAGAGCTGGGTTGGTAGTGGAGCAGCCAGGTCTCGAAACCGGTGCCCACGTGGGATGCTGGCACTGCAGGCGGCGGCTTTACCTGCGGCACCAGAGCGCCGGCCCCGACAGACTTTAATACCAGGTGGTTGTGCTTTGCGTTCACTGATGATCTGCATGATTTTCTGGCCCTTCACTCGGGGATCCCAGCAACACCTCGGCACCGGTGTTCCTGTGCCGGACCTGCCAGGGGCTTGGCTCCGCACCTGTGTGTTCTCGTCCAGTCTGGCTTTGGTTGTGGAGCTGGGTGGCCCACTCGGAAGCATTCGTCTCCATGAGAGTGCTCGGAGCAGCGTCTGCAGGGTCGTCTTCCCCACAGTCAAGCCCGCGCCCTTCTTGCTACTCTGACACCTACAACTGGGAAGACGATGGCTGGAAGCAGCAGTTATCAGAAAGAATAACAAATCAAGACCCAGCTCTGGCTACCTGGAAGAAACCTAGCTGTACTAGCCAGTCAAAGACCAGCGGGACCGCTAGTGTCACAGCAGAGTCCACACCGTTCCTGGGACAGGGAAGGCCGTGCCTGGTGAAAGGGGGTCGAGCGGGCCGGCGGTCGCACAGGGCAGCTTGTCCAGCTCCGAGCCCCTCCAGGAGACCAATGGTGTACACAGCAGAGGGGACAAGTCCAGATCGAGGTGGGGATACCCACGATCGGGTAAAGCAGTGGACAGACGGCTCGGCAGGACGGCTGGACCTGGGTGCCAAGTCGACCAGGCTGAGGTGGGCACGGGACGGGACAGCACGCGCTCTGACACACGGGGCGGGACAGCACACGCTCTGACACACGGGACAGGACAGCACACGCTCTGACACACGGGATGGGACAGCACGCGCTCTGACACACGGGACGGGACAGCACGCGCTCTGACACATGGGACAGGACAGCACACGCTCTGACACACGGGACGGGACAGCACGCCCTCTTACACACGGGACGGGACAGCACGCGCTCTGACACATGGGACAGGACAGCACACGCTCTTACACACGGGATGGGGCAGCACACGCTCTGACACACGGGACGGGACAGCACACGCTCTGACACACGGGACGGGGCAGCACGCGCTCTGACACATGGGACAGGACAGCACACGCTCTTACACATGGGATGGGGCAGCACACGCTCTGACACACAGGACGGGACAGCACGCGCTCTGACACACGGGACGGGGCAGCATGCGCTCTGACACATGGGACAGGACAGCACACGCTCTTACACACGGGATGGGGCAGCACACGCTCTGACACACAGGACGGGACAGCACGCGCTCTGACACACGGGACGGGGCAGCATGCGCTCTGACACATGGGACAGGACAGCACACGCTCTTACACACGGGATGGGGCAGCACACGCTCTGACACACAGGACGGGACAGCACGCGCTCTGACACACGGGACGGGGCAGCATGCGCTCTGACACATGGGACAGGACAGCACACGCTCTTACACACGGGACGGGACAGCACACGCTCTGACACACGGGACGGGACAGCACGCGCTCTGACACATGGGACGGGGCAGCACACGCTCTGACACATGGGATGGGGCAGCACACGCTCTGACACACGGGACGGGACAGCACACGCTCTGACACACGGGACGGGGCAGCACGCCCTCTGACACACGGGACGGGACAGCACGTGCTCTTATACACGGAACGGGACAGCACACCCTCTTACACATGGGATGGGACAGCACACGCTCTGACACACGGGACGGGGCAGCACACGCTCTGACACACGGGACAGGACAGCACGCGCTCTGATCACGGATGGAATGGGAAATGAGCAGCAGGAAGAGACGTGGAAACCCCAGGTGTTCTGGAAATTGGACAGCCCCCTTCTGGGTAACCTGCGTGCACGAGCAGGGGAGGGGAGGGGGTGGAGGAGCCACGAGCAGGCAGAGCCGTGCATGCGAGGACCGGGCTCGCACGTGCTTTGCCGTTAACATGGAAAGAAGAGCAAGTGAAGCCCCAGGAAGCAGAAACCAGCAGAATGATTAAAATGGGGAGAAAGAACCCAAAACTGCTCTTTAAGATGATCAATAAAATGGAAAGATTCATAGCTGGAGTGGGTGAGCTGGCGTTACTAGAGACTAAAAGAATGTTGTGGCACAGCGGATTAGCCAGCGTCTATGATGGCTGCACCCCGTATCGGGACGCCAATTCCCAGCTGCTGTACCTGACACCTAATGGCCTGGGAAAGCAGTGGAGGACGGCGCGTGGACCTGGATGGAGTTCCTGGCGTCTGGCTTCAGCCCAGCTCAGCCCTGGCTGTTGTGGCCAGTTAGGGAGTGAACCAGCAGATGGAAGACCCCCCATTCTCTCTCTCTCTCTCTCTCCTCTCTCTGTGTAACTCTTTCCAGTAAAATAAATGAATATTTAAAAAGACGTCACTTGTTCATCTGAGAGGCAGGTGCATACACACAGTGGGAGATGGTCAGCCCCAGATGTCGGTGGCCCAGAACCAGGAGCTCGATCCAGGCCCCCACGCGGTGGCAGAGCTCAGCTATGTGAGCCACTCCCGCTGCCTCGTAGGTCCGCGTCAGCAGGAAGCTGGAGTCAGAAGCCGGCGTTCGGATGTGGGAGGGCCGTGTCTCTAACCTCCAGGCTGAACGCCTGCTCCACGTAACTCCCAGTCGCACTCCTTTGGAGGCGCCATGCTGTGTTCCACAGTGGCTGAACCATGTCTCGTTCCCACCACCAGGGCACAGGGGTGATGACAGCCACGCTGATGGTGTGAGACGCGTCCCGCTGTGGTGTGGACGGGCACTTGACTCACCTTGTGAGCGTGTTCCGTGGAGCTTCAGAGAACCCGTGCTGTCTCCAGGGCTCAGGTTCAGCGGGAGCTGGGGCGCAGCCCTCCAGGCCTTCTCCTGTCTCCAGAGCGGAGCCCTCACGCACGCTCATCCTCGGGCTTCTGTCTCCCACTTCCAGCACTGGCGTCCGGGAGGCACGGCCGCGGTGCACTGCTGGCCCCGTCTCTCCAGGCCACCAGGGGCTGCTCCCCGTGGCTGTGGTCACCCTCTGGGGAGGGTGGCCATTCCTCAGGGCCTGTCCATGCCCAGCTGCCTCTGGAGCCACCGGAGACGGCGTCCTGTCCTCGCAGGGTGCCACAGATGTCCCTGTCCAGCTGAGCCGTTCAGTTCCTGGCTTGTTATGGACACCGAAAGGCAACATTGTGGCTGAGTGTTGGGCGTCAATGCTGGCTCTGGCGTTCTGCTGCAGTGCACAGTCTGGTGGGTTTTGCCTACAGAGGTGTCATCAGCCAGAGAGGCGGGAGAGGCGGGTGCAGAGGGCCGGCTGGCTTCTGTGGTTTTGTGTTCTCGGGGGACGCACCACGCGAGCACGGCCGCGCCCCGGCTCTGACGAGAGCGCAGGTCTGCAGCTGTTGTCTGGGTGCCCCTTGCTTCTACTTTTCTCCCCAACTCTTTTTTTTTTTTTTTTTTTTTTTACTTCTTGGCCTTCAGTTACGTAGATATATATTGTAGTTATTTACTTATTTGAAAGAGTTAAGCAGAGAGGGAGGTCTTCCATCCGCTGGCTCACTCCCCAATTGGCCACAATGGCCGGAGCTGCACCGATCCGAAGCCAGGAGCCAGGAGCTTCTTCCGGGTCTCCCAGGTGGGTGCAGGGCCCAAGCACTTGGGCATCTTCTGCTGCTTTCCCCGGCCACAGCAGGGAGCTGGATGGGAAGCAGAGCAGCCCGGACCCGAACCTGTGCTCCAATGTAGAACGCCGGCCAGCCCCACGATGTAGTCTTGGTTCTGTTTGAGCTCAGTTGTGCTGGCTGGCTCTGCCCACTCCCAGGGCCGATTGCGCCGTGATCACCAGCACCCAGCCAGGCGGTTCCCGGTGTGCCATCGCTGCGGGTGCTCTGTGTGTCTGTGTGCATGGCAAAATCGAGCGTTCGAGTCTGGCTTCTTCGTCTCGCACAGCTGTGGGGATTCTGCCCCGTTGTCTTCACTGCTGTGGATGCACCGCGGCCCACCCATCGTGGGCTGCAGCCTCTGGTGCTGCCGAGAGAACTCTGGGAACATTCAAGTTCCTGCCATTATGTGGACATCAGTTTTCGTTTGTGTTGGGTAAGAGGAACTGCGGCGCTGTTTCTGGGTACTGCAGGTGTGTTTAACTTTATGACCTGAGCTGTTTCCAGTGACTGTGCCCCCGGCAGTGTGCAGGCCTCACTTCTCCCATGTCCCTGCCGACACTTACTGTGCTCAGTCTCTTAGACACTTGAAGGGGCACGGGTGGCATCTCGTGGTCTAGGGCTGAGCTTCCTGAAGGAGTCAGCCAGCTGTGTCTGTGGCATCCCGGTTACCAACTTCTCATGTTCCTTGTGAAATGCCTGCTCAAATCCTTCTCAGGCTGTGTTCTTGTTCCGAGCCTGAGAGTTCTCTGTGCATTCGGCCTGTAGGACTTTCATCAGACGTGACTGTGGTTCTCAAGTGTATTCTCTTTTAAAAATGGATTTGAGGGGCCTGTGCCGTGGCGTAGCTGGTAAAGCCATTGCCTGCAGGGCGGATATCCCATGTGGGCGCCGGTTCGAGTTCTGGCTGCTCCACTTCCGATCCAACTCTCCACTATGGCCTGGAAAGCAGTAGAAGATGGCCCAGGTGCTTGGGCCCCTGCACCCACGTGGGAGACCTAGAGGAGGCGCCTGGCTCCTGGCTTCAGATCAGTGCAGCTCCAGCCATCGCGGCCAGTTGGGGAGTGAACCAGCGGATGGAAGACCTCTCTCTCTCTCTCTAACTCTGACTTTCAAATAAATAAATAAATCTTTAAAAAAAAGTATTTGAGAGGAAGAGGGACAAAGACACAGAGTGAGATACAGAGAGACAGAGAGCTCCCATCCCCGATTCACCCTCGAAATGCCCACAGTGGCACTGGGCCAGGCTGACACCATGAGCCGAGCCCCGTCCTGATCTCCCACGTGGGTAATATCACAGCGGCTTCCCAGGGTTCGCATCAACAGGAAGCTGGGTCAGGAGCCAGAGCTGGGCACGCAACTGTCCCCACGGACGCTAACGCAGCGGGGTGTGGCTGCATACACAATATATATCTCTTGGTTTCTAAAAATTCGTCATTCACCAAGTATTTCCCTAGTGGCTGCCAGGTGGGGGCTCTGTTTAGGTGCCGAGCATAGCCGTGAGCTGTCAGCAACTCTGGTGAATATAAAACGGTTCTGAAATCAACCCTGTCTTCTTCAGATGCAGACACTGTGTGTCCGTGTGACCGACAACAGTGGGCCAGAGCGCTGTGGCCACACCGGGGCCAGGGCTACACATCACCTTTCCTGCTGGGGCAGTGTGGGACAGGGCCTGGGCTGTCTCCTGCCGCCTTCGGGATTCTGCACCTCCCCACACCGTGAGGTGCACAGGTGTCCACCCCGTCTTCCCAGCCCCGCTTGTGCCTCCCCTCCCTGAGCGCCGGTGCCCACTTCTCCAGGCAGGAGCAGAAGCTCTGGGAGGAGTGCAGGAGGGGTGGGGTCAGAGGCCGGGACCCTTGGCGACCCGGCGGGAGGGATGTCCCCGTCCAGGGTGCGGCGTAAAACTGCTTCACGCCTCAGCTTCCTCATCTGCCCACTGCGTGATGTCATGGCAAGGGGCAGGGGGCTCTGGGCGGGGAAGCAGGCACCGAGTACAGGATGGGGAGCTCAGGGTGGGGTGGGGGCAAGGGGCACGGAGTGAGAGACGCAGCCCACCCCACCCGGCAGCTCCGGTGTCTGTGCCAAGAGAGCAAACGGTGATTCCGGCTCAGGAGCCAGGAACAAGCTTCCCGCCGGGCGGCTCTGGCACCCCACTCCAGCGTTTGGAAGGTTCCGGAGGCTGTTCCTGCAGCACTGGGGGTGGGAGGAGGCACGGCGGGTGCTTGTGGCTCCCTGGTCCCTCTGACAGTGTGGGTGGCGGGGCTGCTGGCCTCCCCGCTCCTCCTCTCCTAAAGGTGGGGTTTCCCTCCCCGGAGCTCAAGTGGGGCCGCCGAAGTCCCTGCAGGACACCCACAGAGCTTAGCGCACAGTCGGTGCTCAATAAACGCAGCCGCCTCGACTGGAACCAGAGCCTGTGGCGGGGGGGGCAGGCCTTGGGGTGCAGCCCACCCCGCGCTGCGCAGGAGAGAGGAAAGCGGGCGAGGAGAGAGACAGGACTCACAGCCGCTCTCGCTGAGTGTGAACCAGCGCAGAGCAGTCAGGCTGTGTGGTTTGTCCTGGCCTCCTCTGCCCCTGCCAGAGACCACAGCTCGGCAGGCAGAGGCCCGGGCACGAGTGGGAACCGTTGGGAGGGGGAGTGGACTCGGCTTCTTCTCTGACCCAGTTTCCCGCCAACCTGTGCCCTAAAATCCGCTTTGCAGAATTTTGCAGAAGCAGCTGAAAACTGACTGTAGGCTCTTGGTTCTCTGATGCGTCCGGATCTGTGCCATCGGCAAGTTCCTGACACAGGCTGGCTCCAGGTCCCCGCAGTGACGAGGGCGACAAGATGGCCAGAGAAGTAGGAAGGCCCTCGTGGCGCGGAATGGCTCGGCCTCAGGCGTCCAGTTTTCAGTCCAGAACACTCCACCAGAACCTTGTTCTCATCCCGCCAGCAGGGGGCGGCACACGCGCTGCCCTCGGAGGCTGGAGAGGGCCCTCGGTGTCTGCCGCTGGGACCAGGGCAGGGCCTCTGGATCCAGAGCAGGGAGAGGCACCTCTGCACACGGGTGGAGGCGCGGGGCGCTAGGCGCCCGCACTCAGCGGGTGGTTCCCCTGAGGCATGACTCAGGTAGCCGGGGTGGTGCTCAGGAGGTCCTGCCCCAGGGGAGCGAGAGCACACACGCAAGGGGAGGCTGGGTCCAGAGAGGCCGTGGGTGTCACTGGTCCCGCCTGCGGGAGGCAGGGGGCAGCCTGTGCCTGCCATCTGCATACACCACAGGTGGGAGTGGCACTCTGCTCCTGCCGGTTGAGGGCCACGGTGGGACGTGGCTGTGACTGGCAGGGGCAACGGGGTGCCTAGCCCAGCCAGGCTCTGACGCCCCGTGGCCCTGCAGGGTGTGGTGAGCTACCTCCTGGGCAGCACCGCTGACTCAGTGCAGGGGCTGCTGTGCCTGTTCCGTGGGTGAACCACAGACAGCATGGGGGGGAGGGGGAGGGGCGTGGGTCAGGGGCTCGTGAGCAAACACAGCAGAGGGATCGGGGCCTTGGTGCCGGAGCCTGACCGACCGCTGACTGCTGGCATCCGACCTGGCGCCCTGCCTGCTCCTGTCCAGCCTGCAGATCTGGCGAGTCCTGCCGGCCCTGCTGAGGGTTGACCCTCGACTAGGCACAGGCCCAGAGATGACACAGACCATACACGGAGCCCCGTGTCCAGCCACCCCTGCACAGAGTCCCACCCGCAACCCCGCCGCCCTCAAACCGCGGGTCCTGCGCGAGCTCGCTCCCCACTCAGCTGCCTGACTGCTTGCCCTCCCGCCCCCAGGGGCCACCAAGGACATGGGGAAGATGCTTGGGGGTGACGAGGAGAAGGACCCCGATGCTGCCAAGAAGGAGGAGGAGCGGCAGGAGGCGCTGAGGCAGGAGGAGGAGGAACGCAAGGCCAAGTACGCCAAGATGGAGGCCGAGCGAGAGGCCATGCGCCAGGGCATCCGCGACAAGGTGGGCACAGGACGGGACATGCCCCAGGCAGATGCTGGCCTGGTTCTGGGCGCGGCAGGGGCCGCATGGGGTCTCTCTCTGTGGACACCTATGCACGGAACAGGTGCCGGGACATGGTCCCATGGGGGCAGCTGTCACATCTGGGCCGGGGCTCCCTGTGAGGCCGGTCTGTCCTGGGGGAGGCCCTGTGGATGGGGTGGGGGCTGCTTTTGGGGCCAGGGATCTTCGGAGCCTGGGTTTGAGGTCAGACCTCTCTAGGGAGGGAGCTCCCTGCCTTCCTGGATTCACAAAGTTGGGGGCTGGAACCGGCAAGGCGGGCAGGGTGGGCATGGTGAGGGGGTGGGTGTCCAGCTGACAGTGGCCCCTGTTCTAGTCATCTGAGTGACCTCCTGGGAGTTGTGGCCAGAGTGGGCACCTGGATGTGGGCCTGGGTCCCTGCTGAGAGCCGAGTCTAGCATAGCCACATGCAGCTACCTGTTCAGCTGGGGGAGGAGGCTCCAGAGAGCCTGGGGGTGGGGTAGGGAGCAGTCAGCCCCTGTTGGGGTGCAGGAAACAGCAGTGGGAATGGGGCCTCCAGTGCTGGGGCTCAGGACCGAGAGGCTGTTGGGGGGGCCTGTGCCTTCCCTCACTCCTCCAGTGCCCTGGGACTGTGCAGGGGGAAGGCTCAGACCCAGGGCCCCTCCTTGCCTCATCCGACCCCTGAGAGGACAAAGCAGCCTCTCCTGGCTCCGTTGGGAGCTGGGCTTCTGAGGTGGACAGGGGCACAGGCAGGCACGGCACTTATGTGTCCAGGACGCAGCCTCCTCCAGACTTGGTGTCACCTCCTGCCTCTGGGTTCTTGCCCCTGCCACCAGCCCCACAGGCTGTGATTTCCAGGGGTCCATGTGCTGGCCGGGCGCCCTCTCTGGTCATCTCCGTGGGCTATTGTCCCGGGGACTGGCGGGCACCTGGCCCCGGTGTCTGTAGCGCAAGAGCCTCAGTGCCCGTCCAGGTAGGGCAGCCTGGACACTTAGTGGAGTGACTGGCCCTTCAGGCAAGCTCAGAGTGACCACGCAGTCCTGGTGGGGCCTGGGGCCTCCCTGGGCCCCGAGGGGAGGACCCGACTTCCTCCACGCTGTGTGCTCCCAAGTCCCTCTGCCGTGTGTGCCCCACACTGGTAAACAGGCGCCATGCTGCAGGAGCCCGCCTGCCCGTGCCCCTGGCTGGGGGACGTGCTCTCTGGCCTGACCTAGTTTCCCTCTCCCAGCCCACACATGCTCCTGCCCCCCTTCTGTGCCCAGGGCTGCTCCCCTTACAGAGTGAGGCAGGCCGCTGGGGAGGCCCAGTGTGCCTGGTTCCCTCGCCTGGCTGACCGGTCAGTGAGGTGTGGGTGCCGGGTGTTCTGGCCTGGCGACCGTGGCACTCCAAGCTGTGCCGAGGGAAGAGGGGCTGAGGAAGCTCAGGCTGCTGGGGGCGGGGGCCATGGCATCCTCTGCTCAGATTCCAGCTGGACATGGCCCTTGCAGCCCCAGGTCCGAGGCTACCCACAGCTGTAGGGGAGGGGACAAGGACACAGACAGCCCCCATCTGGGAGGGGGCCTCCTTGAGACCCAGGCACTTTGCGGGCAGGGTGAGGGGGCACTAAGGCAGAAATGGCCCAGGGCCTCCCCCTGGGCGGAAAGCCCCCTTCCCGAGGCAGGTGACCCAGCATGGGTGTGTGACCTGGTCCTGCCCAGCACTGCCCCTGCTGGTGCCCACCTCATCACCCCCTTGGAGCTGGAGGTCAGCCCTGGCTCAGGGGAGACCCTGAGCCCCCAGCCTGGGTGGACCCCACTCCTGCCCTGTGCCCGCCACTTGTTTGGTGGTTCGTGGCCTCACCAAGACCGCAGTGTCCACGCTGTTCTGGGGTGTTGGCAGGGGTGTATTGTCACTGAGGCCACCCCGGGTTTATCACAAAACCTCTTGAGAGAAAAGAAGGACCCACGAGTGGCCTTCCTGCCTGGCGCAGCTGCTGGGACCTCAGGCCGCCACCCCACGTCAGGTGTGCCCATCTTCCATCTTCAGTGGCCTCGCCTCTGTGTGCCTTTCCTGCTGCTCATAAAGACCCTTCCTGGAGTCGGGGTCCCCTTAGATCTAGGATGACCTTGACCAAGGTCCTGTTTGCAAATACACCCCAGATGACGTGGATTTTGGGGTGACACGATCCAGCCTACCACAAAGGGGAGACAGGACATACACAGGACATACACAGGGATGGGAAAGCCGGATGGGGAGTAGAGAGTGACCAGATGTCGGCTGAGGCCCCACGAGGCTGGGACGCCAGGAAGCAACCAGCGAGCCAGCCTTCTTCGAACTTTTCACGGGGTGGATGCGAGGGGCTGGGGTCACTGCTGCATCTGGGAGCCTCTGTCAGGCCTTAGGGTGTGACCAGCAGAGACCAAGCTAGGCAAATAGGTGGCCCACAGAACAGCTGGCTCTCCGGCTGCCCAGTGGGCCCCTGCAGGCGCAAGGCCTCCTGGGGTGGGGGTCTCCCCAGGTCTCCAGCAGCCTTGGGGCAGAGGCGTTTCCTCCTTGGCCGGGTGGGCTGGGTGCTTCGGGGCAGACTCGCTGACGCGGACCCTGCCCTCTGCCCTCAGTATGGCATCAAGAAGAAGGAGGAGCGCGAAGCCGAGGCTCAGGCGGCTATGGAGGCCAGCTCCGAGGGCAGCCTGACAAGGCCCAAGAAGGCCATCCCGCCGGGGTGTGGGGATGAGCCGGAGGAGGAGGACGAGAGCATCCTGGACACGGTCATCAAGTACCTGCCCGGGCCGCTGCAGGACATGTTCAAGAAGTAAGGCCCCGCCGCGCGCCCAAGCCCGGAGCCCTCCGCCCCTGTACAGACCCGGCGGAGGAGCCGTGGGCGGCCGCGCGCCGCGCGCAGCCCCGACGCGAAACAAGCCATAGTCCTAGGCCGCCCCTCCCGCGCCCCCCCCGCACTGCCGTCGCCGCGCCGCGCCCACACTCAGGAGCACAGCCATAGCGAGGCCGGGGGCCTGGGGCCGAGCGGCCGCCGCCGGCCCTCGCGCCCCCGCCCTCCGCTCGTCTCCTCCGAGGGCCACCAAGCAATAGGCTCCGAGTCCCGCAGCCCACGTGCGCTGAGCGCCGCGGGCCCGGCCCAGCTCTCCCGGCGGGAGGCCCGCGGCGGGCGGACCGGCCCACTCGCGCCCCGGCCCTTCGTCCGCCCCGTCCTCGTGCCATCCGCTTCACAACATGTCGAATCTCAGGTAAATGAGTTCCCCCGTGTTCGCCGAGTTTATCGTGACAGCGGAGCCGCTGCCTCGGGGCCGGCCCGGCCTGACCTCGTACGAAACGCACCCCGCGTCCACGTGCTGCGGGCCAGGGCGCGGCCCCGCGGCGCCCTGCACGCCCTCCCGCAGCTCTTAGAGAAGCCATAGTGAGGCTGCAGTCCCGCCCGCGGCGCCGGCCCCTGCCCTCGGCCGCAGCATGCCCCGCTCGCTCTGCGCCCCCACGTCCGCGTCTTCCACAAACGCCCCTTCCACACGCTAAGCCCGCTCCGAGCGGACGGGGCGCTCTCCCGGAAGCCCCGCTCCCCGTCCCCGCGCGGGGCGCCGGCCGCCAGCTTAGCGTGGACCGTGGATGTCGTGTCCGTCCGCCCCGCCGCGCCTCCCCCTGCATGTCGGGGCCCTCGCGTGTGTCCTCCCCGATGGGATCACAGCCAATAAACTCCGCAGCGATTTCGCACCGCGTGTGTTCCTTGCAGCCTGCTGGGCAGCCGCGGCGCGTGGCAAGGCCCTGACCCGCAGGGCTGCCCCCCAAGTCCTCAGTCGCAGGCACCCCGAAATCTGCTCGGCGGGGGCCCTGTCCACGGGGGCTGGGGGTCCCTGCCTGGCCCGCGTCTGTCCCGCGCCCCCACCCTTGTGTCCGCAGAAGGGGCCCGGCGCCCTCGGAGGGGGTCCCCGCGCGGACCCGGGGCGCCCTTGGACGAAGCCCCCGCCCTGACCCGGCTCCGGGGGAACCCGCGATGGCGGCGAGGCACGTAGCAAGGGCGGGGCGTGGCAGGCCAGGGACACCGGGCCGGGGAGGCCTCCCCACGGCAGGATGGAGGGACCCCCGGCTGAGGAGGGCCCACCCACCCGATGGGTTTCCCACCCCAGCTGAGAACCCCCCTAACCTGAGGGCCCCGCCCCCCACCTGGGGAGAACCCCCGAGGGACCCGCCCCCGCCTCCCACTGAGAACCCCCCTAACCTGAGGGACCCCCCCAGCTGAGAACCCCCTAACCTGAGGGACCCGCCCCCCAGAACCCCCTAACACGAGGCACCCGCCCCCCCAGGAGAACCCCCTAACCCGAGGGACCTGCCCCCCGCCTGGGGAGAACCCCCCGAGGGACCCACCCCTCCGAGGAGAATCCCGAGGGACCCGCCCCCGCCTCCCACTGAGAACCCCCTAACCTGAGGGACCCCCCCCCGAGAACCCCCTAACCCGAGGGACCCGCCCCCCCCAGGAGAATCCCCTAACCCGAGGGATCCACCCCCCCAGAGCCCCCTAACCCGAGGGACCCGCCCCCCACCTGGGGAGAACCCCCCGAGGGACCCGCCCCCGCCTCCCACTGATAACCCCCCTAACCTGAGGGACCCCCCAGCTGAGAATCCCCTAACCCGAGGGACCCGCCCCCCCAGAACCCCCTAACACGAGGCACCCGCCCCCCCAGGAGAACCCCCTAACCCGAGGGACCCGCCCCCCCCAGGAGAATCCCCTAACCCGAGGGACCCGCCCCCCCAGAGAACCCCCCCTAACCTGAGGGACCCGCCCCTGCCTCCCACTGAGAACCCCCCTAACCTGAGGGACCCCCCAGCTGAGAACCCCCTAACCTGAGGGACCTGCCCCTCCAGGAGAACCCCCCTAACCTGAGGGACCCCCCCAGCTGAGAACCCCCTAACCTGAGGGACCCGACCCCCAGGACCCCCTAACACGAGGCACCCGCCCCCCCAGGAGAACCCCCTAACCCGAGGGACCCGCCCCCCCAGGAGAACCCCCTAACCCGAGGGACCCGCCCCCCACCTGGGGAGAACCCCCCGAGGGACCCGCCCCTCCGAGGAGAATCCCGAGGGACCCGCCCCCGCCTCCCACTGAGAACCCCCTAACCTGAGGGACCCCCCCAGAACCCCCTAACCCGAGGGACCCGCCCCCCCCAGAAGAATCCCCTAACCTGAGGGACCCGCCCCCCCAGAACCCCCCTGAGGGACCCGCCCCCCACCTGGGGAGAACCCCCCGAGGGACCCGCCCCCGCCTCCCACTGAGAACCCCCTAACCTGAGGGGACCCCCCCCGAGAACCCCCTAACCCGAGGGACCCGCCCCCCCAGAGAACCCCCCCTAACCCGAGGGATCCGCCCCCCAGAAACCCCCCTAACCTGAGGGACCCGCCCCTCCAGGAGAACCCCCTGAGGGACCCCCCCGAGAACCCCCCTAACCTGAGGGACCCGCCCCTCCAGGAGAACCCCCTGAGGGACCCCCCCCGAGAACCCCCCTAACCCGAGGGACCCGCCCCCCCCCAGAGAACCCCCCCAACCCGAGGGATCCGCCCCCCCAGAACCCCCTAACCCGAGGGACCCGCCCCCCCAGAAGAATCCCCTGAGGGACCCGCCCCCCCAGAAACCCCCCTAACCTGAGGGACCCGCCCCTCCAGGAGAACCCCCTGAGGGACCCCCCCGAGAACCCCCCTAACCTGAGGGACCCGCCCCCCCAGAACCCCCCTGAGGGACCCCCCCGAGAACCCCCCTAACCCGAGGGACCCGCCCCCCCCAGAGAACCCCCCCAACCCGAGGGATCCGCCCCCCCAGAACCCCCTAACCCGAGGGACCCGCCCCCCCAGAAGAATCCCCTGAGGGACCCGCCCCCCCAGAAACCCCCCTAACCTGAGGGACCCGCCCCTCCAGGAGAACCCCCTGAGGGACCCCCCCGAGAACCCCCCTAACCCGAGGGACCCGCCCCCCCCCCGAGAACCCCCCCAACCCGAGGGATCCGCCCCCCCAGAACCCCCTAACCCGAGGGACCCGCCCCCCCAGAAGAATCCCCTGAGGGACCCGCCCCCTCAGAAACCCCCCTAACCTGAGGGACCTGCCCCCCCAGGAGAACCCCCTAACCCGAGGGACCCGCCCCCCCCAGAGAAACCCCCCCTAACCTGAGCGACCCGCCCCTCCAGGAGAACCCCCCTAACCTGAGGAACCCCCCTAACCCGAGGGACCCGCCCCCCCAGAACCCCCTAACCTGAGGGACCCCCCCCAGCTGAGAACCCCCTAACCCGAGGGACCCCCAGAACCCCCTAACCCGAGGGACCCGCCCCCAGAAGCCGCCGGCCCGGCCCGAGGGAGCTGCCCGCCCCCGCCACGTCCCGGCCTCCTCCCGGGGGCAGGCGGCAGGACGGCGTCCTGGGGCCTTCGCGCTGGCCGCCCCCGCCTGCTCCTCTTCCGGGAGCTCTGTCGGTGGACACAGCCTGCTGAGCGACGGGGCCGTCGGGGCCACTGCCCACGCCACGTGGGTTCGCGGGCGCCGGGGCGGGCCGCGGCGATTGGCCCTGAGAGAGTCACGTGTGGAAGCCTGGCCAATCCGAGTCGGGGGCGCCGTTGCTGGACTGCGCGCGAGCGAGGGGCCGTCTGCGGCCCTGGGGTGCACCTGGCGCGTCCGGCGGCTCTGCTCCGGACGTCCCCGGGGAGAACCAGCGCACTGCCTTGCACAAGGCAGGGGACGTGGGACGGGAGAGGGGGTGGGTGATGATGGAGAGACCGGGCCGGCGGGAACAGGAGTGGGCAGCGACACGCGGTGACAGCAGGGGCTGACTGACCAGCTGTGGGACCAGGGCTCTGGGCTGTGGGGGCCATTTGCCGCCCTGCTGCCCTCACCTTCCTTTGGGCGGTGGACCCCGGGGCCAGGGCCTGCTGCGCGGCTGGGGACCATGCCGTGGGCAGAACACAGGGTGGGGGCAGCAGGTGTGACTGCAGGACCCGGAACCCACCTCCCACTCCCCCAGCCCGGCTGTCCCCACGCCGCCGCGGCCTCGGGTGCCAGGGCAGCCCGGGCACATGGCTCAGAAGGTACCTGCTGCTGTCTGTGGGCTGGGTGATGCTCTGGCGTGGACCCAGTTAGCTGAGTGGCGGGTTCAGGGGAGCCGGAGGAAGGCCTAGACCACAGAGCGGGGCCGGGGCAGGTAGCAGGGCAGGATTGGAGGCGGACAGCAGGCGTCTGGCGTCAGTAGCAGGCCTCGGCCCTGAGAACTGGCCTCTGTTGTGGGTTCCGCCCCGGGAGGGTCCCGCACTGTCCAGTGACCAGCCTTCGATTCTCCTGGAGGAGCCCCCAATTCCAGGCTCTGTCCGCGGATTCAGCCTGTGGACAGATGCCCGCCAGGCCCTGCGAGGAGCCCAGGCAGAGTGCTCCCTGGGTGCCCACACCTACCGAGGGGCAGGCCTGGCTGGGGCTCCAGCCTCTCCTCCCGGTTCTGTGCGGCTCACAGCCTGCGCCTGGAAGTGAGGGGTTCTAAAACCCAAAACCAACCCCCGGGAGGACTGTGCCCAGCGGCTGAGGCTGGTGGCAGAGCACGGAGTCCCGTGGACAAGGGCTGTGGCTGCTTACAGGGATGAATAGGAGGTGAAGCCCGCCAGCCCGATGAGATCGTCCCGTGACGAGGGAGCTGCTGTGGCCTCCCCCTGTGCTATCAAGCGCTGTGACCAGACGGGCCGGTGCCGCAGCACTGGGGGCCACACTAGGCCTGCCATGATGGCATCCCACACGAGCGCTGGTTCAAGTCTGGCCGCTCTGCTTCCAGCCCAGCTCCCTCCTGACGCGCCTGGGAAGGCAGCAGCCGGCCGAGCGCTCGATTCCCTGCCCCCACGGAGGAGACCTGGTGGAGTTCCTGGGTTCGGCCTGGCCCAGCCCCAGTGTTGTGGCCACTTGAGTGAGCCAGCAGATGGCAGATCTCCATCTCTCTGCCTTTCAAATCAAGCCCGACGTGAAAGGATTTTGCTGCATTGAACAAGTCATGCGTGGCAGGCCCCAAGGCGGATTCTCTCCAGGGCTGGCTGCTCCTTGCTGGTCCAGGATCCGGGCCTGAGCTGTGAGCCACATTGGGCTTGCGAAGAGTCCCAGCACCACTGGCTCTCAGGGACACGGTCAGGGAAGGGGGAGCTGGGCCTCTCCCGTGCTACCTTGGGGGACCAGCGGCAGCTTCTGAGGTCAACCACAAGTGCCCGGTGGCCCCTCTCAGGCCCTCACTCTGGAAAAGCAAAACTCAGGGCAACACAGAAACCCGGCAGCAATGCTCAGGTCGTTAGAACCGGGAAAGCAAATGCCTGTCAGGCACACGGGCCCACACCCAGCCTGGACGGCTCTGCAGGGCGGGCGCCGCAGCTGGAGCCGGTCTTGGAGGGGCACACGCACCATGATTCGCTTGAGGTTCCCGACAGCCGGAGCCGGTCTTGGGGGGGCACACGCACCATGATTCACTTGAGGTTCCCGACAGCCGGAGCCGGTCTTGGGGGGGCACACGCACCATGATTCGCTTGAGGTTCCCGACAGCCGGAGCCGGTCTTGGGGGGGCACACGCACCATGATTCACTTGAGGTTCCCGACAGCCGGAGCCGGTCTTGGGGGGGCACACGCACCATGATTCGCTTGAGGTTCCCGACAGCCGGAGCCGGTCTTGGGGGGGCACACGCACCATGATTCGCTTGAGGTTCCCGACAGCCGGAGCCGGTCTTGGGGGGGCACACGCACCATGATTCACTTGAGGTTCCCGAGAAGTCAAACAATCCCAGGAGTCCGAGGCGCCAGGGCTCACGGGAGGGGCGGACGGGGGCAGCGCGCGTTTTCCGTGACACAGCCTCCCGTCTCTAGCCGCGTGTTTGTGCCGTGAATCTGTACCCACTTCAAAACCAAACCAAGGCACAAAGGACACAAGGGTCAAGCTTTTTAATTTAAGTAAAAACAGTATCCCTGGTTAAGATATTTCATAAGCTGTAACACAAGGAAATCTCTCAAGCTGGTGAACGCTACTTACTGAAAGCCCCGATGGTTGAAACAAGACAGAGACCCATGGACATGAGCAAAGCACAGGCCTGCTCGCTGTCGGTGCACTCAGGGCTTTCCCGGTGGTCCAGAGTGTACTGACCATGGCCATCTGTGTGGACATCCCAGACTCAAGCAGGGAGCCGCCAGGGACAGACATTCCCCACCCTGAGCCTGCACATCCTGAAGCGGGGGCCTCCAGCCCTGAAGAGCACGCACCCCCCGCTCTGTGGTGGGGGCGGGCACTTTGAAGACAAGGACCCCTGGGGATGGACACAGAAAACCCACCACTTCCGGGAGGGGTGGCAGGGACCCTCACCCCTGCGCCGAGAGGGGCCTGTGGCGGTGCCTCCCTCCACAGCACGGCCCACTCGGAAAGGTCGACCTTTCCACTTCCCAAGAATTTGATTAAAAATGTTCTTGGAGCAGCAGCCTTACAGTCACGTGACACCAATGCTGTTAAAAACAGGACTCAGTCTCGGCCAAATTACTGCTCCTTAGCCCAGCAACACACGAAGGCAAGCTGACTAGAATTTGCCCTTGGAGCAGTGACACCGTGCCCTCTAAAACGGTGTAGACGAACGCTCGCTCCTGTCGGAGCAAAAGGACCCGGAGGAGAAGAGGTGCTCCGAGCACAGCTACACTTCCGTACAGGTAACAGGTCCCCCTCTCCCACCGTGGCCGGGCCCTTAAGAGGGACCCAGGCACCTGCAGGGGGTTCATCCTTAAGAAGCCAGGCTTAGACAGGGCCCTTCAGCCTTCTGGCCTGTGGGTGCTGCGCCCTGACCCCGCCAGGCCACGTCACAGGATGGTTCCGCTTGCTCCGGCACCTCGGGGCCGTGGCTGGGCCGCCGGCCAGCAGGAAGCAGAAGCACCTCAAGCCAAGCTCGGCGGAAGGTTGTGCTCTCCTTCCTCCAACTCTGGTTTCCGGATACTGAAGTAACCTTTAAGAAGTTCTGGCCAGTGCTCTGCTTTCTTCCCGTTTTGGGTGGGTGGTGGTGATGAGGACAGACTGTCTAGTACCCCACCTGCAGGAATCCGTGGGCTACTTTAACAGTATTTTCATTGGCTCCAAACTACAGCAAATTTTCTTTGTGCAAACATGAGCTTTACAAAGTTTCGGTCAAACCCCCAGCGCCAAATGCAGGACCACTTTAAGCGAAATCTTGCATCCAGGCTGACAATTTGCAAATGTCATGTGGAACAAAGCAAGATGACGGGGAGCCTGGGCAGGGTGCGTGCGCACGTGCTTACGCGGGGATCGTGTGTGGGCGTGCGGCAAGTGAGAGACTTGCCTGCAGGGTCTGCATCAACACCTGTGGTACCTTCCTTCTCATACAAAATTGTTACTTGAGGGGGACAGTGGTGGCGGAGGGTGGAGAGAGACAGTGAGCCTTCCATCTACTGGTTCACTCCCCAGATGCCAACAGCGAGGGCTGGGCCAGGTCGAAGCCAGGAGCCAAGAACTCCATCTGGGTCTCCGGGTAACTGGACCATCACTGCTCCCTGCAAGGGCACACGTTAGCAGGAAGCTGGAATCCTGAGTGCAGGCTTCCAGTCGGTGGCTGCAGCTGTACCAGACGCCTGCCACTGGTGCATTCCGCAAACACGCCCCCTGTCCTCAGTGTGCGGGTGACTGCTGTCAGGCGCCCCCACGGACACAGAACAGACGCCCAGGTCATATTTCCTGTAACCCACACACTTCTTCCCACGTACTTCAAATCATTCCCAGATCACTTGTATCACCGAACATAATGTAGATGCTACGCAAACAGCTGTTATAATGTGTTGTTCAGAAAACAAGTCCCACACGTTTTCAGAAGAAATGGAATTCCATTTTTGGAGTATTTATGATGTGGGGTTGGCTGAATTGACACGTGTGGAACCCATGGACACGGCTGACGGGATCCCTCACAGATCGTCTATCTTAGGCACTTACAGACGCTTTCTATAATACATCTCCAGCCTGGAAGATTTTAGTTGTTTTCTTTTGCTTTTATTACAAGCATATAATATTAATTGGCAAAACACTGAATACAAGCTTCACTGTCATGAAAATCAAAACATTTAAGCAATATTCCAAAAAAGATCTTAGACAAAAACTAGCCACCAATAGTACAAAAATTACACACCAACACAAAGCATAAAAAATGTAAACTTTCAAATTAAACAGTCAAAAATATGTATCTGCATCATCATTTCCATACACTGTACGGTTTCCTCTGCTGCCGTCCACTGCTGATCAAGGCTTAGTGGCTGAACTATGTCCCCTCACCATCTACCACTCTCATTTCTGGTTTCCAGTGAGGTTCCTGGAACAGACATCTACACGAGGGCTACACACACATCTTCGGGGACGCCCAGACTCCAGTGCACTCTTGGATGGGAGTGGACTATGCTGGATGGGACGGAGGCGGCGGCCAGCCCTTTCCCTCCACAGGAGCCTCTGCCTGCCCCATCCCGTCGACGGGGGACACGATACAGTCTGCGCTGATTCCCTAACCCACTTATCCCAATTTCTTTAGTCTGCTGAAGCATCAAGGCAGAGAACCACATCTGTTCCTCACCAGAGGTCACCTGGTTCCTGAAGAGACACAGAAACTGATCTTTTTGATTTAGCCATCTGTACCAAATTTCAGTATTTTGAGAGCACGTTAAGTATTCACGTACAACACAGAATCAGCTGGCTCACTCGACCCAGCACCACCTTTCCAACCACGGCAGAGGGCAACCCTGGGCACGGTTACGGACTAACCAAACGGGTGTCCGAGGGCAGACCCCCGGGCCCACTTCATCCCCACTCCCAGGGCAGCTCGGCTGAGGGCACCCGGCCCAAGGGCACCAGAGCCCAGGTTGGCGAGCCCAGCGTGGGGCCACCTTCCCCGCCTCCTGCTGCCTGCCCAGCCTTTGGTTTTGAACACTGCCGACAGGTCCACACGCGTGCACGACCGTGATCCAATGACAGCGGAAAGGGAAAAGCCAAATACCTGAATGTATCGGCTTGGAGACTCCACTGGTGCTCCCTTTCAGGTGCGCAGGACAGATGCTACGTTACGATTAAACAATGTCTAATGAGTGCACGCCGGAGCCTATTGCACAAAAGCATAGAGAATGCTCTTCATCCATAAAAAACACAAATTCAAAGCTACTCAAAGAAAAAGAAGCTTGCAAAACATGTCACAATTTCATCTTATATGCCTGTAAATAAAGCCGGGCCACGGGAACGACGACTGGATGGGAAAATACGATAGAAGGCTTAAAATAGAATAAATAATTTTATAAAGTTAAGTTTTCTTTTTTTAACCCCCCAAATCTTAAATTCAATATTATATACTCTATCTGAATTTTCTATTTCCATGAAAATGGTGTCTAGTGAGACCACATGCTGGTACTGAGTCCCACTGCTGTCGAAGACAACGCAGGAAGGTAGCCCGACAGCATTTGTTGTGCCAGCTATAAACATTGTGAAAACCACTTCACAGTAACTCCATCTGTTAAAAAAAAAAACTCAATAGGAGCCAATCATTAACTGATCCTAGCTTTCATGCTGGAGAGAATGAAATTCGGCCTTGTGGTGTTAAATGAGAGCTTGAGAGAAATGAAACCAGAGCCCTGGAAGCTTCCGTCAGACGGCAGGACAGGATCATCACGCTCCAGTCACAAACTGCGTAAGGCTACAAAGTCAGACCGGGAAGAGGCGGACGGGCGCCAGGGACGTGGTCCTGTAGTGGAGACAGTCTGCACGATGAAATCTTAGAAAAATAGGTACTTTTGCTGCTGAGGTTTTATCAGGTTAACACGGTTACAAAAGCAGGAGAGCCTAGCCGACTTCCCCATCTCTCTGTGTATTTAAATGTATCAACTTAGCACCATAGCAAAGTCAAGTGATTCCAAAGGTAGCTACAAAGTTACAAATATACACCATGAGATTATGACCGGAACAGAGTTAATTTTACTTGAATTTGGAGGCTCGCACCTGTTTAACCCTTTAGTTTCATCACACAGGAAAATACCTACGCTCTAGTGTTACACTTAGGACGGACGCGTTCACAGGATGCTTCGCGGTGGGTGTTTTGAGGTAGACAGGTAATATTCACTCATACACGCTTACTCATAGACCCTCGGACAGCAACTCTGAGAAGCGATTTGGATGGACAGCGAACGGACGGGACAACCTGGGAGTTCATGGACTTAAACAAAGAGGTGAATTTTGACCAATTCCTAAAAAAAACTTTTATGGTTTACAAAGGCCTCACATTAAAAATCACTTGAATTGGACTGATTTGAATCCTTTTATCATCCCTAAGGTTGGGACTCAGGGGCAGCTGCTTCTGCACTTCCGTGTAGGAAACAGGAAGCAGAACAGGGGTGTTCTCCTCCAGGAGCCCAGGAAACATCCAGTCAGGAGGTCAAAGGTGAATCCTAACAGCACTGCTGGGTCGTGGGCACCTGGAGCTCACCCCATGCCCTACAGGAGGAAGGAGGGAGGGGAAGCGACCCAGCAGTTCAAGAACGGAACAGGACCGTGGCGGGGGCGACAACACACTCAACCGAGCGCCCTCCTAATTTCAAGGAACGAATATGTGTGTGTGCTGGCGAGGACCTTAAAGTGACAAAAACTAAGACCTTGGAGGAGAGAGACGTCACCAAGGCGCGTGCTGCCTGTGACCAAGCAGGCAGCTCGTATGAGGAGACCACTTCCCTCTGGAGCCCTCGGCCTGCCCGCCCCTGTGCCCACGCTCTCAGCCGGAAGACAGCAGCCGTTTCCACCGCGCGAGAGGGAGGGAGCGGCTGCTGCAGCTCCTACAGCCCAGCTGCCTGCAGGTGTCTGAGGCCGTGCAGGCGGCACCCACACAACCCACTTCTCTCTTCAGACAAAGACAGCAAAGAATGACGGGAAAATAAACGATGGCACTGAGCAGTGTGTGCCCTCTTTAGCAAGTAATTCTTAAAAACAAGAATTGTTCTGCAAACCAGCATGAAGCCAGTGAAGCCAGCTCTGGTCTACCCTGTGAGTATGCGGAGTCACCATGGGAGGCCTGGGCCGCCGCTGTCATGACAGGGTGGCCGGGGAGGACCCAGTGCACGGGGCCCTGCAGAGCGCGTCTGTCCCAGGCCTTGGACGTCGGACGTCACACGCCACAGAGGCCGAGGGCCAGGGCAGCGGCTGCTGTGCTGTCTTGAAAGGCAGAGAATCAAATACCACGGTTATCAGAGTATCAACGGAAACCCCTTTTGGTTTGCTTTTAAATTAAACTCTCACACATCTTCTAAATCTTCAGGAAGCTAAAGGCAACATAAATATTGTCATTCACCATGAAAAGATTTTTTTTTCAATAACTTAGAGAGGATTCAAGAAAAGTAAAAGTACTTTTGAGGCTTATCGTGAAACCAAATTTATAAACTGAACCCAAGTGGACCTGGAAATCAAGCGGAGGTGACCACAGGGCTCGGGGCCCCACCTCGAGGCTCTGGCCCGGGAGTCAGAAGCAAAGGCAGGTGCGACTGGGCTGCGTGAGACTGTGAAGTGTTTTCATCCTGGTCAGCGTGGTGCTGGTCGCGTCTTGCTGAGTGTGAATTCTCTCATACAAAAGTTATAAATATTCTCTATTCAGAAATCGGGTCCACACCACACGCAGAGGCAACTTGCAGAGCGGGTGGCACGGCCCGCGTGCGGCACCTGGGGTGCTGGCCAGGCCGAGGCCGCTCACAGAAGGTCCATCTTGGGCCTGTAGTGCAGCAGGAGGGGCGCCTTCTGCAAGACAGAAGAGCAAGCGGCCACTCAGCAGAGGCCACAGGTCCTTGTGGGAGGAAGGGGCCCCGCCCCTGGGTCCCAGGTAAGCTGGAGACTCCTAGGCAGGACCTCCTCCTGTCAACATCTGCTCTGGCCTGGGCCCTGGTCAGTCCTGGCCACCTCACTTCCCCTTCCCACGGGCAGCAGGAGGTATGGGGAACTAGCAGCCCGGGGACAGCAACCCCCCAGTGTCCCCTGCTTCAGGGAGACGCCCACAGGCACGAAGGTTTGCTCTGACGGAGCCCACGCTGCACCTGTCCCCGGGGGCCCTGGCCTGGGAGGGACAGGGCCTCCGGTGCACACCTGGCGGCACAAACTCTTCTGTGCTGCAGCCATTGCCCCTCAGCTCTTAGTAAGAGACCCACAGGAAGCAGCCGCTGTGTGCAGGGCCTGGAAGTCAAACGCTTGCACACACCAGGTCTCACCTTGAATCTCCACCTCGTGACAACCACGAACTTGAGCGTGTGGTCCTTGCCCAGGATCTCCTCGTTGCATAAAATGTCCAGCTGGCGGGAGAAGGGGCGGGTTAGGGAGCTGAGGACAACCTGAGGGTGAAGAACCCGCCCTTCCGACCATGCAGGAACGAAGGATGCCACAGGAAAGGTATTCATCTGTCCATGTCTCCTCCCAAACTCCCTAAAAGGAACTCCAGGGCAGAGACAGGCGAAGTTGCCTCCCTCCGGCATCACAGACGCCTCCAACCTCTCCCTCTGGCTGAGAGCACAGGGCACACCTGAGGCAGCTGGGGACGCTCAGCCTGCGAGACCACCCCCTGCCCCAGCCCCCGACAGGTGGTGGGCCACAGAGCTGTCCTCAGCGGCCCATCCCTCATTCTGCTGCCACAGCTCCCAGAACTTTCCAGAAATGTAAATATTCATCTAAATTGTTTGTAGCCACTAAAATAACAGAAATGGAACTTATAATAGGAAGCCGCTTGCCCCCTCCCCAAACAGCCTCAGGGACCTGAGGTCTCTGGGGTGCACAGGAGCCCCAGCCGTGAGCCATGCCCCCGGGACCCTGCGTGCTGGGCCATGGAGTGGGAAAAACGCCCGTGCCCCACCCCAGCAGCCAGAGCCCCTCGGCCCGCCAGTCCCCTCTTCCCTGTGCAGCAGCCCAGCAAAATCTCTCTCTTCTCCTTCTCCCCCTGGCACACATCCTGCCTCAGTTTCTCCTGGGGCTCCCAACATCCACTTGCTGAGGGCCACTCCAGGCTGGAAGCAGGGCCTGTGCTGTCCCCGCGGAGCCCCCGGGAGTGTCAGCATCCATCTGTGTGCCGATGGGGCAGGAACGCGCCCACGCGGGGCTGGGGCTGTGTCCTCCCTGCTGCCCGCAGGCCCCACCCGGCCCCAAGTGTCTCAGGTCTTCCTGCTCCTTGCCCTCAGCTCTAGGGTCTATAAGCTGATGATGTTGGCAAAGTTACCTCCAAAGGTTCTGGGACCCAGAACACTGGCTTCCCTGCTGGGGGCTCATCCCACCCACCCTCCTGCCTCTGCGGCTGCACCTGCCCCCTTCCTGCCCCCAGAAGCCATCACCCCTGCAGCCCGAGGGCCTTCAAGCTCCATCTCACACCAGGCCCTCCGAGCGCAGAGCCGGCGCCTGCCGCCCATCCCTGCCTTCCCGCGGGCACAGCACTGGCCACCAGGTCCTGCTTCATCTCCATGTGTTCACCAAGCCAAGGGCGCCACAGCTGCCCGCCCAACCACTCGGTCCCTAACCCCACCCTCTGGTGAAATCGGTGATCCTTCAGCCTGTGTCAGAGTAACTGGCAGTGGGCTTCCCCTGTCCCCGCCGCCTGGCGGTTACCTCGTTGAAGGAGGACAGGTTCAGCTTCTTGGCGATGAACTTCTTCAGGTGCAGCACGGTGGCCTGGGCGGAGCAGCGGATCCACTTGCGCTTGAGGCCCCGCAGCTTGCTGCTGTTGCACTCCAGGCAGATGCTCACCTGCGGGAGAGGCAGGGCTGGCGCTGGGGAACCCCTCAGGCACCCCGATCCCCAGATCAGAAATCTGTCATGTCTGAGATTCCCTTCAGATCTCCACTCTGCTCAGCAGTCTGGCCCTGTGACATGAACCCTTCAGAGAGAAGCCGGGGTCACTTCTCCAGCGCAAGCACGGGGCCCTGCCCTGTGCCGGGGCCACCTCGCACCTCCTGCCGACACGGCAGGCACACGCGTGTGTATGCATGCAGCCACAGACACACGCCATGTGAGGCCCTGAGCCAGGCCTGCTCCCGCTCAGAGAAACGGCACAAGCAGGTCCTGAAAACCCAGATAAACACATCAACGAGAATGAGAATACACATCTAGAATCAGGAGATCCAAGACAGAAAAATGTAAGACCACGTGAAAAACGGGCAAGAAAGAAAAATAACCAAGCACTCCTACAAACGAAAATGTCACGGAAACTACACAGCCAGCAGGTGCGGAACCTGAGCCGTCTGAGCCGACGGACTGATCCTCTTGAAGTTACCCCCAAGGAGGACAGAGACAGAGCACCAACAACCTAATGAGGGAAGCAAACGGACTGAGGGGCCACCATCCATGCCACAGGAGCCCCGGAGAGAACGGGGCAGACGGTGAGGGGCAGAGCCCAGGAGGCAGGGGCTAAAGCTTCCCCAGAACGACGAAAGACGTCAACCTTCCGACTCGGCGAGCAAGAGAACCCCCTCCAAAAGACAAGGCAGGAACAGCCAACCACAGGGTGCAGACGTGCAGCTGCCTCCCTGGGACTCTCGCCATGGCAAGAAGGGGCAGGTCCTGCCGGGAGCCCTGCCTGGAGGGCTGGCCATTATCTCCCCTTAGTAGGAGACCCAGTGGGGGCACCTGCACGCAGCTGTGCAGAACTCTGGGAGGGAAGACCCTGGATCTAGGGGAGGCTGGGAGGCCAGGCCCACACTCTCAGACCTTTTCAGAAATGTAAATATTCATCTAAATATTTTGTAGCCACTAAAATAACAGAAATGGAACTTAAAACTTTCAGGCAAGTAGAAGCAAAAATGAGATACAGAAAATGTACTGTCAATAAAAGACAGGGAAGGGACGCACAGGAAAGACACAAACGGGTCTCAGAGCAGGGCAGCAGACAGCCTGGGAATGTCAGCGGGCCAGCAAAGCGCTCTTCTGATTTGACCTTTTAAGAAATCCAGCTCTGAAGTGTGACACCTGAATACAGGGACAGCTGGCAGAGCCAGATCACTAGCAAAGTGGACTTGAAGGAACAAGCTACAGCGAGAATCTCCACAGGACAGGAGCCGCGCCAGAACCCACATGACCGAATGATGCCTGGGTGCACCTGTGTGGAGGCTGTGTCGGGGCTCCCTGCCTCCCACCATGAGCAGAGCGTGGGCCCCCCGCCCTCACAGCACAAGCAGGCAGCACTCCGCACCATCCAGCACAGCCCTGGCTGGGAGGAGCCAGGTGCCAGACGGGAAGGTGTGCACAAGGGCGCACGGCCCCACACGTGGTCCGAGGGCACTGCCTGGACTGTGGCAGCTCTGCCACTGCACGAAGCTGGAGGGCTCCGGCGGTGCAGACGGCGCGTCTCTCGTGGAAGGAGAGGGGAGACACCGAATCAACACGGGAAGTGGCCACAGGTGGCCTCTGTGCGGCTGGGCTCTCACAACAGCGAACTCTGCATGTGAATCCATCGTCCACGGAAACACACGAATCGCTCCAGGCTTCGGGCGCCGTGACACACACACCTCTCACAACCCAACGGCGCACAGCAGATGCCAGGGCCAGGGGCCAGTCACTTGTGGCTGGGAATCGCCTCCACCTGCTCCCACCCTGCCCCCTGGACACCCACCAGGCCGTTTCCCACCTGCAGACCCAGCCCTTCTGGGAGAGCAGCAGGGCCCCTCCCTGCCCAGTGGCGAGCCTGGGTCTGTGTTTGGTCACTGCAGAAAGCCCTGCCAGGACACCATGCGCTTTCACCTCCCCAGAGGGCTGGACCTCACGGAGAGTCTTCATTTCCCTCTAAGCAGGTGCAGCACCAGTGGTGTGTGGAGGTCCCACCTCGTCAGCTTTGGCGGTGGCCATCCTGGAGTGGGAGTCCCGCCGAGGACTGACCATGTGGCACTTCTCCAGGTTACCGCCCTCTGGGTGCACATTTTGAGAAACGCGGCCCCTCCCTGGGTGTTCCTCCTGGGGTCAACCGAGGCCAACTATAGGCCCCGAAGACCTCCCACGTCTTCCTGTAGGTTTTGCAGTTATAGCTCCTATTTTCTGGGTTACTTTTCCACACCTTAGGAGACGTGACTAATCTTGTCTTTGTTGGAAACACAGTTCTTCCCCGGTGAACTGCCTTGGGTGGGAATCCACTGACCCTACAGCTACAGGCTCTCGGGTTTGCTTCTGTGGTCTGGATGCAGAAGTCCCCGGAGGCCATGTAGTACAGTCGTGGTTCTGGGGCCAGCACTGTGGCATGGCAGGTAAAGCCAACACCTGTGATGCCAGCATCCCACATGGGCACCAGTTAGAGACCCAGATGCTCCACTTCCAATCCAGCTCCCTGCTGGTAGCCTACGAAAAGCAACAGAAGATGAACCAGTGGTTTGGTCCCCTGCCATCCACATGGGAAACCTGGATGGAGTTCCTGGCTCCTGGCACTGGCCTGGCCCAACGCTGGCTGTTACAGCCATCTGGGGAGTGAGCCAAGAGATGGAAGATCTTTTGTTGTTGTTGTTGTTAAATATCTACTTATTTGTTTGAAAGAGTTACAGAGAGGCAGAGAGGCAGAGAGGCAGAGAGAGAGAGAGAGAGAGAGAGAGATTGATCTTCCATCTGCTGGTTCACTCACTAAATGGCCACAACGGCTGGAGCTGAGCCAATCTGAAGCCAGGAGCTTCTTCTAGGTCTCTCACGTGGGTGCAGGGCCATCTTCCACTGCTTTCCCAGACCATAGCAGGGAGCTGGATCAGAAGTGGAGCAGCTGGCGCCGCGGCTCACTAGGCTAATCCTCCGCCTTGCGGCGCCGGCACACCGGGTTCTAGTCCCGGTCGGGGCGCCGGATTCTGTCCCGGTTGCCCCTCTTCCAGGCCAGCTCTCTGCTGTGGCCCGGGAGTGCAGTGGAGGATGGCCCAAGTGTTTGGGCCCTGCACCCCATGGGAGACCAGGAGAAGCACCTGGCTCCTGCCTTCGGATCAGGGCGGTGCGCCAGCCACAGCACGCTGGCCATGGCGGCCATTGGAGGGTGAATCAACGGCAAAGGAAGACCTTTCTCTCTGTCTCTCTGTCTCTCACTGTCCACTCTGCCTGTCAAAAAAAAAAAAAAAAAAAAAAAAAAAAAAAAGTGCAGCAGCTGGGACACAAACTGGCGCCCGTAAGGGATGCTGGTGCTGCAGGTGTGCAGGTGGTAGCTTTGCCCACTGTGCCACAGAGCCAGCCCCGGATGGAAGATCTTAAACTCTGAGCTTGAAATAAAGAAATAAATCTTTAATAATAAAAATAAAATGGTGTGGCTTCCAAGGCACTGCTTGGGAGGTGGGCACAGGTCGCCAGGAGCCTGCCAGGGAGGGTGGGACGGAGAAAGCCTCTCACAAAAGCCTGCGTCTGGGCCCAGCTCTTGCTGCTTCCTCACTCGCTGGGCTCCTTCCTCTGCCCCTGCTCCAAGGGACCCTGGACGGAAACAAAGCCTGGCCCAGGCGGTCTAGTCCCAAGCTTCCAAAACTGAGCTGGTTCCAGCTGTCTTCTCTGCCCACGTGGCTCGTCATGCGGGCTGCGGTGCGTGGGCTGAAAGTATCTCCATGCCTGCAACACGACATCTAAATGAACATGCTCTGGGAGCAAGTTTCCATGTCTGAATTTCCAATACACATTTTAAAAACAACCCGTGGATGACTCATTAACAACAAAAGAAACAACCTGACTCAAAGATGGGCAGTTTCTCCCTAGGCGGCCCACAAATGGCCAGAACCCAGCAAACATGGTCACCATCTCAGGCCCAAGAGGCTGTTCACAGGGGCCGGCGCTGTGGTGCAGCACGAAGCTGCGGCCTGCAGTGCCGGCATCCCATGCGGGCGCCAGTGCTCGGGCCCTGCACCCGTGTGGGAGACCCGGAAGAAGCTCCCGGTTCCTGGCTCTGGAATGGCCAAGCTCGAGCTGTTGCCGCCATCCGGGGAGTGAACCAGTGGATGGGAGCACCGTGTGTGGTGCTGGCGGGACCACAGCGTGCAGCTGCTGAGGCCCTCCAAAGGCAAGCACCATCGACGGACGCGGGTGCGGGATGGAAACAGCTCCAGCAGGCGTCTGCGCTCCATGCTCCTGAAGCCAAGACGTGGGAGCAACCCACGTGGCTGCCGGGAGCAATGGGCGAAGCACACACAGCATCCGGGGGCTTTGGACTGTGAAACTGACTTGGGAGCCGGTCTGTTGCAGGGCAAAGGAGAAACAAATCCAGGCAGTGCTCACGACCACAGGCTTTCTGAAGACTCCGCAGCCCTGAGCAGCAGGGAGACTCGGGCCGGACCGTGACGCACCTGGCCCCGAGGACGGATCCTGAGGGCCACTGCCGACGTGAGGGCCCCAGAGGCGGGCGAGGCGCGGTGCCGGCGTGGGGTGGAGTGGGCGAGGAGCAGACTTTCCAAAACAGGATTTAGTCATCTGCATATTTATTTGTAAGGCATCTGCGGGTTCACTCCCCAAATGGCCACAATGACCAGGCCGGGCCAGGCCAGGCCAAAGCCAGGAGCCAGGAGCTTCTTCCAGGTCTCTGCGCGGGTGCAGGGGCCCAAGCACTTGGGCCATCTTCTACTCTTTCCCAGGCCACAGCAGAGAGCTGGATGGGAAGTGGAGCAACCGGGACTTGAACTGGTGCCATCACAACGCCTACCTTGGGAGCTGGCGTTTTATGGGGACAGAAATCAGTCTGGGGGGGATGAGAAAGATGGATGGTAGTGACGGCTGCACAAGGATGGAACACACCTAATACTACCTAAGTGCACACTGAAAAATGTTTGAAATGGCAGGTTTTATGTGTATTTTAACCCAATTAAAAAACTGAAAAACAGATCCACAGGTCAAGATGGAAATCACGAAAAACTGAAGCTGTTTAGAACCAAACTACACGGACGTTCAACTCCAAAGGTCAGGAAGGGACTCAGAGTAAATCCTAGAGAGAAAGGGGAGTGCAGGCCTTGGGGACACAGACGAGGGGACAGAACCCACCAAGGAGAGAAAGGCTAAATCCTCCAAGTGCAATAAAACAGCAACAAACTCCACACAAACATGACACTTCTTGTTCACTCTAACAGTTGTTAACATGTGTCAAAACCTCAGTCAAATTCAGAAATAATTCCTAGCATAAAAGGGTGAAACAGGGGGCTGTGGGAGGGGGCTAAGCCACCCTCGAATACCCACGACCCATACCGGAGTGCCTGGTGTGAGCCCTGGCTGCCTCACTTCCTGCTAACGCACCCTGAGGGCAACAGTGGCGCCCACGTGCTAGGGCCCCTGCACCCAAGTGGGAGGTCTGCATGGAGTCCTGGCTCTGGCCTGGCCCAGCTCCGGCTGCTGCAGGCATTTGGAGAGTGAAGCAGCGGATGGGAGAGCTCTCTCTCCCTCTCCCTACCTCGCTCCCTCTTCCTGTTTTCAAATACAAGAAGTTCTGTGACACAGAATTGGGCTGACAGTGGTGCGGGACAGAATAAGACTGACGCGTTCTGGAGGTGGCCGGCAGTGACGGGTCAGGGAGCATCAGCCTTGTTCCGGGAAGGGACAGATGCTAATCTCACAAACTGACCGGAAATCCACGCTTAAACCCCGACACCAGGCCAGAGAGAGGAAGCCAGGAAAACACAGCGGCAGCCAAGGTTGGCGCGAACAGCGAGAGGCCCCTGTGGTCTAGGCCCAGCAGACGATCCCAGCTCAGCATCCAAGACCAGAAGCAGACGGGCTGAGGACTCAGAGCCACTCATGTGTCAGGACCAGGGCAGACGGCTCTGCTCCAACGCATCAGGAACCCACACCCAGACTGACCGTCCTGGGACAGGGGGTCAGGGCACAGCGCGGCAGGAGGAGACCCTGCATCTGAGGCAGGTGGACTGACAGCCGAGGACAGACCTCATTTCTGGTCTTCACAGACACGCGGCAGGCTCCCCACGTGCTCTGACAGCTCACAGAGAACGAGCCTCAGGCTGCGGTCAGACTTAGAGGCGGCACTGAATCACCAACGGCCAGGAGTAGGGCCAGCAGAGCCGAGGGCTACTCTGTGCGGCCTGCTGCCACGTGACGGCACAGAGAGGAGCCGGCAGAGGCACCGCGCAGACGCCAACGGCGGGCCGTGCAGGGCGAGGCTGTCCCGGCCTGCCCACCAGGGGCCCTGCTGGTTTCACGAGACCCACAGAAACGGAGCGCCCCCCACCTGCTCGTCGCTTCTGTGGTAATCATTGTCCTCCTCCTGCTTCTCCTCCGCCGTCTCTCGGTTTGAACTGTCATCTGCTTTGGTTTCACCTTTCGGCATAAACACAAAAGACTGTGTATTAATCCAGAAACATGAAGGCCAAATGCTCCAAAATCGAACCTTTCTGAGTGCCAGCATGAACCGGGCAGACCTCACAGCTGCGCTCCTGCGACGCTGTCGACGCAGGTGCATTCCAAATGTCAAGGCGGTGCCGTCACCTCACGCTATGTGTGCAATGTGCGCACAACGCACATATGGGTGCCATCCATGCCTAGAGCCGGGCCTCGTCCCAAACACCTGACTGTGCACACACAGCCATCCCAAAACACGGCCAGTCCCATTTCAGACACGAGATACTCAACCTGCTAAGAAATCCGAAAGAGCAGTCTATTCGGAATCACTCTACAAGGGGCCAGCGTGGTGGCGTGGCGGGTAGAGCCGCCACTCACGACACCAGCATCCCATACGGGTGCCAGTGTGAGTCCCGGCTGCTCCACTTCCAATCCAGCTCCCTGCTAACGGCCTGGGAGAAGCAGCAGAGAATGGCTGCAGTGCTTGGGCCCCTGCACCCCTGTGGGAGACCTGGCAGAATTCCCAGCTCCTGACTGCCCAGCCAGGTCCTGGTCATCGCGGGCATTTGGGAGCAAATCAGCAGGCACACAGGAGTTCTCCCCCTCTCCCAACAAAACAAAATCCTGTGCCTAGGCTCCAGCTGTCCACAATGCGCCTGTCAGAGCACAGGCCCCCATGGCAGGATCCCCACAGAGGTGAGGCCAGGTGCCCGTGGCTGTGCAGCTGCGTAGGCAGCTACAGAAGGCAGGGCCCTGGGGTGGGGACAGGGACAGCCCCAGGCCTCCCAGAGCCCCTCAGGGCTTGCCACACCCACAGTCAAACCCGCTCTCACTGGTCGACACAGCCACAAAGGGATGGAGTGCGAGGACACAGCTCCTCCTTGCTTCCCCCTCAGGTCACCGGGAGCCCCAGAGGCTGGGGAGGGCCTGGGGCCCCAGGAGAGCGCCCAGCCTGGCAGACTTGGTGCTGACCCGGGTGCGCGGCCAACACTGCAGCTCTGCCTGTGCTTCTGTCAGGGAGCCCACGCCTGCTTCTCCTGCCGCAGGCCCTGCCAGCTGCACCCTGGGGAGCCCCCACTCCCCGCCCTCAGCGCCACCTCACTCACCGTTGCGGTGGGGATCCGAGTGCTGCTTGGCAGAGCACGCCTCGCCCTTGGTGTCGCCCGGCACTTCCATGCCCAGTTTGTGATAGAATTCCCTCTGTTTCCTCATTTCCGCTGTTAAAAATTAACACAGTCTTTAATCTTGAGGGAATCCTGCAAAGGCCTCAGGTGGGGTTGTGAGTGAGACAGCTGCTGCTAACAGCAGGATTCAGCCTCTGCCAGCCGTGACACCAGGGGCTGTGTAAGAACCTTGTGGAGGGGCTGGCACTGTGGTGTGGCGGGTAAAGCCACCTGTGGCACCGGCATCACATATGGTTGCCGGCTCAAGTCCCGGCTGCTCCACTTCTGATCCAGTGTCCTGCTAATGGCCTGGGAGAGCAGCAGAAAATGGTGCAGGTGTTTTGACTCCTGCCACCCACGTGGGAGACCTGGAAGAAGCTCCTGGCTTCAGCCTGGCTCTGGCTGTGTGGTTATTTGGAGAGCAAACCAGTGGGCTGAAGATATCTCTCTCTAACTCTTGACTTTCAAATAAATAATTTTTTTTTTTTTTAAAAAAGAAACAACCACACAGAGCCCAGTGGAGTTGAGGTAGGACCAGGCCACTGGAAGCCCAGACCCAGGCTGTGACTCCAACCTGCTTCATGCTGCAACGCTGCTTCGAGTCCCAGCACCTCGGTTTCCTGCTGATGTACCTGGGAAGGCAGCAGGTAACGGTTCAAGTGCTTGGGCCCCTGCACCCATGTGGGAGACCTGATGGAGCTACTGGCTCCTGGCACAGGCCTGGCTGTTGTGGGCATCTGGGGAGTGAACCAAGGGCGGCACACTCTCTCCGTCACCATGCCATTAAAATACATGAAAACAAATAAACATTTTTAAAGGTCAGGGAAGAATCCTAACGTCCAAGTCCACCTTTCTCTGCTGTCCACAAGTGGTCTGGGTGCAGCAGCAGCTCAGCACCCTCCAAGGCTTCCAGGCTGCAGCTGTGTGCCCACGTGGCCATCCCTGGACAGACACGGCTCACGGCATGCTCGCCAGCCACACAGGTCTGCTGGAGACTCTTCCAGGGTCTGTGTGACCCCATAAAGCCAGGCTACCGGGTGAGGCTTCAGAGGGGACCAAGGTTAGATCAGGACCCTGGGGTGCAGCCTCACGGCTGGAAAGAGCAGATGCACCTGTTCCCTCGTGATGCCAGGCTCTGTCACCATGACACCGTGTGCCTGTCATGTACAACGCCAGGCTTCTATCACTCACAATGCTGTGCCCCTGTCACTCTCGACGCCAGGCTGTCACTCACGAGGCCAGGCTCCTGTCAATCAGACACCAGGCTCCTGTCACTCGAACGCCAGGCACCTGTCACTCACAAAGCCAGGCTCCTGTCACTCAGACTCCAGGCTCCTGTCACTCACGAGGCCAGGCTCCTGTCACTCAGACACCACGCTGCTGTCACTCTCGACGCCAGGCGCCTGTCACGATGCCAGGCTCCTGTCACTCAGATGCCAGGCTCCTGTCACTCATGAGGCCAGGCTCCTGTCACTCAAAAAGCCAGGCTCCTGTCACTCACGAGGCCAGGCTCCTGTCACTCAGACACCATGCTCCTGTCACTCTCGATGCCAGGCGCCTGTCACTCACGACGCCAGGCTCCTGTCACTCACGACGCCAGGCTCCTGTCACTCAGACGCCAGGCTCCTGTCACTCAGATGCCAGGCTCCTGTCACTCACGACGCCAGGCTCCTGTCACTCACGACGCCAGGCGCCTGTCACTCACGACGCCAGGCTCCTGTCACTCAAAAAGCCAGGCTCCTGTCACTCACGAGGCCAGGCTCCTGTCACTCAGACACCATGCTCCTGTCATTCTCGATGCCAGGTGCCTGTCACTCACGACGCCAGGTTCCTGTCACTCAAAAAGCCAGGCTCCTGTCACTCATGAGGCCAGGCTCCTGTCACTCAAAAAGCCAGGCTCCTGTCACTCAGACACCATGCTCCTGTCACTCTCGATGCCAGGCGCCTGTCACTCACGACGCCAGGCTCCTGTCACTCAGACAACAGGCGCCTGTCACTCACGACGCCAGGCTCCTGTCACTCAGACGCCAGGCTCCTGTCACTCAGACGCCAGGCTCCTGACTCTCGCGATGGCAGGTGCCTGTCACTCACGACACTGCATTCCTGTCACTCAGACGCCAGGCTCCTGTCAATCAGACACCAGGCTCCTGTCACTCAGACGCCAGGCTCCTGTCACTCAGATGCCAGGCTCCTGTCACTCATGACGCCAGGCTCCTGTCACTCAGACGCCAGGCTCCTGTCACTCACGACGCCAGGCTCCTGTCACTCAGACAACAGGCGCCTGTTACTCTCGACGCCAGGCTCCTATCACTCAGACGCCAGGCTCCTGTCACTCACAACACTGCGTTCCAGTCACTCATGAGGCCAGGCTCCTGTCAATCAGACACCAGGCTCCTGTCACTCAAACGCCAGGCACCTGTCACTCACAAAGCCAGGCTCCTGTCACTCAGACGCCAGGCTCCTGTCAATCAGACACCAGGCTCCTGTCACTCAGACGCCAGGCTCCTGTCACTCACGACGCCAGGCTCCTGTCACTCAGACGCCAGGCTCCTGTCACTCATGACGCCAGGCTCCTGTCACTCAGACGCCAGGCTCCTGTCACTCACGACGCCAGGCTCCTGTCACTCAGACAACAGGCGCCTGTTACTCTCGACGCCAGGCTCCTATCACTCAGACGCCAGGCTCCTGTCACTCACAACACTGCGTTCCAGTCACTCATGAGGCCAGGCTCCTGTCAATCAGACACCAGGCTCCTGTCACTCGAACGCCAGGCACCTGTCACTCACAAAGCCAGGCTCCTGTCACTCAGACGCCAGGCTCCTGACTCTCGCGATGGTAGGTGCCTGTCACTCATGACACTGCATTCCTGTCACTCAGACACCAGGCTCCTGTCACTCAGATGCCAGGCTCCTGTCAATCAGACACCAGGCTCCTGTCACTCGAGGCCAGGCTCCTTCACTCAGACACCAGGCTCCTGTCACTCACGATGCCAGGTTCCTGTCACTCATGACACTGCATTCCTGTCATTCAGATGCCAGGTGCCTGTCACTCACGACGCCAGGCTCCTGTCACTCACGACACTGCCTTCCTGTCACTCAGACACCAGGCTCCTGTCACTCTCGACGCCAGGTTCCTGTCACTCATGACACTACATTCCTGTCATTCAGATGCCAGGTGCCTGTCACTCATGACACTGCATTCCTGTCACTCAGACGCCAGGCTCCTGTCACTCAGATGCCAGGCTCCTGACTCTCGCGATGGCAGGTGCGTGCTGCTCCAGGCCTCTGCCAGCAAGGCCAACACCGGAGAAAAGCTTCCGCCATGCAGGCCCAGCACCTCCTTCCTCTGCGACGTTCCCAGTCGCGACAGCCTTACTAACTGGAATGGGACCACGGTGTGTCAGCTCAGGCCGCACACCGATGGGCTGCAGTGAGGACGCGAGAGCCTGCAGCCCAGCCATTCCACTCCAGAGGACAGCAGCAGGTATCAGCACACCACTGAAGCACGCGGCACGCTGATCACCGCGCCTTCCTCTCAAAGCAACGAGCAGCAGCAGGACAAGGGCCACAAGAACGTACGTGCGGACGGAGTGGAGGCAGAGCTGCCGGCCATGGGGTGGGGGGCACAGCCACGTCCACACAGCAAGCGTCCTACAGATGAGGACGCTGCCTCCGGGAACGCAGGCCTCAACAATGCACAGACACACACGGGCCGGCGCTGCAGGGAGGCAGGCAGAGCTGCTGCCTGCGGCACTGCACCCCCAGCAGAAGGCCGGTGAATCCGGCTGCTCCGTGGATAAATAAAATAATAAATGAGCAAAATAAAAAGCTCTTTAACAAAGGTGCTTTGCAGCACCCACACACCTGGGCGCTCAGCCTCAAGACACCACAGGCCCCAGGAGATGGCGAGGTGGCCCCTAGCCCTCCCACACAGGGTGGGAGCGCACGATGGGCTTGCGTGCACCTTGCTGGCGGCAGCTAGAAGACACAGGAAGGGACGCTGCTGCCTCGGGTCTGCTTCTCCTACAAAGGAGGGGCCTCGGCTCAGCAACGCGGAAGGAGCAGAACTGGTACGGTGTGATGGCTGCCTGAACCAAGTGAAAATGACCCACAGGTGGGCTTTGCCAAAAACTGGGCATGGGGTGGCGCTGTGGCATAACAGCCTAAGTCTCAGCCTGCAGTGCTGGCATCCCATACGGGCACCAGTTCTAGTCCAGCTGCTCCACTTCCGATCCAGCTCCCTGCCAATGCACCTGGGAAAGCAGCAGAAGCTGGCCCAAGTCCTTGGGCCCCTGCACCCACGTGGGAGACCCAGAAGAAGCTCCTGGCTTCAGATCAGCCCAGCTCCGGCTATTGCAGCCATCTGGGGAGTGAACCAGCAGATGGAAGACCTCTTTCTCTCTCTCTCTCCCCCTCTTTCTGTAATTCTACCTCTCAAATAAATAAGTACATTTTTAGGAAAAAGAAAAAAACTGGGCACAAACCCTGATGCAGTCCCACTGCAAGTTCTGCCGATTCAGAGGCTGCTAGGCCACCATGTCAAGTGTGGACGTGAGGACGCCCAGCGTGGGAGACGACAGGGAGGAGGGGCATGGAGCCATGGGTCTGTCTCAAGCACAGCCCTGTCTGGATCCTGCCTGAAATCAACAAGAACCCCAGCGCTGAGATGACCAGGAATGCCTCCGTGAGGGGCCTGCACGGCGACCCTGACGTGCACAGTGCCGCCGGGGCCTCTGCCGCCGCGGATGCGTGGGGCTGCCCGTGGTCCCGCCATCCCTGGCACTCACAGAGCTCTGTCGTGAACACGTCTGGCATTTCACTGTGGTGCACTCCTTGCCTTCACCCAGGACTACACTTCCATTCACACTCTGCTGGCCTGAGTGACTGTGTGGCCAGTGAAGGACTCACCGTGACTCCCTGGGTGTAAGGCCAGACTCGACATCTACTGGCTGAATACATGGAGCTGCACTCGAACCATGGCCCTGTCCTGATATCAACAGCCCGGTGCGTCTGGGGAAGGACAGGTGCCCAGATCCCAGGCACCGCCGCGCTGGCCGCCCAGACTCTGAGGATAAGCTCTGTCTCCCGCCCTGTGACACGGACATCGGAACTGGGGGCTGGGGGCCGCTCCCACTCAGGCCGGTTCCCACTAAACCCGGCAGACGGGACTTTGCATCCTGTTCAGCTTTCCTTAACGCGGACTCTCAGAGCCCCTGCCCTGGCGGGGGCTGCCAGGGACAAAGAAGGCGGAGCCTTCAGGTCAGGGGGCCACCAAACATCCAGTTGAGCCCTGCTGAGTGGACAGGTACCACTGAGACTGCAGAGGGCTCCAATGTCAGACACCCTGCAGCGAGGCCAGGGTGGCGCAGGTGAGCTAGGAGCAGCTGACTATGTCCGAAGAGGCCTCGGACAAGGGCCAGGGCCTGGGGCCCAGAGGGCTGGGAACTCACCTTCCTGGAGGCCTGGCACCAGCTTGTACACAATGTCCTGCATGGTTCTGTCATGGCTGCAGAAGAACAGAGCGGACAGTCAGCTGGGAACGGCGACTCTGGGCTCTCACACACCACCCACTCAGCACCACCACTCCCGGGTCAGCACCCACTCAGCACCAGCACTCCTGGGTCACCACCCACTCAGCACCAGCACTGCCGGTCACCACCCACTCAGCACCAGCACTCCCGGGTCAGCACCCACTCAGCACCAGCACTCCCGGGTCAGCACCCACTCAGCACCAGCACTCCCGGGTCAGCACCCACTCAGCACCAGCACTCCTGGGTCACCACCCATTCAGCACCAGCACTGCTGGTCACCACCCGCTCAGCACCAGCACTCCCGGGTCACCATCCACTCAGCACCAGCATCCCGGTCACCACCCACTCAGCACCAGCACTCCTGGGTCACCATACACTCAGCACCAGAACTCCTGGGTCACCATCAACTTAGCACCAGCACTCCAAGGTGAGCATCCACTCATCAACAGCACTCCTGGGTCAGCATTCACTCAGCACCAGCACTCCCAGGTCACCACCCACTCAGCACCAGCACTCCCAGGTTACTGTCCACTCAGCACCAGCACTCCCGGGTCACCACCCACTCAGCTACAGCACTCCCGGGTCAGCGTTCACTCAGCACCAGCACTCTCGGGTCACCACCCACTTGGCACCAGCACTCCAGATCAGTGTCCACTCAGCAACAGCACTCCCATGTCAGTGTCCACTCAGCAGCAGCACTCCCAGGTGAGCACCCACTCAGCATCAGCTCTCCTGGGTCACCATCCACTCAGCATCAGCACTTCCAGGTCACCACCCACTCAGCACCAGCACTCCTGGGTCACCACCCACTCAGTACCAGCACTCTCGGGTCAGCACTCACCTAGCAGCAGCGCTCTGGGTCAGTGTCCACCCAGCACCAACACTCCTGGGTCAGCACCCACGCAGCTACAGCACCATCATCATCCACCCAGCAGCAGCACTCCGGGTCACCACCCACTCAGCACCAGCACTCCTGGGTCATCATCCACCCAGCAGCAGCACTCCGGGTCAGTGTCCACTCAGCACCAGCACTCCATGTCAGTGTCCACTCAGCACCAGCACTCCTGGGTCAGCACCCACTCAGCACCAGCACTCCCGGGTCAGCACCCACTCAGCACCAGCACTCCTGGGTCAGCACCCACTCAGCACCAGCACTCCCGGTCACCACCCACTCAGCACCAGCACTCCCGGGTCAGCACCCACTCAGCACCAGCACCCCTGGGTCACTGCCCTTCAAGTTCTACTGGGATCACTCCCAGGCTATGGCTGTCACATGCCCACAACCTCGATCATGCACCACTTGACTCAGGTTCTCACCATCTGGACAACGGCCACAGGTGAGAAGGGACCTCCAGGGGCCAGCACCTGGGGCCAGCACGCGCCCTGGCATTTCCCTGGGGTGTGCACTGCATACCAAGCTTTTCTTCAGTGTTCCAGAACAATTCAAGGCACCCTGGGATGGCCAATTGTGGTCTGGGCTGACCAGGAAGGCCTGTACAGGGCCCGTGGCCGCTGACCCCGTGTGCAGAGCCCACTCATTTGTTGTCTTAAATGTGAATGTGCAAGGGACTGTTTTCTTTTTTGGAGTGAGAAGTGTTAGTGAATTTAATTTTTAAATCATTGTAATTTCCAAACCTCATTCTTTCAAAAGAAAACCATACATGCCCCAATGAGTAACACCTAAGTAACTCACAATGATGGTCTCACAGACCACATGAGGCCCTACTGCACAGGCGCTGGGGAGCCGCACACCACAGCACAGCCGGGCTCCTGGGGCTCTCGCTCTGAGTTCTCCCAGAACCAGGGGGCATCCCCAGGCCAGCGTGGGGCTCCAGCAGTCCTGGCATGACCCACAGGGACATACATCCCACTGTGTGACGGGCACACAGGCCAGGGCACGTGTGACAACCATGTGTATGTGGGGCCCTCGTGTGCCAACACCCTTAGCACCTCACCAGGGGCCCCACCCTGACCTCCTCAAGGCTCAGCACCCACCCTGCATGGTGTTTCCAGCCCTGCTCAGTGCCCAGCAGGTGGTATCTGGGCCCCTCCTGAGAGAGCACGGGGCAGACAGGACAGGTGGCCCCGGGACATGAAGCCATGCCAGCTGCGGCCTCCCTCCCTTCTCCACCTGCTCCAGGTGCTCCCCAGCACCCATGGGCCCACGGCTGGCACCCGCACCAGGCCAGCCAAGCCCCGCCCCCGGAGCAGCAGAATCCTACAGGAGGCAGAGGTGGGGACAGGTGTGCTTGGGTGAGGCCCGTGGAGAGCAGGCGGTGTCGGGTGTGTGCAGCATGCATTCCGGGCAGAGCCCTCAACACTGCTGGGGTGGAGCAGAGCAGCCCCCAGAGGCTAAGAGTCCAGAGCTGGCCGTGTGTCCTCCTCCCGCTCATAGCCACCACACCGTCACACACACGGCCGAGCTCCAAGGGCCCAACATGAGGGGCAGGACCTGGCCATCTGACCCCGCCCCTCACCAGGCAGCTCCCCCCTCCTGCCTCCTTCCTGCTGCTCCCTCTCCCTCCCAGAGTGTGGAGGGGGGTCTGTGGGACCCTCGTGGGGGCAGTCTCCCAGGCTCCCGCTCCTCACCACCACCTGCATTAAAGTCCAAATGGAAGCCCCAGTCCCTCAAGTTCTGAGGCCTGCAGCCCAGGACAGAGTGCAGGTGCTCACATCACTAGCACCACTGCGAGGAACCAGAGACCTGTGGAGGAAAGCACCCAAGGGCCAGGCGGAGGAGACAGGCACAGCAGACCCCGCTGTGGATAGAACTGGACACCAGCAAAGCCGGGTGCTGGCCACGATGCAGAGCTCATGAGCTGCACGCAGGCAGTTCTCCAAGCCAGACACTGCTCCTGGACAGGGACACCAGGACGTCCAGGGGCACTCAGGCCAGCACTGCCAAGGACAGCCCACAGCACACAGCCAGCACCACTGGACGTCACTCAGGCCAGCACTGCCAAGGACAGCCCACAGCACACAGCCAGCACCAACAGTCTCCAACCCCCGCATGCACCGACTGTGGAGCCCGCTCCTCGGGCAGCCGTGATGGCGTGACCCGCGTGGCAGGGGTCCCAGGGGGCGGGCACACGCACGCCTCGGTGGCAGGCGGACAGCTGGGGAGGGCTCCTTAGAAACGGCCGCTTCTCCCCGTGACTGTACACTGCCCGCTCTTCCTTCCACACCGGCTCTCTGACGTGTCTCCTGCCCCGTGTGGCGGGCGTGTGTGTGTGTGTGTGTGTGTGTCTTGTTTCTTGTACGGAAAGCAAACACACTCTTCCTTCCACACCGGCTCTCTGACGTGTCTCCTGCCCGTGTGTGTGTGTGTGTGTGTGTGGTTTCTTTTATGGTGGCCCCCAACCGGAAGCTGTTTCCCTCAGAAATGGCGACTGGCTGGGGCATGTGCAGCCTCCCAGACTGGGGAAGCTGCCCAGGGCAGGACAGCCCCCAGCACGCAGCCGGGGCAGCCCTCCCCTTCAAAGGCCACTGTCCGCAGTCCTAGCCTGGAGCCCGAGGCCTCCCCCGGGAGGCACAGGGGGCACTCACCCGATGTACTGCAGAGGGTGGCTCTGGTGGATCACGATCCTGCAGGTGGGGCAGGTGTTGTTCTCCTCCAGGTACTTCACCAGGCAGCTCCTGCAGACTGCGCAGAGGGCGCCTCAGCACCCAGAGCCGCACGCCCACCCCCACCACGCTCGGCAGCCCCAGAGGGCTGACGCGACTTTCCTGAGCTCACCCCTGGGGACTGCTTCTAGAGGTGCCCTAATCTGCATTCCAGAAAGAAAAGACTTTGCCTTTCAGGCTAACAGGGCATTCCCGACAGCTCTGCTCTCACCCCTGACGCCAGGGTCAGGAGTTAAGTGGGAAGAAAAACCCAAAAGACGACAGTTACCAAATGTGAAAGACCAGAATTCGGGCCAACGTGTACAATTTCTACAAGTTGTTCTAAGAGATCACCTACTTTCTTTGTACCACAAAAGTAGGTAAAATTCAATGAAAATTACCTACTGTGCAAAACGATGCCTGGCAATCTCGACCACAAGTCACTTTAGGACAGAAGTTCCAGTGACAGGTGTCTGGTACAGCGGCTACGCTTCCAATCCAGTTTCCCGCCAACACGCCTGGGAAGTAGCAGATTATGGCCCAAGGACTTGGGTTCCTGACACCTGAATGGGGTTCCTAGTCCTGTTTTGGCCTAGCACAGCTCTGGCTGTTGCAGGCATCTGGGGAGGAACCAGCAGTTAGAAGAGCTCTCTCCTTCTCTCTGTCTGCCTCTATGTCTGCATCTCTTCGTGCCTTTCAAATGAAATGAAAATGAAACACCTGTACAGACATCCTGACCCCCTGCAGGCAGTGCTCAAACCAGTGGCCTCCGGAGCCACCATGAAGCCTGTCAGACGTGACGAGCAAGCCAGCAGGCTCCTCTGCTTGGAAAATTTAAGGAATTCACTTGAAAATTTAAAAGTAAGCATCTCTCCCTGCCAGCAGTGAGCATTCTGTCGCTCTCCCGGATACCCAGGGACACCCGATCGGCGCTGCTGAGCCCCCGAGTGATGCCTCCCTACCACCGATGCCACCACGGCGCCCAGGTGGCCTCGGAGCCTGCTCAACTTCAGCCCTGCTCCTGGCCTGGGCTCAGAGCACATGGTTCAGGCTGAGCGAGCACCCCCGGAAGGCCCACACGTACACGTGTGCAGACACTCCGTCACTGTGGTCGCGTCGATGAGGTACCCGCTGCACAGGCGGCAGGTGATGTGGGCGTTTATGTCCCAGAGCTTAATCTTTCTGGTCAGCATCTTTGGCTTCTGCAAGAGAAACAGCATTTGTTCATCAACATCTCGGACACTCCCAAGTGCTTCACGGGCTCAGGGTCACTACAGGAAGGGACAGATACTGCCCCACCACACGAGTCTGAAAGACATGGCCTTGTTTCCTCCCTACTTCCCTCGGGATACGCAGTGCACCTCTCGGTAAGTGCCCAGCCCATGGAAGGCAGCCGAGCCCCAGCCCAGCAGCCGACGAGGGACAGCAGCCACCGACCTCTCTCAGTCCCTGCGGCCGTCAGGAAGGAGGCCAGGCTGCTGCTGTCACTGGGACCTTCGAGCTGGCGAACCCTGGGCCCAGGCCCCCTGTGCTGGGCTCAGGCTCGGGTGTGTGGAACTCCCCTCACTGTCTCCACCCTGAGCAGGGGCAGGAGTGAACCCCAGGCTACAGCACTCAAGTCACCACCAGCAATAAACACGTTGCACACAGAACTCGCTGAGACAGGCCTGACCAGGCACAGCACCTGAGCTGGCTTGCCCAGGGGTCCTTCCAGACTTCTCCACTCACGAACCATCTCACTCGCAGCTCCTACCAGCCAGCTGCGGCCTTCCCAGACACAGGCCCACTCAGTCCTCACTGTCCAGAGACCACGTAGGAACACACGGGAGCTACACATTCTTCTGGGGCTGGACGCTGCTCTGGGCACGGCACAGCCAGGCGGCAGCCTTGCCAAGGGAATGTCTGTAAGCACTGCACTGTGCAGCCTGGCCACGCACCCGCCTGGCTCCAGCCATGCCTCAGCAGCACAGGGCACGCACAGACCCAGGTCCTGCTCACGCACCGTCCACAGAGGCGGAGGAGAGCACCTGGAGAAACCCACTGTGTGAAGGCTGCAGACAGCAGAAGCAGGGTCTACAGTGGCCAAGCTGGGACAACCACGCCCCAGGGAGCTGCCGAGCAAAAACTGGGGCAACAGAGGCCGGCGAGGGACACGACAACAGCATTTCCAAAAACCCATTCGTGAGCACAGGAAGAGGGTGGGTGACTCAAAAACGTTCGAAAACCCAATTACCCTGAACAAATATCCTGTCCTGAGAGCACAGGGAACACTGGGAACCCTGACAGACACAGACACCCCCGTCCCTCAGACACAGACACCCCCGTCCCTCAGAGCACAGGAACACTGGGAACCCTGACAGACACAGATACCCCTGTCCCTCAGAGCACAAGAACACCGGGAATCCTGACAGACACAGATACCCCCGTCCCTCAGACACAGGGAACACGGGGAATCCTGACAGACACAGATACCCCCGTCCCTCAGAGCACAGGGAACACCGGGAATCCTGACAGACACAGACACCCCCGTCCCTCAGAGCACAGGGAACACTGGGAACCCTGACAGACACAGACACCCCCGTCCCTCAGACACAGGGAACACTGGGAATCCTGACAGACAGACACCCCCGTCCCTCAGAGCACAGGAACACTGGGAACCCTGACAGACACAGACACCCCCGTCCCTCAGACACAGGGAACACTGGAATCCTGACAGACACAGATACCCCCGTCCCTCAGAGCACAGGGAACACTGGGAACACTGACAGACACAGACACCCCCGTCCCTCAGACACAGGGAACACAGGGAACCCTGACAGACACAGACACCCCCGTCCCTCAGACACAGGGAACACTGGGAACCCTGACAGACACAGACACCCCCGTCCCTCAGACACAGACACCCCCGTCCCTCAGACACAGGGAACACTGGGAATCCTGACAGACATAGATACCCCCGTCCCTCAGACACAGGAACACTGGGAATCCTGACAGACATAGATACCCCCATCCCTCAGAGCACAGGAACACTGGGAATCCTGACAGACAGACACCCCCGTCCCTCAGAGCACAGGGAACACTGGGAATCCTGACAGACAGACACCCCCGTCCCTCAGACACAGGGAACACTGGAATCCTGACAGACACAGATACCCCCGTCCCTCAGACACAGGGAACACTGGAATCCTGACAGACACAGACACCCCCGTCCCTCAGAGCACAGGAACACTGGGAATCCTGACAGACACAGATACCCCCGTCCCTCAGAGCACAAGAACACTGGGAATCCTGACAGACACAGATACCCCCGTCCCTCAGACACAGGGAACACAGGGAACCCTGACAGACACAGACACCCCCGTCCCTCAGACACAGGAACACTGGGAACCCTGACAGACACAGACACCCCCGTACCTCAGACACAGGGAACACTGGGAATCCTGACAGACACAGACACCCCCGTCCCTCAGACACAGGGAACACTGGGAACCCTGACAGACACAGATACCCCCGTCCCTCAGACACAGGAACACTGGGAACCCTGACAGACACAGACACCCCCGTCCCTCAGACACAGGGAACACGGGGAACCCTGACAGACACAGACACCCCCGTACCTCAGACACAGGGAACACTGGGAACCCTGACAGACACAGACACCCCCGTACCTCAGACACAGATACCCCCGTCCCTCAGACACAGGGAACACTGGGAACCCTGACAGACACAGATACCCCCGTCCCTCAGAGCACAGGAACACTGGGAATCCTGACAGACAGACACCCCCGTCCCTCAGACACAGGGAACACTGGAATCCTGACAGACACAGATACCCCCGTCCCTCAGACACAGGGAACACTGGAATCCTGACAGACACAGACACCCCCGTCCCTCAGAGCACAGGGAACACTGGGAATCCTGACAGACACAGATACCCCCGTCCCTCAGAGCACAAGAACACTGGGAATCCTGACAGACACAGATACCCCCGTCCCTCAGACACAGGGAACACAGGGAACCCTGACAGACACAGATACCCCCGTCCCTCAGAGCACAGGAACACTGGGAACCCTGACAGACACAGATACCCCCGTCCCTCAGAGCACAAGAACACGGGGAATCCTGACAGACACAGACACCCCCGTCCCTCAGACACAGGGAACACAGGGAACCCTGACAGACACAGACACCCCCGTCCCTCAGACACAGGGAACACTGGGAACTCTGACAGACACAGACACCCCCGTCCCTCAGACACAGGGAACACTGGGAACCCTGACAGACACAGACACCCCCATCCCTCAGAGCACAGGGAACACTGGAATCCTGACAGACACAGACACCCCCATCCCTCAGAGCACAGGGAACACGGGGAATCCTGACAGACACAGATACCCCCGTCCCTCAGAGCACAAGAACACCGGGAATCCTGACAGACACAGATACCCCCGTCCCTCAGACACAGGAACACTGGGAATCCTGACAGACACAGACACCCCCGTCCCTCAGACACAGGGAACACTGGGAACCCTGACAGACACAGACACCCCCGTCCCTCAGACACAGGGAACACTGGGAACCCTGACAGACACAGACACCCCCGTCCCTCAGACACAGGGAACACTGGGAACCCTGACAGACACAGACACCCCCGTCCCTCAGACACAGGGAACACTGGGAACTCTGACAGACACAGACACCCCCGTCCCTCAGACACAGGGAACACTGGGAACCCTGACAGACACAGACACCCCCGTCCCTCAGACACAGGAACACTGGGAACCCTGACAGACACAGATACCCCCGTCCCTCAGAGCACAAGAACACTGGGAACCCTGACAGACACAGACACCCCCGTCCCTCAGACACAGGGAACACTGGGAACTCTGACAGACACAGACACCCCCGTCCCTCAGAGCACAGGGAACACCGGGAATCCTGACAGGCACAGACACCCCCGTCCCTCAGACACAGGGAACACTGGAATCCTGACAGACACAGACACCCCCGTCCCTCAGAGCACAGGGAACACTGGGAATCCTGACAGGCACAGACACCCCCGTCCCTCAGACACAGGGAACACTGGAATCCTGACAGACACAGACACCCCCGTCCCTCAGACACAGGGTGTTCAGGTGAAGCCTTGCTGTAGCCAGCAACACTGCCAGGGAGCAGTGGCTACACAGGCCTTGAGATGCCTCTGGCAGGGGGGCCTTAGTTCCATGGGCCATGCTGGCTTGCTACCTGCACAGGACGCCTGCCCTCCAGCCAGGAGGCTCTGTCTCTGAGTGTGTTCTGCAAAGCAACACTGAGGTTACCAGAATCCCCGCACAGTGATGCTCCCTGTTATACTGCCTGGGTCGCACGCAGCAGCCTTCTTGAACACCCTGTGCTGAACAAATGAACCAGGGGACAGTCTTGGTCCTCTGTGAACCAAGGACTGAGGACTTCAGCTTCATCCTAGTTGGACAGCAGTGGGGTCACCAGGGATTTAGGGCAGAGCCCTGGACAAGACTACGCTCCCCTCCCACCCATCAACACAGGCACACAGGACAGCAGGGCCCCGGGACGCAGCCCACCCATCAACACAGGCACACAGGACAGCAGGGCCCCGGGACGCAGCCCACCCATCAACACAGGCACACAGGACAGCAGGGCCCTGGGATGCAGCCCACCCATCAACACAGGCACACAGGACAGCAGGGCCCTGGGACGCAGCCCACCCATCAACACAGGCACACAGGACAGCAGGGCCCCAGGACGGAACCCGGCCTCACCTCCTGGAGACGCCGCGCGTCCTTCCTCCCGGCGGGGCATGGAGCCTAGGCCAGCACTGGGACGCGGCCGTTCCTCCGCACTCTGCACCCTGGTTCGTGTCTGCACCTTCCTCCTGGGCCTTGATCTTTTTCCATTTTCTAGACAGAAATGGGCACCTGTCACTTGGCATCAGCTCCGTATGTGCAATTGCAAATATCCCCCCTCTTGGAGTTCTTACAAACAGCGGGAGGGCACGGGCCCTGCTGTGAGGACTCGCAGGACCACGGGAGCTGATTCGTCTGCGGCCATGGCACAGCCCCAAGCATGGTCCATAGCACTCAAAGGGGTGGGCAATCATCCTCAGTGTAGTTACCTGTGAGAGAGCCCGGACTCCCTGCTACATCGTGAGGCCTGTGGAGAAGCACAAGACAGTGTCACTGGAGCGAAAGAGGGCCACGGGCCACGGGCAGACCCCACCCCGAGAACAGCTCTGAGCCCTGCTTGGTTATAGTTTGGGCTCCGCCACAAACAAGAGGCAGGTCTGGAGGGCACATGATGTCCCCAAGGCTCTGGCAATCTTCAGGAGTCGATGGACACTCTCAGGAGGAGGCATAAGTGCCAGGGTGAGCGGAGGTCAAGGGGTCGGGGAGGACCGTGCAGCACACGTGAGCGTGAGTCGCGAGTGTCCACGCTTCCCTCACCCTGGGCCGCGCAGTGCCCAGGCAGGACTCAGGCTCTTTTGTGGCAAGACGGTGAGCACACAGGGACCACAGCACCCACAGCACAGGAGCAGGGAGGACTAGGGTGCACCTGTGTGGACCTGGGCCTCACTGAGCAGGGGCCAGGCGAGCAGGAGAGCGGAGGGACCTGGTGTAACCAGCAGGAGGCAACACAGGGGCCTCGGGGCCTGGCGGTCACCGAGCCTGAGGGGTGCCCAGCACCTCAGCGAGGCCTTGCCCGCACCCACGCACACGCCACCGGAAAACATCTGCGGCACAGCGGGTTCCTAACCAGCACCCACCCCGAGTCCCGTTCACATTATTTCATTCTTCAGGAGTTTCCACAACTGCGTTTTTTACTGAGCAGTCTCGGTCAGCTGTCACAAAATGAGGGAGGGAGGGAGGGAGGGAGGGTTCTTCCAGGGAGATACAGGCAGTGCGGCAGGCACCTGAGGCCTGGAGGAGACCAGAGAGAAGCCCTTGGCACGGGCTCCCTGGGACCTTCCATGTGCACACTGCCCCGTGTGGTGGCCACTGACCACATATGCTAGTGACACATGAAATGTGGCTCAAGTGCGTTGAAATTTAACTAGACTGTGCAGCCAGAGCCCAGCGAACAGAAGACTCAAGTCCTCAGCCCATACCCCAGGAACAGTGAATTGTGTGCAATGCCCCCCTCCCTCCCAGGGATGACCAGAAGAGGGTGGAGGCCAAATCCCTGCCGAGCACTCAGCGTGTCAGGAACGGCTCTGGGCCCGTGCAGCTGGGCCTTCCTGGAGAGAGAACCCCACGGCTCTGTGACCACCAGGGAAGCAGGTCAGCAGCCAGAAGCTTTCCTCCAAGAAAACATCAGGCCTGGACGGGCTTCGAACATGGGTCTCACGACCCCTAGCTCTCTCTGGGGCAAGAGACAGAGTCAGGGCCCGCGCTCGGGCCGACAGTGACACGGGTCCTCCCCTGAGCACAGGACGGCCTCGTCCCAGCAGTGTTCATGACGGCCAGTCACTCCGAGCACACTCCAGGTGAGCTCACCCAACACGAGGGAAATTCAGATCACGAAAACCACTTGATAAAATCAAAACACGACTCACGATTTAACACAGCTCTGACAATTGAGAAAGAACATCTTTAACCAAGTAAGTTTTCTCTCTCTCTTTTTCTTTCTTTTTTTTTTTTTTTTTTTAAGAAAGTCAGAGTTACACAGATAGAAAAGGAGAGGCAGAGAGAGGTAGAGGGAGTCTTCCATCTGATGGCTCACTCCCCAGTTGGCCACAACCGCTGGAGCAGCGCCAACCCGAAGCCAGGAGCCGGGAGCTTCCTCCAGGTCTCCTACATGGGTGCAGGAGCCCAAGGACTTGGGCCATCCTCCAATGCTTTCCTAGGCCACAGCAGAGAGCTGGATTGGAAGTGGAGCAGCCCGGACTTGAACTGGTGTCCATATGGGATATCGGCACTGCAGGCGGCGGCCTTACCGGTACGCCACAGCGTCAGCCCCTAACCAAGTAAGTTTTCTAAAGAGATATTCACACATGGTTCTGCTGCAGGACTCACACAGTGTCACTCACAGGGCCCCGACGGCCGCCCCCCGCAGGGTCTCTCAGCGCACAAGCATGGCAGGGCGCCCACGGTGCACAGGGGCTCCTGGGCACGGAGGACACTCTGTGCACGTGGCCCTGGAACACCGAACCCTGCCACAGGCAGAACGGGGGCGAGGGCAGGTTGGTGCCACGGCCCGATGCCTGCAGGCCACAGAGGCACCTCTGAGACATGCTGGAAGCCACCACTGCACAACTCCACCAGAGACTTCCACGTGTGACCCTCACCTCCACAGCAGCACATCTGACAGCAGAAACCCAGGCACGCGGCGCAGCCGGGGCCCTGACACTGTTTCCACGCTGGCCCCGCTGAGGAAAAGCTCCCACACCCTGTTCCACACACAATAGCTTTACCGGGAGAAATCCCGGCAACCATGACCTGAATGCAAACTGAGACGCAACCACGATGCCAGGAACCAAAGGCCCTGCCCAGCTCCTGCGGGCGAGGCCGAGAGGCACCGCTCCCAGAAGGTGGGGGGCATCCACCTGCAGCCGACACGACACCACCTGACTCCGGCCGGCACCGACCAGGCCCCCACACCCCCTGCCTGGTGCACCTCTGGCCAGCAGCACTTCCACATGTCCCCGGCCCTGAGGACGGCTGCAGTCGTCGCTGACTGTGAAGACTGGCCTGAGGGGTCCGGGAGCGGCCAGCGGGATGCTGGGGTGCGACTGCCCAGCACAGGCGATCCCAGACTCCCGCACGCCAGGTGGCAGGTCCTCGGGAATGCACTCCACCTGCACACTGCCTGGGTGGAGGGGCTGGGGAGAGGAGAATGGACCCCATGCCTCCCGCGGCTAAGTCTGAGCAAAGCACCCAATGTCCGCCCAGAGCGCTGCACCCGCCCCGTCATACTGGCCAGCGGCAAGGACCCCACCACCTCTCCTCGCAGCAGCCACCGAGCACCCCAAATCCACTGACACCGTTTCACTGCCTTAACGGCCTCCTATGCAACTTCAAGAGAAGGTGTTTTTTTGTTGTTGTTGTTTTGTTTTGTTTTTTTTTTTTTTTTTTGGACAGGCAGAGTGGACAGTGAGAGAGAGACAGAGAGAAAGGTCTACGTTTTCCATTGGTTCACCCCTCAATGGCTGCTGCGGCCGGTGCACTGCCGTCAGTGCATTGCGCTGATCTGAAGCCAGGAGCCAGGTGCTTCTCCTGGTCTCCCACGGGGTGCAGGGCCCAAGCACTTGGGCCATCCTCCACTGCACTCCCTGGCCACAGCAGAGAGCTGGCCTGGAAGAGGGGCAACCGGGACAGAATCCAGCGCCCCGACTGGGACTAGAACCCGGGGGCCGGTGCCGCAGGCGGAGGATTAGCCTAGTGAGCCGCAGCACCAGCCAAGAGGAGATTTTAAAACTAGAAAACTGAACTCACTATGACAACCTGGTTCTCACCCGCCGACGGCCACAGCCACGTCACCCCACTTCATCACCCGTGTGGACAAGCGCAGCCGCACGCGTGCTCTGGGACACGGAGGGGGCTGTGCTATCAGCTCTGTGAGCCTCCAGTTCTGCCGTGTGCTGGTCCCCAGCGGACTGGGCCCCTGTGGCGTGCACCCCGCGCGCTGGCTCATTTGGGTCTGTGGTACAACAGACCTCGCACAAATGGAACGAATATCCTGTGACTTCTCCAGCTGGCATACGGAGCAGGTCACGTCAGGAGAGAACAGTGAACTGGCTTCTACGTGACCACACTGCACTGTGAGAAACACCGGCATCGCCGTGGGAATGCTCGGGGCTCAGAGGGCTCCTGACTCAGCAGAGTCCCTGCAGGACCTGAGCCTGGCCGGCAGAGCCCACAGCCACGGGAATCCCTCTCTGCCACCCTGACACCCGCCCCAGCCCTGCTGTCCACCGTGCAGCATAGCCTTGGCCAGCAGCAGGGACGGAACGAGCATTCGCAGAGGGACACCAGTGCTAGGGACACAGAGCGGACCGTGAAAGGTCCTGACTGCCCGACACCTGGGCGCGTCTGTGGGCAGCTTTTAAAGAAAACCACATCCCAAGTACGCAGACTCAAAGGTGCATCGGACCTAACCACAGGGCCTTCCAAAGGGGTGTCCTACCAAGAACAGAGAAGGTGGACAGTGGACACAGGGCACCGGTCAGGCAGCAGCAGGCTCGGAGCAGAGCCTCAGTCCAGGCCAAGCGGCAGGGTGGCCTCCAGGGCCGACAGCAGCCACAGCCACCGCTAGCAAAACCGTGGGACCTCCCCCACCCCAAGAGCCAAGGCGCTCGGGGAGGGCCAGGGCCCCAGGCAGGAGATGCCGCCTCGGCTGGCACAGCAGGACGCCCGGTGCCGGGCTTCTGAGTCCCAGAGCTGGGGGCTGAGAACTGAGTGTCCTTGGAACCATGGAGTTTGTGACCCACACTGTGGATGACACAGCAGGGTGGGCACGTAGCCCTGCGCTGACACCCCCGTCCCACACGGGTGCCTGGGCCCTGGCTTCGGCTCCTGACTCCAGCTTCCTGCTAACACAGACCCCGAGTGACGGCTCCAACAGCAGAGTCCCTGCCAGCCACGTGGGAGCCCTGGACTGAGCTCAGCCTGACCCAGCTGTGCTTGTTGTGGGCACTTGGGGAAGGAGCCTGCGGACAGATCTGTCTGCATCCTGTAAAATTAGAGTGAAAACTAACACAACTCAGCTGGAAAGGCCGGTTTCCAAACAGGGAACCAGTGGCTGCAGCTCCACAACACATGTGTAAGGCGGCCTCTCTCCCTGCGTTAAGGCAAGAAGTCAGTCAAGTGACCGAGGCCAGGCCTGCTCTGGACCCAGATCAGTGACCCAACGTGACAGTGCGGGGCCTCAGGGCGAGCTCGGGGGCCCTGGGAGCACCAGGAAGGGCCTGCCAGGAGCCCACCCTGCTGGTGCTGGGTGCTGACCTCCAGACAGCACGCGGCACGTGGATGTGAACACCTGACGTCTACACCCAGGCCCACGGCACTTGGTCCAGGCCGCTGTGCTGACCGAGGGAGCCCTCAGGCGCCACACTGTCTCCTGGGCAGGGCTGAACGAGCTGCCCCAGCCCTGCCTTCCCAGGGCAGAACACATCAACAGTGTGCTCGCGCCACCCTTTAGCCTGTGCCTCTGTGAGAGGGGACGTGTGAGAGGGACACCTTGGGGCCGGCGCTGTGGCATAGCAGGTAAAGCATCCCATATGGGCACCGGTTCGAGACCCGGCTGCTCCACTTCTGATCCAGCTCTCTGCTATGGCCTGGGAGAGCAGTGGAAGGTGGCCCAAGTGCTTGGGCCCTGCACCTGCTTGGGAGGCCCTGAAGAAGCTCCTGGCTCCTGGTTTTGGCTCGGCGCAGCTCCGGCTGTTGCAGCCATCTGGGGAGTTAACTAGTGGACAGACGACCTCTCTCTCTTTCTGCTTCTCCTCTCTGTGTGTAACTGTGACTTTCAAGTAAAATAAATAAATCTTAAAAAAAAAAAAAGAAGAAGAAGAAGAAAAAGAAAGAAAAGACCCTGGACCCACCTGGGTAGTGTAGCCCACAGAGCGCCTGTGACCTGGCTGCAAGCCCCCAGGGGCAGAAGAGCGGCTCACGGCTCACAGCTCACGGCCGCCTCTTGCTCACCTCCTGACGTGTCATCACCAGGAAGCATCAGACGGCCTGGCTGTCAGCAGCCTGGGGGAGAGAGGCGGGCCCAGTGCCAGGACCTGAGCGTGGCCAGGGGCTCAGGGAAAACAGTGGGAACACCCCCAGGACACATGGAGGGCTCCCAGCAGCCCGGACGCAGGGGTCGGTGGCACCCTGGGCTGTAAACTCCCACGCAGAGAAAAGAAGCAGCCGTGCAGGAGCTGGCATCTGGCTGTGGAGACAAAAACGCCTCAGCCTGGCAGTCTACTCGAGGCAGCCGCGCGGCTCTCGGCTCTGGAGCCGGGACGGCGGAGGCCAGGGTGCCACAGGGGTGCTATGAGCGCAGGGTCTGTGAAGCAGAAGAGGGCGGGGCTTCCTGGCCCCGCAAGGGCCATCACCTCAAGGCGGAGATGGACGTGGAAACCCTGGAACCCGCTCAGACATGGCCGGTGCTCACTGCGTGATCCTCTGTTTCTCTCCAGTGTGCGCAGGGTCTCCGCCCTCGCTTCTCGAGCTATCTGTGCCCAGCCCTGCTCACCAGAGGGCCACAGCCGGCTCGCAGCCCTGGTGTGTTCAGCGCTCGGGAAGGCCGTGAGGAGACGTACAGTCAGCACAGGGCCTGGGTCGGCCTGTTTCATCTGCTGTTCATGTAGCAAAGCCAAGCCCACCAAAAATCAATGAATTTGGGAAAAAACACAACTCATCTCTACTTCCTAAATTCATGTAAATGTTATAACTTCTGTCTCCCCAAAAGAAGCGAATCAGCCCAGTTTCAGAGTTCCCGCTGACGGGCACTTCTGCGTGGTGCGGCGGTCAACTCCACAGAGCACAGGTGCGCAGAGCTCAGTCCTGTCCCTTGTCAGCCTGGCTCCGAGGCTCAGAAAACGTTCTGCTGTGATTCCAAAAGGCCCCACGTTTTCAAACTTGATGACAGACCCCCAGCTTGCAGAACGGGAGAATCATCATCCCACCTTCTGAAACACAATGAACTGTGCAGCGTTTTTGCAACAAAATAATAGCAAATATCACACAGGCAGCAAGACACTGCTCCCAAACTTCAGCATGTGTCAGCCGCGAAAGCAGAACTACATTCTCAGCCTTCAGCTCGATTCTGACCATCAGCCAGCTCAGCCTGCAGACGAAGAAACACGCTGCCCCTCTAATAACTCAGAGCAGGAGTTTAGACCCAAACAAGCCTGGGTTACGACCCAAATCCAGCAAGCCACGTGGACCATCTCAGTGGGCCCGGGGCTCCTTACTCGCCAGCGGCACTGGCTGCTGCAGCCCACCCGGGTAGGGCAGGTGAGCTGGAGGTGGCAGCCTCTGCTACGGCTCCCATATGGGTGCCCTTTCCAGCCCTGGGATACCCCCAGCCCAGAACACTAGCAAAGTGCAGACAGGGGTCCAGGCTGCCCTGGAGGGAAAGCCAGGGCCAGGGGCAGAGGCTTCTGCCCATAGCAGCTTCCTGGAGTACCTCAACCTCACGTCTTGGACAGCAGCATGGGGACAGATAAAAACATGCTCCCCATGGAGCCAGCGTTGTGGCAAAGCAGGTTAAGCCACTGCCTGTGACACAGTATCTCATACGTGCTCTGGCTGATCTGCTTCTGATCCAGCTCCCTGTTAATGCACCTGGGAAAGCAGCAGAGGACGGCCCAAGTACCCGGCCTCCGCACCCACATGGGATGAAGATCAGCCTGGCCCAGCCCTGGCCACTGCAGCTATTTGGGGAGTGAACCAGCATATGGAAGAGCTTGCTCTCTGTCTCTCCTTCTCTCTCTCTAACGCTGTCAAATAAATAAAAAAAATTTTTTTTTGACAGGCAGAGTGGATAGTGAGAGACAGACAGAGAGAAAGGTCTTCCCTTTTGCCGTTGGTTCACCCTCCAATGGCCGCCACGGCTGGCGCGCTGCGGCCAGCGCACCGCGCTGATCCGATGGCAGGAGCCAGGTGCTTCTCCTGGTCTCCCTTGGGGTGCAGGGCCCAAGCACCTGGGCCATCCTCCACTGCACTCCCGGGCCACAGCAGAGAGCTGGCCTGGAAGAGGGGCAACCGGGACAGAATCTGGTGCCCCGACCGGGACTAGAACCCGGTGTGCCAGTGCCGCTAGGTGGAGGATTAGCCTACTGAGCCGTGGCACTGGCCAAATAAATATTTTTTTAAAATATATGGGGGCTGGCCGGCGCCATGGCTCACTAGGCTAATCCTCCGCCTTGTGGCGCCGGCACACAGGGTTCTAGTCCTGGTCGGGGTGCTGGATTCTGTCCCGGTTGCCCCTCTTCCAGGCCAGCTCTCTGCCGTGGCCAGGGAGTGCAGTGGAGGATGGCCCAGGTACTTGGGCCCTGCACCCCATGGGAGACCAGGATAAGTACCTGGCTCCTGCCATCGGATCAGCGCGGTGCGCCGGTTGCAGCGCGCCGGCCGCGGCGGCCATTGGAGGGTGAACCAACGGCAAAGGAAGACCTTTCTCTCTGTCTCTCTCTCTCACTGTCCACTCTGCCTGTCAAAAAAAATAAAAATAAAATAAAAAAATAAAAAATAAAATATATGGGGGCTGGCGCTGTGGCGCAGTGGGTAAAGTTGCTGCCTGCAGTGCCGGCATTCCGTATGGGCGCTGGTTCAGTCCCAGTTGCTCTACTTCCGATCCAGCTCTCTGCTGTGGCCTGGGAAAGCAGTACAAAATGGCCCAAGTGCTTGGGCCCCTGCACCAGTGAGGGAGACCTGGAAGAAGCTCCTGGCTCCGGATCAGCACAGTTCCGGCCACTGCGGCCAATTAGGGAGTGAACCAGCGGATGGAAGATCTCTCTCTCTCTCTCTCTGCCTCTTCTCTCTGTGTAACTCTGACTTCCAAATAAACAAATAATAAAATATATGCACCCCATGTGTTTAATATGGTCATGAAAAACCCTATTACAGTCAGTTTACAGTTTCTGCAAAGAAGTCATTGGCAGGAATAAAATGCCAAGACTGGGGACAGGGGGGCTAGTGCTATGGTGTAGCAGATAAAGCTGTCGCCTACAGTGCCGACATCCCATATGGGTGCTGGTTCATGTCCCGGTTGCTCCACTTCCCATCCAGCTCTCTGCTGTGGCCTAGGAAAGCAGAAGATGGCCCAAGTGCTTGGGCCCCTGCACCCACATCGGAGACCTGGAAGAAGCTCCTGGCTTAGGATAGGCACAATTCTGTCCGTTGCAGCCATTTGGGGAGTGAACCAGCAGATGGAAGACCTCTCTCTCTCTCTCTCTCTCTCTCTCTGCCTCTCTGTAACTCTGCCTTTCAAAGAAATAAATTGTAAAAAAAAAAAAAAAAAAAAAAAAAAAAAAAAAGCCTGGGGAATAAGCAAAACTCTCCTGCTTGTAGGGATCAAAGAATTCACGTCCCCACACACACCCTGCACCCTAAAAGGGGCCCTTCGGTTGGGGGTCAGCACCTAGAATCCTCTCAGCTTGGCGTGCACCTCCCTCTGCTAACGTCCATGACCCACGGCAGTCCTGGTCACCACTGTGAACTGAGGAGACAGCTGCACGTCACACCTCATCCTGACCCCACAGCTGCACACACAACTGCTCGGTCACTGGTGACACGTCTCAGAAAGGGCCCCACCTGACCTGAGAGGAGACAGCCGACTGCCCCCCGATGCCCCTCACCCCCTGGGGCTGCCCCACACCCCTAGACACGCATGGGCCCTAGTGACTCACTTCCACGGGGGAAGTCATTCTAAAGCCAAGCTGTCTTTTCGTTCCCTGGCTTTGTGGCTGTCAGCCTGCAGGGAGGGACAGCCCCGGGGGCCGGCCAAAGGGTCCAGCTGAGCCACACCTGGATTCCTGACCCACAGGACTTACAGAGAGTAAGCGATTTGTTGCACAAATAATACAAGACCACAGGACCACTCCTGTAAAATCCAGAAACAAGAACCTCAACAGCCCAGCCAAACCTGAGTGCTCTGTTTTGCAAGCCTTTTCCAAAATTTCACAAAGCAAAGTAAGTTTTAAAACAGTAGCGCCCAAGGCCAAAGCACCATGGCAGCGTAAGGGTCCCCGGGTGTGGCCAGCACGGCCTCTGAGCTGGACCAGGAACCCTCACGCTGGAATCCAACCGATGAGCAGACAACGAAATCCGCCACCGACTCGGGCGTCCCACGGGAGCCCCCCCCCCGCGGATCTTTCCAGGTGTGTGCGACCTGCGTTCACCTCACCACTCACTCCCCCAAAACCTGCAGAGGGTCCACGCCGGGCAGCCTGCCCGGACCCCCAGCTCACAGCACCGGCCGGCTCTCACCCGTGCGGCACGGGAGTCATCCAGCTTCAGCATCACCGACAAAAGGCGATTCGGGGTCCCGGGGCAAGTCTCCCCCCAAGACCCCTCAGAGCGGAGCCCTAGTGTGGCCCACTGCCTCGCCTGCCCTGACTGTCCTGTCCAGGGCTGGGCTGCCCTCCACCCCGACACATCCGGGCACCTTCTCCTGGCTCGGATCCCCCCTCTGCCTGCTCCTGGGCCCTGGACACCACCCTAGACTTAGGATGGGGGTGCACACAAGACTCTGAGCAGGAAGAGGAGCAGCAGTGGCCAAAGGTGCGGACTCTGACCACAGGGCCAAGGCCAGGAGAGGACAGCAGCCCGCAGTGGCAGCAGGCAGCTTCCTGGGCCCGGGCAGTGGACCAGTGCACACCAGGGGTGCACGGCCAGCATGCAATGGCAACCCCAGCTGAGACAGTGCCTTTGAAGATGGTGGGGTACAGGGACCTTGTGCCAAGAGGGACACAAGTGACCAGGACCCCAGTGCCCGAGCCCTCAGCTGGCGGGCAGAGCCCAGCGGCCCCACAGTCCCATCTGGGGACTGCGTGGCCTCAGTGGCTTGCCCTGGAGCCCAGCTCCTGGTCCAGCTCCCATCCGGATCCTGCTGGAGAGGGCGGCCCTCACACCCAGCCAGCACCTGACCCAAGTGGCCACTCTGGGGTGCTCGCCATCCAGGAGGCAGATCCAGTCCCGAGCGCTCCTCAGGGTGGCTCCGGGTTCCAGGCCCCCAGGGCTCTCCAGGTCCTCCGTGGGGCCAGTCTTGCTGTCTGAGTCCTCGTCAGGGGACTTGTCCCATGGGCCTGTCCTAGGGTGCTGGCCCTCCTCAGTGACCTGCTGCAGCCTGTACCCTCCTGGGGTCCCAGCGTTCTGGCGCTGCCCAGTGTCCAGATCTTCTCCTGGACCTGTCCCAGGGCTGGCCCCTCCTGGCTGACCTGGCCTCAGGGGCCGGTTCTCTGTGGACTCCCGTCTCAGGCACAGCCCTCTTGGTGACTGGTCCTTCCTGGGCCCGAGCCCTGCCCGGGGTCCCAGCCCTCCCAGCTCCAGCCCTGCCCAGGGTCCCGGCCGCCTCGGCTCCTGCCCTGCCCGAGGTCCCGGCCCTCCCAGCTCCTGCCCTGCCCAGGGTCCCGGCCGCCCAGGCTCCTGCCCTGCCCGAGGTCCCGGCCCTCCCCGACTCCTGCCCTGCCGGGGGTCCCAGCCCTGCCCGAGGTCCCGGCCCTCCCAGCTCCTGCCCTGCCCGGGGTCCCGGCCCTCCCCGGCTCCTGCCCTGCCAGGGGTCCCAGCCCTGACCGAGGTACCAGCCCTCCCAGCTCCTGCCCTGCCCGGGGTCTCAGTTCTGCCCGAGGTCCCGGCCCTCCCCGGCTCCTGCCCTGCCCAGGGTCCCGGCCCTCCCAGCTCCTGCCCTGCCCGGGGTCCCGGCCCTCCCGAGCCATGCCGGGGCTCTGGGAACAGGCGAGGGGGCGTCCGGGGCGCGGAGCCTGCGGGCCAGACTCCAGCCGAGGCCGCGGCCTGGGGAGCGGGCGCCGCGGGCCTGGCCGGACGGGCGGACTCACTGACCTGCAGGTTCGGGCGGGGGCGAGCGGGGCGCACGCGGGGCCTCGCCGGAAGGGGGAGGGGGCGCCGCTCCTCAGGGTCCCCCCCAAGAGGAGGAGAAAAAAACCCGTCCGGAGTTTAAAACAAAGAGGCGGAAATGCCCGAGCCCAGCCGAGCGCCGAGTCGGGGGCGCCGCGTTCCGAGCATGCGCGGAGTGCGGCGCGGCTCCCACCCGCGGCCTGGACGGGGGCGGAGTTTCTCGGGGGCGGGACTCAGGGCGGGGCCGGGGCGTGGTGAGAGGGCGCAGGCGCGTGCGAGGCCGAGGGGCGGGGCCGGGCGCTGTCCGGGGCCACAGGCGGGGCGGGGCTCCGCCGCCCCGGCTTTTCCGGTTGCGGCCCCGCCCTGCCCGAGGGCCGGCTCGGACCCCCAGCCCGCCTTCCGGGGCCTGCAGCGTGGCCCGGCCCCTAGCCCCTGGGCCCCAGCCCTGCCTCCCACGCAAGAAAAGAATGCGTGGGGGGCGCAGGAAGGGTCAGCAGAGCTTCGAGACTCACTGCCCCTCATGGTGGACGCGGGGGTGCCACCGCAGGAGCCTGGGGCGGGGCGGGGCTTAAGTGCCACCCTCTGTTTTTTGGGGACCTCAGCGCTGTCGTGGTGTCAGATGCGTGAGGGGAACAGCCGTGCCAGCCGCAGCCATCTTAGCATGAGCTAAGGTCGTCGTGGGGAAGCAGCCGTCCTGGGTGCCTACAGCGGGGAGGCTCACTGGGGGGCTGCCCAAAGCCGAGCCCACCGAGCCACCTAGCACAGTAGGCCAGTGGTCGCGGGAGCCATCCCAGCTGCTGGTGAGCACACCCAGGGCCTTCCTGCCGCTCGGCTGCAGACTGATCCTTGTGCCACACCTGCAACGTCACCGGAAACCGGTGGGGCGGGAGGCTGCCTTGTCCCTGGCAACGCAGGCCACCGGGAGTGGGATGCACCCACTCCCACGGTGACACAGGAGCCGCTCAGGAGCTGTGTGTTCCTGCTGTGACACCCAGAGTCACCCAGGCCCCCACAGCGTGTTGAGGGGGCGCTGTAGGGCCCCCAAGGACTGAGCCCTGTGACAGGTGGGCAGGACGGGACCATGTGCGGGTCAGGCGACCTCCACGGCTTTGGTGGGGAAGTGCTGTGTGCTCCGGGTGTCCCGGCAGCTCTGCTGGCCTGCGAGCACGCCGGCACCAGGTGGAGGCGAGGGGTGGCAGGAGGTGTGAGAACCAGGGCCCGGGGCCAGGCAGTCCTGGGCACCAGATCCCGTGCGGGCACAGTCAGCCCCGGCTGCTCCAGCTCCCTGCTGAGGCACCTGGGAAAGAAGCAGACGACAGCCCGAGTCCCCGGGCCCCTGCACCCACCTGGGAGACCAGTCAGCCCTGGCCATTGTGGCCATCTGGGGAGTGAGCCAGCAGTGGAAGGTCTCTTGCTCCTATGGAGGGCAGGGACTTGGCGTGAGCACTGGGAGGGAATCGCAGGTGTCTGTGAAGAGAGCCAGCTGGAGGTCCCCAGGTGAAGGCCCCGTGGGTGCCAGTCTCTCCGTCCTCTGGCTTATGCAGTGGCCGAACGGTGCTGTGAGGAGGTCCTTGGGCAGGACAGTTTCCCAGGGCTGCCTGGGTCTCTTCCTGACCTCGGCAGCCAGGAGCTGGAGCCCAGCACCCCAGCGGCGTCCTGCAGGGCCCCCTTGTGGATGCATCTGGACCTGCACCCCAGGGCTCATCCTCCCCCCGGTGTCAGGGACGACCTGAGGCTCAGAGCTGGTGTTTCAGCAGGGGGGGCAGCCAGCCCAGCCAGTGGTGGCCCGGCGTCGCTGTCACCATGGCCCAGCGCTCAGGTCCAGCCAGTGGCGGCCCGGCGTCGCTGTCACCATGGCCCAGCGCTCAGGCCCAGCCAGTGGCGGCCCGGCGTCGCTGTCACCATGGCCCAGCGCTCAGGCCCAGCCAGTGGCGGCCCGGCGTCGCTGTCACCATGGCCCAGCGCTCAGGCCCAGCCAGTGGCGGCCCGGCGTCGCTGTCACCATGTCCCTGAAAGCTGTCAAAGGTGGGGGGGGGAGTCCCTGTCAGAGAATACGGAGAAGCTTCAGCTGGTCTTAGAGCCCCCAGGTCTGCACCCCAACCCCTTGGGGTGTGCATGGCAGTGGTTATGGGAGGTGACAGCACCACGAGAATCGGCAGAGAAAGCAGGGCTGCGGGGTTGTGTGGGTTGGAGCCAGAAGTGCCAGGTTGGCTCCATGTCCAGGTGCCAAGCCAGCTCCGCAGGAACCAGACACCTCACTGGTGAGGGAAACAGAACACGCGGTTGACACTCTGCCCAAAGGAGTGACAAGGCCGGAGGCGTGGAAGGGGTGGGGAGGGGCTCAGGCAGTGTGGAGCGTCCATAGCCAGAGGCGATGGACATGGAGACCTTCCCACAACCATGGCCTGGGAGAGTGTTCCAGCCACTCTGTGTTCTCTAAAGATTTATTTACTTATTTGAAAGGCAGAGTGACAAGGATCTGTCCTCTGGTTCACTCCCCAAATGCCCACAACTGTTGGGGCTGGGCCAAGCCAAAGCCAGGAGCCTGGAACGCCACCTGGGTCTCCCACGTGAGTGGCAGGGGCCCAGCATGTGCTCCTGGGAGAGCAGCAGAGGATGGCCCAAGTCCTTGGGCCCCTGCACCCATGTGGGAGACCAGAGGAAGCTCCTGGCTCCTGGCTCCTGGCTCCTGGCTTTGGCTTGGCCCAGCCCTGGTCATTGTGGCCAGTGTGGGAGTGAACCAGCGGATGGAAAACCTCTCTCTCTCTCTGCTCTCCCTGTCCTTCTCTCTCTGTAGCTGTGTCTTTAAAATAAATTTTTAAAAATCTTTCAAAAGAATTAGAGGTGAGGCATCGGGAAGGGTGGGCAGAGAAGTGAGATCTGGCTCCCGGCAAGCTGAAGGTGCACTCCCGGCACAGAACTGCACCCGGCCGGGCTCTGGTCCTCCCGTACTGGAGGCAGGAGTGGGGTGGGGCAGGCTTGAGGGCCAGCACTCCCTTGCCCTCGTGGGCAGTCTTTGACTTGTGTCTCCGTGGTCGTTTCGTTGTCATGACGTTAGCAGGTCGCTGCGGCTCGGGACACAGCTGGCAGCCGTGTGAGTTACTTTTAGCAGAGAAGCTGTGGAAGCTGCAGTTTTTCGCTGCGTGAAAGTTGGGGGTGGGCATGGATGTGAGATGACGGCTCCCCCGGCTCAGCGCTGCCTCCCTGCCAACAGCCAGGGCCCCCTCAGGATCTGGCCGCGTCTCGTCCGTGCACCTGCTCCAGCTCCCTGGCTTAGCAAAGGCCCCCCCTCTCCTTGTTTCTTTCCTGGGCCCACAGACCTATTTTCAACACGAAATTGTGATTCCTGCAAAAGGGCCAGGCCATGTCCTCTGCTTGCAGTGTTCCAGCAGCTTCCTTCAGAGCAGGAACCTGTGGGTGGGGGTCCCAGGGAGCTGGAGAGACCATGGGTCCAGACTCACCCAGCTGCAGCGGCCTGGGACTGCAGGATGCCAGAGTGGGAGCCCCTGCCACGGGCAGGTGAGCTGTCCTCACTGCTACCCTGGACCCCCGTCTCTGGGGCGCTGGCCCTGCCTGATAGTTCGTTCCCGCCACTCATTCATGGTGACACTGCCCATCTTCACCTGGGACACCAAGGAGTGACCCCTCCAACCTGCCAGGCTTCTGCTCCCTGGCCCGGGTCCCCGGGGACTGGATGGGGCTAAGTCCAGTGGCCACTGCCCACCCCATACCCTGCCTGCAGCACCTGTGGGTCTCAGCAGCAAGTCACATGACAATCAGGGGACCACACGGACAACATACGAAGTAAAGGGTTCAGGGCCAGAGCTGTGACCAGCAAGGTAAGCTGCCGTCTGCAGTGCTGGCACCCCGTATGGGCACCTGTTCCAGTCCTGGCCGTGCCACTTCGGATCCAGCTCCCCGCTGATGCACTGGGAAAGCAGCAGCAGATGGCACAAGTCCTTGGGCCCCTGCACCCACGCGGGAGACCCAGATGAAGCTCTTTGTTCCTGGCACTGAATTGGCCCAGCTCTGACCTTTGCAGCCATTAGGGGACGTGAACTAGCGGTGGAAGACCTCTCTCTGCGTTTCCCTCTCTGTAACTCTGCCTTTCAAACGAATAAATAAATCTTTAAAAAAACGCAGTTGAGAGGTACACGAAGCTTCAGAGAGCAGAGTCACCCACGGTGACGATTACACATGAAAAGTGGCAGAGATAGAGACACAGAGGAGGCAGCTGTGGGATGCGGAGCACACAGGGCAGGGTCCACGTGCTGGAGAAACGCACAGACATCAGCCCAGCGGGGCCTCCGGGAGACACCTGGAGGCGCGGGAGGCAGCCACCTAGGGTAACCTCCCGGGTGGGCCCAGCCTGGGGCCTGCGGGGTCTGGCCACGCCGGGAGGAACTTCACCGACTGCGGGCACAGCAAGCTACTGTCCCGCGGGAGAAGCGGCGAGAAGACCTGGAGCCCCCCCACACCCCCAAAGCCCCCGTCTGAGCGCAGACTGCGTGCTCTGTGCCGCGCCACCCCATTAAACCCGCAACCTGCGTCCTCGGAGCCGGCGGCCCTGCCCGGTCAGGCTGACCGCGCGCCCACCGCCCACTGCGGCCCGTCTGAATCCTCTGCTGGCCGGAAGGCGCGAGAGGACTCGGACTGCGGCTCTCAGCGAGTGGGCGCGGGGCTGCTCCCCGCACACGGGCCCCACTTTCTACTTTGTACTAAGGACGGGACCGCACACAAGCAATCCAGCACCCAGGTGAGTGCCGGGCTGAACGGTCAGGACAAGGAAGCGCCAGGGTCGCGCCGGAGAGGGCGCCTTGGCTTCGGGGGTCCTGCCCCCGCCTCGCGCACACTCGGGGCCCCCGCGCCAGCCGGATCCTGCCGCCGAGCCCGGCCCCTCCTCAGCCGCCCACGCCGAGGGCTTTCCCCGCCCCGCCCGCGGGCCAGGGGCCGGACGCACCGGTCGTGCAGCCGCCCCGCCCCGCCGGCCGGGTAGGAGGGGTCCGAGGGCTCCCGGAGCCCCGCCCCAGGCCCGGGCCCACGCACCGAGACTAGCTGAGGCCGCCGTGGGCGCGGGGCGGGCGTGCGGCGATGGCTGGGCCGGCGAGGACCGGGGAAGCGGGCGGCGACCGCGGGGCCGAGGCCGCGCCGCGGGGCTTCCACGCGCCCACCCCACGCCGCTGGCTCTTCCTGGGCGCGCTCAGCCTGCTCAGCGGCTCCAACGCCACGGTAGGGCGCCGTGGGGTGCGTGCGGCTGCTTCGGGCGCTGCTGTGCTTCCGGGACGCTGGGCAGCCGGCGCCTGTGTCCAGCCCGGCCCGCGCGGGCGGACTCGCGGGCACGGCCTGGGGCCTGTCTCCATCCCTGCTGGCTGGGCTGGAGGCTGCCGCCGCGGGGCTGGGCTGCGCGGTCCCCTGGCGCAGGCGCTGGCAGAGCGGGTGTCGGCCTGGGAGCTGTGCCCACCTAACCCTAACCCTAACCCTAACCCTAACCCTAAACCTAACCCTAACCCTCTGGACACGCCGATGCTGCCAGCTGTCTGGAGGGGACGAGAATCTCACCGTGACCCCTGGTGGCCCTGAGCCCTGGGTCACTCGCCCCAGGCTGCATCTGGTGGACAGCAGAGAAGGCTGGGGCGGGTACGGGGCTGCAGCAGATCTGTCCATCCAGGGAGCTGCAGCTCTGGGAAGGAGCCCCAGGAGCCACGGCCCTTCTGTGCTGGGGGAAGCCGGGAGGAGGCCGGGCTCTGAGCCTGGTCCTGAAGGAGGAAGAGGAGTCCTGGGAGGGTGTGGCCCCTTCCTGGGAGATGGACTCCTCTGAACTTGGATTGGCACCTGCCCAGGAGATGACTCACCTGAACTTGGATGGGCAGCACACCCACAACGCTCCCGTAGCCTGGGGGCCCTCTGCAGAGGCGGTACACCTGTAGTTTGCTGAATGCCTGGGACGTGAGGATGCCTACGGCTGGGGAAGGTGCCGGGGATGCTGCCACCTGCCCGCCGCCCACTCAGAGGGCGACAGCTGCATGTGGGCGAGGCCTGACCCCACTCCAGCAGCCCTCCCTGAGGGGTCACAGGTGCGGGGCAGCCTCACGGGGACCCCGGGTCCAGACCACACCTACAGTCTCATGGGACCCCAGGTCCAGGCCACACCAAGCCTCACGGGGACCCTGGGTCCACACCACAGCCTCACAGGGACCCTGGTCCAGGCTGTGCTGTGCACCCACAGTCTCCCGGGACCCCAGGTCCAGGCCACACTGTGCGCACATGATCCTGCACACCTGCTGACCCCACACTCCCTGGCTGGCTGGCCAAGCAGGGGCAGCAGGTGGCTGGGACAGGGCTGGGTGGGCGGTGACTCCCTTCCGCCCCACCTCCTGCAGCTGTGGCTCAGCTTTGCACCCGTGGCGGACACCATCGCCGCGCACTTCCTCCTGACCGTGGAGCAGATCAACTGGCTCTCAATGGTCTTCCTTGTGGTGTCCATCCCGGCCAGCGTGGCAGCCATCTGGGTTCTGGACTCTGTCGGGCTCCGTGAGGCGGTGAGTTGGCCCCCGCCACAGCCTGCGTGGCACAGGCCAGGTCCCCAGCACATGGGTGCCAGAGCCATGGTGCAGTCGGACCTGTGGGCAGCAGGGCAGGCAGTGGGGCAGTTGGAGGCACCTGGTGGGCTGGGCAGCTGTGCAGGTTGTGGGGGAGGGGAGGCACCGGGTGGGCTGGGCAGCAGGGCAGGCAGTGGGGCAGTTGGAGGTACCCTGGTGGGCTGGGCAGCTGTGCAGGTTGTGGGGGAGGGTGGAGTGTTGGGCACCGAGTGGGCTGGGCAGCTGTGCTGGTTGTGGGGGAGGGGAGGCACCCGGTGGGCTGGGCAGCAGGGCAGGCAGTGGGGCAGTTGGAGGTAGGGATACCCTGGTGGGCTGGGCAGCTGTGCAGGTTGTGGGGGAGGGTGGAGTGTTGGGCACCTGGTGGGCTGGGCAGCTGTGCTGGTTGTGGGGGAGGGTGGAGTGTTGGGCACCTGGTGGGCTGGGCAGCTGTGCTGGTTGTGGGGGAGGGGAGGCACCCGGTGGGCTGGGCAGCAGGGCAGGCAGTGGGGCAGTTGGAGGTAGGGATACCCTGGTGGGCTGGGCAGCTGTGCAGGTTGTGGGGGAGGGGAGAGCGTAGCCCAGTGGCATCTTCCTGGCCCACTGCAGACTATCCTGGGTGCGTGGCTGAACTTTGCTGGGAGTGGGCTTCGGGCCTTGCCCTGCGTGGCCGTCGGGATCCCCCGCCCGTTTGCCTTCCTCATGGCGGGGCAGAGCCTCTGTGCCCTGGCCCAGACCCTGGTCATCTTCTCTCCGGCCAAGCTGGCCGCCTTGTGGTTTCCAGAGCGGCAGAGAGCCACAGCCAACATGATCGCCACCATGTGTGAGTGCCCGGCCCAGGGCCTGCCTCCTGGGCTCAGCTCCAGGCTCTGCTGTGGCGTCCTCTCTCCCGAGGTTTTCCCCGTGTCTGGGCCAAGGCCTGACCGCAGCTGGGCTGATGGCTTCTTTGTCCCTGTGCCCACAGCAAACCCCCTGGGCATCCTTGTGGCCAATGTGCTGTCGCCTGCTCTGGTCAAGAAGGGGGAGGACATCCCTTTGATGGTGAGGCACTCATGGGTGTCCCTGTGTGGTGTGCACGTGTGTGTCTGTGTGTGTTTGGTGTGCTCATGTGTTTCTGTGCTATGTTGTCTACACACCTGTGCTGTATGTCTCTGTGTGCATGTGTGTGTACCCCTGTGTGCCATGCCTGTCTGGGGACACAACATGGGTGCTTGTGAGGCCTGCTTCTCTTGGGGGTGTGCTGGTGGCCATTGGGTGGGTGAGCTGAGCCCAGGGAGGCTCTGCCTGGAATCCCCCAGAGCAGGGGAGGGTGGAACAGGGCAGGCTGGGGTTGGGGGGAGACAGGAAGGGGCAGGGGCAGGGGCAGGAAGATGTGGGGCGCCCAGAGCAGAGTGAACGTGTGCATAGCTGTATCCTCCAGGCCACCCGGTAACCATACACTCTCCCGCAGCTCGGCATTTACATGGTCCCTGCTGGCCTCGCCTGCCTGCTGGCCACTACCTGCCTCTGGGGGACTGTGCCCCCCTCCCTGCCCTCTGCCGGGGCTGCCAGCCCCACCTCAGGGACGTTCCTGGATGGACTGAAGCTGGTGGGTGCAGGGGATTCCGGGGCGGGGCGGGGCGGGGCGGGCGGGGGCAGGTCCAGGGCCCTGGCTGAAGGCCCCGCCCTGCAGCTCGCCTGGAACAGGGCCTACATCGTCCTGGCTGTGTGCTACGGGGGCGGCGTGGGCATCTTCTCCAGCTTCCTGGCCCTCCTGGAGCAGATCCTCTGCGTGCACGGCTACTCCAGCGTGAGCGTGGGGCAATCCCGGGGAGTCGCTCGGCAGAGGCAGCAGACGCCTTGCCCCCCGCGTGGATGCTGGGTGCCGGGTGCACAGGCCGTCCCTTCCGCGCTGCTCTGAGCCCCAGCGTCCTGCCTGGGCCTCATGGCCTCCCCCCCCTCCAGGAGTTTTCTGGCCTCTGTGGGGCCCTCTTCATCCTGTCTGGGACCCTGGGGGCCCTGGTCCTCAGCCTGTATGTGGATCGGACCAAGCGTTTCACTGAGGCCATCAAGGTGGGCTTCTGCCTGACCTCCATGGCCTGCGTGGCCTTCGTGCTGGTGAGAGCCCCTCTCGCCCTGCAGGGCCCCTGGGTGGCAGCTGGGCCGGTGCTGCTTCAGGGTGGGCAGTGTATCCGACTACAGCCTCCGTGCCCTGCCCCTTCTCCCCAGGTGTCCCGGCTGCAGGGACAGCGCCTGGCACTGGCCACCGTCTGTTCCCTGTTTGGGCTCTTTGGCTTTGCAATGGCGCCAGTGGCCACAGAGCTGGCGGTTGAGTGCTCCTACCCTGTGGGCGAGGGTGCTGCCGCGGGCCTGGCCTTCATACTGGGGTGAGTGCCCCAGCCACTCCCTGCCCTCCCTGGGCTGAGTGCCCCAGGCCCCTGGCCAGGGCTGTGTGCAGGCCTGAACCAGCAGGGGGAGAGGATGCAGCCCCCTCCCCAGGGGCGTCCCTGGTGGGGGCTGAGGCTATGTGTGTCCAGGCAGGCAGAGGGTGTGCTCTTCATGGTGCTGATGTCGGCACTGGCTGTGCGGCGCCCACAGTCCTCCTCATCCACCTGCCGGCTTGGCGAGGACCCGCTGGACTGGACAGGTGTGTGTCCCGAGCCTGGGGAATGGAGGTCAGGGGATCTGGAGCCCGGGGGGCCGCGCACCCTGTCGGCTCTCCACGGGGTGGGCTGGGCAGTTCAGGCATGGTGAGTGTAGCCAGAGACCCTGCTCAAAACCGGCCTTGAAATCTCTGGTGTGCATCATAAAATCAAGGAAACAGGAGAGACAGAGACTCCAAGGTGGAGATCTGAGAAGAAAAAAGAGGCAGACACAGAGAGAAAGAGACAGAGAGACCCAGAGACCTAGAGGAAGAGACTGGCACACAGCAAGGGAGAGACCCAGACCCGGAGGCCCAGCAGTGGGAAGGGCTGTGGGGAACCCTGGTCTTTGCTCCCCTGGGACTGGGAACGGCACTGTGTCCTTGGGGTCACTGTAGTCATGGACAGCCTGAGCTGTGGCTGAGGGGGCTTGGGCTGCTTTGGGCGGACTCTGGGGACAGCGGCACCTGTGTCCCCAGTGTCCCTGCTGCTGATGGCTGGCATGTGCACCCTCTTCACCTGCATCCTGGTGCTCTTCTTCCACACCCCGTACCGGCGCTTGCAGGCCGAGTCCGACATGTCCACCTTCGCCCAGGACACGTCAGCAGCACAGGACCGGGCACCAGCTCTGGAACCATCCCCTGAGGCTCCGGCACCGTTGGTCCTGGAGTCGGGGGCCCAGGATACTCGGACGGCAGCCCAGGCCGGCTCAGAACGGGCAGCGGGAGAGGCAGGCGGGGGCCAACATGGCTGTGCCTGCCACGGCTCAGAGCCAGCCACGGCACACCCGGGTCTGGCCAGATCAGACCCAGGGTGGCTGGTGCAGGTGCCGGCTGGGGGAGAAGGCTGTTGGGGGTTGAGCGCGGGGCAGAGTCCGGCCTGAACGGTGTGTGGAGGCCCTCGCTGGAAGGATCCCATGCGAGTGACCAGAGCCTCAGGCTGGAGCCCCGAGGGTGGGGCATTGTGGTCAGCCTGGGGTCCGTGCTGGTTGAACTGGCTGGCAGGCTCCTCCTCCCGAGGCCAGGTGTAGCTCAGCGCCTCGTAGCCCAGCTTGCGGCCGTGTGCACGGAGGTGAGTGCAGCATCTTGTCCACCGAGGGGCGGGAGTAAATCCCAGACACTGAAGCCGGCCTGGGTTCATTCCTGCACAGGGGCGTGGCGGTGGGGGGTCGACAGTGCTGCACAGACAGCTCAGGCTGTGTGCCTGAGCCCAGCCCCTGGTCCATCCCCGTGGCTGAGCCGGTCAGCAGGGGCCAGAGTCCAGCCCTCTGGGCCCTGGGGAGGCAGCAGTGTCGGGTGTGGGAGAGGTGGGGCCCCAGGAAGTGGGCGTGCTGGGTGCCGAGCCATGGGCGAGGCTCTGAGGGTGGCAATCCTGTGGCCCTGGCCACTCAGTGGCCTCCAGCCCCAACCAAATCCCTTGCAGCCAGTGCCTCCCCTCAGGCACGTGCCCAGGGCTGCTCTGTGGTCATCTTGTCAGCCTGGGATACCAGCAGGTGCTGATGCTGCAGGCAGGAGGGGCGCCCAGTAGGGTGCTCTGGGCAGACCTGTGGGTGCTCTTCCTGCACCCTCACCCTCCACAGGCCCCCCCTCCCCCCAGGAGCCCAGCACTCAGTTCTCGTTGATGCTGCCTGCCCAGAAGGCACTTCGGGACTCCTTTCCAGCTCCAGGGCAGGGCCAGGGCTCAGCAGCAGCCCCAAAGGTGCTGCTCGTCTCTCCTGGGGGTGACTGCTGTCTGGACCCCCAGCTGGCCAGCCCAGGGTGTGGGCAGGGAGCTGGCATCCCAGCCCACGGCTTCTCCAGTTGGGAAACGGGCATGTCGAGAACCACAACACCCAGGGCTGCTGAGGAGGGGCCGTGCCCCCGGCACCCGCCCCTCAGCTTCTCCCCAGACAGGTCTCGGAACACGGTGAGGTGGATGGGCCCGGCCTCCCCGAGCATGGCGTCCAGCTTGTCCTCCTTGGCCTCGGGGTTACCTTGTGCAGACTGGGGCAGGGTCTCACACACCACCCCCGGTTAGGCAGTGGGGTCGCTGGGCAGGGTCTCATCCCCCCCACCCGGTGAGGCAGTGGGGTCACTGGGGCAGGGTCTCATCCCCCCCACCCGGTGAGGCAGTGGGGTCGCTGGGGCAGGGTCTCACACCACCTCCGGTTAGGCAGTGGGGTCGCTGGGGCAGGGTCTCACCCCCCCCCCCGGTTAGGCAGTGGGGTCGCTGGGGCAGGGTCTCACACCCGCCCCCGTTAGGCAGTGGGGTCGCTGGGGCAGGGTCTCACACCCCCCCCCGGTTAGGCAGTGGGGTCGCTGGGGCAGGGTCTCACCCCCCCCACCCGGTTAGGCAGTGGGGTCGCTGGGGCAGGGTCTCACCCCCCCCTCCCCGGTTAGGCAGTGGGGTCGCTGGGGCAGGGTCTCACCCCCCCCTCCCCGGTTAGGCAGTGGGGTCGCTGGGGCAGGGTCTCACCCCCCCACCCGGTGAGGCAGTGGGGTCGCTGGGGCAGGGTCTCACCCCCCCCACCCGGTTAGGCAGTGGGGTCGCTGGGGCAGGGTCTCACCACCCCCCCACCCGGTTAGGCAGTGGGGTCACTGGGGCAGGGTCTCACCCCCCCCTCCCCGGTTAGGCAGTGGGGTCGCTGGGGCAGGGTCTCACCCCCCCAACCCGGTTAGGCAGTGGGGTCGCTGGGGCAGGGTCTCACCCCCCCCTCCCCGGTGAGGCAGTGGGGTCGCTGGGGCAGGGTCTCACCCCCCCCACCCGGTTAGGCAGTGGGGTCGCTGGGGCAGGGTCTCACACACCCCCTCCCCGGTTAGGCAGTGGGGTCACTGGGGCAGGGTCTCACCCGCCCCCCGGTTAGGCAGTGGGGTCGCTGGGGCAGGGTCTCACCACCCCCCCCACCCGGTTAGGCAGTGGGGTCACTGGGGCAGGGTCTCACCCGCCCCCCGGTTAGGCAGTGGGGTCGCTGGGGCAGGGTCTCACACCCACCCGGCCTTGTTGGGTGTCTGCTGTTTCCACGGGCAGGGGTTCTCCAGGAAGACCCCACAGTGCTGCGTGGCACTCAGCCTAGGTGAGGCAGCGAGTGAGGAGGACAGAGCCTGAGAATGGCTGGTCACCTGCGGCACCCCCACTTTGGAACTAGATGCTGCCCCAGCTCTCGGAGCAGAAGCCCCTGCCTTGGGCCAGGCCAGGAGCAGAGCCGCCCACGGTGGGCAGTCGCAGCAGGAAGCCCTGTGCTGGCTGCATTTGCTCGGAAAGGGCAGGGAGAGCAGGGCCCGGCCTGAGGGACAGGCCCCCCGCGCCCTCCCCTCCCACCTTCCAGGCCACCAGTGCCAGGGCCTGCTGTGGTGTAGTGGGTACAGTGCAGCCTGTGACGTGACGCTGGCATCCCATGTGGGCACCGGTTCAAGTCCCAGCTGTTCCTCTTCTGATCCAGCTCTTGGCTGTGGCCTGGGAAAGCAGTGAAAGATGGCCCAAGTCCTTGGGCCCCTGCACCCTCGTGGGAGACCTGGAGGAAGCTCCTGGCTTCCAACTGGCCCGGCTCTGGCCGTTGCAGCCATCTGGGGAGTAAACCCGTGGATGGAAGCGCGATCTCTGCCTTTCAGACTGGCTAAGGCCGCCCACAGAGGTGCCAGCTCCCTCCTGAAGCCCCCCAGAGCCTATACCAGGTCTCTGTTTGGCAGCATCACCTACCCCATCCCTCCTGGGACACCCTCTGCCCGATCGGAACAGCCACAGTGGGGCAGGGGCCCCCCGGCTCAGCTGGGGAGGGGCCCGGCTGTGCCGCACTCTGCTCGGGACTCACCAAGGGGTGGAGGCGTCCTTAAGGTCCTCCTTGTCAGTGATGCTGTCTTCATTCTGGTCTGTGAGCATGAAGGCCTGGGTCACTGTGCAGCACCCCCAGGCTCACATGGGGGGAGCTCACCTCTCCACACTCCTGGATCTGGGTCTGCCCTCCCTTCTTCCCAGTCTCGCTGCTGGCCTGAGGCAAGAGTCCAGGAGACTTCACTGTCATGGCCTATGGGGCTGGAAGGGCCCCAGGCCTGCGTCCTGGGGAGGGGCAGCTGGAGCTGGGGCCAGGGAGCAGGATGGCTATGGCAGCCTCCCGGGCCCTGGGGCAAACAGGCCCTGTGGGTGGCCAGTCCTGGGCACCAGGACTTCCTGAGGGCCCAGCCCCTGCCTCATGCTGCCCTGGTTGCCATGCTAACACCCACACACTCGTGGACACGTTCAAATTGCACATACGTGCACACCCACAGTTCACACGCCTCTTCAGCTCACCATGCTGGGCTCTGGCCATCACCAGTCAGTCCCTCCTGCTCAGGCCCCAGGTCTCACTTTTTTTTTTTTTTTAGATGTATTAATTTATTTGAAAGGCACGCGCACGCGCGCGCGCACACACACACACACACACACACACGGGGGTTGGGGGGAGTCTTCCACCTGCTGGTTCACTCCCCTAATGGCCGCAAAGGCCAGAACTAGGCCGATCCGAAGCCAGGAGCTTCTTGTGGGTCTCCCACAAGTGGCTTTACCCACTGTGCCACAGCTCCTGCCTGGTCCCCCAGGACACCTCGGGTTTTGGCTGCCACTCCTTACAAGGACAGGGTTGGGGCCACCCCAGAGAGTGGACAACTGGACAGTGAGCATGGACTGCCCCTTCGCCCAGGCAAGGCCCTGTGAGTCTTCCCCAGGGCCTGGGAGGGCTGCATGCCCGCCTGGGACGGAGGAGCCCTTCCCAGAGCTGTGCAGAGCGGCGGCAGCAGGGTCACAAGGCATCCACAGAGCTGGTTCTGGAGCTCAGGCCACCGTCCTCCCCCCTGCCTTGGGGCCACCCATCCTGGCCTGGGGCGGGCAACTCCTTGCCCAGCTCACAGGGGTCGGATTTCTGGGGTGGAAGAGACCTGGAGATGATCAGGCTGATTGGAAGGCCTGAACTGTGACATCTGGCTGCTGGTGCCAGACGTGGGATGCCTTGGCCCAGGGAACAGGACCCAGGTGGCCACAGCCTGGAGGGAGGGGAACCAGGTTAGCCACAGCCTGGAGGGAGCAGGGATGGGGGTGCAGGGAGGGGCCCAGGGCAGCCACAGCCTGGAGGGAGCGGGAATGGGGGTGCAGGGAGGGGCCCAGGGCAGCCACAGCCTGGAGGGAGTGGGGATGGGGGTGCAGGGAAGGGACCCAGGGCAGCCACAGCCTGGAGGGAGTGGGGATGGGGGTGCAGGGAAGGGACCCAGCACAGCCTGGAGGGAGCAGGGATGGGGGTGCAGGGAAGGGACCCAGCACAGCCTGGAGGGAGCAGGGATGGGGGTGCAGGGAGGGGCCCAGGGCAGCCACAGCCTGGAGGGAGCGGGGATGGGGGTGCAGGGAGGGGAACCAGGGTAGCCATAGCCTGGAGGGTGCAGGGAGGGGCCCAGGGCAGCCACAGCCTGGAGGGAGCAGGGAGGGGCCCAGGGCAGCCACAGCCTGGAGGGAGCAGGACCCAAGCCAGTCACAGCTTGGGCTACAGGGAGCAGGGGGTGTGGCTGTGATACCTGGGCAGGGCTCCCCTGAACCACACCTGCCCAAGCTGGCATGGAGACAGGTACCTCCCCAGGTGCTGTAGCCCACAAGCCCCAGGCCCAGTGGGGGCTCCTGAGGCCCCTGAGGGGTCAGCCAGTGACCAGGTGTGGCTGCTGGGGTGCAGAGGGTAAGTTAGCTGCCATGAGCCTGGGGCAGGCTGAGGCAGCCCTTGCTGCCTGTCTGCTGGCCCTGCAGTTCGCTGTCCACTGGCAAACGTGTCCTTCCCACTCTGTGGGTGTGTGCGTGCCGGGAAGGGGTGCAGGGTGGTGTGTCCGGTGGCGCATCCGGCCTGCTTCTTGTCCCGGACCAGGACCCCAACTGGCAGGTGCTGAGGGTGTTGTAGGCAGGCGTACAGGATTAACCTGATTAGCTTTGTGAGCTAGAAGACCACGTCTTCACCAGCCCCTACCTGACCACACCTGTATGCCCACCTGCCAATCAGGGTAATTAACCACGCCCCTTTGGCAGTGGATTAAAGGGCTGAAACAGTGGCCCGGCCCTTTTTTGCCACTATAGCTCTTTGTTGCCCCCCACCCCACTTTGGGGCGCGTGGCCTTTGGGCCGTCCATGCTGCTGCCCGTGGTAAGCTGTTAACAGCTGCACAAAACGCGTGCTGCACGTGGCTTTCGGCCTGCGGTCTGCCTGGTAGGGATTCCCACTTAACTTCCAGACTTCCCCTCACTCTCCTGTGCGTGTCTCTCCCTGAATAAAAAGCTCAAAAACTCACCATGCTGCCCGGTCTGTTTGTGCCAGTGTTCAGATTTCTTCTCTGAATACGAGGCAAGAGCCCACACAGCTTTTTTTTTTTTTTTTTTTTTTTTTGACAGAGTGGACAGAGAGAGACACACAGAGAAAAGTCTTCCTTTTGACGTTGGTTCACCCTCCAATGGCCGCCACAGCTGGTGCACCGCGCTGATCTGATGGCAGGAGCCAGGTGCTTCTCCTGGTCTCCCATGGGGTGCAGGGCCCAAGCACTTGGGCCATCCTCCACTGCACTCCCGGGCCACAGCAGAGAGCTGGCCTGGAAGAGAGGCAACCGGGACAGAATCTGGTGCCCCGACCGGGACTAGAACCTTGTGCCGGCGCCGCAGGTGGAGGATTAGCCTAGTGAGCCGCGGCGCTGGCCCCCACACAGCTTTTTAATTTCGAATTAGAGTCAGCAGCAGCCATAACAAGGGCAGCCCTGGACGGGCATCCGCGCGGCTTGTGGTCACTCAGGGGAGAGGGGCTGGCGACCCCCGCCTCCCCATGAGCCCGAGAGGGTGGGAGCCCACCCGGCCATTCCCACAGGTGCGGCGGGCTCCCGCAGGCCCTGGCATCCTGAGCCCCCGACCTTGGGTCCTCCTGTGCCCCCCCCCGCGCCCCACACTAATTTCTGACTCAAACCCGGCTCCTCTCCAGCCGAGGCTGCTTCTAAGGTGCAGGCAAACGGACACAGCTGAGCTGTCTGTGGGGGTGGGGGTCGGCCTGTGTCCACAGAGCGGGGTCAGGCTGAGGGCGGGGGGCGACCAGGAGGGCTTGGGGCCAGCCTCGGGGCGGGGGCCGCGGCTGGCCGCCGCGGACGGCGGGGCACCCGCGGCGCTCCGGGGCTGATTCGTATTCACCAGGTCCCGTGGACGGGCCGGGCAGCGCGGGGCCCCGCCGCGGGTGCGGGGACGACCGCGGGTGGCACAGACGGGCGGCTTCCCCGGGGAGACCGTAGTCCCCTCGCCCGGCCGGGCGCACACACGGCGGGTGGGCCTCCCGCCCGGACCCCGGGACCCCCCAGCAGACCGTGGGGCGTCTTCGCCTCTCGTGCCGTGACTCGCACGCAGCGGGTACGCGGACAGGTGCAGCCCGGGTTGCCACTCCACACGCCCACACCTGGGCCTGGCCGCCGCGCGTGCGTAATCGAAGCCCTTCTGCGCATGCACCGCACCCCTGACGTCATCCCTGGGGTGGCCGCCCCCTCCCCCGTCTTCCACTGTGGCGCATGCGCCTGTCCACCCACAGCCCTCCGCGTGACTTCCGTCGAGGGGCTGTGCTTCCGGTGCGAGGTCACGGACAAGATGGTGCCGCCGGTGCAGGTCTCTCCGCTCATCAAGGTGAACCGAGCTTTGCGGCCGCCGCCTGCGGACCCCGATCCTGCGGGCTGCGACTCCCGGACTCCGTGATCCCCGACCCCATGCCCTTGCCCGGTCCCCTGGCCTCAGGACCCTGAACCCCCCGACCCCGTGCCCTCCGCACCCCCGGGGTCCCATCGCACCCATCGTGTCCCCCGCGCTCCCCGTGTCTCTTCGCGTCCCCGGCCCCGTGCCCTCCGCGCCCCCTCGCGCGCCCCACCCCCGGCCCCGCGGTGCGAGTCCTCCCGACGCCCTCTCCCGCAGCTCGGCCGCTACTCCGCGCTGTTTCTCGGCGTGGCCTACGGAGCCAAGCGACACAGTGAGTGACCGGCGGGAGGGCGGGCGCGGGCCCCTGGCGCCCCCTCTGCGGCCTCACCGGAGCCCCCGCCGTCCCGCCAGGTTACCTGAAGCCCCGCGCAGAGGAGGAGAGGCGGCTGGCGGCGGCGGAGAAGCAGAAGCAGGATGAGCTGAAGCGCATCGCGAGGGAGCGGGCGGAAGGTACCGCGCCGCGCGGTCCCGGGGTGGGGGCGCGGGGCGGCTGGCCCTCGGCTGGGGGTGGGAAGCGCTCCCGAGGGCGCCCTAACTGCGGCCTTCCTCCCGCAGCCGAGGACGACAGCATCCTCAAGTGAGCGTCTCCCGGAGCCGAGCTGCGTTGCGGGAATAAAGCGAATGTGCGGTGCGAGCCTGGCTCCCTCCTTCCTGCGCGGCCTGGGGCGGGCGGGAGCGGCCTCCTGTCTCCCGCGTGGCGCCTCCCGGGGCCCTCCCGCACCCGGTACCGCGCGCGGAGACAGCAGCTCGGTTTCTCTGACTTTATTCTGGATCTGCTTGGTCTACGCCCAGAGAGGCGGCCTCCGTGCGCCGGCCTCCTGCGCGCACTCGGACAGGTGCAGGCCCTTCCGGGCCTCCCGCGGCTGCGTCCACTTTACAAGTCACATCTGGCTTAGGTTTGTGAAAACACAAATCTTGGAGCAGTTCAACGCTGCTTCCTCTGGCGTCCTAACCTGACACCAGACGGCCAGACACGGAGCTGGGGGCTCTGCAGGTCCCAGGCCAGGTCCCGGGCGCGGCTCAGAGGATGCAGCAGGTGGAAGACTTGGGGGCCGGGCCCCCGTTGCAGATCTCTGTGCCACCTGCAAGAGGAGGGGAGGCCGTGAGCGGGGGCCACGCAGGCCACTGCCCCCGCTTCCCTACTGCTGGAGTGACCTCTGCGGTCTCTGCAGGAGAGAGGGCGGAGCATGGCGGCTGGCCGGAGCCGATGAGCCGATTAGCCGGGGCTGGGCCTGCCTTAGTCTTGGCCCTGTTGTCTAGGGGAGTCGCCCCCCCGGCCAGGGCTCCCGTGCCCCTCGGGTTTGCTTGGGTTCTGGGAGGCGCAGGGCTTTTCCTCAGTGTTGGTGAGAACTGATGGCCAGGAGTAGTGCAAGTGCTGGTCGGGCCGTGTCCACTCCCTGGGGCTGCGTCCTCCCTGAGTCCCTGCAAGGACTGGCAGTGCCCATGAGGGCTGCTCTGCCCTGCGGGGCCGGCCTTCCATACGTCCTCTGCGGGGCTCACTGGAGCCCCTTGGAGGGTCCCCACATCCACCCAGGGCCTCAGGGAGCCTGGACCTTTCTTGGGGGCCACCCGGTCCTCCTCCTCCTTCTTCTCCTCCTCCAGGGCCTTCACTTTGGCCTCGTACTCGTCCGCCAGCGCCTTCCACTCCTTCCTGTTGTTCTGCAGTCGGTCAAACATGGGCAGGATCTCCTCGTGGAACCGCGAGAACTCCTGGAGGGGGTGGAGCGATCACCAGGAGGCCACAGCCTTCCCAGCCCAAACCCTTGCAGGCCTGTCCGGCCTGGCCCACTGCCGGGCCTCCCTCTGGACAGAGCTGTCGGCGAGGGAGGGGTAGTGAGCGGGACGGTCGGTTTGTGTGAGAGGAAGCTCTGCGGGACACGGTTACTGCAGGCAGGGCTGGGCAGGACGCCCAGCGTCCCCTGACAGGAGATGGCATGTGGCGGAGGAGCCCACCCCACATGCCACACCTGCACGCATCACATGTGCACACACACCCACATCACACGTACGTGACTCAGCACTGCACGTGTACACGCATCACATGAGCATGTGATCTGCACATACCAGCTGTGCAGGTGGCTGCCTGTACTCGCACAAACCATGACTACACTTTACATGTATGTACACATGCGTGTATGCATCACAGGTATGGGCTTCATGGCTGCATACGTCACATCACATGTGAACGTGTGTTGAGGAGGATGGAGTACGAACCTAGCAGGCTTTGGCCCCCCTCAGCCCTGCTTCAGATGTGGGTGGAGCCCACCTCAGTCCCCCCTAGATCCTACTTCAGATGTGGGTGGAGCCCACCTCTGTGCCCCCCTCAGCCCTGCTTCAGATGTGGGTGGAGCCCACCTCTGTGCCCCCCTCAGTCCTACTTCAGATGTGGGTGGAGCCCACCTCTGTCCCCCCTCAGCCCTGTCGCTCCCCCTCTTCGTGGAGGAACGACACAGGACCCTGCGCTGTTCTTTCGTCTGCTCGGCCCTCCCCGGGTTTGCTGCTGGTTCTTCCCGGGTTGGCTACTATCCCTTCCACCTCCGTGGAAGGGCGGTTCCCCCTGGCCACATTCCCCACTTCGCAGGGGAGCGGCACACCGCCGGCCGGCTTTCTGGGGGGCTGCACAGGTGTTCCCTCAGATGTTCCCCTTAGATGTTCCTGGTGCATGCCGTCTCTCTCCTCCTTTATAGTCCTCCTCCGCCAATCCTAACTCGGCTGCCCACACGCCGAGTACGCTGCTCTCCTCCAATCAGGAGCAAGTCCTACAGTTTATTGGTTGAACTGGAGGCAGCTGTGCAGAAGCTGTTTACTTCTCTCCCAGCGCCATATTGTGGGAGAGCAGATGCATAGAATAAGTCTTAATTCCAGTAACTCAGTCCAGTCCGGATTGCTCCCCACAGATCCCCCTTTCTTTTTATTTTTGGCGTTGATACGCGCCTGTCTTCGGTGTCCCGCGGCACACACTCTGCTCTACTTGCTAGAGTTGCTACAGGTTCTTACAAGTCCTATCAATCAGGCAAACCGAATCCGGGTCCTCTCTTCGCCATGTTGTGAGGAGGTTTTTAGGCGCTGATGCGTGCCTGTGTTCGGTGACCTGCGGCTCACACTCTGGTCGAGCCGCCTGCTGGCGCTTACCGCCTTAATCAGGCAGACCGAATCCAAGCCTCCTAATTGTTGTATTGTGGGGAGGCCTTACTGATGTTAATTCGTGCCTGTCTTCGGTGACCTGCGGCGCATAAGCTGCTAGCCGCCGCAGGTGCTCATCGCCTCACTTAATCAGGCAGACCGAATCCAAGCTTTCTCATTGCCATGTTGAGGGGAGGCCTTTCTATTTCTCTATTTCTCTATCTCCGGGCATTCCTATTTCTCCCATTTTACTTCTATCTTCCAGCATTCCTATTTCTCTCATTTTACTTTTAAACTTCTGTTTCTCTTATCCCCGTGGCTTCCCGGCTGCGCCCGCCCCGAGGCTGCTTCTCGGCAGCTTTCCGGCTCTGAGCCGCTTCAGCCCGCGCCTCTCTCATCTGCGCGGCTCGGCTTTGCGCGCACACTCCGCGGTCTCCGCGCTAGCCCCGCGTTCCCTATGTACTTGAGCCCCACACGCTCTGTCTGCGCGCGGCAGCCTTCGCGAGTCACACAGCGTAGCTTACGTGTCCGCCACTAGCATTCAATCTAAGTTCCCTGGGCTAGCCTGGCGAATTCAACCCAGCTCACGTTTCCGCCCCACGATCTGGCTTCCCGTCCTTTGCTCCCCGGGCTAATCAGACGGATCCCAACCTGGCTTACATTTCCGCTTCTGGTTTTAACTTTTCGCCCCCTATTCCCGGGCTAACTTGAGAATCCCAAAGTGGCTTTCGTCTCCGCCTTGGCCTGCCCCCCGCGGCTTCAATTTCCCTAACATTTTTCTCTACCCGGTATGTTTCCCCAAGCTTTCCTCCAACAATATTCCTCCCTCATTTCTCCTGGCCTCTCCCCACAGTCCGTATCCGAGTCTGTTTGTTCTAGCTTTCACTTTCGCTTTCGACCTTAGAGATTTCTCCCAGCTTCCCCCTGTAGTCCGTATCTGAATCTATGCCTAGGCTTTCAACAGCTTCCTCCGGCACCTCTTTCGTCCGGCTTTTCCCTAGGCTGTTTGCTAGTCTCTCTCTCCGATATTTTCCCAGTTCTTCCCGTTTCTTCCCTCCTAAGTTTCCTATCCGTCCTAGGTTTCCTATCCGAGTCACGGCACCATTATGTCGCTCCCCCTCTTCGTGGAGGAACGACACAGGACCCTGCGCTGTTCTTTCGTCTGCTCGGCCCTCCCCGGGTTTGCTGCTGGTTCTTCCCGGGTTGGCTACTATCCCTTCCACCTCTGTGGAAGGGCGGTTCCCCCTGGCCACATTCCCCACTTCCGCAGGGGAGCGGCACACCGCCGGCCGGCTTTCTGGGGGGCTGCACAGGTGTTCCCTCAGATGTTCCCCTTAGATGTTCCTGGTGCATGCCGTCTCTCTCCTCCTTTATAGTCCTCCTCCGCCAATCCTAACTCGGCTGCCCACACGCCGAGTACGCTGCTCTCCTCCAATCAGTAGCAAGTCCTACAGTTTATTGGTTGAACTGGAGGCAGCTGTGCAGAAGCTGTTTACTTCTCTCCCAGCGCCATATTGTGGGAGAGCAGATGCATAGAATAAGTCTTAATTCCAGTAACTCAGTCCAGTCCGGATTGCTCCCCACAAGCCCTGCTTCAGATGTGGGTGGAGCCCACCTCTGTGCCCCCCTCAGTCCTACTTCAGATGTGGGTGGAGCCCACCTCTGTGCCCCCCTCAGTCCTACTTCAGATGTGGGTGGAGCCCACCTCTGGGCCCCCCTCAGCCCTGCTTCAGATGTGGGTAGAGCCCACCTCTGTGCCCCCCTCAGCCCTGCTTCAGATGTGGGTGGAGCCCACCTCTGCCCCCCTCAGCCCTGCTTCAGATGTGGGTGGAGCCCACCTCTGTGCCCCCCTGCCCTGAGGACCCCACAGCCCCTCCCTGCCCCAGCCAGCCCTGCGTACCTTGTATACAAACGTGCACACAAAGTCGATGAAGCCGACTTGCAGCTTGGGGAGCTCGGCCGCCTTGTTCCGGTCCATCATGGGCTTTTGAGGGGAAGCAGAGGCAGGTGACCAGACAGCCACGTCCTTGGGTCCTGGGGGACCTTGCTTGGCCCCTGACTACAGCTCTGATGATCACGGAGGCACATGAGCAGAGCCCAAGGGTGAAGCTGGAACCTCGCCTAGGGGACCCCGCCTGCCCAACAGGCACTGGTCCTCAGATGCCAAGAGCCAGGACACCGCCTCCCTGTGGTCAGCTGTCCAAGGGGGGCTCCGTCCCAGGTGCCCTGAGCCCAGGGGCACTGTGCTCAGCTCTAGGTGGGGGCACGGTCACCCGGCTGGCCAGGCCCTCGCCTGCACAAGCCCACAGAGCTGAGGAGCTGTCTTTGCTGCGGATGAACGGTGCCCTGGTGCCAGGGATGTGTATATGAGGGCTCCAGGGGCCAGAGATGGGGTGAGCTGGGCTGCCTACCCCTCCACCCCAGCTGGTCACGCCCCCTTCGCTGCCCAGCCTGCATCTGGCCTCTGGCCCTCGACATTGCCCTTGGGAGGCAAAGCCCTTTCCTTTGGCACATGTGGGGCTGGGTCAGGCTGTGCTGCCTTGTGCCCGGCCCAGAGCCGGGTGCCAGGCCCTCTGCTGGCCTGTGCGGCTCTGGCGTGGAGCTGCAGTCCCTGCTCCCCCACTTTCCACAACTCGCATCTCCCACGTCATTCATCACCCAGCCCTGCATTGCCCACAGCTTCGCCCAGAAGTGAGGTTTGGACCCAAGGCCGGGGAGCCAGGGTCAGAGGCTCCGAGGGACCCGGTGGAGGCCGAGTGCCCGGCCGGGGCAGAAGCTGCAGCACTCACAATGGGCTGCTGGTCCAGGACGGTCCTTTCCAAGTCTCCTTGTTCCCAGAACTCAGCAGCGACCAGAAGAGCCACCTGGGGACAGATGGGGGACAGCCAAGCCCTCCGCACCGGCCCTGCCCTGCCCAACCCCTCCAGGTCGGGCTGGGGTGGGGGGCACCCGCGACACCACCGCCCTGCCGCCCACGTGGGGTCCTGACCTTGCTCTGGACTTCCCAGGGCTTGGTGATGGCGGACAGGTCACAGGCCGTCATCATCATGGCCCTGCGAGCACAGCAGAGCCCACACTCAGCGAGGCGGCGGCAGGGAAGTCAGACGCGTGACGGCAGGCGGCTGCTCCCGGGACACCGCGGGGGACCCCCTCCCGGCTGCTCCTGCCCCCCCGGACGCTGCGGGGGACCCCTCCCGGCTGCTCCTGCCCCCCCAGACACCGCGGGGGACCCCCTCCCGGCTGCTCCTGGTCCCCGGACGCCGCGGGGGACCCCCTCCCGGCGGCTCCTGCCCCCCCGGACACCGCGGGGGACCCCTCCCGGCGGCTCCTGGCCCCCCCGGACACCGCGGGGGACCCCTCCCGGCGGCTCCTGGCCCCCCCGGACACCGCAGGGGACACCTCCCGGCGGCTCCTGCCCCCCGGACGCCGCGGGGGACCCCCTCCCGGCGGCTCCTGCCCCCCGGATGCCGCGGGGGACCCCCTCCCGGCGGCTCCCAGTCCCCGGACACCGCGGCGGACCCCCTCCCGGCGGCTCCTGCCCCCCGGATGCCGCGGGGGACCCCTCCCGGCGGCTCCCAGTCCCCGGACACCGCGGCGGACCCATGTGGCTCACATGACGATCTCCTTCCGCGTGGTCTCCAGCGACAGGTACTCCACCCAGCTCTTCTTGTCCTCGTAGTTCTTAGACTCGTCCACGATCTTCTGGAACATTGTCCTCTTCCTGGGCCCGCAGCCGGGGCGGGGAGAGGGGAGGGGGCGGAGAGGCGGGGAGCCGAGGCTGGAGTCACCCCGGGGGTCCCGCCCCGCCCCCCGCAGGGACCCCAGAGCCTCCAAAGCCCGGGGCATCACCCCCACCCGCCACTAGCGTGACCCCTCCCCCAGCACGGCCCCGCCCCTGCAGGGAGGGGCGCGCACTTGAAGTAGAGCGCCAGGTCGGTGGCGATGATGGCGATGTCCATGAGGTGGATCACGTGCTCGTGCTGCCGCCGGTTCAGGTTCTGGTAGATGTTGAGGCTCTACGAGAGGCTGGCGTCAGCCGGGGCAGCCGGCGCCCCCACTGTCCCCGTGACCGGTCCTGGCGCTTGGGCGGACCCCGATCTGCCCCCGGGTTCTGTCCCCACACGTGCTGCAGGACCCTGGGTCGGGCCTGCACCCTGCGTGGCCTCTTCACCACAGCAGCCACCGGGTGCCCTCTGCTGCCTCTGGGTCCTGACCTGGTGACCGCCCTGCCAGGGGCAGGGCCGAGGAGGGCCGGATCTATAGGACACCCGCTGCCCACCCTGCACCGGTGGTCTCAGGCCACTGCCTCCCCACGAGGGGCACAGCTAGCCGCTGGCCTCATCCTCACACGGAGCCCTGGGGTCTCCCTTGGCCAGGGCCATGCAGACCCTGATGGCCGGAAGTGAAGACACAGACCTCCTCGGACAGAAGGAACTTCCCAAACTCCAGGTGGTGCCGTTCCAGGATCGAGGAGCCGTGGAGCTTGGCCAAGGGGTTCTGGGACCTGCCACACGTGCCATGGAAAACGAGCTTGGAGGAGCGGCCGGGACTGCCGGCTCCAGCCCTCCCTGGGTGCTGTATGGCCATCGGCAGCAAGTCAGGTCCCCCTCAGGGTGTGGTGACTCCCAGCCCACCCAGCCAGGGGCCTACTTCATCTGGTACAGGTTGTTGGTGCCGCGGTGGTCGATGTCATGGCACAGGCCGGCTGTCACCATGGCGAAGGCCTCCAGGTCAGTGTAGTAGCTCTTTAGCTTGCCCGTCTGAGGGGTGGGGGCAGCACACGGGGACGTGAGGAGGGGGAGCTGGGCCCCTGCCTGTCCACCACAGTGTGGGTGGGGATGAACCGGACAGAGGCCCCTGCCTCCACCCCCCACCAAAGGCCCGAGTGAGACTGGGGCCCCCGTCTGCCCGTGGAGGTCCCTGTGCTGCACCTGCCCCCCCCCCCCACTGCAGGTCTGGGTCTGACTCGGGGTCCCCATCTGCTTGCCCGCATACCCACCATGAGCAGCGTGAACATGGTCTGGGCCACGTTGAAGCCGTGGCGCCAGTTGTGGTAGGTGATCCTGCGATAGGCTTTGCTGACGGAGAACAGGAACCGCACCAGGACCTGGGGGAGCACACAGGCTCTGGGCCCAGCCCCACCCTGTCACCAGCCCTAGGGGAGCGGGTCGTGGAGGGGTGCAAGAGGCCTGGGCCGGGCAGGAGCCAAGAGCAGCCCCACTGGGACAGGATAGCCGTCCTGGGCAAGGCTGGGAGACAGGTGTGGGCAGCGGGGGCCTCAGCTATGTCCAGTGCAACATTCAGGGTCAGAAAACAGACTTTTCTCTCATTCTGCTAACTTGTGCATGTGTACTGTTTCCTCTTTGTGTTTAGCAAAATGTCCTTCACTGTGTGGTGTCCTCTCTGAGCTCGGAGCTGTGGGAGCAGGCGGAGAAAACCTGGGCAGGGGCTGGGGGGCAGAGCAAGGAAGCCCACCTGCCAGGCCTGGGGCTCTACTGCCACCTGGAGTCCGCCTCACAGGGACCTCCTGACGGGCCCCTCGGAAAATTTCCATTCCTGCTACCCCGTCTTCCCTCCTCTACCCACCTGGCGTTCACTCCAGACAGACTTGCTGTGTTTGCCCCAAAACCTTCTTGTGGAACCTGGAGCCTCCAGCCATGTCCCCTTCACCTCCTGGGGTGCTGAGACACCCCCTCCCCAGCCACGCCCCTCCCACCTCTGGGAGTTGGGACCCTGACCATGCCCCTCCCACCTCCTGGGGCTCTGAGACACGCACCCAACCATGCCCTTCACACCTCCTGGGGCTCTGAGACACCCCTCAACCATGCCCCTCCCACCTCCTGGGGCTCTGAGACACCCCCCCAACCACGCCCCTCCCACCTCCTAGGGGATCTGGAACTTGCGGACCACGCCCCTCCCACCTCTGGGGGTCGGGACCCTGACGCCTCCACTTCTACCTCCTGGAGGCTGGGAACCTGACCACGCCCCTCACACCTCCTGGGGCTCTGAGACACCCCCCAACCATGCCCCTCCCACCTCCTGGGGCTCTGAGACACCCCCCAACCATGCCCCTCCCACCTCCTGGGGCTCTGAGACACCCCCCAACCATGCCCCTCCCACCTCCTGGGGCTCTGAGACACCCCCCCAACCATGCCCCTCCCACCTCCTAGGGGATCTGGAACTTGTGGACCACGCCCCTCCCACCTCTGGGGGTCGGGACTCTGACCCCTCCCCTTTACCTCCTGGAAGCTGGGAACCTGACCACGCCCCTCCCACCTCTGGGGGTCGGGACTCTGGCCCCTCCCCTTTACCTCCTGGAGGCTGGGACCTGACCACGCCCCTCCCACCTCTGGGGGTCGGGACTCTGGCCCCTCCCCTTTACCTCCTGGAGGCTGGGACCTGACCACGCCCCTCCCACCTCTGGGGGTCGGGACTCTGGCCCCTCCCCTTTACCTCCTGGAGGCTGGGACCTGACCACGCCCCTCCCACCTCTGGGGGTCGGGACTCCGGCCCCTCCCCTTTACCTCCTGGAGGCTGGGACCTGACCACGCCCCTCCCACCTCTGGGGGTCGGGACTCTGGCCCCTCCCCTTTACCTCCTGGGGGATCTGGAACTTGCGGACCACGCCCCTCCCACCTCTGGGGGTCTGGACCCTGACGCCTCCCCTTCTACCTCCTGGAGGCTGGGACCTGACCACGCCCCTCCCACCTCTGGGGGTCGGGACTCTGGCCCCTCCCCTTCTACCTCCTGGAGGCTGGGACCTGACCACGCCCCTCCCACCTCTGGGGGTCGGGACCCTGACGCCTCCACTTCTACCTCCTGGAGGCTGGGACCTGACCACGCCCCTCCCACCTCTGGGGGTCGGGACTCTGGCCCCTCCCCTTTACCTCCTGGAGGCTGGGACCTGACCACGCCCCTCCCACCTCTGGGGATCGGGACTCTGGCCCCTCCCCTTTACCTCCTGGAGGCTGGGACCTGACCACGCCCCTCCCACCTCTGGGGGGTCTGGACCCTGACGCCTCCCCTTCTACCTCCTGGAGGCTGGGACCTGACCACGCCCCTCCCACCTCTGGGGGTCGGGACTCTGGCCCCTCCCCTTTACCTCCTGGAGGCTGGGACCTGACCACGCCCCTCCCACCTCTGGGGGTCGGGACTCTGGCCCCTCCCCTTTACCTCCTGGAGGCTGGGACCTGACCACGCCCCTCCCACCTCTGGGGGTCGGGACTCTGGCCCCTCCCCTTTACCTCCTGGAGGCTGGGACCTGACCACGCCCCTCCCACCTCTGGGGGCCGGGACTCTGGCCCCGCCCCTTTACCTCCTGGAGGCTGGGACCTGACCACGCCCCTCCCACCTCTGGGGGTCGGGACTCTGGCCCCGCCCCTTTACCTCCTGGAGGCTGGGACCTGACCACGCCCCTCCCACCTCTGGGGGTCGGGACTCTGGCCCCTCCCCTTTACCTCCTGGAGGCTGGGACCTGACCACGCCCCTCCCACCTCTGGGGGCCGGGACTCTGGCCCCGCCCCTTTACCTCCTGGAGGCTGGGACCTGACCACGCCCCTCCCACCTCTGGGGGCCGGGACTCTGGCCCCGCCCCTTTACCTCCTGGGGGATCTGGAACTTGCGGACCACGCCCCTCCCACCTCTGGGGGTCGGGACTCTGGCCCCGCCCCTTTACCTCCTGGAGGCTGGGACCTGACCACGCCCCTCCCACCTCTGGGGGCCGGGACTCTGGCCCCGCCCCTTTACCTCCTGGAGGCTGGGACCTGACCACGCCCCTCCCACCTCTGGGGGTCGGGACTCTGGCCCCGCCCCTTTACCTCCTGGAGGCTGGGACCTGACCACGCCCCTCCCACCTCTGGGGGCCGGGACTCTGGCCCCGCCCCTTTACCTCCTGGGGGATCTGGAACTTGCGGACCACGCCCAGCTCATAGTACATCTGGATGCCACATTTGACCAGCTCCAGCTCGGTGCACTCCAGGTCGGAGAAGTGGAACTCGTAGATGTCGAACTTGCTGGGTCCTGGCAGCTCTTCCTTCTGTGAGGAGGATCGTGGGCTGAGGGCAGGTGCCCCGCAGCTCCACTTGTCACGTGTCTCTTCCCTGAGCCTGCTGTCCAGCCCGGACACTGTGGCTGCCTCTAGAGATTCCTGCCCTGCTGGCCACTCCAGTCCACAGCCCAGCACACGCGTCCTCTGCTGGCCCGGCTCGTCCCCTCCTCCCTTCCCACTGTGTCCTCACCAAAACGTCAGGGAACTTGGCACAAATCTATGCACAGGACGGTGCACAGGTACACGTGGACTCAGGCACACATGTGAACAAGTACACATGGGCAAGGCACACATGGCTCAGGCACACGTGTGCACACGCAGGCACAGAAGTGCAGTCTCACACCCCAAACGTGTGCAAATGATCACAGAGTAGCAGCTCCCTGTCCGAGCCCCGGGGGTGGCTCTGGCTAAATCACACGGCAGACACAGTGGTGATATTGCATGGGTGACACACGTGTGTATGCGACACATGCAAACAGACACATATGTACTGGGTGTCATGAGTCCTGGCCTCTCCCATAGTGAGGATAACAGGACAAACAGAGATGACGACACGGATGGTTCTGGAAGAGCACATGTCACTTCCACTCTAGCTGGACAACTCACACACTGGCCAGACTCAAAGCCCAAGTTACGTAGACACAGCAGGCCGACGAGGGTGGACACAGCACATGGCCAGCAGGCGGCAGGGGGCAGCACAGGACTCTCCCCCCCTCCACCACCAGGAGGCTAGTTTGCAGCCCAGGGACAGGAAGGGGGACTCACCAGGATGAGGCCCAGTTCATCCTCCTCACAGTCTGCGGGCTCCTTCCCCAGACGGTCTCTGGTTGGCTGGAAGGGAGCAGCATACAGCATACATGTGTAAGGCCAAGGGACTGTGCCCCCACCCTCAGGGTGACACGGAGGAGCCACGTCCCCTACCCTCAGGGTGACACAGAGGAGCCACGTCCCCTGCACACGCACAGTGACACGGAGGAGCCACGTCCCCTGCACACGCACAGTGACACGGAGGAGCCACGTCCCCCGCACCCTCCTGTGGTGACACGGAGGAGCCACGTCCCCCGCACCCTCCTGTGGTGACACGGAGGAGCCGCGTCCCCCGCGCCCTCGTGAGCATGTGGATGGTCCATCTGAGAGCTGTGGGCAGCAGCACTTGGGCAGGCCCAGGTAGCCTTTAGCGCAGACATGAGAGAGAAGTGGGTGCTGCAGCTCACTTCCCGCATGGCCCTGGCTTTCTGGCACAGTCCTCAGAAACCCCACAGGGATCACGTGAGCCTGGAGGGACACGAGGCTCTGGGAAGGACCGCGGGCAGGGGAGGGGCCCGCGGACGCAGGCACAGTACCAGGATCGCCTGGATCTCGTCCTTGTCACATCGCACGTGGTAGAGGACCATGTCCTGCGCGATGTCCTTGCGGTTCTCCAGTTTGTTCATCTTGTCATACGTGTCCGTGTTCAGCACTGACCAGCCCAGAAACTGCGTCAGGGACTGGGGGACGAGCATGTCCTGTGTGCCACGCCCAGGGCTCCCAGGGGCAGCAAGTGCTGGGACATCCCCAGGGTGCCCAGGATGGCCCAGTCCCGAGTTCGAGGCAGGGAGCTGTGTCCACCCCCACCCCCCCCACTCCGAGCCACCCCCCGAGCAGGTGTTTACCTCCATGATAACCTCATCCTGCTCGTCATGTCCGCCCCCCCCCCCAAGCCACACCCGCGGCTCCCAGGGGCAGCAAGTGCTGGGACAGGTCCCCAGGGTGCCTAGGAGGCACGGCCTAGCCCCGGGTCCGAGGCAGGGAGCTGTCCACACCAGGGCAGGTGTTTACCTCCATGATAACCTCATCCTGCTCGTCAAAGGGCTTCCCGTCCTTCCTGTTGTAAAACGTAGCCACCCCCACGATCTCCTCTTTCTTGTTGACGATGGGCATGGACAGCACGTTCTTGATGACCCAGCCAGAGTCGTCCAGGGGCCCGTCCTGTGGAGCGGCGTCCAGAGCTGAGTGGCCCGGGTCCCACCCTGGCAGCACAGCCCTCACGCCGAGGTCAGGCTGTCGGTCCAGCCTGGGCAGCCCTCCTTGCGTGTGAGTGCCGCGTGAATGCTCTCCCTCATGGTTGTCTCACTGGAGGACTGGGGACATTTCCCACGAGGCTGGCTTCCTGGGGCGCAGGCCTCAGCCATGTTCTGTTGCGATGCTTGCTCGACTCGGGGTCTCGTATTTCCACTCTGTCCTGGGGCCTTAATGGGCCGGTTCCTGCGGGAGGCCCTCCGAACCCTTCTGCCCCAGGAGAGACACCCCGTCCCCCCATGTAGGTGTTCCCAGCGGAGGGTGGTGGAGCAGACGCCAACCTGTGCCGAGGCCCTGCCTGGCCCCGCCGAGCTCAGCCGAGAGCAGGTGAGCTGAGTCAGCGAGGTCAGCCAGGAGCCGCCGAGGCCCGCTGACACAGCGCAGAGCTCCCCCCGCTGCTGCCAGCCTCTGAGGCGGAGGCTGCCGCTTAAGCGGCAGACAGCGTGTTCTGCCCCGAGTGGAGTCCAGTTTGTCGGTGAGCAGCGCAGTACCTGGAACTTGAACATCTCGTCCGCGGAGGTGTTCATGATGTTACAGATCTGGAAGACAGCAAGCAGCCTCAGCGACAGCACGGGCAGCATGGTTCTGACAAGGGGTGGGCTCCTGGTGAGGCAGAGCCGAGGGCTGGCTTTGGGTCAGGGCTGGGGCCTGGCAGACACAGGATGGCCCTAGGCAGAGCCGAGGGCTGGCTTTGGGTCAGGGCTGGGGCCTGGCAGACACAGGATGGCCCTAGGCAGAGCCGAGGGCTGGCTTTGGGTCAGGGCTGGGGCCTGGCAGACACAGGATGGCCCTAGGCAGAGCCGAGGGCTGGCTTTGGGTCAGGGCTGGGGCCTGGCAGACACAGGATGGCCCTAGGCAGAGCCGAGGGCTGGCTTTGGGTCAGGGCTGGGGCCTGGCAGACACAGGATGGCCCTAGGCAGAGCCGAGGGCTGGTTGAGGCCCAGGGCAGGGACTTGGGGGCCCCAGACGGCACAGGACTCACAAAGCCACTTTCCGCCACGTAGGTTGGAAGGCCACTGGCCAGGGCCCAGTGATCGGCTGGGGGTGTGCTGGGGAGAGAACAGAGAGTCAGAGGATGGACACCTGGGTGGGCAGGGGTGCGCATCCTCGGGTCTCCTCCCTCTCTGAGCTCAAGCAGGTGCAGGGGAAGGCAGGAGAGGTTGGTGGGTGGTGGGAGCTGATGAGGACTGGAGGGAGGGAGAGGAGGCATGGGTGGGAGGTTTGCGGGGGAGGGCTATGCTAACCTGTTCCCTCTGCCCACTCTGTCCTTCTAAAGAGGGGGCCGCCTGGCTCCAGCCTGCCTCCTGGAACTCAGGCTGGTGGCCAGCGCTGCTGTCCAGCCCTGACCCGTGCCTGTACTGGCACCTGGACCCTAGTGCCTATCTGGGGCCTGGCCATGCAGCTTCTGGGTGGGGCCGGCGACACTCTCCCCCCAGGCTCTCTCGATTGACCCCTTCCCTGCTTCTGGAGCCTCCAGCTGGCGGGGCTGGGCTGGCTGAGCCCAGATGGGGACCCCAGGTCTACTGACCCCTCTGGACACCCACTCCGCATGTGCGCAGTGCCTGGGGCTGGTCACACTTCCTCAGCTCCCCAGGACCCTCCTCACGGTCTCCAGCCCTGCTGCACTGTGCCCACGGCAGCTGGCACCACGGGCTGGGCCACACGGTGCGCTTCCTGTGAAGCTGACACTTACGGGATGACCTTGATGTCCTCCTTGCCATGGAGGATGTAGTCGATGACCTTGTAGAAGACAATTTCCTGAGAAGCAAAGCACATCAGGTGTGGGGGCTCCTAGCCCAGCTCCTCCATGGGATCTCTCCCTGAGAGGTGAGCAGACACCAGGGCCCTGTCCCAGACACACACACACACACACACGTGCACAGGTCACACCTGCACTCTGCCACACTCAGGCACACTTGCATACATGGTCACACACACTATGTACATGGTTACACACCACACACAAGCATGCACACACATGACACACTTGCAGTCACATACAACCACACACAGGCAATCCACATGTGCACACACAGCCAACCATGCACACACAACCACACAGCATCAAACATATTTGCAGGTGACACACACAAGGGCCCACATACCCATCAAACATGGACAATCACACACAGCCAGATACTCGCAGGAGACACACACACAGTCACACACACCAGGCGCACTCACACATGCAACCACACCCACACAGTCACACAGTGTACACACCAACACACACCTCTGGTATGCATGCATGTTTTATGCAAGCATGTGTACACAGGTGGAATGTCACTTGTCCTCAGGACCATGCACACAGATTGAGAGCTGTCTTCTCTGTGTGCCCCTCAGCACTCCATACGTGTGCATGCTCACATGTGCAGCCTGGGTACATGTGTGAAGATGTTCCCGTGGTTTAGGGAAGCAGGGGCTCAGCCAATGGGAATAGATGCCAGCCTTGGCCAGCTGAGGCTACCCCCACCTCTGGAGCACACCAGGGAGCAAGGCCAGTGGCCAACAGACACTCAGGGCTGTTCCGGTCCCCTGGCCCCCTTCCCCAGGTCCTCCCACCCTGGGGCTGAGGAGCCACGTGTCGCAGGGCCTGGCCGCTCCCTGCTCCACTCACCCGGCCGTCGGGTGTGCGTGGGCCCGAGTAGGGCTGGGCCTCCCCCATCAGCACAGGCCAGACGTCAAAGAATTCCTGGGCAGAAGAGAGGAGAGCAAGGTGAGCTGTCCACCCGGAAGCCGGGCCAGGCCGGGTGGGGGGCCCAGGCCTCACCTTTTCCTTGGTCATGTCCAGGAGGCCCACAGAATAGCGGTCACAGTTGAGATAAGCCCGTACTGTGTAGAAGGCCTTGTGGAACTGCCTCTCGATGTCTGTCAGCTCTTCAAACACCTTGTTGGCCGACCACAGCAGCACCTGCAGCAAAGGCACCGCCCGCCCCACCTGACACAACACCTGCAGCAGAGGCACCGCCCCTCCCCCACCTGACACAGCACCTGCAGCAGAGGCACCGCCCCTCCCCCACCTGACACAGCACCTGCAGCAGGGGCACCGCCCCTCCCCCACCTGACACAGCACCTGCAGCAGAGGCACCGCCCCTCCCCCACCTGACACAGCACCTGCAGCAGAGGCACCGCCCCTCCCCCACCTGACACAGCACCTGCAGCAGAGGCACCGCCCCTCCCCCACCTGACACAGCACCTGCAGCAGGGGCACCGCCCCTCCCCCACCTGACACAGCACCTGCAGCAGACACCGCCCCTCCCCACCTGACACAACACCTGCAGCAGACACCGCCCCTCCCCCACCTGACACAGCACCTGCAGCAGAGGCACCGCCCCTCCCCCACCTGACACAGCACCTGCAGCAGAGGCACCGCCCCTCCCCCACCTGACACAGCACCTGCAGCAGAGGCACCGCCCCTCCCCCACCTGACACAGCACCTGCAGCAGAGGCACCGCCCCTCCCCCACCTGACACAGCACCTGCAGCAGACACCGCCCCTCCCCCACCTGACACAGCACCTGCAGCAGAGGCACCGCCCCTCCCCCACCTGACACAGCACCTGCAGCAGAGGCACCGCCCCTCCCCCACCTGACACAGCAGCACCAAGGCACAGCTGGCACACCTGCCTGGCACAGAGCCCCTGTTTCCTCGGAGCGTGTGGCACCTGCTTCCTTACCCAGAAGGGCCCCTGAAATTTCTCAGGCAGAGAGGCCTTCAGGCTCCAGCCTCCTTGTGGTTAGTGTTTGGTTAACGAGTGAATGAGTGGGCCTGGCTTTGTGGTACAATGGCTTAAGCTGCCACCTGTGACACCAGCCTCCCCATCGGAGTGCCACTTCAAGGTCTGGCTGTTCCGCTTCTGATCCCGTTTCCTACTAGTGCACCCAGGAAGGCAGTGGACGATGGTCCAAAAACTTGGGCCCCACACACCCCTGTAGGATCAGGGGGAGTTCCGGGTTCCTGAACTAAGCCTGGCCCAGTCCTGGCTATTGCAGCCATCCAGGGAGTGAGCCAGCAGAGCTCTCTCTGTATTGCTGCCTTCAAATATATAAATAAATCTTAAGAAATGAGGGAATCAGTTAAAAGTAAAATAAGTTGCTATGAGTTGGGGTTTGGGCTGGGGTTTGAAGACATAGCGCACTGTCCAAAGGCCCTGGGCCCTTTCGTGGCCTCAACCACATAAGTCTGAGAGTGACGGTTTGCCTGTCGACAGGCTCTCTGGGGCCCCGGCCCTCAACAGGGCTCCTGTCACTCTTGGAAGGACACCAGGATTCTCTTCCCCAGCTGGAGTACAAGTCCCCAGGGCCCCACGTCCCGGCCTCTGCGCCCTGACATGGGGTGACCAGGCAAAGTGAGGGTGAGCTGCAGCTCCTGGATGCCCACAAAGTGATGCTGTCTCTTTAAATGTGCGTGTGACACGCCCACCTTTCCAGGAGGCACCTGGCGCATCCCTAAGGTGCCACACTGCACATCCAAGCGGGGCGCCACCTTCCTTATAAGGAGAGGTGGAAGGGGAGCCAGTTCTCGTCACTCCCTGGGCCGCGCCCCCTGGTTTCCTCTTTCGTTCTCAGGAGAACGCCCGACAGATCTTCCCAACCACAGGCACCATCTTGATTTTCTTTTCTCTGGTTTACGGCTTTCCCTGGCCCACCTGTGGCGGCTGTGTCTCTGTGTGGGGCGGCCCACACGTGTGCACATGTGTCTGTTCCCTCCCTGGCCCACCTGTGGCGGCTGTGTCTCTGTGTGGGGCGGCCCACACGTGTGCACGTGTGTCTGTTCCCTCCCTGACACACGCTGTCATGGCGGCTGTGTCTCTGTGTGGGGCGGCCCACACGTGTGCACGTGTGTCTGTTCCCTCCCTGACACACGCTGTCATGGCGGCTGTGTCTCTGTGTGGGGCGGCCCACACGTGTTCACCTGTGTCTATTCCCTCCCTGACACACGCTGTCATAGCAGCTGTGTTGGGGTGGCCCACACGTGTGCACGTGTGTCTGTTCCCTCCCTGACACACGCTGTCATGGCGGCTGTGTCTCTGTGTGGGGCGGCCCACATGTGTTCACCTGTGTCTATTCCCTCTAGACACTTAATGTCAGGGCGGCTGTGTTGGGGCGGCCCATACGTGTGCACGTGTGTCTACTCCTTCTCCCTGACTCTGTTAGTATGTCTCTCTGTGGGAGGCAGAACCTGCATTGAAGAGTGGGTGTGTAGGCTGCCCAGATGCCCCCGCTCAACATGAGGTCCCCACAGGGGACCCCTTCAGCTGCCCCCTCTCAGCTCTGTGAAGCCCCCGTTGCTGCCATGGGCTGGGTGGGCCCTGGAGACAGCGTCCCCTGGAGTCTCAGCACCGCCACCCCAGCTGAGCCCCTGCTGTCCTGGAGAGTTCGTGGCTGAAGCCCGTGGACTGCAAGTCTTCCCTTCACACCAGCCCTGCTCTGAGACGCCAGCCCCCAGTCACCCCAAGCACTCAGCCCCTGAGATCCGGGTCTCCGTAACCAGGAGCTCCCGCACCCCCAGCCCTCCGTCCTGCTCCTGCCTCCTGGCCAGACCCATCGTCTGCTGCACCACCAGCAAAGCCAGGTGCGACTGCCTGTCCCTGCTGACTCTCGGTCAACAGAAACCAAAGGAATGACAGGAATTTGAATTCTCACATGTCAACCAGCAACTGATGGATGCCGCCCGAAGCCACACAACCCCGGGTCCCTGTGGGGATTCACCCTGCGTGCACCTGGGTCGTGGGAGGAAGTACAAGAGGGTTCCATGGCCACGTGTCTCCCCTGCATGGAGGGTGGGGCCAGGAGGGCAGCTGCCCAGGCTCTCAGCCGGGACATGGCCGGGGCATCAGACCCAAGGCAACCAGGCACTTGCAGCGACATTTATAAAGCAATTACTTATTTACCTATTTGAGAAAGAAAGTGCTCCCATCTGCTGGTTCATAAATGCCTGAAACAGCTGGCCCGGGCCAGGCAGGTGTTGGGAGCTGAGAACATTCTAGTCTCCCATGTGGGTGGCAGGGGCCCATGCCACCTGAGCCATCACTTGCTGCCTCCTGGGTGCACGTGAGCAGGGAGCTGGAGTCAGGAGCCAGGAACTCCATCCAGGTCTCCTGCATGGGTGGCAGGTACACAAGTACTTGGGCCATTGCCTGCTGCCTCCCAGGGTGCATTAGTAGGGACCTGGATGGGGAGCGGAGCTGAGACTTGAACACAGGCTCCAACATGGGATGCAGGCATCACCACACCAAACCACCACGCGCAGGCCTATGGGATTCTCCAGAGAATAAGTCATCTTCCTGGGCTGTGGTCTGCATGGATCACTTGGGCCGAGTGCCTGGGAACGGAGCCCCTGGACCCCTCAGGCAGCGGCCAGCCAAGTCCCAGTGCCCTGGAGGGCCCAGCCCCAGGGGGCATTTCAGGAGACCTCTGTACAGAGCCAGATGGGATGGGCTCCTGGTGAGCTCCCATCGATGGCCTTAGTGTTCCTTCGTGTTCTGAGAGCCAGCACTTCAATAGCTATGATTAAAACTCAATGAACCTACATATTTAAACTTCTTATAAAAACAAAGGTACAAGTATGCAAACTCACTGCTTCCTGTGATCCATGGCTTACCCAGAGTTACTCTGTCAGCGACAGCCCCCGCCTGCGCCCTCTGGCCTGGAGTGAGTTTGCCGGCTCACAGAACATAGGTGTGAGAACTGCTGCCTTCCTGCACCTGTGGGCCAGGGCCGGCACCTCCTCGGGTCTTTCCTGTGAGCCCTGAGTCCAGGACAGGTGGACAGCTAGTGTGGAGAGGCCACAGCTCCGCACCACAGTTGGTGCCACACAAGTGACCAGGCAGTGGGAGTCGTTCCCCCAGAACTGGCCGGGCAGCCTGGTGGGTCTGCATTCCAGGCCCCGCCTCCATCGGCTCCCGCCCAAGCTGCTGAGGTCCTTCTCAGGAGGCACTGAGACCACCCAGCAAAGAGGATCAGGCCCCAGGAGGGCCCTGCAGTTCTGCCCGGGCTGGGGAGGGGAGCAAGGGTGAGTACCAGGGACAGCTCCTCTGCTTCTTGCCTCTGCTCCCCAGCAGCCGAGAGAGGAGCGCACAGTTCTGAGGCTGGGCCAACTCTGCCATCTCTCCTGCTGCCCAGGATGACCACGTCAGCCCAGGATGACCGTCTGGGGCCCAGGATGACCACGTCAGCCCAGGATGACCACATCGGCCCAGGATGACCACGTCAGCCCAGGATGACCACGTCGGCCCAGGATGACCATCTGGGGCTCAGGATGACCGTCTGGGGCCCAGGATGACCATGTCAGCCCAGGATGACCATCTGGGGCCCAGGATGACCGTCTGGGGCTCAGGATGACCATGTCAGCCCAGGATGACCATATGGGGCCCAGGATGACCGTCTGGGGCCCAGGATGACCACGTCAGCCCAGAATGACCATCTGGGGCCTAGGATGACCACGTCAGCCCAGGATGACCGTCTGGGGCCCAGGGTGACCACGTCAGCCCAGGATGACCATCTGGGGCCCAGGATGACCACGTCAGCCCAGGATGACCATCTGGGGCCCAGGATGACCATGTCGGCCCAGGATGACCATCTGGGGCCCAGAATGACCACGTCAGCCCAGGATGACCACATCGGCCCAGGATGACCATCTAGGGCCCAGGATGACCGTCTGGGGCCCAGGATGACCACGTCGGCCCAGGATGACCACGTCGGCCCAGGATGACCACATCCGCCCAGGATAACCGTCTGGGACCCAGTCTGGGAGCCCCTATACAGTGGTGTTTTTTGCCATCTCATCTGGGTGAAGATCTGGGAAAAAGGCACCCCTGTGGGCACAGGGATGGAACCGTCCTGGGACATGCCTGCCTGACAGCGCGGCAGCTGGCCCCAGCCCCTCCAGCCTTCCTGTCGCATCCAGGGGGCTGGTGCAGTGCCCGCGTCCCATATGGGCACTGGTTTGAGTCCTGGCTGCTCCACTTCCTATCCAGCTCCCTGCTAATGTGCCTGGGAAACAGTGGAAGATGGCCCAAGAACTTGGGCCCCTGCACCCACGTGGGAGACCAGGAAGAAGCTCCTGGTTCCTGGCTCCTGGCTTTGGCCTGGCCCAGCCCTGGCCCTTATGGCCATTTGGGAAGTGAACCAGTGGATAGAAGACTCTCTCTCTCCTTCTCTTTCCATATCTTTTTCAGATAAATAAATAGATCTTAAAAAAAAAAAAAAAAAAGCCTGGAAACCGAAGGACAGACAGAGCAGGACTGTAGGCTGGGCCGTGCCCCAGAGGCACGAGTAGGTCCCCAGGCCCAGTGTGGTGGGTGTGAAGCTGGCAGTGAGGGGCGCGGGAGTGGGCCCTCCTGATGGGATCAGCCTGCTCGTAAGAAGGGGGCACACAGGAAGGCCCCCATTCTGAATGCTCAGCCTCCAGGGCCTTGGGGAATGGCGTCTGCAGCGTGAGCACCACAGACTGACTGTTCCAGGGAGCCAGGCACACCAGGAAGCTGCGGCGGGCGCAGAGCGTGGCCAGCCCTCGCCACATGGATGCAGACTCCCACCAGTGGTGCATCCACTCCAGTTCCTGATTTCACACACACAGGTACAGGCGTGCCACAGGCAAAACAAAACACCACCTCTCTGAGAAGATGAAGGAAGCCTGGGAAGCAGACGTGGACCCACACAGCACGGGGGGCGATCGGGTGGGGGTGTGAGCGACCGAAATTCCTCCACCAAAGGCAGCGATGGGAAAGGTCGACGACATGAGGGTCGGATGGCAGTGCAGCGGGGACGTGGGGCCTCTGAGAGAGAAAAGAGACGCTGGGATGGAGAACGATGTAGGTCGGACCTCACAGCTACCAGAAGAGGAAGAGTGAACCAAGGCGAACCCCACTTCAAGAAGCGGTCAACTGGTCTAACAGACAACTGTGTCAGAAGTAGCAATGACTGGCGAACCGGGTGAGCACAGCACAAGGCCAGCAAAGGAAATACAGCAGCTGCAAGGAAGGAGTGAGAAGCAAGGCGCGTGCATGGTCGGCAGGGACTGGGATTGACACAGGGACACGTGGTCACAGGCACCTGCACTGTGGGCTGAGAGGTGCTGTGTTTGGAAGAGGACTTGGAGTGGTCACGATGGGTAGCAAGCGCTAAGCAAGTGATCCCCAAGAGGGGAGAACAGTGAACTAATTCAAGGAGCTCAGTTAAAACCAAAGGGAGAAGAAAGAGAGGAATATGACAACCAAGACACGAGGACAGCACACAGAGGGTGGCCAAGAATGTGACGGATATTAGCTCTACTGTACCGAGAGCCCCCTCATGTGTGAATGATCTAAACAGACTTCCAGAGGGTAAGAAGGCAAGGCCAGACTACATGCTGTCTACACAAAGCCCCTCTAAGTATAAAGACGCAGACAGTTTAAAAGGAGAGGGCTGTGCTGACCCACCGAAGGGCAGCTGGAGGCTGGGCACTGGGCTGACATTGCTCGGGGAGCTGGCACTGTGGCACAGCAGCTTAAGCTGCCATCTGCCGTGCTGGCACCCATATGGGTGCTGGTTCAAGTCCTGGCTGCTCCACTTACGACCCAGCTCCCTGCTAATGCACCTGGGAAAGCAGTGGAGGATGGCCCAAGTGCTGGGGCCCCTGCACAAATGTGGGAGGCCCAGAAAAAATTCCTGGTTCCTGGCTTTGGCCTGGCCCAGTCCTGGCTGTTGTGGCCATTTGAGGAGTGAACCAGTAGATAGAAGATCACTCTCTGCCTTTCAAATAGATAAATAAATTATTTTAAAAAAAGATATTGTTTGGGATCCCTGCACCCTGAGTTCAAGTCCTTGCTCCACTTTCAATCCCAGTTCCCCACTAATGAAGACCACAGGAGGCAGCAGGTGATGCCACCCATGTGGGACACCAAGATGGAGTTCCAGGTTCTTGGCTTTGACCTGGCCCAACCCTAGTTTTTATCTCAAAAGAAAAAAAAAAAAACCCTAACCAGAGTAGCTGTATCAACTTTGGACAAAGACTTCAGGACAAGGAAAATTATTGGCGTTGGAGGAAGGCACTGCCGAGCAACAGCGGGGTTGATTCTGCAGGAAGACCAGGAGTCCTTCACGTAAGCACCTGGCACCAGAGCGTCACACCACACGACGGAGACAGGCAGCGCCGCCTGGAGGAACGGGTCAGCCCACAGGTACAGCCAAAACCAGAGAGGGGTGGATTCGGCAGGCAGAAAGCAAGAGGGAACTGCAGGCCGAGCAGCGCCTGGGGGCATGGTGCAGCCAGCTGCTCCCGGCAACAGCAGGTGGATGCTCTTCCCAGACGGACACGTCCCCGGACGGATCGCATCCTGGGACACAGCACCTTTTAAGTCCTTCCGATGAACAAGAATCAAAATAAAATTGTGTTCTCACACTGTAGTGGAATTAAAGTAGAAAAGCAGCGGGAACACTGCCGGCAGGTGGTTGGAAAATTCCAACAGATTAACAACAACTTCTAAGTAATAGGCGGGCCAAAAGCTCAAGAGAAATTTAAAGCTAAATGAAAACGAGGATGCCAGTTGTCCAAATCTGCGGGCTGCAGTGAGAGCGCCCTTGGGAGGGAATTCACAGCGCCGAGTGCACACAGCAGTCAAACCAGTAACCGAGCTCAGGAGAGCAGAGCACGACCAGTGACGCCACACCAAGAGAGCAGCCACCTCAGGGAAGACACTTCCGCCCCTCCGACGACGGGGGCCAGCGCGCAGCCCCGGCCAGCACCAGGCGCTCTGTGAGGCTGCACGGCCTCTCTCAGGACGTGTTCCATCACTAAGTGACAGCCACTGTGTTGTGACAATTCTGTGGCTCCAGATTTAACAAGTGAGACGAGAAAGACCAGTTCCTTGAGGGGCACCAAAAGGCACCTAAGATGTCAGTTGACCGGAATAGATCTCTCAGTGTAGAAGAAAACAAGTCAGCGATGACCAGCCTTCCAAAACAGCATCGGTCCCCGATGGTTTCGCTGGTGAATTCTACCAAGTATTTAGGCACAAATCATGCTACTTCAGTAGGATCTCTTCCAGAACATTGAAGGGCAGGCATGATAGCATAAAACATGTGCTTGGTTTTCCTTTCTGGTTCCTAGCACAGAACTCCTAAATCCAGACACCTCCAAAGTGCCCAGTGTGAGGTGTTCCTGGATGAGGGCTGGTTGTCAGGGGAACCAACCATGTGATGAGAGGGTTGGGATCTCAGCCCCACCCCCAGGCCCTGGGAGAGGAGGGGCTGAAGGTTGAGCTGATCCGCAGTGGCCGAGGACGTGGTGGACACACCTCTGTAATGCAGCCCCTCAACAGTCTGTGCGTCCCTTCTCCCGGGGCCTCATGGCGTCCTTTGTAACCAGCCGGTGGACAGAAGTGTCCCCCTGAGCTCTGGGTGGCTCTGGTGAATTAATGGACCCCAAGGAGGGCCTGTGGGTATCCCCACCTAGGGCTCCAGATTGGTGTCAGAGTGGGGGGCCGTCCTGTGGGGCTAAGCCCTCAACTGCGAGCTGCGACGCTGGCTCCTGGCTCCGGGACAGGGGCCACACAGCTGTGTCCACCGTGTCCACTGCAGAGCTTGCTTGGGGTTCTGTGTTATGAGAGAGCAGGAGAAAGGGACTTTGTTTCCCTGCCCCCGCCACGTCTTCAGAACACAGAATACTTTAACACATTGTCTTAATGGCAAAATCAGACAACGGCATTACAGTAAAGAGGAATGCGGACCTATATAGCTCACAAAAAGGAGTTTTTACCGGAAGTAAAAATTCTTAACAAAACATTGGCACAGCCAATATAATAATGTGTAAAAATAATTACACTTCAGGGGCTGGCGCTGTGGCGCAGCAGGTTAACGCCCTGGCCTGAAGCACCGGCTTCTCATATGGGCGCCGGTTCAAGACCCGGCTGCTCCATTTCCTATCCAGCTCTCTGCTGTGATCTGGGAAAGCAGTAGAAGATGACCCAAGACCTTGGGTCCCTGCACCCGTGTGGGAGACCCGGAAGAAGCTCCTGGCACAGCTCTGGCCGTTGCAGCCAATTGGGGAGTAAACTGTTGGATGGAAGACCTCTCTCTCTCTCTCTCTCTGTTTCTCTCTCTGCCTCTCCTCTCCCTGTGTAACTCTGACTTTCAAATAAATAAATAAATCTTTAAAAAAAATAATTACACTCCATGGCCAGTGGTATTTATTACATGTTAGCAAGGCGAGTTTGCCTGTTTGTCCGTGGGATGAAGAGGGAAACTGACACTCTCATCAGGGAAAAGCCTGTGACAAAACCCGACCATTGTGAACAAGCACCCTCGGCAGCCAGAAACAGAGGGACGCGCTCCGTGAGAAGCACAGTCCGCACCCTGCACCAAGCGGGGCCAACAGGAACTGGGTGCACTCCCCTCCCACCCTCGTGTCCCACACCCAGAGTCCTCACTGGCTCAAGAAGACAAAATAACAGCCACACGGATTGGAAGGGAAGTAAGAAAGGTCTTCGTCCACAAGCGCCCGGGGTCAGTGCCGCAGTAATCAGCACTCGGGGAAGAGCGAGCCCTGCAGTGGGCTCCCGGGATCTTGGCTCACACTGCACAGTCGTCTGCTTTCCTTCGCAGCGGCACGAACAGCTGCAGCTCGAAGTCAAGAACACAGTGCCTCTGACGCTAGCACCAGAACCTAAATACCTGGCATAAACCTACTGAAATATGCAAGGTCTATGTGCAGGAACTACACACTCTGATGAAAGAAACCGAAGCTCCAAGTAAATACAGTAAAAATACTCCAAGTGAAACTCTGCTCATGCTTAGGAGATCTGTTACATGTGTATTATTTATTTGTTGCAGACACATGGAGAGAGACAGAGCTCTCCCATCTACTCCTTCATGCCTCAAATGCCTGAAACAGCTAGGGCTGGGCTAGGCCAAAACCACGAGCCACGAGCTCCACCTTTGTCTCCCACGTGGGCGGCAGGGACCCAACTACTTGAGCCATCACTGCCACCCCTCAGGGTGCTCATCAGCAGGAGCTGGGGTCAGGAGCAGAGCGAGGACTCACCCCCGCCCCGATCCTGGATGCGGGCATCGTAACCGTCATCTTCACTACTCAGCAAAATGACTGTCCTGACCCAGATTCTTTCCTGTTTGATCTACAGCTCTAACACAATCCCAATTAAAATACAAATAGGTGTTTTGTCAATATTGACAAACTGATTCTAAAGTTTATGTGAAAAGGCAAAAAACCTAGCCTAGCCGGCACAATGTTACAGAAGACAAAAGCAGTTGGGCGGCTGACATTCCCCGTTCAGGGCGCTGTGAGGTGCAGTGCTGTGGACAGCAGGGTGCTGGGGAAAGAACACACGCACACTGATGGTGCCGGCGCGCAGGGCCCGGAGACCTGCACGAGAGCAGGGGCTGGTCCTCCACGGGAGCAGGGCCCGGAGACCTGCACGAGAGCAGGGGCTGGTCCTCCACGGGAGCAGGGCCCGGAGACCTGCACGAGAGCAGGGGCTGGTCCTCCACGGGAGCAGGGCCCGGAGACCTGCACGAGAGCAGGGGCTGGTCCTCCACGGGAGCAGGGGCACTCATGGGAGAAGCTGGTCTCTGCACCGGGCGGCCCGGGAACAACAGGGTGTCCACAAGCAAAGGCGTCCAGATGCATGCCTCACGCCCCTCACAAAATGAACCACAGAGCCAAGCGCAAAAATGAACCTATGGAAACTTCTAGGAGGTCACAGCAGAAGATCTAGGTGGCTTTGGAGCCACCAATGAGTTTTTAGATATAATACAAAGCACAATCCATGAAGGAAAAATATGCTAGATTAATTAAAATTAGAAACTTCTGTTTAGAAAAATACAGTTAAGAGAATAATCCATATCTGATAAAGGGCTTGCATCCAAATATACAAAGATGTTTTAAATAATGAGAAAAACAAAGCACTCCTGTTTTAAAAAAAAAAAGGGCTGAGGATCTGCACCCAGGCCACAAGGGCAGGTGCTCCACCAGTGCACCCTGGGGAGGTCCAGACAGGCTGCTCAGGAGACACCAGGCCGCCAGGCCCTCCCAGGGCAGTGCTGCTGTGTCCCTGTGTGGCCGTCCACATCTGCCCGCACTGCCCAGGGCCTGTGGAGCTTTGCAGAGCAAGGTGAACCCTCACCCAAAGATGGAGTCAGGTGTGAGATCAGGTGCAGGTGGACAGTGCCAGCTGTGTCACAGATGGCACAAACCTCACTGAGGGGAGTGGGAGAGGCACTCACTCTCATGATTTGGGGAATGAGTGGAGCCTGCGACACTGGAGGTAGGAGGAACTGGACAGGGACACTGTGTTCTGCTGGACACAGAAAACAGGTTAAGGGTCCTGGCACTGCCACTCATGTCACACGCACAGAATCAAGCAGTTAGGGGAGGAAGGCAGGGGCACATGTCACCAAGAAGAGACGGAGGTGACCTGTGAGAATTAGTGCTGAAGACATAAGAAGTCGCATCTAGTAAGAGAAGAGGTTCAGGTGCTCACATGAGGCAGTAACTGTGAACACAGCACATGTGAGAGCTGGGACGCCAGGTGCTTCAGAGAGTTCATGGGCATCCCATATGGGCACTGGCTCGAGTCCCAGCTGCTCCACTTCTGATCCAGCTCCCTGACAATGGGCCTCAGAAAGCAGCCACAGATAGCCCAGTTCCTTGGGTCCCTGCGCCCACGTCGGGGACCTGGATGAAGCTCCCAAGTGCCTTGGCGGGGCAGCTGCTGGGGAACCCAGAAAACACGGCTATGCACTGCCACCGCGATGCTGCAGGAACCTGGGCTGATCGGGAGCAAAACCTCCGAAGACCGGAAACACCACTCAGTAGGCCAGGCCACAGACACGGGGCAAATCTGAGAGATGGCACAGCCCAGAGGCCCCTGAGGAGACTGAGAGAGACGTCTGAGGAGACCTCAAAGAGATGTCTGAGCACCCTCACAGACCCCTGAGAGGACCCCAGAGAGATGCCCGAGGAAACCTCACAGAACCCCTGAGGAGACCTGAGAGAGACGTCTGAGGAGACTGAGAGAGACCCCTGAGGAGAATGAGAGACCCTGAGGAGACCCGAGACCCTGAGGAGACTGAGAGACCCTGAGGAGAATGAGAGACCCTGAGGAGACTGAGACCCTGAGGAGAATGAGAGACCCTGAGGAGACTGAGAGACCCTGAGGAGAATGAGAGACCCTGAGGAGACTGAGAGAGACCCCTGAGGAGACTGAGAGACCCTGAGGAGACCTGAGAGACCCTGAGGAGACTGAGAGACCCTGAGGAGACCCAAGAACCTGAGGAGACTGAGAGAGACCCTGAGGAGACTGAGAGAGACCCCTGAGGAGACTGAGAGACCCTGAGGAGACCCGAGACCCTGAGGAGACCTGAGAGACCCTGAGGAGATGAGAGACCCTGAGGAGACTGAGAGACCCTGAGGAGACCTGAGAGACCCTGAGGAGACTGAGAGAGACCCTGAGGAGACTGAGAGACCCTGAGGAGACCTGAGAGACCCTGAGGAGACTGAGAGACCCTGAGGAGACCAGAGAGACCCTGAGGAGATGAGAGACCCTGAGGAGACCTGAGACCCTGAGGAGACTGAGAGAGACCCCTGAGGAGACTGAGAGACCTCTGAGGAGACTGAGAGACCCTGAGGAGACCAGAGACCCTGAGGAGACCTGAGAGAGACGTCTGAGGAGACTGAGAGAGACCCCTGAGGAGAATGAGAGACGCTGAGGAGACCCGAGACCCTGAGGAGACTGAGAGACACTGAGGAGAATGAGAGACCCTGAGGAGACTGAGACCCTGAGGAGAATGAGAGACCCTGAGGAGACTGAGAGACCCTGAGGAGAATGAGAGACCCTGAGGAGACTGAGAGACCCTGAGGAGACCCGAAACCCTGAGGAGACTGAGAGAGACCCTGAGGAGACTGAGAGAGACCCCTGAGGAGACTGAGAGACCCTGAGGAGACTGAGAGACCCTGAGGAGACCCGAGACCCTGAGGAGACTGAGAGACCCCTGAGGAGACTGAGAGACCCTGAGGAGACTGAGAGAGACCCTGAGGAGACCCGAGACCCTGAGGAGACTGAGAGACCCTGAGGAGACCAGAGAGACCCTGAGGAGACTGAGAGACCCTGAGGAGACTGAGAGACCCTGAGGAGACTGAGAGAGACCCTGAGGAGACCCGAGACCCTGAGGAGACTGAGAGACCCCTGAGGAGACTGAGAGACCCTGAGGAGACTGAGAGAGACCCTGAGGAGACTGAGAGACCCTGAGGAGACCTGAGAGACCCTTGAGGAGACCAGAGAGACCCTGAGGAGACCCGAGACCCTGAGGAGACTGAGAGACCCTGAGGAGACCTAAGACCCTGAGGAGACTGAGAGAGACCCCTGAGGAGACTGAGAGACCTCTGAGGAGACTGAGAGACCCTGAGGAGACCAGAGACCCTGAGGAGACCTGAGAGAGACCCTGAGGAGACCTGAGAGACCCCTGAAGAGACTGAGAGAGACCCTGAGGAGACTGAGAGACCCTGAGGAGAATGAGAGACCTGAGGAGACCTGACAGAGACCCTGAGGAGACCTGAGAGACCCTGAAGAGACTGAGAGACCCTGAAGAGACTGAGACCCTGACGAGACCTGAGAGACCCCTGAGGAGACTGAGAGAGACCCTGAGGAGACTTAGAGACCCTGAGGAGACTGAGAGACCCTGAGGAGACCTGAGAGACCCTGAGGAGACCTGAGACCCTGAGGAGACTGAGAGACCCTGAGGAGACTGAGAGAGACCCTGAGGAGACTGAGAGAAACCCCTGAGGAGACCTGACAGAGACCCTGAGGAGACTGAGAGAGACCCTGAGGAGACCTGAGAGACCCTGAGGAGACTGAGAGAGACCCCTGAGGAGACTGAGAGAGACCCCTGAGGAGAATGAGAGAACCTGAGGAGACTGAGAGAGACCCTGAGGAGACCCGAGACCCTGAGGAGACTGAGAGACCCTGAGGAGACTGAGAGACCCTGAGGAGACCCGAGACCCTGAGGAGACTGAGAGACCCTGAGGAGACTGAGAGAGACCCCTGAGGAGACTGAGAGACCCTGAGGAGACTGAGAGAGACTCTGAGGAGACTGAGAGACCCTGAGGAGACTGAGAGAGACCCTGAGGAGACTGTGAGACCCTGAGGAGACTGAGAGAGACCCTGAGGAGACTGAGAGACCCTGAGGAGAATGAGAGACCCTGAGGAGACTGAGAGACCCTGAGGAGACCTGAGACCCTGAGGAGACTGAAAGAAACCCCTGAGGAGACCTGACAGAGACCCTGAGGAGACTGAGAGAGACCCCTGAGGAGACCTGAGAGACCCTGAGGAGACTGAGAGAGACCCCTGAGGAGACTGAGAGAGACCCCTGAGGAGAATGAGAGAACCTGAGGAGACTGAGAGAAACCCTGAGGAGACCCGAGACCCTGAGGAGACTGAGAGACCCTGAGGAGACTGAGAGACCCTGAGGAGAATGAGAGAGATGCTGAGGAGAATGAGAGACCCTGAGGAGAATGAGAGACCCTGACGAGACCTGAGAGACCCTGAAGAGACTGAGAGACCCTGAGGAGACTGAGAGACCCTGACGAGACCAGAGAGACCCTGAGGAGATGAGAGACCCTGAGGAGACTGAGAGACCCTGAGGAGACCTGAGAGACCGTGAGGAGACTGAGAGAGACCCTGAGGAGACTGAGAGACCCTGAGGAGACTGAGAGACCCTGAGGAGAATGAGAGACCCTGAGGAGACTGAGAGAGACCCTGAGGACTGAGAGACCCTGAGGAGACTGAGAGACCCTGAAGAGACTGAGAGACCCTGAGGAGACTGAGAGACCCTGAGGAGATGAGAGACCCTGAGGAGACTGAGAGACCCTGAGGAGACCTGAGAGACCCTGAGGAGACTGAGAGACCCTGAGGAGACCAGAGAGACCCTGAGGAGACTGAGAGACCCTGAGGAGATTGAGAGACCATGAGGAGAATGAGACACCCTGAGGAGACTGAGAGAGACCCTGAGGAGACCGAGAGACCCTGAGGAGACTGTGAGACCCTGAGGAGACCTGAGAGACCCTGAGGAGACCCAAGACCCTGAGGAGACCTGAGAGACCCTGAGGAGACTGAGAGACCCTGAGGAGACTGAGAGACCCTGAGGAGACCAGAGAGACTCTGAGGAGACTGAGAGACCCTGAGGAGACCTGAGAGACCCTGAGGAGACTGAGAGAGACCCCTGAGGAGACTGAGAGACCCTGAGGAGACTGAGAGACCCTGAGGAGACTGAGAGACCCTGAGGAGACCTGAGAGACCCTGAGGAGACTGAGAGAGACCCTGAGGAGACTTAGAGACCCTGAGGAGACTGAGAGACCCTGAGGAGCCTCAAGACCCTGAGGAGACTGAGAGACCCTGAGGAGACTGAGAGACCCTGAGGAGACCCGAGACCCTGACGAGACCTGAGAGACCCCTGAGGAGACTGTGAGACCCTGAGGAGACAGAGTGACCCTGAGGAGACTGAGAGACCCTGAGGAGACCTGAGAGACCCTGAGGAGACCTGAGAGACCCTGAGGAGACCTGAGACTCTGACGAGACCTGAGAGACCCCTGAGGAGCCTCAAGACCCTGAGGAGACTGAGAGACCCTGAGGAGACTAAGAGACCCTGAGGAGACTGAGAGAGACCCCTGAGGAGACTGAGAGAGACCTCTGAGGAGACTGAGAGACCCTGAGGAGACCAGAGACCCTGAGGAGACCTGAGAGACCCTGAGGAGACTGAGAGACCCTGAGGAGATTGAGAGAGACTCTGAGGAAATTGAGAGAGACCCTGAGGAGACTGAGAGAGACCCTGAGGAGACTGAGAGACCCTGAGGAGACTGAGAGAGACCCTGAGGAGACTGAGAGACCCTGAGGAGACTGTGAGACCCTCAGGAGACTGAGAGACCATGAGGAGACCAGAGAGACCCTGAGGAGATGAGAGACCCTGAGGAGACTGAGAGACCCTGAGGAGACCAGAGAGACCCTGAGGAGATGAGAGACCCTGAGGAGACTGAGAGACCCTGAGGAGACTGAGAGACCCTTGAGGAGACCAGAGAGACCCTGAGGAAACCCAAGACCCTGAGGAGATGAGAGACCCTGAGGAGACTGAGAGACCCTGAGGAAACTGAGAGACCCTGAGGAGACTGAGAGAGACCCCTGAGGAGACTGAGAGACCTCTGAGGAGACTGAGAGACCCTGAGGAGACCAGAGACCCTGAGGAGACCTGAGAGACCCTGAGGAGACCTGAGAGACCCTGAGGAGACCCGAGAGACCCTGAGGAGACTGAGAGACCCTGAGGAGATGAGAGACCCTGAAGAGACTGAGAGAGACCCCTGAGGAGACCTGACAGAGACCCTGAGGAGACTGAGAGAGACTCTGAGGAGACTGAGAGACCCTGAGGAGACTGTGAGACCCTGAGGAGACTGTGAGACCCTGAGGAGACTGAGAGACCCTGAGGAGATGAGAGAGACCCTGAGGAGACTGAGAGACCCTGAGGAGACTGAGAGACCCTGAGGAGACCTGAGAGACCCTGAGGAGACTGAGAGAGACTCTGAGGAGACTGAGAGACCCTGAGGAGACTGTGAGACCCTGAGGAGACTGAGAGACCCTTGAGGAGACCAGAGAGACCCTGAGGAGATGAGAGAGACCCTGAGGAGACTGAGAGACCCTGAGGAGACTGAGAGACCCTGAGGAGACCTGAGAGACCCTGAGGAGACTGAGAGAGACCCTGAGGAGACTGAGAGACCCTGAGGAGACCTGAGAGACCCTTGAGGAGACCAGAGAGACCCTGAGGAGACTGAGAGACCCTGAGGAGACCTGAGACCCTGAGGAGACTGAGAGAGACCCTGAGAAGACTGTGAGACCCTGAGGAGACTGAGAGAGACTCTGAGGAGACTGAGAGACCGTGAGGAGACTGAGAGAGACCCTGAGGAGACTGAGAGAGACCTCTGAGGAGACTGAGAGACCCTGAGGAGACCAGAGACCCTGAGGAGACCTGAGAGACCCTGAGGAGACTGAGAGACCCTGAGGAGATTGAGAGAGACTCTGAGGAAATTGAGAGAGACCCTGAGGAGACTGAGAGAGACCCTGAGGAGACTGAGAGACCCTGAGGAGACTGAGAGAGACCCTGAGGAGACTGAGAGACCCTGAGGAGACTGTGAGACCCTGAGGAGACTGAGAGACCCTGAGGAGACCAGAGAGACCCTGAGGAGATGAGAGACCCTGAGGAGACTGAGAGACCCTGAGGAGACCAGAGAGACCCTGAGGAGATGAGAGACCCTGAGGAGACTGAGAGACCCTGAGGAGACTGAGAGACCCTTGAGGAGACCAGAGAGACCCTGAGGAAACCCAAGACCCTGAGGAGATGAGAGACCCTGAGGAGACTGAGAGACCCTGAGGAAACTGAGAGACCCTGAGGAGACTGAGAGAGACCCCTGAGGAGACTGAGAGACCTCTGAGGAGACTGAGAGACCCTGAGGAGACCAGAGACCCTGAGGAGACCTGAGAGACCCTGAGGAGACCTGAGAGACCCTGAGGAGACCCGAGAGACCCTGAGGAGACTGAGAGACCCTGAGGAGATGAGAGACCCTGAAGAGACTGAGAGAGACCCCTGAGGAGACCTGACAGAGACCCTGAGGAGACTGAGAGAGACTCTGAGGAGACTGAGAGACCCTGAGGAGACTGTGAGACCCTGAGGAGACTGAGAGACCCTGAGGAGACTGAGAGACCCTGAGGAGATGAGAGAGACCCTGAGGAGACTGAGAGACCCTGAGGAGACTGAGAGACCCTGAGGAGACCTGAGAGACCCTGAGGAGACTGAGAGAGACTCTGAGGAGACTGAGAGACCCTGAGGAGACTGTGAGACCCTGAGGAGACTGAGAGACCCTTGAGGAGACCAGAGAGACCCTGAGGAGATGAGAGAGACCCTGAGGAGACTGAGAGACCCTGAGGAGACTGAGAGACCCTGAGGAGACCTGAGAGACCCTGAGGAGACTGAGAGAGACCCTGAGGAGACTGAGAGACCCTGAGGAGACCTGAGAGACCCTTGAGGAGACCAGAGAGACCCTGAGGAGACTGAGAGACCCTGAGGAGACCTGAGACCCTGAGGAGACTGAGAGAGACCCTGAGAAGACTGTGAGACCCTGAGGAGACTGAGAGAGACTCTGAGGAGACTGAGAGACCGTGAGGAGACTGAGAGAGACCCTGAGGAGACTGAGAGACCCTGAGGAGACTGAGAGACCCTGAGGAGAATGAGAGACCCTGAGGAGACTGAGAGACCCTGAGGAGACTGAGAGACCCTGAGGAGACCTGAGAGACCCTGAGGAGACTGAGAGAGACCCCTGAGGAGACCTGACAGAGACCCTGAGGAGACTGAGAGAGACCCCTGAGGAGACCTGAGAGACCCTGAGGAGACTGAGAGAGACCCCTGAGGAGACTGAGAGAGACCCCTGAGGAGAATGAGAGACCCTGAGGAGACTGAGAGAGACCCTGAGGAGACTGAGAGACCCTGAGGAGACTGAGAGAGACCCTGAGGAGACTGAGAGACCCTGAGGAGAATGAGAGACCCTGAGGAGACTGAGAGACCCTGAGGAGACTGAGAGACCCTGAGGAGACTGAGAGAGACCCTGAGGAGACTTAGAGACCCTGAGGAGACTGAGAGACCCTGAGGAGCCTCAAGACCCTGAGGAGACTGAGAGACCCTGAGGAGACTGAGAGACCCTGAGGAGACCCGAGACCCTGACGAGACCTGAGAGACCCCTGAGGAGACTGTGAGACCCTGAGGAGACAGAGTGACCCTGAGGAGACTGAGAGACCCTGAGGAGACCTGAGAGACCCTGAGGAGACCTGAGAGACCCTGAGGAGACCTGAGACTCTGACGAGACCTGAGAGACCCCTGAGGAGCCTCAAGACCCTGAGGAGACTGAGAGACCCTGAGGAGACTAAGAGACCCTGAGGAGACTGAGAGAGACCCCCGAGGAGACCAGAGACCCTGAGGAGACCTGAGAGACCCTGAGGAGACTGAGAGACCCTGAGGAGATTGAGAGAGACTCTGAGGAAATTGAGAGAGACCCTGAGGAGACTGAGAGAGACCCTGAGGAGACTGAGAGACCCTGAGGAGACTGAGAGAGACCCTGAGGAGACTGAGAGACCCTGAGGAGACTGTGAGACCCTGAGGAGACTGAGAGACCCTGAGGAGACCAGAGAGACCCTGAGGAGATGAGAGACCCTGAGGAGACTGAGAGACCCTGAGGAGACCAGAGAGACCCTGAGGAGATGAGAGACCCTGAGGAGACTGAGAGACCCTGAGGAGACTGAGAGACCCTTGAGGAGACCAGAGAGACCCTGAGGAAACCCAAGACCCTGAGGAGATGAGAGACCCTGAGGAGACTGAGAGACCCTGAGGAAACTGAGAGACCCTGAGGAGACTGAGAGAGACCCTGAGGAGACCTGAGAGACCCTGAGGAGACTGAGAGAGACCCTGAGGAGACTGAGAGACCCTGAGGAGAATGAGAGACCCTGAGGAGACTGAGAGACCCTGAGGAGACCTGAGACCCTGAGGAGACTGAGAGAAACCCCTGAGGAGACCTGACAGAGACCCTGAGGAGACTGAGAGAGACCCCTGAGGAGACCTGAGAGACCCTGAGGAGACTGAGAGAGACCCCTGAGGAGACTGAGAGAGACCCCTGAGGAGAATGAGAGAACCTGAGGAGACTGAGAGAAACCCTGAGGAGACCCGAGACCCTGAGGAGAATGAGAGAGATGCTGAGGAGAATGAGAGACCCTGAGGAGAATGAGAGACCCTGATGAGACCCGAGAGACCCTGAAGAGACTGAGAGACCCTGAGGAGACTGAGAGACCCTGACGAGACCAGAGAGACCCTGAGGAGATGAGAGACCCTGAGGAGACTGAGAGACCCTGAGGAGAATGAGAGACCCTGAGGAGACTGAGAGAGACCCTGAGGAGACTGAGAGACCCTGAGGAGACTGAGAGACCCTGAGGAGACTGAGAGAGACCCTGAGGAGATGAGAGACCCTGAGGAGACTGAGAGACCCTGAGGAGACCTGAGAGACCGTGAGGAGACTGAGAGAGACCCTGAGGAGACTGAGAGACCCTGAGGAGACTGAGAGACCCTGAGGAGACTGAGAGACCCTGAGGAGACTGAGAGAGACCCTGAGGACTGAGAGACCCTGAGGAGACTGAGAGACCCTGAAGAGACTGAGAGACCCTGAGGAGACTGAGAGACCCTGAGGAGACCTGAGAGACCCTGAGGAGACTGAGAGACCCTGAGGAGACCAGAGAGACCCTGAGGAGACTGAGAGACCCTGAGGAGATTGAGAGACCATGAGGAGAATGAGAGACCCTGAGGAGACTGAGAGAGACCCTGAGGAGACTGAGAGACCCTGAGGAGACCGAGAGACCCTGAGGAGACTGTGAGACCCTGAGGAGACCTGAGAGACCCTGAGGAGACCCAAGACCCTGAGGAGACCTGAGAGACCCTGAGGAGACTGAGAGACCCTGAGGAGACTGAGAGACCCTGAGGAGACCAGAGAGACTCTGAGGAGACTGAGAGACCCTGAGGAGACCTGAGAGACCCTGAGGAGACTGAGAGAGACCCCTGAGGAGACTGAGAGACCCTGAGGAGACTGAGAGACCCTGAGGAGACTTAGAGACCCTGAGGAGACCTGAGAGACCCTGAGGAGACTGAGAGAGACCCTGAGGAGACTGAGAGACCCTGAGGAGACTGAGAGACCCTGAGGAGACCTGAGAGACCCTGAGGAGACTGAGAGAGACCCTGAGGAGACTGAGAGACCCTGAGGAGACCTGAGAGACCCTTGAGGAGACCAGAGAGACCCTGAGGAGACTGAGAGACCCTGAGGAGACCTGAGACCCTGAGGAGACTGAGAGAGACCCTGAGAAGACTGTGAGACCCTGAGGAGACTGAGAGAGACTCTGAGGAGACTGAGAGACCGTGAGGAGACTGAGAGAGACCCTGAGGAGACTGAGAGACCCTGAGGAGACTGAGAGACCCTGAGGAGAATGAGAGACCCTGAGGAGACTGAGAGACCCTGAGGAGACCTGAGACCCTGAGGAGACTGAGAGAGACCCTGAGGAGACTGAGAGACCCTGAGGAGAATGAGAGACCCTGAGGAGACTGAGAGACCCTGAGGAGACTGAGAGACCCTGAGGAGACCTGAGAGACCCTGAGGAGACTGAGAGAGACCCCTGAGGAGACCTGACAGAGACCCTGAGGAGACTGAGAGAGACCCCTGAGGAGACCTGAGAGACCCTGAGGAGACTGAGAGAGACCCCTGAGGAGACTGAGAGAGACCCCTGAGGAGAATGAGAGACCCTGAGGAGACTGAGAGACCCTGAGGAGACTGAGAGAGACCCTGAGGAGACTGAGAGACCCTGAGGAGAATGAGAGACCCTGAGGAGACTGAGAGACCCTGAGGAGACTGAGAGACCCTGAGGAGACTGAGAGAGACCCTGAGGAGACTTAGAGACCCTGAGGAGACTGAGAGACCCTGAGGAGCCTCAAGACCCTGAGGAGACTGAGAGACCCTGAGGAGACTGAGAGACCCTGAGGAGACCCGAGACCCTGACGAGACCTGAGAGACCCCTGAGGAGACTGTGAGACCCTGAGGAGACAGAGTGACCCTGAGGAGACTGAGAGACCCTGAGGAGACCTGAGAGACCCTGAGGAGACCTGAGAGACCCTGAGGAGACCTGAGACTCTGACGAGACCTGAGAGACCCCTGAGGAGCCTCAAGACCCTGAGGAGACTGAGAGACCCTGAGGAGACTAAGAGACCCTGAGGAGACTGAGAGAGACCCCTGAGGAGACCAGAGACCCTGAGGAGACCTGAGAGACCCTGAGGAGACTGAGAGACCCTGAGGAGATTGAGAGAGACTCTGAGGAAATTGAGAGAGACCCTGAGGAGACTGAGAGAGACCCTGAGGAGACTGAGAGACCCTGAGGAGACTGAGAGAGACCCTGAGGAGACTGAGAGACCCTGAGGAGACTGTGAGACCCTGAGGAGACTGAGAGACCCTGAGGAGACCAGAGAGACCCTGAGGAGATGAGAGACCCTGAGGAGACTGAGAGACCCTGAGGAGACCAGAGAGACCCTGAGGAGATGAGAGACCCTGAGGAGACTGAGAGACCCTGAGGAGACTGAGAGACCCTTGAGGAGACCAGAGAGACCCTGAGGAAACCCAAGACCCTGAGGAGATGAGAGACCCTGAGGAGACTGAGAGACCCTGAGGAAACTGAGAGACCCTGAGGAGACTGAGAGAGACCCCTGAGGAGACTGAGAGACCTCTGAGGAGACTGAGAGACCCTGAGGAGACCAGAGACCCTGAGGAGACCTGAGAGACCCTGAGGAGACCCGAGAGACCCTTAGGAGACTGAGAGACCCTGAGGAGATGAGAGACCCTGAAGAGACTGAGAGAGACCCCTGAGGAGACCTGACAGAGACCCTGAGGAGACTGAGAGAGACTCTGAGGAGACTGAGAGACCCTGAGGAGACTGTGAGACCCTGAGGAGACTGAGAGACCCTGAGGAGACTGAGAGACCCTGAGGAGATGAGAGAGACCCTGAGGAGACTGAGAGACCCTGAGGAGACTGAGAGACCCTGAGGAGACCTGAGAGACCCTGAGGAGACTGAGAGAGACTCTGAGGAGACTGAGAGACCCTGAGGAGACTGTGAGAACCTGAGGAGACTGAGAGACCCTTGAGGAGACCAGAGAGACCCTGAGGAGATGAGAGAGACCCTGAGGAGACTGAGAGACCCTGAGGAGACTGAGAGACCCTGAGGAGACCTGAGAGACCCTGAGGAGATGAGAGAGACCCTGAGGAGACTGAGAGACCCTGAGGAGACCTGAGAGACCCTTGAGGAGACCAGAGAGACCCTGAGGAGACCCAAGACCCTGAGGAGATGAGAGACCCTGAGGAGACTGAGAGAGACCCTGAGAAGACTGTGAGACCCTGAGGAGACTGAGAGAGACTCTGAGGAGACTGAGAGACCGTGAGGAGACTGAGAGAGACCCTGAGGAGACTGAGAGACCCTGAGGAGACTGAGAGACCCTGAGGAGAATGAGAGACCCTGAGGAGACTGAGAGACCCTGAGGAGACCTGAGACCCTGAGGAGACTGAGAGAGACCCTGAGGAGACTGAGAGAGACCCCTGAGGAGAATGAGAGACCCTGAGGAGACTGAGAGAGACCCTGAGGAGACTGAGAGAGACCCCTGAGGAGACCTGACAGAGACCCTGAGGAGACTGAGAGAGACCCCTGAGGAGACCTGAGAGAGACCCCTGAGGAGAATGAGAGACCCTGAGGAGACTGAGAGAGACCCTGAGGAGACTGAGAGACCCTGACGAGACCGAGAGACCCTGAGGAGACTGTGAGACCCTGAGGAGACAGAGAGACCCTGAGGAGACTGAGAGACCCTGAGGAGACTGAGAGACCCTGAGGAGACCCGAGACCCTGAGGAGACTGAGAGACCCTGAGGAGACCTGAGAGACCCTGAGGAGACCCGAGACCCTGACGAGACCTGAGAGACCACTGAGGAGACTGAGAGACCCTGAGGAGACCTGAGAGACCCTGAGGAGACCAGAGAGACCCTGAGGAGACTGAGAGACCCTCAGGAGACCTGAGAGACCCTTGAGGAGACCAGAGAGACCCTGAGGAGATGAGAGACCCTGAGGAGACTGAGAGAGACCCTGAGAAGACTGTGAGACCCTGAGGAGACTGAGAGAGACCCCTGAGGAGACCTGAGAGAGACCTCTGAGGAGACTGAGAGACCATGAGGAGACTGAGAGAGACCCCTGAGGAGACCTGAGAGACCCTGAGGAGACTGAGAGACCCTGAGGAGACCCGAGAGACCCTGAGGAGACCTGAGAGACCCTGAGGAGACAGAGAGACCCTGAGGAGACAGAGAGACCCTGAGGAGACAGAGAGGCTCCTGGGGGAAGAGGGGCATGTTGAGATTCGGCACATGGGCCCTGGTGGAGGAGACCGAACAGGAAACTGAACTTTCCGGTGATGTGGGCAGACTCTGCCCTGTCCAGTGTTTTCTGCAAATCCAATGTTGTGAAAAAATGTTGACTTCCAAAGTACTTGGTGTCAGCCTCGTGACACAGCAGACCAAGCTTCTGCAGCAGCCTCCTGTGACTCCTCACCCCACATGGGTACTGGTTTGAGTCCCAGCTACTGCACTTCTGATCCAGTTCTCTGCTAATTGCCTGGGAAGTAGGGGAGGATGGCCTGAGTGCCAGGGACCTGCACCCACATTGGAGACCTGGGTGGAGATCCTGGCTCCTGGCTTCAGCCTGGCCCAGCCCTGGCCGTGGCGGCTCTTTGGGGAGTGAAGAAGCAGATGGAAGGTTGAGCTCTCTGATTCTGTCTCTGTAAGTCTACCTTCCAAATAAACAACCAACTCTTTTTTCTTAAAGTGACATGGAAAATCCGGATGAAACGTCCAGGAGAGGCAACGTCTGCAGAGCCAGAAGACACTGGGGACCCAGGAGGGGCCGCAGGCGGCGCTCGCAGCTGAGCATGGTCTCACAGTGAGGGTGGTGCTGGCCGCACAACACTGTGTGTACTTTGCAAGCCCCTGCGCCGTGTGGACCCACACCTCGTGGATCTGCCACGAGGGACAGCGCAGCCGCAAGCTGCTCCAGCGCAGCTGCAGAACGCAGCGGGGAGCAGCTCCTTCCTTTGACCGAAGACGTGGTGAGCAGAGTTGTAGGAGGGAGGTGTCCCTGGCGGAAGAGAAGCTCCTGGCGGGGGGCAGACTGAGGTCACCTAGGCACCATGGTGGGAAGGGGACTGCCCCTCCCGAGACCAGGGAGCAGGGGCGGTTGAGCATCCACAGGTATGTGGGTGTGTGTAGTTTGTGTGGTGTGTGTGCATCTGCCTTTAGTGGAGGGAGGAGGGATGGCCCTAGTGGGGGACCAGCAAGGGCCGCACCCTAGGTCCTGACACTGGTGGATGAGCCCCGGCCTTCTCTTTGTCTGGGGGCCTCAACTGGACCCTGGCCTCCTGCCTCCTGCCTCCAGCCACTCCCATTCTGCCTCCCAGCCTTTCCAGAGCCCTGCACGGCCTCTCCTGGTGTCGCCTGTCCACAGCCCCAGCTCGACCGTCCTGCTGGCTTTGATCTTCCTCCCGCCCTTACACTGAGACACACACTTCCCCACTCCGGTGTAGGCAGCCAGTGCCCCTTCTACACTGGCCACACTGGGCCCCAGGATGCAGGGCCTTGCCGCACCCTGCACCAGGGCCAGGTGCGCTGTGGGAGGCGCCGCTTCTGAGGGGTTCACCACATAGCCTGTTAGCTGGAAGGTTGCCCCTGGTGCTCCTCCCACAGCCTCCAGGTTCATAGCAGCCTCTCATCGTTTTTAGCAGATCTGCTGTTCTTTTTGTAACAGATGACCAGGGCCTGGCTGCATTTCCAACCACTTAGCTGCTGGAAGCCAGGACCTCTGTGCCAGTAGCTCGTTTGCGGGTCACCAGCAGCTTCCAATGATACTCAGAGGTATCAGTGAGGCAGGCTTTTCTGCAGTACACACGTCTGCCCACCCGGCAGGTTAAGGTGAAGGTTGGCAGGGTTCAGACCTTGCCCCGCCTGCCATGCAGCACAGCCACAAAAGCCAGAGGATGCTTCTCCTTGGAGCCACTCCCTCCCCAGCCCCAGCCAACACAATACCACCGGTCAAGGCCTGAACCCACCGGTCAGAGAGGCCTCTGGTCTGACAGCCCCGCCTGGGGGCTGGGAGAGCCAGCAGGCGGCGCCTGCGTACCTGGCCTCGCCGCGTCTCACAGTTGTGGAGGTAGCTCAGGTGGTAGATCTTCAGGTTCAGCGTGGCGAAATTCAGGTATTTGGAGAAAACCTGAAACAGGAGCCGTAACAGCAGGGGTTGAAGGTCTTGTGCTTGGCCCTTGAGTCTGCCACAGGGAATCCATGCTCAGAGCACAGGGCACACAGTGGGCACAGTGCTCCCACGGTGCCCAGGAGGGAGAGCAACAGGTAAGCCAGCACGCGGAGTGGGGCAGACGCCTGTGGAGACGCACACTCACACACACGCACGGGAGGGTGGCACTCACATCTTGGTCTTCGCTGGTGAAACAGGGGCCATCGAGCTTGTTCACAGCCATGATCACGGCCATGACGTCCTTCCCGTTCATGATGGGCATGGCCAGGATGTTCCTCGTCGTGTAGCCGGTGAGCTCGTCGGCGAATGGGCTGAAGTGGGGGCACTGGTAGGAGGAGAGAGGGCTTTGCTGTGGCCTGGGGCTGCTGCCGGACCCTGCTTAGGTCACTGTCCCTGGGCTCCGCTTGGCTCACCTCACCTCTGAGCCAACAACCACGAGTGTGGAGGTGTCACCGGCTTCGCCTTGCTCCCCACTGGGTCCTCCCATGCCTGATGGCCACCCACAAGGTCAGCTTCCTGGGTTCTGGGGCCTGCCCCATCATCCTCGTCACCAAGACCCCTCTCCCACCTTAGCTGTCTCAGGCCAGTCCAGGCCCCTCTACCCTCTATTGATCTGTGGCTTCTTGGGGGCCCTTGAGTGGGATAAATACAGTCAGTATGTGGGCCTTGGGCCTGCTCCTCCTATGACAGAAGCTTTGTCCACCTCTGGCCCCTCATCCTCTCCTGGGAGGTCCTGCTTCTCAGGCCAGAGGTGCAGGTCATGGCGCTACCAGATGACCTCATAGAGTGGGGCCTGACCCTGGCCTCACCCTCATACCTCCTGGGCCCTACCATTTTTTTTTTCATGAGGCCAAGGGTTCTGGCACCACGACCAGGGTGGATGGCTGTGGGCTCTGATGGGCGGGGCTGGGGTCTGGACCTCCCATGGGGTGACCTCCAGCAGTTAGGATGGCTCTCCCTGTCCCCACGGGTCAGCAGTCAACTGGGCACCAGAAGCAGTAGCTGCCGCTTTGGTCCCTACTGAGTGGATGAAAAAGTGCCTATAAGCGCCCTTTTGCTTGCATTGTTTGCTGTTAAAATGACTCTCTCAGGTTTACTCAGGGTTACAGGCCCCATGGCAAATGGGCATTCCTGGGAATCTGCCCCACCAGGAGGTCAGAGGGCACCGGGGCTGGGGGAGCGCTTAGTGTTCTCACAACCTGTGTGTGGGGCCAACCTTCCCCTGGCCCCTCCTTCCTGTTCAGGGAGGCACAAGGGCCACCTGCAGCCCTGTGGTGCCCAGCGCTGAGGGACGGTCAGTGACAACAGCAGGGAGGGAGGCCAGCTGCCTACCGGCATCCACAAGATGGCAAAACCCACCCTGGTGGAGCCTCTGATGCTGGCGTCCTGCCAGACTGATGTCTCAAGGAGGGACGCGCCTCAGTGCCTCATGGGAGCCCAGCCTGGCCTGATCTCCGGGCTCATCACGGCCGCGTGGCAGTCCGGACTCGTCTACTTCCTGTGTTAGCCTCCAGGCAAATGTGGGACCCTGGCACACTTGATTCCTCCTGTTGCCACATCCTTCTGGTCCGAGGGGTCCAGCCCCTCCCCCAGGGTGACTCCATGTGGGGCGGGCTTCACAGCCAGCCCTGGAGAGAGCACAGTGGGGCTCCGAGACGCCACCGTGCAGTGGTGAGCACTGTCTCTGTTCCGGCCCCGGCCACCTCTGCGGCTCCTGCTCCAGGAAGGACATGGCAGGTGCCTCCCTGGCATGCAGCCCCTGGGGAGTCTGCAGGCAACGTCCGCAAGCCCCCTCCCCAGCATCTCCTCTCCTCTGCCCCACAGCCCCCGGCTACCCGCCTGCCCACCGGACACTGAGTCTGGGCTCCTGGCTCCTGTGGTGAGGCCCTGGGGCCCTGCGACAGTCCGGGGGAGAGGTGCCGGGGGGAGCATGAGCTGTGCACACGTGCTCTAGGGGTGGAGATGGGCACAGAGGCGCTGCGAAGCCACCGCCTGGGCTGGACCCTGCCGGCTTCCTCGGGTCCACATCACGTCTCCCCGGCTCTGGGAGTCCACAGGAGCGATGGGAGGGTGGCAGCCCTGAGATACCCACAGCGGGGAGGGGAGGCCGGTGCCGCCGCACCCCGTTTCTTCATTCATTCATCTGTTGGTTGCGGAAGTTACGGGTACTGAGGTGAAATGGCTCTTGTTAGACAGAGAAAGACTCAGAGTCCGCAGGTGAGCCAGGGGGAGGGCTCGTGCCTGTGTCGCTGAGACAAACAGTGTCTGAAACTCCACCGGAGACGCTTCCCCTTCCACAGGCGCCGCGCGCTCTCCACTCCGCGTGCTTTGTCTTCCGAACTCTCAAAGGCTGCAGAGCTAGACGGGAGCCGGGCATGGAGTGCCTGCGCGCCACGGCCCCCACACTGGGCCGCCACGTGCCCTGTCTCCACCTCCAGACCGCTGACCTGTGTATGCAGGCGGCTTCCCTCAGCTCCTGTTTGTGCCCTTAGACACCTCCCCTGGGGCGGCCCAAGACACTGCTCGAGGTGCCCGCGTCCCCCATCACAGGGCTTGGGTCTGAGTCCCAGCTCCTCTCTGGGTCCAGCTCCCTGTTAATGCAGGTGACACTGGGTGGCCCAGGAGCTGGCTTCCTAGCTGCCTGGGACCCCGTGCTTGAGGGGGTCCTGGGGGAGCCCTTGCAGCCACCTTGTCCAGACACTTCCCTATTGCAGAGGAGGTGGACACTCCTGCCCCACAGGGACCCCTGCTGTCCACAAACAGCACCCCCATGCCACTATCCCCCTCGAGGAGGGCATGCCAGGGGCCAGGGGCACAGGTGCTCTCTGGTCAGGCTCCCCTCTGTACAGTGAGGGTGTGGACCTGGAAGCTCACCTGGCCCGTGCTCAGGACAGCATGGGGCTGATCCAGACCCTGGTTTCTGTTTCTCTGCCGAGATGGTGTAGGCCATGCACGGCCCAGTTCTTGCCTGTGGAGCCCTGCCCAGCTGTGCACCAAGATGCGGAGGGGACTGATCCAGGACAGCCCAGCAGGGAACGGACCCTCAGAACAAGAGTGCAAACCTAGTGCAGGAGCGGCTGTGGGGCCAACAGACCCTGGGGGTGGGAGGCAGGCTCAGGACAGGGTGGGGGCGAGGCTCCGCCTCTGGGCTTGTGCGAGGGAGGCGTTGGATACCCCACCCAGGGCCCGAGGCCGGGTGTTTCCTGGCAATTCTCTGCCTGTTTGACTCACGATGACCCATTTCTTAAAACGGAAGGGAGGAGCTAATCCTGGGATTACTATATCCAGGTCGCCCGGCTGCTCCGTTTATAGCAGGTGCTCTAAGAGGATTGCGGCCATTTCCTTCCCAGCCACCCGTTCCAGGCGGGCAACCCCGTGGCTCCCTTCCCTGGATGTGGCAGAGGGTGCCCAAGGCAGGGAGCTGGGGCTGTTGGGCAGTTCCTTGCCCCCTTCCTCCTTGGAGCCCCCTTGTCCGTGGGGCACCCTTCAGGTCCAAGCCTCCCCGGCCACTGCCCATCACACATCCAGGCCACATCACCTGCCAGTCACACGTGGACAGCTCTGTCCTGCTTATGCTGCCCCAGACCCAACAGCCCCCAGCGTGCCTGTCAACGAGTAGACTTCCGTTCTGACCCAAGGCCCAGCTGATTCCCCTAGAGGCCAGCATGGTCCCCCCCCACCCAGCCTCTGACGCAGCTCTGGCTCCGAGCCCTTCCCAGATCCTCAGGAGCCTTGGTCTGCGGAGCAGGGCCTAGACCACCTTCTCAGCCACCCGGAGACTGGGCTCCCACTGGCCACTGCCCCTCCCCCAGAGCCAGCTGAGCTGCCTCCTGTAACCCCTGGGTCCTCCGGCCCTGTGGCCCTGGCACAGCAGTGTGGAGGCCTCTGTCCAGTGTGCAGACGTGGGCCTGAGTCTGTGCAGCCTCAGGAGCGAGTCTGTGACAGACTGACGAGCAGGAAGCTGTGAGTGAGGGGTCTGGGGCCCGAGGGCCTGGAGTGGGGGCCGTACCTCCCCAGAGTGCAAAAGGCCAATCCTGGAGGGTGAGGTCAGAGGCTGCGCAGGGGGACAGAGGCCCTCACAGAAGACAGAGGGCCTCACAGGGGACAGAGGTCCTCAGGGGACAGGGGACCTCACAGGGGACAGGGGCCCTCACAGGGGACAGAGGGCCTCACAGGGGACAGAGGCCCTCACAGAAGACAGAGGTCCTCAGGGGACAGAGGGCCTCACAGGGGACAGAGGGCCTCACAGGGGACAGGGGCCCTCACAGGGGACAGAGGCCCTCACAGGGGACAGAGGGCCTCACAGGGGACAGGGGCCCTCACAGGGGACAGGGGCCCTCACAGAAGACAGAGGTCCTCACAGGGGACAGAGGCCCTCACAGAAGACAGAGGTCCTCACAGGGGACAGAGGCCCTCAGGGGACAGGGGACCTCACAGGGGACAGAGGCCCTCACAGGGGACAGAGGTCCTCACAGGGGACAGAGGCCCTCAGGGGACAGGGGACCTCACAGGGGACAGAGGCCCTCACAGGGGACAGAGGCCCTCACAGAAGACAGAGGTCCTCACAGAAGACAGAGTCCCTCACAGGGGACATAGGGCCTCACAGGGGACAGAGGCCCTCACAGGGGACAGAGGCCCTCAGGGGACAGGGGATCTCACAGGGGACAGGGGACCTCACAGGGGACAGAAGCCCTCACAGGGGACAGAAGCCCTCACAGGGGACAGGGGACCTCACAGGGGACAGGGGATCTCACAGGGGATCTCACAGGGGACAGAGGCCCTCACAGGGGACAGGGGACCTCACAGGGGACAGAGGCCCTCACAGGGGACAGAGGCCCTCACAAGGGACAGGGGACCTCACAGGGGATCTCACAGGGGACAGAGGCCCTCACAAGGGACAGGGGACCTCACAGGGGATCTCACAGGGGACAGAGGCCCTCACAGGGGACAGAGACCCTCAGGGGACAGAGGCCCTCACAGGGGACAGGGGATCTCACAGGGGATCTCACAGGGGACAGAGGCCCTCACAGGGGACAGAGGCCCTCACAGGGGACAGGGGACCTCACAGGGGACAGAGGCCCTCACAGGGGACAGGGGACCTCACAGGGGATCTCACAGGGGACAGAGGCCCTCACAGGGGACAGAGACCCTCAGGGGACAGAGGCCCTCACAGGGGACAGAGGGAGGCCCTCACAGGGGACAGGGGACCTCACAGGGGACAGAGGCCCTCAGGGGACAGGGGACCTCACAGGGGACAGAGGCCCTCACAGGGGACAGGGGACCTCACAGGAGACAGAGGCCCTCACAGGGGACAGAGGCCCTCACAGGGGACAGGGGACCTCACAGGGAACAGAGGCCCTCACAGGGGACAGGGGACCTCACAGGGGATCTCACAGGGACAGAGGCCCTCACAGGGGACAGAGGCCCTCACAAGGGACAGGGGACCTCCCAGGGGACAGAGGCCCTCACAGGGGACAGAGGCCCTCAGAGGGGACAGAAGCCCTCATAGGAGATCTTACAGGGGACAGAGGCCCTCACAGGGGACAGAGGCCCTCAGGGGACAGGGGACCTCATAGGAGATCTCACAGGGGACAGAGGCCCTCACAGGGGACAGAGGTCCTCACAGGGGACAGAGGCCCTCAGGGGACAGGGGACCTCACAGGGGACAGGGAACCTCACAGGGGACAGAGGACCTCACAGGAGATCTCACAGGGTACAGAGGCCCTCAGGGGACAGAGGCCCTCACAGGGGACAGAGGCCCTCAGGGGACAGGGGACCTCACAGGGGACAGAGGCCCTCAGGGGACAGGGGACCTCATAGGAGATCTCACAGGGGACAGAGGCCCTCACAGGGGACAGAGGACCTCACAGGGGACAGAGGCCCTCAGGGGACAGGGGACCTCACAGGGGACAGGGGACCTCACAGGGGACAGGGGACCTCACAGGAGATCTCACAGGGGACAGAGGCCCTCACAGGGGACAGAGGCCCTCAGGGGACAGGGGACCTCACAGGGGACAGAGGCCCTCAGGGGACAGGGGACCTCACAGGGGACAGGGGACCTCACAGGGGACAGAGGACCTCACAGGAGATCTCACAGGGGACAGAGGCCCTCAGGGGACAGGGGACCTCACAGGGGACAGAGGCCCTCAGGGGACAGAGGCCCTCACAGGGAACAGAGTCCCTCACAGGGGACAGAGGCCCTCAGGGGACAGGGGACCTCACAGGGGACAGAGGCCCTCACAGGGGACAGAGGCCCTCAGGGGACAGAGGCCCTCACAGGGGACAGAGGGCCTCACAGAAGACAGAGGTCCTCACAGAAGACAGAGTCCCTCACAGGGGACAGAGGGCCTCACAGGGGACAGAGGCCCTCACAGGGGACAGAGGCCCTCAGGGGACAGGGGACCTCACAGGGGACAGAGGCCCTCAGGGGACAGGGGACCTCACAGGGGCCAGGGGACCTCACAGGGGACAGAGGCTCTCAGGGGACAGGGGACATCACAGGGGACAGAGGCCCTCACAGGGGACCTCACAGGGGACAGAGGCCCTCAGGGGACAGGGGACATCACAGGGGACAGAGGCCCTCAGGGGACAGGGGACTTCACAGGGGACAGAGGCCCTCAGGGGACAGAGGCCCTCACAGGGGACAGAGGCCCTCAGGGGACAGGGGAGCTCACAGGGGACAGAGGCCCTCACAGGGGACAGGGGACCTCACAGGGGACAGAGGACCTCACAGGGGACAGGGGACCTCACAGGGGACAGAGGACCTCACAGGGGACAGAGGCCCTCAGGGGACAGAGGCCCTCACAGGGGACAAAGGCCCTCAGGGGACAGGGGACCTTACGGGGGACAGAGGCTCTCACAGGGGCAGAGTCCACACTCCACTTTGTAGAATGACAGCCCTGTGCAGGGCCCCTGGAGGCCCAGTGAGCCCAGCTGACTCTTGGTGACCTCAGGGCAGGTGCAGGAGGCGCTCCAGCTCGCAGACCCACCTCTGACACATCCTCCACGTTCACCATCTTCTTGGTCTGAGCCACGTGCCCTACGACCCCGATGTCCAGCGGGAAGACGATCTCAGAGTCCGGGGGCACCAGGCAGTCCTCCAGGACGCTGCCCGGCTGCACACTGAAGAGCCGCGTGGCGAGCTCGGCCACGCCGTTGCGCTGCCGGTACATGAAGAGACTGCAGCGGTCGGCGTGCAGGATGGGGCACAGGCGTCGCAGGATCTTGAAGATCACGCGCTCCATGTTGATGCTCTCCTGCATGTCCTGCACCAGCTCGAACAGCGCCATGCCCTCCTCCACCTGGCACAGCTCGCGCAGGCTGCTGCAGTCCGCGGGCAGCCCGTCCTCGCAGGCCCGGCCCACATCCTCGGGGCTCAGCTTCTTCTCAAAGTACTGCTGGGCGAAGCCGGGGTTCTGGTCCAGGAAGCCCTGCACCTGCTCCTCGCTGAGGCTCATGGTGTCCGTCGCCTGTTCCTGGAGCCGCCGCAGCCGGGCACGCGCGCTCGGCAAACGCTGCCTCAGCAAAGTCTGTCTTAGCTCCGATTAGGGAGCCGGGGAGGCAGCTGACTCACACCCCTGGGGGAGGGGCCTGCCTGCCCCCACCCCCAGCTCAGGCCCTGAGGCTTTGCCCTCCCCCTGAGAAAATCAGACCCCTGGGGACAGGGCTGCCAGGATGGCTGGGGTTCCACCTGCCGCAGGGGTCTGGCTGGTGGGGGCAGGCATTCGGCTGCCAGCAGGACGCACCCAGGAGGAGGTACCCCATAAAAACCATGAGCCCCTTTGCTTGGGAAGCAGCCCCAGGGCCTTCTGGGAGCCCACACCTGGGCTCAGGTATGCCCAGGAGGGCGGAGCCTCCCAAGGCAGGGAGAGGGAAGCCCAGCCAACTCTACCCCAGTCTGAAATGCCCAGAGAGGAAGACCCTGGGAGTACCGAGAGCCGGAGGGTGGAGTGGACGTGCTCACACCTGGAGGAAGGTGTCTGGGCCAGGCTGGAGGTGGGCCGGGAAGTGAGGGCTCCTCACAGACCGTCCCCTGTACCCCCAGTGAGGACGTCTAAGCCACCTCCCCCTTGACAGCCGAGGACTGAGCTGAGTGGTGTCTGGACGCGGGCACCAGGCCAACAAGCCCCTGGCTGTCCTCCACAGGACTCTGGCGCCGGCTCCGCACGGCGATGGGTTAAGGAGATGGACGGCTGTGCGGGGCTGCCCGGGTGCTGGCGTTTCTGACTTCCCTGAGTATGCTTCTGCTGTGAAGTCCTCAGGTGGGGACACCCGAGAGTCGGTGCCTGAGCCGGGGCCTCCAGGGCGCCAGGCAGGCGGTGGCACAGGGCCCAGGCCTTGGGTGTCCCCGGGAGAGCAGCCTCTTCCGGAGTCACAGTGGGGAGAAGGCTGCAGGCTGCCGACAGGACTGCAGACCCCGCAGGCCAGGTGGACGCACCTGTCCATGTTCGGCATCTGGCTAGTGGGAACCAGCTCAAGGCACCTGCCCTGCAGGTCACTCGTGGAGGCTTGGTGGGTACCTGGCATTCTGGGCCTGCCCCCTAATGACGAGGGAGAGACTCATCCTCAGATGGTGTCCAGGTCCCTTCCTAGCCAAGGACAGGATCTGCATACCGGGGGTCTCTGTGAAGGGGACCAAGACTCCTTTGTTTTTCATTTTGCCTTGGTACCTTGAGCCAGGATGCAGGTTTGTGTGTGGTTCTTTCACTGCATTCAGCTGGTAAAACATGCACACACATGTGCCCCTGTGACCACACACGTGTGGGTATGTGAACGTGCACCTGAATGTGCCCATGTGATCACGCACAGGTGTGTGACTTGTGAGCTTGTGCAAGTGCTGCCTGTGTTGAGTGAACACATGTGTGTACCCATGTGAGCGTGCACATGTGTGGATGTGCACACACACATGTATACATGCCGTTTGTGCATGCACATGTGCGTGCCCATGCAAGCACACACATACATGTGACATATGAGCACACACAACTGAGCACTTGTTTTGAGTGCACACGTATGTGTACCCATGTGTGGCTGTGCAAATATGCATGTGCTCCCGGGAAGCCACTCACAGGCCCAGCGTAGGAGGCTAATCTGAGGGCAGCTGCTGTCCACAGCGGGCCCAGCCGTGGTGGGGCAGCCCTTGTGCTGCAACGCCCCCGCCTCCACTTAGTCACGATCTGCTCGGAGGTCTCCCCCATTTCCTAAAAATAGCAAATTCTGACGGGGGACTGGGGGAGTGGGGCTGCGGTGTGGGGGCCGGCAGGTGCTGCGGCTCGGATCTGGCGCCTCGGTCAGGCCGCCTGCTTTATAGGAAGCCCAGAGCAGCTCCCAGAGCTGACCACTGTGCTGGCCGCAGGCTCGGTGCGGAGTCCAGCTCTGCCTGGCGTGAGGTAGGTCCCCACGTGTAGCCCTGCGACTGCCCACTCCCAGACCCCAGCTCAGCCTCACCCACCTTGCCCCTGGGTTGCAGGCGGCCCCTCCTGCCTGGCTGAGGAGCTCACCTGTGTGTCCAGCGAGCTGAGGCCCCAGAGTGGGTGCACAGAGAGGGCAGCCCTGACACAGGGGAGGCCGCATTGTGGGGCGGACGTCCAGGAGTGGCCTCCGCTCTGGCAGAGGGAGCGTGGTCGGGCTCCGTGTGGAGTGGACAGGAAATGGAAGGAGCCTACCTGCCCCTGCCCCTCACCCAGCTCCCACAGGCCACACCTGTCTTGGCTCACCTGTGGGAGACCCAGGGGTACCAGAGCATGAAGACCCCAGCACTGGGTGGTGTGTGCCTGGTGGGGCTCCCTCCATGCTTGCAAACATGTCTGCAGGTGGAGCATGGAGACACCTGTGACCTCTGTGGGGCTGCACCAGGGGGAGGGGGAGCAGGGAGAAACTGTGACCTCTGTGGGGGCTGCACCAGGGGGAGGTGGAGCAGGGAGACACCTGTGACCTCTGTGGGGGCTGCACCAGGGGAGGTGGAGACACCTGTGATCTCTGTGGGGCTGCACCAGGGGGAGGGGGAGACACCTGTGACCTCTGTGGGGGCTGCACCAGGGGGAGGGGGAGCAGGGAGACACCTGTGACCTCTGTGGGGGCTGCACCAGGGGGAGGGGGAGCAGGGAGACACCTGTGACCTCTGTGGGGCTGCACCGGGGGGAGGGGGAGCAGGGAGACACCTGTGACCTCTGTGGGGGCTGCACCGGGGGGAGGTGAAGACGAATGTGACTGCTCCGTGCCAGGCTCCTATGGACTTTGCCGTATCACAGCGCGGGGTCCGAAACCAGCAGGTGCATCCTGGGAGTGGTTTACGGAATAGGGGTTGCCCTCGAGAGGCTTCTTCGTGAGAGTTCTGATTCGGACTGTGGAAGCAGGGCTCCCTGAGGTTAGGTTGAGCAGTCAGCAGGCACCGTGGGAGCTTGCGGCAGGGAGAGAGCTTGCAGCCAGAGGTCTCGTCCTCGGCAGGGTGGGCTGGGCAGGGACAAGAGGGGTCGGTGTCCCCCTGCGTCAAGATGTGCTGGAAACGTTCTCCCTCCTCTGCACCGCACTCGTGCAAGGTTGCTCCTCCTCCTAACCCTCTTCTGCTCGTGGCGTGGACACCACAGGTGTCTCCTGGGGACAGATATGAGCCTGCAGCCTTCTGTATCCTTCCGAATCCCATGATTCTCTCCTCCCAGGTGACCACCTGCCCCAGGTGAGATCTCTCCATCTGTGAGGGCAGCGTGGCACTCCGCCGTTCCAGCAGCTGTCGCACACGCCTGCAGGTGTTCACACTCCGGGGTCTCAGCCTTAGTGGTGGGGTCAGAGGGAGTCTTGGTTGGGAGGTGGGGTCAGTCAGGAGTCTCTGGGTCCCTGAGGGCAGCCGCTGGAGGGCGTCCCAGGAGTTCAGCTTAGGTTCTTGCTGTTGCTTCCTGGGTCAGGATGTGACCCCTGCTGCCGCTCTGCTTCGGAGCCGAATGACGAGGCTGCCCTGTCCTGCACATCCACTGTGAGAGGAATTAACCCTTTCTGCCCCAGAGCCTGCTCTCAGGTACCTCAGAGAGAGCAATGAGAAGTGAGCAGGTGCACGAGCCGTCCTCCCTTCCCAGGTGTGTGCTCTTAGGAAGTTGGGGTCCGGAGCACGGCTGGGACTGGAGCCCAGGCACTCAGATACGGAACTCGAGGGTTGCACGCAGAGACACAACCACCATTCCAGGCACCTGCCCACCTCTAGGGTCAAACTCACTGCTACAGTTGGCTCCGGGGATGAGGTCAGCCAGCCATGGGCTCTGGGGCTGGACTCGGAGCCCACTCTGTCTCCTGGACATCACCCTGCCAGGCCTGGCCAGGACACTGTGGGTGAGCCCCATGCTCGCTCCTTGGGAAAGGCAGGGCCTGGGGTGACAGACTCTCCAGTCACATCTGTGTATGGGGTTTGGTCTCATGGGCCCTGTGGCTGCTTGACAAGGCATGGGCAGAACAGCTCCCTGCTGGGGAGGGGCCTGGCTTCAGAGGCAGGAACAAGGCTGGGTGCCTCTGGGGTGACCATGGCCTGTGTGTGTCTCTGGAGTGACCAGGGGCTCTCTGTGTGTCTGGAGTGACCACAGTCTCTGTGTGTGTTTGGGTGACCACAGGCTCTCTGTGTGTCTGGAGTGACTATGGCCCCTGTGTGTCTGGAGTGACCATGGCCTGTGTCTATTGGGGCCGCTGGCCTCAGTAGCAGATTTTTCTGAAAAACTGCGCCCATCCATCATTTCCAGACGGACATCCAGAGTCGCCCAGCACGTCCACAAGGCCTCCCCACGCCCAGAGCCCGCAGCAGACACAAGCTGGGAGCGGGAGGCGTGCTCAGTGCAGCCATCGTGGCAAAAATCTGCAGTTCAAATTTATCCCTTTAGTCATGAGGATGAGTTAATTCCTCCCACAAATGTTCACTGTGTACAGGACGCTGTCCTTGGCACAGGGACAACCAGTGACAAAAAGAGACGAGAATTCCTGTCTGTGGGAGCTCGCGGAGAGGAAAGCAGCAACACGCAAATTCTACCACAAAAGGGACCGTTTCTGGGAAAAAATAGCACTAAGATCAGGGGCCCAAGGTGGGCCCCCGAGGCCGTGCCCTGGGTTGTGGGAGGAGGGGCAGACAGGCTGGCGCAGGGGCATGGGAGGAGACACAGGGCGGGCCGGGCCTGAGTTCGCAGGGGTGTGGGCGCTGGGCTCTGTGGCTGAGCCACCGCAGGGCCGAGGTCTCCCACAGCTCAACAGGGCCTGGGTCAGAGCTGACCCTCCAGTCTCCGGTGCTCCGCTGAGGGGCCTGGCAGACACCCAGGAAGCTGCCCCGCAGGCAGCCAGGACTAGCCTGGAGCCCCAGGGCAGCATCTGAACCGACTGCAGCCTTGTGAGTCAAGGCTGGGGCACTGTGTGGTTGGCAGCCCTGTTGCCCACACTTCATACCTGTGGGGATCTTGCGTGGGGAGCTGGTGTTTCCCCAAGAGCAGTCCTGTTCCCTGAGCAGTGCCTGGCCGGAGTGTGCTCAGTACCACACATCCCAGCTGCCCACGGAGACAAATAGACGGGCTCGGAACACGCTCACCAGTGGACACACACATGGAGCTGGAACACGCCTACCAGTGTATACACACATGGAGCTGGAACACGCTCACCAGTGGACACACACATGGAGCTGGGACACGTCACTAGTGGACACACACATGGAGTTGGAACATGCTCACCAATGTATACACAGTTGGCACTCACCAGTGTACACACACACAGAGCTGGAACACGCCTACCAGTGTACATACACATGGAGTTGGAACATGCTCATCAGTGTACACACGTATGGAGTTGGAACACGCTCACCAGTGTACAAGTACACAGAGTTGGAACACGCTTACCAGTGTACACACACACGGAGCTGGAACACGCTCACCAGTGTACGCACACATGGAGTTGGAACACGCTCACCAGTGTACACACACATGGAGTTGGAACACGCTCACCAGTGTACATGCACATGGAGTTGGAACACGCTCACCAGTGTACGCACACATGGAGTTGGAACACGCTTACCAGTGTACACACACACGGAGCTGGAACACGCTCACCAGTGTACACACACATGGAGTTGGAACATGCTCACCAGTGTACAAGTACATGGAGTTGGAACATGCTCACCAGTGTACACACACATGGAGTTGGAACATGCTCACCAGTGTACACACACATGGAGTTGGAACACGCTCACCAGTGTACACACACATGGAGTTGGAACACGCTCACCAGTGTACGCACACATGGAGTTGGAACACGCTCACCAGTGTACATGCACATGGAGTTGGAACACGCTCACCAGTGTACAAGTACATGGAGTTGGAACATGCTCACCAGTGTACACACACATGGAGTTGGAACATGCTCACCAGTGTACACACACATGGAGTTGGAACACGCTCACCAGTGTACACACACATATGGAGTTGGAACATGCTCCAGTGAACACACACATGGAGTTGGAACACGCTCACCAGTGAACACACACATGGAGCTGGAACACGCTCACCATGAACACACACATGGAGTTGGAACACGCTCACCAGTGTACACACACATATGGAGTTGGAACATGCTCCAGTGAACACACACATGGAGTTGGAACACGCTCACCAGTGAACACACACATGGAGCTGGAACACGCTCACCATGAACACACACAAGGAGTTGGAACACGCTCACCAGTGTACAAGTACATGGAGTTGGAACACGCTCACCAGTGTACACACACATGGAGTTGGAACACACTCACCAGTGTACATGCACATGGAGTTGGAACACGCTCACCAGTGTACAAGTACATGGAGTTGGAACATGCTCACCAGTGTACACACACATGGAGTTGGAACACGCTCACCAGTGTACGCACACATGGAGTTGGAACACGCTCACCAGTGTACATGCACATGGAGTTGGAACACGCTCACCAGTGTACGCACACATGGAGTTGGAACACGCTTACCAGTGTACACACACACGGAGCTGGAACACGCTCACCAGTGTACACACACATGGAGTTGGAACATGCTCACCAGTGTACAAGTACATGGAGTTGGAACATGCTCACCAGTGTACACACACATGGAGTTGGAACACGCTCACCAGTGTACACACACATGGAGTTGGAACACGCTCACCAGTGTACGCACACATGGAGTTGGAACACGCTCACCAGTGTACATGCACATGGAGTTGGAACACGCTCACCAGTGTACAAGTACATGGAGCTGGAACATGCTCACCAGTGTACACACACATGGAGTTGGAACATGCTCACCAGTGTACACACACATGGAGTTGGAACACGCTCACCAGTGTACACACACATGGAGTTGGAACATGCTCACCAGTGTACACACACATGGAGTTGGAACATGCTCACCAGTGTACAAGTACATGGAGTTGGAACATGCTCACCAGTGTACACACACATGGAGTTGGAACATGCTCACCAGTGTACACACACATGGAGTTGGAACACACTCACCAGTGTACATGCACATGGAGTTGGAACATGCTCACCAGTGTACAAGTACATGGAGTTGGAACACCCTCACCAGTGTACACACACATGGAGTTGGAACACGCTCACCAGTGTACACACACATATGGAGTTGGAACATGCTCCAGTGAACACACACATGGAGTTGGAACACGCTCACCAGTGAACACACACATGGAGCTGGAACACGCTCACCATGAACACACACAAGGAGTTGGAACACGCTCACCAGTGTACAAGTACATGGAGTTGGAACACGCTCACCAGTGTACACACACATGGAGTTGGAACACACTCACCAGTGTACATGCACATGGAGTTGGAACACGCTCACCAGTGTACAAGTACATGGAGTTGGAACATGCTCACCAGTGTACACACACATGGAGTTGGAACACGCTCACCAGTGTACATGCACATGGAGTTGGAACATGCTCACCAGTGTACACACACATGGAGCTGGAACACACTTACCAGTGTACACACACATGGAGTTGGAACTCGCTCACTAGTGAACAATTCTGGTGCCCTTAACTCACTTCCAAACAACGAATAATTTGCAAGAGAAATCAAACATAATTAGAAAAAATATTTTTACCAGAATATTTAATGAAAACACAACACAAGAAAAGTTATGGAATACAATTAAGGCAATAATTAAAGAGCCATGTGATAGCATTTAACGATCATAGAAGAAAGTTTCACATTAGAATCAGAGAAAGGAAACAGGCCACATCATTCCGTCATTCCCAGTGCCCAGAGGACGATGCCCTGGGCAGCGTAAGCAGATAAAGTGAATCATAAGCAAAAGAAAGAAAAGAAGAAAATAATGAAACCAATAATTAGTTTTTTGAAATGATCAATGATATTGATAATCACACTGATTGAACGAAGAGGGAGGACACACAACTAATATCAAGAATGAAAGGAGGGACTTCTTACAGATCCTCCAGATAAAATAATAAAAGGAAACCCTGCCCAGTTTATCTTGTCAGCTTTATTAGGGTGTACATACAGTGAAAGTAGCAAATCAAATCCCTGCACCCACAAACCTAAACATTTAAATGAAACGGACAAATTCAGACACAAGACACAGACGCTCACCCAGGAGAGCCCTGTGGAGCAGCTGAGCCTCCGCCTGGGCTGGAGCTGGAGTCAGCGGCGGGGTGGGGGTTCTCCCACTTCTCCAGGAGAGACAAAATGAGGGGCACTTCCCAGTCCAGTCATGGAGTCAGCATTGCTGTGACAGCAAGACAAGAGAAAAGTTGAAAGAACACCCCGAGCACGCCCACAGCCACAGGCTGAGCAGCATCTGAGACGCAGTCCAGCTCCCTGCTGTGGCCTGGGAGAGCAGCAGAGGATGGCCCAGGTGCCTGGGCCCCTGCACCCATGTGGGAGACCCTGAAGAAGCTCCTGGCTCTTGGCTTTGGCCTGGTCCAGCCCCTGCCATTGCGGCCATCAGCGGACGGAAGACCACCCTCAGTGTGTCCTTCCCTCTCTGTAACTCTGCTTTCAAATAAATTATTTCTTTTTCTTTCTTTCTCTCTCTCTCTCTTTCTCTCTTTCTTTCTTTCACCTTTATTTATTTATTTGAAAGGCAGAAATATAGGGAGAAGTCTCATTAGCAGAGACCTGGATCAGAAGTAGAGCAGCCAGGACCTGACCCGGCGCCCATATGGGATGCTGGCACTGCAGGCGCTGGCTTTACCCGCTACGCCACAGAGCTGGCTCCAATAAATAAATCTTAAAAAAGAATAACTGAGTTTAGTAAGGTCATAGGAGAAAAGGGCAATTTGAAAAGTCAACTATTCTTATCAATACCAGCAACAAACCATTGGGCAATAAAATACTCAAGTAATATTTACAAAAGTATTAAAATATAAATGCTTATAGAGAAGTCGAACAAATGTGTGCAACATCTTTACACTGCAAACTACAAGATATTCATGAAGTAAATTAATGAAGCCTTGAACACATATATATCAAAATATTTAATATTGCTAGCATAGCAGTTATCCTCAAATTAATGTATAGGTTCAATGCAATCCCGACCAAATTTCTGACAGGCACTCAGGTGGGATCTGATAAGCTGATTCTAAGATGTGTACTGATCCGTGCAGGGTCCAGAATAGTCAAGCAGTTTTCAGAGAGAACAAAGCCGGAAGACATGAGTGATGGCTCACAGGGACCAGGACACTGCAGATCCATCGGTGTGGATAAACCGAGCAGTGGGGCAGAGCTAGAGTCCAGAAATAGCCATGTCTTTATAGCCAATCAATTCTCAACAAAACACCACGTGGTGCTGGAATGATGGGATGGCCACACGCAAAAACAAAAATGCTTCCACAAAAATCAGTCAGCCCGGGTCACAGACATTGTGTAAGAGCTAAAATCATAAAGCTTCTGAAAGACAAAGGGAAACAAAAGATATTTATGATTCTGATTTAGGAAAATATTTTTCAGGCATTGCATAAAACTCATAAGAAGGAGTAGACTTCATCAAAATTGAAAACTTGTTTTTTAAAAGATATTGATAAAGGGGCCGGCGCTGTGGCACAGTATGTTAATCCTCAGCCTGTGGCGCCAGCATCCCATATGGGCGCCGGTTTAAGTCCCAGTTGCTCCACTTCTGTTGCAGCTCTCTGCTACAGCCTGGGAAAGCAGTAGAAGATGGCCCAAGTTCTTGGGGCCCTGCACCTGCGAGGGAGACCTGGAGGAAACTCCTGGATCCTGGCTTTGCGGTGGCTCAGTTCCAGCCATTGCAGCCATTTGGGGAGTGAACCAGTGGATGGAAGACCCCCCCCCCAAGTAAATAAATAAAATCTTTTAAAAAAGATATTGATAAAATAAACAGGCAAGTCAGAAACTGGGAGAAAACATCTGTAAAACATTTACTGAGGAACCAGTGCTGTAGTGGGTAAAGCTGCCGCCTGCAGTGCTGGCATCCCATATGGGCACTGGTTCAGGTCCTGGCTGATCCACTTCTGATCCAGCTCTTTGCTATGGTGTGGGAAAGCAGTGGAAGACGGCCCAAGTCATTGAGGCCTTGCACCCATGTGGGAGACCAGGAAGAAGCTCCTGGCTCCTGGCTTCGGATTGGCCCAGCTCCAGCCATTTTGACTATTTGGGGAGTGAACCAGTGGATGGAAGATCTCGCTTTCTCTCTCTGCTTCTCTGAACTCTGCTTTTCAAATAAATAAATAAATCTTAAAATAAACATTTACCTGATTTAAAAATCTGTATCAAATTACACAGTGAACTCTTTTTACACGGTGAACTCTTTTTTTTAAGATTTTATTTATTTATTTGGGAGGTACAGTTACAGACAGTGAGAGGGAGAAACAGAGAGAGAGGTCTTCCATCTGATGGTTCACTCCCCAAATGGTCGCAATGGCTGGAGCTGGGCCGATCCAAAGCCAGGAGCCAGGAGCTTCTTCCCGGTCTCCCATGCAGGTGCATTTTCCACTGCTTTCCCAGGCCACAGCAGAGAGCTGGATTGGAAGAGGAGCAGCCAGGACTGGAACCGGTGTGTACAGGGGATGCTGGCACCGCAAGCAGAGGATTAACTTACTGTGCCATGGCACCGGCCCCTACACAATGAACTCTTGTAATCCAGTTACAAGACAGGCAAATGTTCAAAGCTCAGCGACAGATCTGGGCAGCCCGTTACTGAAGCAGCAGCACGGTGGTCGTTAGGAGGGCACAGGGAAACCATTGCAGCTCCACTGCCCCCATGGGAGCCGCTGCCGTGTCCCCGTGGAGTTTGGTCAGAGTAGCCCAGGCCAAGTGCCAGGAAGGTGAGGTGGTGCAGGCACTCTGCACACCTGTGGTCTCTGAGAAGCTGAGCAGACACAGGATGCAGCCCACCACCCCACAACCCTGCAAACCCAAACCCCACCACCCTGCCACCCTATAACCCCACCACCCCACAACCCTGCAACCCCCACCCCACCACCCATAACCCCCACATCCCGCCACCCCACACTTCACAACCCTGCCTCCCCACCAGGGAGCAGTAAGCCCTCGGCACAGAGACCCGACTTTGGCTGCTAGTGCAGCTTTGCTCATAACAACCCCGACAGGGAACAACCCGAAGTCAACCGTCCTGTGAACGGAAACAAACTGGAGAAATTCTGCTCAGTGATGAGAGCAAACGGTGCACTGAATGGTGGGCCAGTGTGGGTAAAGCTCGCAAGCATGAGGCCAGACACAGGGCCACGGGCAGGGAGGGGCGGGGAAGGCGGAGGGCACTTGGGCGAGCTGGCACCGTCCTGTACGAGGGTGGGGGGGTGGGCAGTGCCTCATCGCACACACAGTCGGTGACTGCTGTGGCACGCTCACGAGTTCAGTGCACATGCTCGGAGAGCAGGACAGCCACCACCAGTGATTCAGCAGCTCACAGTCAAGTAACCCTCCAGAGACACGCATGTGCAGGCAGAGCACAACTCCCCACAGACGGTCCCGCCACGCGTGTGGGACCGTGAGGAAGGCACGGTGGCTGCAGAAGCAGGGAGCTGTGCCTCACACAGGCAGCTGAAGGAAGACAGCCGGCACGTGGGGACCGTGCTGTGGCTCCATCTACAGAGCGCTGAGAGCTGGCTGACGCTCAGCTCAGCAGGCAGGACGCCCGGCTCTGCTCCCAGGTGCAGCTCCCTGCCCACCTGCACTGGGGGGCCGGGCCGAGTCCCCGCCAGCAGGAAGCCTTGACTCAGTTGCAGCTCTGAGCATTCGGGCAGGGAACCGGCGGGTGGGATGTCTTGTGTGCAAGGACATCTAGGCAAACACACTGGCAGAGGCCGGCAGTGGCAGTTAGGAGAGCAGGGCCCTGGGGGGAGGGGCCGTGTGCACACGCTCATCTGTAAGTCAGCGGCTGCTGCATGCATCTTTCATGATTTTCTCTGTGGCCTGTGCTGCAGAAGACCGACGCTTTTAAGCTCACAATTCAGGGGTCTTCCTGCGACTCTGGGAACTCGCTGGCCCTGGTTCCACCAGCGAGGATCCTCAGGGGTGCACGAGGGGAGAGAACATGCAGCGTTTGGTCAGTGATGTAATCCCCAAAGTCGCATGTGCGGTCGGGAGCCAGACCTGGCGGATCTCCTGCTCGGGGGCTGGCCCCAGGGACGGCTCATTCCGGGAGCGTCTCTGCAGCTCTGTCTCCCAGGTGGCACCCTCAGCCAGGCCACGATCCGGCATGAGGCCCTCAGCCCAGGCCATGCAGACGCTGGCACCGTGGGATCCGGCTTTTCACAGCCCGGCTGCCCGGTCTGTGGTATTGCGTTCCAGAAGCAAGGACAGGGCTAGTGCAGTTAGAACACCACTGACCTCACCGGCATCCCCTGTGGGCGCTGGTTCCAGTCCCAGCTGCTCTGTTTCCAACCCAGCTCCCCCGCTGATGCGCCTGGGAAAGCACTGGAATGGTCCAAGTACCTGCGCCCCTGCACCCACATGGGAGACCCAGATGGAGCTCCAGGCTCCTGCCTGGGCCAGCTCTGGCCTTTGCAGCCATTTGGGGAGTGAACAGTGGATGGAAGACCTCTCTTTCCGTCTTTCCCTCTCTCTCCTCTCTCTGTCACTCTGCTTCTCAAGTAAATATTTTTTAAAAGATTTATTTATTTGTTTGGAAGGCAGAGTTGCAGAGAGGATGGGGGGGAGGGAGAGAGAGAGAGAGAATGAGAGAGACAGACAGGTCTTCTATCCATTGGTCCACTTCCCAGTTGGTTGCAACAGCCGGAGCTGTGCTGATCCGAAGCCAGGAGCCAGGTGCATCTTCCCGGTCTCCCACGTGGGTGCAGGGCCCAGGACCTGGGCATCCTCCACTGCACTCCCGGGCCACAGCAGAGAGCTGAATGGGAAGAGGAGCAGCACCCATGTGGGGTGCTGGCATTGAGGTCAAAGGCTTTACCTGCTACACCACAGATCTGGCCCCTCAAACCTTCAAAAAGAAATATAAAGGATAAAAATACTAAAAGTTAAGTGAAAAGGAAATTAGAAAAAAGAATTAGAGCCATGAAGTCAATACTTTAGGACACTAAATTTTAAATGCCCATAGATTTGCAAGTATTAAAATAATACATGGGGCTGGTGCGGTGGTGCAGTAGGTTAATCCTCTGCCTGCAGTGCCAGCATCCCCTATGCACACGGTTCTCGTCCCAGCTGCCTCTCTTCCAGTCCAGCTCTCTGCCCGGGAAAGCAGTGGAGGATGGCCCAAGTGCTTGGGCCCTGCACCCGCATGGGAGACCTGGAAGATGCACCTGGCTCCTGGCTTCGGATCGGCACAGCTCCAATGTCGCAGCCATCAGTGGAGTGAACCAGCAGAGTGAAGACCTTTCTCTCCCTCTCACTGTCTGTAACTCTACCTCTCAAATAAATAAATAAATAAAATCTTAAAAAAAATACTTAAGGTGAGAGGAACACCGTTCTTTAGTTCACACAAGATTGCTGCTGCAGTTAGGAAAAGCCCAGATGATTGTTCACAAACTGCTCCCGCAGGAGAGGGAGGAGTGGGCCGGCACAACAGCCCCACAGGCCCTGGGAGAGCACCTCCAGCCCGCATCGCCCAACGGGACAGCGCCTCCAAAGGCTCAGAGTAGGCTGGGCTGCAGGTGCAGGGGGTGGGCTTCGCCGAGGGCAAGGAAACCCACTTCAGGCGGGGCGGGGGCTCTGGTCCAGGCTGTGGGAGAGGGCGGCCAAGAGCGTCCCTGGACTCCCAGGCCCCGTCCCCATGCATCAGCCCGGAACCCCAGGCCCACACCCAGCAGCGCCCAGCTGCGCCCAGGCCGGGACCTCCTTGTGCGTTCCGCTGCCCCGGCCTGGGGTCACTCCCCCCCACCATTTGTTCGTTCAGCCAGGGCTGCGGGCGGGACAAACCCTGGCGCGGGGCCACCTGCCCCAGTAGACTGGAGGGGGGAGTAGGGAGAGGCCCATGGGAACTGTGCAGCGGGCTCAGCTCTGAAGCTGTGGTGTGAGAAGGGAGCCGGGTGCGGGGGAACCCCGCAGCTGGTGAGGAGGGCCTGAAGCAGTGGGAGAGGCCGCAGGCCGAGTCGGTGGCCTGCAGGCTCTGCCTGCCTCCCACGGGCCTCCCGCGGCACGAGCCCCCTCCTGCCTCGGTTCTCTGCCTGGGGGCCCGGACCATGCGCGCCCCCACTTCCGCGCGGCTGCGGCGTCACCGCATCCCGAGGTGGCTGCTTGCCTCGTCTCCTTGGAAACCAAAATCATTGCTGGGAGTCGGCTCCTGGCAACCGGGCCCACGCGTGGGAGCCGCGATGCTCCCGCAAGCCGACCCCACCGCGGCCGCCTCCGGGATGCGTTCGGCCGGGGTTTCCATCCCCAACTCCCTGCCAGAAGCTCGCAGACCGCGCTCCAAATCGGCCCCAGGCACATGGCCTCCGCGTCAGGCGGCTTCCGCGCACACGGGCCCGTGAGTGCGGGCCTGGGGGCCCAACACCACCAAGCCCCGCGCGCCCCTCAGGGACACAGAGGTGCCTGCTGCGGGAGGTCGGCCCAGGTCGGCACTCACTGGGGTGCGGACGGGCGCCCGGGCGTGGCCCCCAAGCACCCCCGCCCCTCCTCCCACCGCAGGCGGTGAGTCAGCGTAAGCGAGCGGGAGGCAGCGGCCTTCGGAGACCCTCCTGCCCCGCCCCGGCCGCGGGCACGCCTGCCCGTCGCCCACCTGCCAGTCACGGTCACGGGTCGCAGGTCGGCCCGCGCACCCACGCAGGCGGGGAACCGCCTTCCGATGCGCACCCACGTCTGGGGACAACGCGCGCCTGCTCCCCGCAGCGCCTAGGAGACTCCCCGAGGTCTTCACCTCCAGCTTGGTCCCTGGAGCCGGTGCCTCCATGGCCGCACGCGGCTCCCACGCGCACTCCCCACGCACTTCATGCACCACACTCCCCACGTGCACACACCCGCCACGCCCATGCACGCTCACCACACCGCAACCCAGTGTATACGCTCAGTACCCCGCACCCTGTGTACACCGCACACCCCGTGTGCACTCCACACCCCGTGTACGCCCCGCACCCAGTGTATGCCCCACAAGCCGTGTGCACCCCGCATCCAGTGTACACCACACACCCCGTGTACGCCCTGCACCGCGTGTGCACCACACACTCCGTGTACACACTACAGACCCCCACACTCCACGTGCACGCGCACCCCACACACGCTCACGCGCAGCCTCCCACGCGCGCTCCACACGCACTGGCGCACACGCCGCACCTCCGGGAGACCCAGGCACCATCCCTCCCCCGACCCGCGCTCGGCCCCTCCCTCTCCCGGCCCCCTCCCCCTCCCCCCAGCCCAGGCCCCCTCCTCCTCCTCCTCACCCGGTCTCTCCCGCACATCCGCCCAGCCCCGCTAGCTTCCCCAGGCTTCCCTGCGCCGGTAGGCGGGTGAGCGCCGGGCACGGCCGGGCAGCGGGAGGCAGCGAGGCCACGCGCAGGGCGCCGAGGTGGGCGGGGCGAGAGGTGGGGCCCGGGGGTCCCCGAGAGAGGCCGCGCGGCGGGGGACGGAGGCAACGCCGAGGCGGCCAGCGCCGCTCTGGGCCCGCGGCCCCGGGCACCTCCTCGGCGAGGCGGCGGCGCTGGTGCGGGCGCAGGAGGGCGGCGCCAGGGCGAGGCGCGCCGGGTCGCCGCGGGGGGAGCCGAGCGTCCCGGGAGCGGCGCCGCGGGCTGGGGAGGGGGCGCGCGCGCCCTGCGGTCCTCGGCTCCGCAGCGGTTCCCGGCGCGGGGTCGCGGCGGCAGGAGGCGCGGGATGCGGGCTCCGGCGGCGGCGGCGGCGGCGGCGCGGGCCCGGCGGGACGCGGGAGGATGAGGAGGAGGCCGGCGGTCCGGCCGCGCGGCGCCGGGAGGAGGCGCAGGCGGCGGGGGCGGCGGCGGGCGGCGGCGGGCGCGCGGGGCGCGGGCCGGCTCGGGCGCGGAGGATGAAGTGGAGCGTCCGCGGGGCCTGCGCCGCGCTCTCCGCCTGCCTCCTGCTCGCCTGCGCGCTCAGCGCCGCCGCCGTCGGCCTCAAGTGCCTCTCGCTGGGCGCCGAGCTGCGCGGGGAGCCGTTCCGCCTGGGCGCGGCCGCCGGCGCCTTCTACTCCGGGCTGCTGCTGGCCGCCGGCCTCTCGCTGCTCGGCGCCGCGCTGCTCTGCTACGGGCCCCGGGACGCGCCCCTCGCGGGGCCGGGGGCGCCGGAGCCCGCGCCCTCGGCGCCCGCGGGCCGCCGGAACCTGCTGCTGCTGGGCGCGCTGGTCTTCATGCTCGGCGTCCTCAGCGCCTTCGCGGGCGCCGTGATCGACGGCGACGCCGTGGCCCTGGCGGAGCGCAAGTACTCGCACCACTGCGCGCCGGCGCGCGCCCGCGCCGCCCCGGACCGCGCGTCGGCCGCCGAGTGCCGGCGGCTGAAGGACTACCAGCGCGGCCTGGTGCTGTCCACCGTTTTCAACGCGCTCGAGTGCCTGCTGGGCCTGCTCAGCCTCCTGCTGGTCAAGAGCTATCGCGCGTCGCAGGCCCGGCGCGGCCGGCGCGCCCGGCGGAGGAAGGGCCGGGCCCTGGCGAGGCTCCGCGCGCAGCCGCCGGCTTCCCGGGCGCGGCGGGGCCGGCGCGGCCGGCGGGGGCGGCGGCTGCAGCCACGGCCGAGCGAGGCCTCCATCCTGGCGGCGGAGGAGTCGGACCTGGCCGGCCCCGGGGACTGCGCGGGCTTCGCGGCGCCGCTCGCCGTATCCTACATCACCGTGGGCGCTTTCCCTGCGCGAGACGATGCGGGCGCGGAGGTGCGCTGCGGGGGGCACCCATCGGTGGAGCTGCCGGGGTACGCGCCCTCGGACCCAGACCTCAGCGCGCCCTACCCTTACTGCTGCCGGCCGCCCTGCGAGGCGACGCGCCCCTGGGAGCCGGGCCGCGCGTGCTGAGCCCCGCGGCGCGGGGGGTGCCTCTCCGTGGCTGCGTGGCTCGCGCCGGGTGCGGTTGTCACGTCGGCCGTGCGCGGCGGGGTCCGCAGCCCGGGCGGCGCGGAGGACGGAGCCAGCGGCTGCGACGCGGGGACCGAACGTGCGGGAGCGCCCGCGGCGACGCCTTGTACACGGATGTGCCTGCTTCTGTCCGCACTTAACTACGTGTTTGTGCAGCGGTCGCGGCCGGACGGCGGCGAGCGCCTGCCCCGAGCCGGGGTCTGTGTTCCCGGAGGCCGTCCCCGCACGCGCGCACCGCTCTCGCAGCTGTGCGGGGTGTGTCCCGCGAAGCCGAGCTTACTCTGGGTTCGTACGTGTGAGCAGCCTGGTCCTGTCTGGGAAACCGCACCGTCTGTCCCGCAAACATGATTTTCCTGTTGGTTAAGTCGTTGCTGTGGTGATTTCGAGGACGACAGCGTTTCCCGTAAAATCTCCCCCTGAATGGTCTCAGCCCGGGAGGGGCTGGGAGTGGAGGTGTGCGGTCCACACTCGAGCGAAGTGAGTTCGTGCTTCCGGGAGGCTGGGCTCGGGCTGCTCCTGACCCCGTGGGCGGGCGGAGGCAGGTGGTGAGCGGGCTCTGGGTGTGGCAGAGGCAGCCGGGGGGAGGCTGCGGCGCGGCCCCAGGGGTGGGCCCCGGATCCAGCCCTAAGCTCGGTGCCTCGGCCCTGCCCGAAGCCGCAGCTCCCTGCACCCTAGACCAGCGGAGGCGCCCCTGGCCGGTGGGCTCCCCTGCCTCAGGACCTGTGCTTGGGCGAGCAGTCTGTATTCCAGGAAGCCAGACCTGGGCGGTGCGCACCCGTCGGGCTGAAGCCCCAGACCGCGGAGCAGGCTGTGGCCCGCGGAGGGCCGGGGTCCTCACCTCGGGAGTCACCCGTGGGGATCCATCAGGCCCAAGAACAGGTCTTCAGATGCCCACGCCGGCTGTGACAGGGGACAGTGGGACCCCACTAGACTGCAGCTGACCTGCCGGCCCCTCCGCCCCAGGCAGCCAGCCTGCTGCCCTGAGCCTTGCAGAAGGGTGAGGCGTGGGGCACAAAGTGAGCCTTGGAGCACTAGCTCCCGGGGTGGCTCCCCAGGTGTCTGCTGGTTGGAGCGGGCCCTCAGCGAGGTGGCCAAGCCAGGCTGGGGGTGGGGCACAGCCAAGACCTGGGAAGCAGGCCCTGCCCCTCTGTTTTCGTCAGTGTTTAGTCTTCACGCTTTATGCAGCTCAAAATGTTGGATGCCTTTTGAGTCTCGCATCTGCCACCAAAACCGGTGACCTCGAGTTTCGGGTTTTTGGGGCTAGAAGGCAGAGCAGTGTTGTGAGCACGGCCTGTGGCCAGGAGGGCAGAGTGTGTTCCCCTGTGGGCACCACCCTGGGCAGGGCAGCGGGAACAGCCAGGCCCAAGGGGGGAGGTCGGGGCCCAGTGTCAGCGTCAGTCCACTTTGGCAGAGGCTGCTGTAATGCTGTGGGGTGCCAGAGGTTAAGTTTCAAAACTTATTGAAGTGGGGTTCCCCCTAGCGCTATGGCGTAGCGGGTAAAGCTGCTGCCTGCAGTGCCAGCATCCCATATGGGTGCTGGTTTGAGCGGATCTCAGCTGCTTCACTTCTGATCCAGCTCCCTGCTGTGGCCTGGGAAAGCAGAGGAAAATGGCCCAAGTCCTTGGGCCCCTGCACCCGCGTAGGAGATCAGGAAGAAGCTCCTGGCTCCTGGCTTTGGATTGGCACAGAACAGGCCATTGTGGCCATTTGGGGGAATGAAACAGTGGATGGAAGACACCTCTCTCTCTCTGCCTGTCCTCTGTGTGTGTGTGTGTGTGTGTGTGTGTGTCTGTCTGTCTGTCTGTGTTCTCCCTCTCTCTCTAATTCTGCCTTTCAAATAAATAAATCATTTTTTAAAAAGAAGCTTATTGAAGGAAATAGAACCCCACACACCCCTAAAGTCAGACTGGTTCTCAGGAAAAGGAGTGGACCAAGCCCTGCCCTTCCATGGGAATGACCTCCTGCTCGCCCCCTGCTCCCAGCACCAGCTGTTCCTTTCACCTTACTTGAAAGGCAGGAGGCAGAGCATACTCCCCAGATGTCTGAGTCTCCCCTGGGCAACAGGGGCCCGTGTGGCTGGGCCACCACTGCTGCCTGCCAGGTGCATGGGCAGGGAGCAGGGCGGGAGGCAGAGGAGCTGGGACTCACTGCAGGGACACAGGTGTCACCTCGCCACTGAGCCGAGCACTTGCCCCTCTGGCGGCAGTTTTATTCAGGGTTCTGCTCTTTTGAACCTCTTGGTTCAGAATTGATTCTTTTGGCTACTTGGAAAACAAGACAAGTTCCTGACCTTTCTTTACCCAGGTTTGTTCTGTTTCTGAGACATTACTGGGATGATGAGACCCCAAAGCCAAACAGCAGATCCTGGCATTTTCTGGGGCCAGGAGGCGTGTGTGCCGAGCTGTCCAGGGAACCACCTGGTAGAGCTGAGACCTGGCGCCGGCAGGACACAGCAGGGCAGTTGGCAAGCCCTGCTTCCTTGCATCAGCCGAGGGTGCTGCCGGGGCCCCGGGCCTGGGCTCTCAATCCCCTGCTGACCGCGCTCTGCCCTGCTCACGGCAATCTGATCCACACAGCTGAGCTCCTGGCAGGAAATTCAGTGAACAAGCATTGAACGCTAAAACAAGAGTCGTTTGTCCAGAGTGTCGGACTGGCTGGCGTCCTGAGGCAGCAGAGGTGGTGTCTCCAATGCGTGTGGACACACTACGCGCAGCACGGGCTGTCAGGAGCTGCCCCTTCTCTGTAGAAGGGAGCTAAACCTGTGGGCCTCTGTGTGGTGGCCACGAGCAGGCCATGGGTGTGGGGGAGTCCTGAGGGCTGGGCACTGGCATCTGGGTCTGGGCACATGGACTGAGAGCAGAGGACATTGCAAGAGGGTCATTTTGTCTCTGAGAGGGAAGTGGTCACAGAATGAGATGAACCCGGAGGTACGTGAGGGTGGACAGTGGGAACGTGGGTCTCAGTAGAGGCAGAGCCTGTGGGATTATATGATGATTGTAATATCCGCCGGTTCACTCCAAGGGTGGCTGCTGCAGGCTGAAACAGGAGCCAGAACTCCATCCAGGCCTCCCACACGGGTGGCAGAGATCCAAGCGCCTGGGCCATCTTCCTCTGGCTTCCCAGGTACATCAGCGGGAAGCTTCGTCAGAAACAGAGCAGCCTGGACTTGAACCAGCACTCTATGGGATGTGGGCATCACGAGCGGCAGCTCAGCCCACCATGGCACAATGCTGCCCCCCGCCATGAAGTGGTGGGCAGACCATCTGCAGGCCAGGCCCTGTCTTGGTGGCGCTGCACAGGCCACTGACTGGGACGGGAGTGAGCAGGTGGCCCTGTGCTCCTGGCCAGTCCTCTGCCCTGGCCTGGCCTTGCTGGCAGAAGCCTCTCCCCAGACACACCCCAGCTCCCAGGTCCTGCACCAAGCCATCCCCATCCAGACTCCAAGCCTTCTGGGAGCCTTCTGGCCCTGGGTGCCCACGTTCGCCTGCAGGCGTGGCTATCACAGCAGCTCTTCTCCAGCCAGAATTGGCGAGCCCTCAGCCTGACAGCTGGTAACCTCTGACCCTCTAAGGGCAAGGCTGAGCTTCCCTCAGCTTTGCACAGCAGAAGCAGCCGTGCATATGCTGCGATGCTACAGTGGGCTGCAGGCTGCAGCAGGGCTAAGTGGTAGGGTGCAGCTTGTGGGATGCAGGCTGTGGGTACAGGGGGTAGAATGCCAGGGTAGGTTGCAAGCTGTGGATTCAGGCTACATGGAGATGGGTGTGTGGTCTGTGTGTGTTCATGGATGGAAGTGGATGTGTGTGTGTTTGTATTCATGGATGGAAATGGGTGTGTTTGTGTACACTGGTGGAGACAGGTGTGCCTGTATGGATGGAGATGAAAAGCTTTTGTATAATCACTAACAGAGAAAGCAGTGCGTGTGTCATTTTAGTTCATGGATAGCACTTTGAAATCTATGATTTTTTTAAAAGATTTATTTATTTATTTGAGAGGCAGAGTTAGGGGGAGAGAGAGGGAGGGAGGGAGGTCGGTCTTCCATCCACTGGTTCACACTCCAAATGGCCACAACAGTGGGAGCTGGGCCATCCTGAAGCCAGGAGCCAGGAGCTTCTTCTCGGTCTCCCACGTGGGTGCAGGGGCCCAAGGACTTGGGCCATCCTCCACTGCTTTCCCAGGCCATAGCAGGGAGCTGGATCAGAAGAGGAGCAGTCGGGACTCAAACCAGCACCCATATAGGATGCTGGCATGGCAGGCAGAGGCTTAACCTATTAGACCACAGCACTGGACATACCCCTGCAATTTTTGAACCAAATAGAAATTTTGCCCCTGCTGGATCTCAGAATTCTAGAACCTACCTGCTCACCTGCATGTTAACGGCTGGAAAAGCAAAACACTTTACAAATGCTTGCAGGAAGATCTGACAGGCTTTCCGGAAGAGGGATTCCCATAGAATCCTGGGCCAAAGTGACAGGTCTAGAGGCAGGTGTGATCCAGCATCTCGAAGTGAATTTTAAGGAGTCAGCAAAGAAGTTTGCTTCTTCCATTCAGCCTAACGAGTTTGCTGGAAAATCCTGGTAAGTGGATTGGCCATGTGATACAACAAGTGAATGTCGTCTGAAGACGTGTCTTCTGGGATGAGTGTTGGTGTGGTGCTGGAGACTGCGTTTCATACTGGAGTGCCGGGGTTCAAGTCCCCGGGAGGCAGCAAGGTGATGGCTGAGGTCCTAGGGTCCCTGCTACCCTCGTGGGAGACACAGATGGAGTTCCAGCTCCCAGATTGAGCCTGGCTCTGCCCTGGCTGTTGTGGGCATTCAGGGAGTGAACCAGTAGATCAAAGATCTCTGTTTGGGGCTGGCACTGTGGCATAGTGGGTAAAGCCATTGCCTGTAGTGCCGGAGTCCCATATGGGTGCTGGTTTGAGTCCAGGCTGCTCCACTTCCAATCCAGCTCTCTGCTAAGGCCTGGGAAAGTAGTGGAAGATGGCTCAAGTCCTTGGGCCCTGTACCCGCATGGGAGACCTGGAAGAAGCTCCTGGCTCCGGATCGGCGCAGCTCTGGCCTGCAGCCATTTGGGGAGTGAACCAGCGGATGCAATACCTCTCTCTCGCTTTCTGCCTCTGCCTCTCTGTAACTCTGCTTTACAAATAAATAAATAAGTCTTTAAAAGAGGTCTCTGTCTTCTACATAAAGTAGAAATAAATACAAAAAGTTTAAATGTTTTATGTCTGCATTGACTTTCGTTCTGGCTAATAACACTTTTTTTAAAAAAATATTTATTTTAAAGTCAGAATTACAGAGGTGGGAGGGAGGGAGGGAGAGAGAGAGAGAGAGATCTTCCATCTGCTGGTTCACTCCCTAGATGGCTGCAACTGCCAGGGCTAAGCCAAGCCAAAGCCAGGAACCAGGAGCTTCATCCTGGTCTCCCACACAGGTGCAGGGTCCAAGCACGTGGGCGTCTGCTGCTGCTCTTTCAGGAGCATCATCCGGGAGCTGGATCGGAAGTGGAGTACCTGGGACTCAAACCAGTATCCATATGGGATGACAGCACTGCAGGTGGTGGCTTTACCCACTACACCGTAACACCAGCCCACCGATAACATTCTAGTTGATAACTTAAGGTTGCCTTTGCCTGAAGAAGTGAGCACAATTACGTGCAATGTAAGAAGACTCACAACCACTGAGACATCACCTGCTGCCTGCCTTTGTCTACAGGGCAACAAGCTGGAATCGAGCCAGAGCTAGGAACTGAACCCAGGTGTCCAATGTGAGGTGCGTGTGTCTTAACACTTGGGCCAAATGCCCACCCACTGTATTTTCAGGTTCTGTCAACAAACCATCAGAAAATAAAAGTGAAAAACAACTGTATTTGGTGCAGCAGGTTAATCTGCCAGCTGGGATACTGGCATCCTATACAAGCACCAGTTCAAGTCCTGGCTGCTCCACCTCTGAACCAGCTCCCTGCTAATGCACCTGGGAAAGCAGCAGAAGATGGCCTAAGTACTTGGGCCCCTGCACCCATGTGGGAGATAGGGATGAACCTCCTGGCTCCCTGGCTTTAGTCTGGCCTGGCTCTAGCCATTGCAGCCATCTGGGGAGTGAACCAGTGGATGGGAGATCTGTCTCTCTCTCCCTCTCTCTCTATAACTTGGCCTTTCAAGTAAAGTAAGTATTTTAGACAAAAAGACAAGTGTATTTATAACAACATCAGAAAATGCCAGGAATAAAATTAACACAGGACTTGCACAGCTCTGGACTAAACACCATGAATGCCACAGAGAAAAGCTGGAGAAGACCTGCACAGCCAGAGAAAGACATCCAGGCACGGCAGCAAGGACTGCACGCAGAGTGTCTGTTCTTCACAGACTCACCCGTGGAGTCTACAGAGCCCCAGTCGTAATCCAGTTTCTAAAAGTAGAAAGCAATACGCTGGTTGTAAAATGTATATGGAAACTCAAAGGGCCTAGAAGAGACAAAGCGATCTTGAAAAAGACAGCTGCAGGATTTGTACTGTGTCACATCAGAACTTAACCTGATGTACAGAAACCAGAACATCAAGTCAGTCCAGTCACATGGACAAAAGAACAGAGAGCCCAGACAGACACAACGAGAAAAGCAGAGTATTCTCAATGAAGAGAGTAAAAATAGATCAACGTCTACATGAGACAGAGACAGAGAGGAGGAAGAAAAGGGAAAAAAGAGCTCAGCTCCTACCTCACACCACACACAACTCCTACATCACACCATCACACAACTCCTGCCTCACCGCACACAACTCTACCTCACACCATATAAACTCCTACTTCATATCAAAACAACTACTAAATCACAACATACACATCTCCTATATCACAACACACACAACTCCTACCTCCCAAAATACACAACTCCTGCCTCACACCACACACAACTCCTACCTCCCAGCATATGTAACTCCTACCTCACACCACACACAACTCCTACCTCACACCATACACAACACCTACCTCACACAACACACAACTCCTACCTCACACCACACACAACTCCTGCCTCACACCACACACAACTCCTGCCTCCCAGCATATGTAACTCCTACCTCATACCTCTCAGCATATATAACTCCTACCTGACACAATACACAACTCCTACCTCACACCACTCACAACTCCTGCCTCACAGCATGCACAACTCCTACCTCACACCATCACACAACTCCTGCCTCACCACACACAACTCTACCTCACACCATATAAACTCCTACTTCATATCAAAACAACTACTAAATCACAACATACACATCTCCTATATCACAACACACACAACTCCTACCTCCCAAAATACACAACACCTACCTCACACCATCACACAACTCCTACCTCACACCACACACAACTCCTACCTCCCAGCATATGTAACTCCTACCTCATACCTCTCAGCATATATAACTCCTACCTGACACAATACACAACTCCTACCTCACACCACACACAACTCCTACCTTACACCACATACAACTCCTGCCTCACACCATACACAACACCTACCTCACACAACACACAACTCCTACCTCACACCACACACAACTCCTGCCTCACACCACACACAATTCCTACCTCACACCATCACAACTCCTGCCTCCCACCATACACAACTCCTACCTCATACCAAACATAACTCCCTCACAACACACACAACTCCTGCCTCCCAGCATATGTAACTCCTACCTCATACCTCTCAGCATATATAACTCCTACCTGACACAATACACAACTCCTACCTCACACCACTCACAACTCCTGCCTCACACCACATACAACTCCTGCCTCACACCATACACAACACCTACCTCACACAACACACAACTCCTACCTCACACCACACACAGCTCCTACCTCACACCACACCCAACCCCTATACCATTCCATACAGAACTCCTACCTCCCAGCATATACAACTCCATATCATAGCAAACACAACTCCTACATCAGACCAAACACTCATCAGTTTGAGGAGGCTCATAAATATAGAAACAAATTTAAAACTTAGAAAAATCCACAAAGTTGTAGAGAAAAAACAAAAACCAATAACCATAAAAGACATACTTGTTTATCAAAAGACACCATTGAAAATAGATAAACAAGGCACAGATGGGAGAAAACATTCACAGAAAAGTCGTGGCACAGAACTTAAAGAACTGTTATGGTTCCTATGGTAAAGATAAGAAGCCAGTTTACAAAAAGAGAAAGATACACAAATGGACGAGAAGCACACAGAGAAAGTTCTCAGTGACAAGCACCAGGAAAATGCACATTAAACTTGTGTAATACATGTGCTTCTCAGAAAAAATAAGATTAAAGACACAGGCGCTGGTTAGGCCATGGAGCAATAAAACAGTCACCCACTGCCAGGGAATAAGGGCTCGCTGCTGCGGCAGCTTCAACATCTACTTACTCCACAACCAGGACTTCCAATGCCAGGGATTTACGCTCGGCGTCAGAGCACATGCCCCCAGAAATCCTCAATTCTGACAGCCAAAACTGGGAAGAATCCCTTTGGCCAGCAGCAGAACGGATCAGACATTCAGGGAGCCGAGTGCACCATCTGCGGGGAACCCACTGGTCTTGCAACAAAATGGTGCACAGTACGTGGACCCACCCAGCTGCATTTCTAGATGGGCGACAGAGGTGAGCAGTACTCACGTCCAGAAAGACCATGATGGAGCTCTGTGAGAGCCGTAGTCTACACCTCGACAGAGGCAGGTCACACGGACATATCCCATTGTCAAAACTGCATCTCAAGAATGGACGCTGCACCTCAGTAACTGCCAGAGAGGTAACTGCAGGGGAGGGCTGGGAGGAAGCCCGCAGAAAGCCCAGCATTCAGACCGAGCTGAGTAACGGCTCCCTAGAGAGAATCAAGAATCCAGTCTCAGGAAAGGACAGTGTGACCAGCGTGGCCAGAGTCTACCTCGCAGAACACAACACACATCATAAATCACGATTGTTCCACAGAAAACTCGCCAAGTGGGAGAAGAAAGGAAGGCACCATCCTTCACAGCGGGGGTCAACAGACGGGCTAAAACAGAAACGCGTGTACATTTTGAAATTTAACATGATTCCAATCTCTTAACTTTTTTTTTTTAACTTTTATTTAATGAATATAAATTTCCAAAGTACGATTTATGGATTACAATGGCTTCCCCCACATACCGTCCCTCCCACCCACTACCCTCCCCTTTCCCACTCCCTCTCCCCTTCCATTCACATCAAGATTCATTTTCAATTATCTTAATATACAGAAGATCAGCTTAGTATACATTAAGTAAGGATTTCAACAGTTTGCTCCCACACAGAAACATAAAGTGAAAAATAATAGATGATTTTTTTTAAATGATGATGAAATCAGATCAGACCTATTGTCATGTTTAATCCCAGTGACAGTCAAGTTGGGAGTTGATAATTTCTTTTCTTTTTTTTTTTTTTTTACAGAGGATCAGTTTAGTATACATTAAGTAAAGATTTCAACAGTTTGCACCCCCATAGAAACACAAAGTGAAATATATTGTTTGAGTACTCGTTACAGCATTAAATCTCAATACACAGCACATTAAGGACAGAGATCCTACATGAGGAGTAAGTGCACAGTGACTCCTGTTGTTGACTTTACCAATTGACACTCCTGTAGTAGTCTCCCTATGCTCCAGTCATGACCAATCTCTTAACATTTTTAATCAATTCCCTTAATTTTATAGGATTATTTTATGAACTAATATTTATTATAATGATAAAACATTTATATAAAGCTTAGTGTTCCTTTGGTTTCATTTTGTTAACTTCAGACTCCAGATGATTGATCAATAGTGCAGTCGTAAATGTCACTGCTGCTCATCAAAGGGGAGATTCTAAATGTTTGAGTTTAGTTTCCTAATGCCTTTTAGATTACACAATTTTTCTGAATCAGAAGGTTTTTTTTTTTAAAGATTTATTTATTTATTTGAAAGAGTTACACAGAGAGAAGAGAGGCAGAGAGAGAGAGAGAGAGAGAGAGAGAGAGAGAAATAGAGAGGTCTTCCATCTGCTGGTTCATTCCCCAATTGGCTGCAACGACCGGAGCTGTGCTGATCCGAAGCCAGGATCCCACGTGGGTGCAGGGGCCCAAGGACTTGGGCCATCTTCTACTGCTTTCCCAGGCCATAGCAGAGGGCTGGATCAAAAATGGAGCAGCCGGGACTCTAACCGGCACCCATATAGGATGCCGACACTGCAGGCCAGGGCTTTAACCCGCTGCGCCACAGCTCTGCCCCTGAATCATAAGTTTTAAAAGCAACTGTTAGCACCTGAATGTGGGTCAAGGTCAGGCCCTGTCCACCTGGTGGTCACCGCCATACACAGCAGCAAAGAAAGTGCCCTTCTAGGATGTCCTTGCTGATGTCACTCAGCTGTAGCCTGGAGCATGAAAGGAGAGGTGCCTAAAGCTGCAACCCGCGTTTTAGCCTTGACTCCAGATCCAGCACTAGGAGGGAGTCCAGCTGGACTAGTCCCTGCCATTGCCAGGACACTACTGGATAAAATGGACAGAGGAGCTCATGGACCTTTGGATCTGGGTCTCTGGTGGGGGATGTTTCCTTGGAAATAAAGTGACACTGTCACTTCAAGAAGAAAGAAGCAACTCACAGAGTATGTTCTAAGAATCAGAAAGTGTAGGGTTTCATGCGTAGATCAAAGCTGTGGGAAACTTGTATCTGCTCCTGCAAGTGTCTTGCTAAGGACTTCTATTTTTTAAAGATTTATTTATTTATTTATGAGGCAGAGTTAGAGAGAGAGAGGGAGAGACAGACAGAAAGGTCCTGCTGGTTCACTCCCCAGATGGCCACAGTGGCAGGAGCTGAGCAAATCCTAAGCAAGGAGCCAGGAGCTTCTTCGGGGTCTCCCTGTGGGTGCAGGAGCCCAAGCACTTGGGCCGTCCTTTGCTGCTTTCCCAGGTGCATCAGCAGGGAGCTGGATCAGAAGTGAACATCTGGGACTTGAACCAGCACTGCAGGCAGAGGCTTAATCTTCCACACCACTGGCCCCCTTTCATACTTTTTGATGAGACTGATGATGTCACAGTCATTCCTGGTACTGATTAATGAACTGTCTACATTTGAAATCTATAGAACTCAGAGTCAGGATGGTGGGTTTCCACTCAAAAGGGCACAAACATTGATATACTTTGATTCTACATTGCAACCAATGTTTATTTTTTTTAAAGTCTTATTTTAAAAATAGCTTAGGTTGCACAGATAGTAGGGAGAATTCCAGGTACCCTTCACCCAGCTGTCCCCAGTGCTGCCACCTTACGTTCCCATCGTCCACGGTCAAGACCAGGCAAACGAGGGGCGCAGTCCATGAACCCAGGAAACCACCACAGGAGGGTTTCCCTGATTTTCACGCACACTCCTTCCTTCCTGTTCAACTATTGTTTAAGAAGCTATCATTTGTCAGGTTTTGGTGTTGGTACCAAAAAACAACATACAAAGTACTCAGAAAAGGAGATGAAAAAAACTCCTTCCTCTTCCAGCTGGGCGTGTGCAGGGGGCTGAGTTTTCTTACCACTCAGCCGATACAGGAGAGTGAATGTAGACTCCAGGTGTCCTCGAGAAAGTCAGACGCTACAGAGATTTGTGAAAACATCAAACACTCAGTATTTCTGTTTTGGAACTACTTATTTTTCTTAAAAATGGTCTATTAATATAGGTGAACATGTATCAGTATAAGCCACATTAACCCAAAGCCCGGTGGCCTTGGTGCTGAGCGAGGTGATCCTGGCAGCCTCCTCCCACGGAGCTCCCTGGCCTTCGCAACCCACAGCAAGACCGAAGCCAGAGCCACTTCACAGCCGACCGCCTCATCACTCGCCCAGAGGGGTGCTACCGCGACCGTCAAGGGCACTGCTGAGCACACAGAGCAGCCTTTCATTACTGTTTACAGTGAAACTAAGTTCAATCGTCAAAGAAATTGAGACTATTCACCGACTCCACAGCATTCCCCTCCTTTAAAAAATTTTAATTCTGCATTTGTTTGAACAGACTTTGACACTCAGAGCCACGACTGAGCAGCTGACTGGTTCCCTGCACCCATCTTTGTCTACGAGGCCGTGATGCTGGTTCGATCCATGGCTGTGAAGAAGGCGCAGACGGCAGCCGTCACGAGCAGGTGCATCCCCTCGTAGAGGAGCTTTGGAGAAAACACGCTCCATATAAACAAGTGGTAGCGCAGGGACGACACCAGGACGATGTACACAGCCACGGGGATGGAGCAGATCAGCGCGTAGCAGAAGCAGGCATGACTCAGCGCTGTGCCGCTGTCAATCAAAAGGAAGATGCGCATCAGTGTGTGCCCTCGCACGCCAGTGAGGCAAGAAACCCGGTAGCCCGTGCCCATGTGGCTTGTGACTGCGGAAACTCGCCAGGGGTGAGAGCACACCGCACCCTTCCTTCCACGTCCTCACACAGCGACTGGACACCACGCTGGGCTTTCCTGCAGCTGTCAGGAAGTGACAACTTCTGTCAGGAAAAAAACAGCAGAGTAGACAGAAGAGTTCCCCCGAAATGCTCCTAAAACCTAACTGGACATAAACGTGACTCAGGGGCTTTGCCAGAAATGTCGTCCCGGGGCCTCTCCTCCAGGGAAACCTGGACCTGCAGCCCGGGTGGGTGGAGCCTGCAATGCTCGCGGGCACCGTGGTGCCAAGGAGGCAGTTGCTGTGGGCGGCTCTAATTCTCTTCAGAGACCACAATCTGAGTTTGTGCAAAGTGCACAGCTACTCACTAACAACTTACATGCATGACATACTGTTTCACGTAAACAACGAATGCTCACCAAAGGCAAGGTACAAACACAGACTCCAGCCATGGGCTTCCTCCTCTCCATCTGGCCTGGGGACTGCACACCAGCACCCGATACTGAACTCATGGCGAGGAGCGGCATTCCTGAAGCCAGAGTCCCCCTGAGACCCTCCCAGACACCTCCCACACCACATCTGCATTTCTGACCAGTCACACGTGAGGGTGTGAGACACCTGGGAAAGCAGCAAAGGACGGCCCAAGTGCTTGGGCCCTGCACCCACAGAGGAGACCCCGAAGAAGCTCCTGGCTCCTTGCTTAGGATTTGCTCAGCTCCTGCCACTGTGGCCATTTGGGGAGTGAACCAGCAGGACCTTTCTGTCTGTCTCTCTCTCTCTCTCTCTAACTCTGCCTCATAAATAAATAAATAAATCTTTAAAAAATAGAAGTCCTTAGCAAGACACTTGCAGGAGCAGATACAAGTTTCCCACAGCTTTGATCTACGCATGAAACCCTACACTTTCTGATTCTTAGAACATACTCTGTGAGTTGCTTTTTTCTTCTTGAAGTGACACACCATGTCCGTGGCCTTGCCCCACCATCAGCCCACACCACATCCTGCCTGGCCCCACAGCGTGGCCTCAAGTGCTCACGGGTGACCTTTGCCGGCAGTGTGTGCCCACACCAGCGCTACAGGGTGCAGGGCTGACACAGGACGCAGGGCAGGGCTGCAGGGCCTGGACTCGGCAGTCCTCAGGCCTGTCGGCCAGGCCCCTCCTCCATGTGCCAGTCAGGATGTCCTTGAAAATGTCTCCTGCTTCAGTGTCCACTTTCCAGCCACGCACACCAAGAGCCACTGAGGGTGGCTGGCCCTAGTGGACAGCCTGAGCTGAGCCCTGCACAGCACCAGCAGGCCCTCACGGGCCCCTCCCTCCACAGCATGCACACAGATCTGCAGCCCGGGCATGCAGGTGGCACCAGGTTCTCCACTTTGCTTCTCTGGTACCCCACCGGCCTGTGGTTTCTGGGTTCAGATCCTCACACTGCACTGCTGGCCCTGACCTGGTAACTGAGCAGTGGGGAGCTGCACCCAGGGAGTTCCCTCATCCACTCAGGGCCCTGGTTCTGGCTGTTCATCTCCAGGGAGTAGAAGCAGGGGCTCTGCCGTGAGCCAGGGCAGACAGCACGTTGGCAGGTGGGGCTCTGATGAGGCACCACCCGCACCTGGCACCACCGCCGCACCCCTCACCATAGCAGCCAGCGGGCTTGCCAACTCCCCAGCCCCAGCGCGGGCAACCTGCCCACAGCTGCAAGTGCAACTCGGCGTTTTAGGCTTTAAAAATGGAGACAGAGGGAACCGTCACACAACGTTCTCCACCTGGTGAGCACGCCTTGGCTCACTTTCCACAAAATGCTTTGTTCTCTCTCCCAAGTACAAGTGGCTGTGGAGCAGAGAAGGGTGCTGGGCACACGAGAGACAAGTCCCTTCCCACCAAGGACGCGACTAAACTACGGGGTGAGGAGCCCACGGCTCCCCCTTTACTCAGCCACCAGCCTGGCAAGCCTGGGTGGTCTCAGTGGGAGTGGCCCCACTACACACACGGAAGGCTGTGTGCACCAGAGCAAAGCGGTTCTCCCTGCTCCCGAACTCTCTGGTCACTGGTGGCACGATGGACACTGAGAAGCACATCTGTGCCACTGGGACTCAGGCTGGAGAGTTCTTGGCCAAGGCCAGACAGCCATGAGTGCCTCTGAGTGTCCTTCACCGCAGGTGGGAAAACCGGGCAGGCATCCCACTGTTGCGCTCTGGGGGTACCCTCACCCCAGTCTCAGAAGCGCAGGTGCCCAGGCTGCTGCCGAACAGCAGGAAGCCTCTATCGGGGAGGACCAGATGCAGAGCAAAGAACAAGGAAGCTGGCCCTGTTACACACCCACACACACCCACACACACCCACACACACACACACAGAGCCTGGACCTGTTACACACACACCCACACACACCCACATACACACAGAGCCTGGACCTGTTACACACACACACACACACACCCACATACACACAGAGCCTGGCCCTGTTACACACACACACACACACACAGAGCCTGGACCTGTTACACACACACCCACACACACCCACATACACACAGAGCCTGGACCTGTTACACACACACACACACACACACACAGAGCCTGGACCTGTTACACACACACACACACACACACCCACATACACACAGAGCCTGGCCCTGTTACACACACCCCCCCCCACATACACACAGAGCCTGGACCTGTTACACACACACACACACACACACACACATACACACAGAGCCTGGACCTGTTACACACACACCCACACACACCCACATACACACAGAGCCTGGACCTGTTACACACACACACACACACACACACACAGAGCCTGGACCTGTTACACACACACACACACACACACACAGAGCCTGGACCTGTTACACACACACACACACACAGAGCCTGGACCTGTTACACACACACACACACACACACATACACACAGAGCCTGGACCTGTTACACACACACACACACACACACAGAGCCTGGACCTGTTACACACACACACACACACACACACACAGAGCCTGGACCTGTTACACACACACACAGAGCCTGGACCTGTTACACACACACACACACACACACACACGGAGCCTGGCCCTGTTACACACTCACACACACAGCCTGGCCCTGTTACACACACACACACCACACACACAGAGCCTGGCCCTGTTACACACACACACACAGCCTGGACCTGTTACACACACCCACACAGAGCCTGGACCTGTTACACACACACACACACACACACACAGCCTGGACCTGTTACACACACATACACCACACACACAGAGCCTGGACCTGTTACACACACACACACACACACACACGGAGCCTGGCCCTGTTACACACACACACACACACACAGCCTGGCCCTGTTACACACACACACACACACAGCCTGGCCCTGTTACACACACACCACACACACAGAGCCTGGCCCTGTTACACACACACACACACACACCCACATACACACAGAGCCTGGACCTGTTACACACACCCACACAGAGCCTAGACCTGTTACACACACACACACACCCCACACACAGAGCCTGGCCCTGTTACACACTCACACACACACACCACACACACACACGGAGCCTGAACCTGTCACACACACATGGAGCCTGGCCCTGTTACACACATCACACACACACAATCTTGGACTTGTTACACACACACACACAGAGCCTGGACCTGTTACACACACACACACACGGAGCCTGGCCCTGTTACACACACACAGCCTGGATCTGTTACACACACACACACACACACACACAGCCTGGATCTGTTACACACACACACACACACACACGGAGCTGGCCCTGTTACACACACACACACATACATATGGAACCTGGCCCTGTTACACACACACACACACACACGGAGCCTGGCCCTGTTACACACACACACACATACATATGGAACCTGGCCCTGTTACACACACACACACACACACAGAGCCTGGCCCTGTTACACACACCCCCCCCCACATACACACAGAGCCTGGCCCTGTTACACACACACACACACCCACACCCACACCCACACAGAGCCTGGACCTGTTACACACACACACACACAGCCTGGCCCTGTTACACACACACACACCCACATACACACAGAGCCTGGCCCTGTTACACACACACACACCCACACCCACACAGAGCTTGGACCTGTTACACACACACACACAGAGCCTGGCCCTGTTACACACACACACACACACACACACACACACATGTAGCCTGGCCGTTATATATACACACACACACAGGGAACCTGGCCCTGTTACACACACACACACACACACAGAGCCTGGCCCTGTTACACACACACACAGAGCCTGGCCCTGTAACACACATACACACGGAGACTGGCCCTGTTACACACACACACACACACACACACACACACAGCATGGGAGGAAACAGGGATGACTCTGGCATCTCCTGAGGAGACATCTGCCGGTGGCCCCGGGGAGGAGGGGCTTCCAGGAACAAGGGCCCAGGGCAGCAGAGCAGACACAGCCTGATGGGGACAGTGTCTCTGTGCTCAACCTCCATGCGCTGCACCCTCCCTGCTCCAGCTCCACACAGCACAGATGGCTCCAGCAGCGGCCTTTCAGCCCCAGGACACACACACCCTCCATTAGTGGCCTCCGAGCCCCAGGACACACACACCCTCCAGCAGCAGCCTCTGAGCCCCAGGACACACACACCCTGAAGCAGTGGCCTCCGAGCCCCAGGACACACACACCCTGCAGCAGCGGCCTCTGAGCCCCAGGACACACACACCCTGAAGCAGTGGCCTCTGAGCCCTAGGACACACACACCCTGCAGCAGTGGCCTCTCAGCCCCAGGACACACACACCCTCCAGCAGTGGCCTCCGAGCCCCAGGACACACACACCCTCCAGCAGTGGCCTCCGAGCCCCAGGACACACACACCCTCCAGCAGCGGCCTCTGAGCCCCAGGACACACACACTCTGCCAGCTGCCCTCAGGGCTGCTTCTCTCCAGCATGGTTTCCTGAGGCTCCAGCTGTGTCTCTCGTCTTCCTATCTCAGACGGGCAGAACTACCCAGCCCTCACCCCCTGCCAGCCTGGCCCCGAATGCCACAAAAACATGGGGAGGCAGGGGAGGGGTTTCGCTGCCTGTGCTGGTGTGGACTGGGAGACCCTCAGGTCTGCATCAGGCTTGTTCCTTCTTCCTGGAAAGCAGGGCAATCAGCGAGAAGATGGCTGGCCCTCAGCGCTCAGGCACCTGCCGTGAGACTGTGCTGGGATCTGTGAGGGTTTCACCTGCTTCTCTCCGAGCTCAGGAAGTGCACCAAGTGGCAGGCCCACAGCAGGGGCCCCACGTATGTTGCAAATGCCGTCAGGAGCATGGCTGGGGTTTCCACGTATGCATCGAAGCCCACGAAGCCTGCAGAGATGTCCACTGTGGCGATGTTGTTGGAGTTGCCCTGGAACACAGAACACGGCCGCCTGGGTCTCAGGGCACAGCACTGTGTGGACACACAGCCACAGGAGCCACAGGCCGTGCTGAGAGCCAGCCTCCCGGCCACTCCTCCAGGTCCCCAGGCCAGCCATGGGTGAGTTGTATGTCCATCTGCCTGGGTCACTGCAGGCCTGGGAGGATCAGATGAGGTGACACAAGTGTTGGCTCTTCTCAAGAGCTGCCCACCTTCAGCGTGCTGACCGATCACGGCACAGGGACCTCCCCAAGGAGCCCGACCGAGAACTGCTAGCTCCAGGAGGCACAGCTTCCCTGCCCAGCTGTGGCAGCAGACACCGAGGAGGGGTACAAATGGAGCTCGGTCACTTGTTTACGTGTCATCCCTGCGAGCACTGTCGCTGAGACTGGTCAGTGACTGGCCCTGGGACGTGTCCACGTGGCACACCCTTGTGGGAGGTGTGGTACCTGAGGAAAGGGTCTCCCAGGGTTCTGTCTCCCTCTCATGGAGCCAGACAATTCTGGCTCGGCAGCACCCGCGGGCCCAGGGAGTCGCCATGCTGTGCTGTGTCCCCTCCACACTCACCCCTCGCCCAAGCCCTCTGACGGACTGGCACTAAGTGACTCCCCTGAAACCCACTTTCCTTTGTGCCACCCCTGGGATCTCCCAGGCTTAGAAGCCACCCCCCCACCCGCCCCGTCCTGCCCCGAGGGAGACCGAGGAGGAAACACAGAGGCAGCAGTGGGCGTGGAGTAGGGGGAGGGCAGAACCTCAAGCCTACAGGAAGCGGGTCTGATGGCCCCGGGCAGGCTCGGCCAAGCAGAGGGGGACGGCCACGTGGCTCCAGCAGCTCAGAGGGTCCAGTCTCGCTCTGGGACAGACACTCAGCACTCAGAATGGTGCCTGAGGCAGCAGCACCATTTTGTGGGGTTGTGTGCATGGCCATCTTGGGGCATCCCACGCTGCCCAGTGCTTCTCCCCGGGGCCACTGTGGAACCTGGGCCACACCCTCCCAAGGAGCCAGGGGAACGCCAGAGGCTGCTTTTAACCCAGGTCACAGCAACTCCCGAAAGGACGGTCTCTGTGCTGTCTCCAGAGATCAGGAAACTGAGGCACTGGCAAGTGCTGGACAGCAGGGCCCAACCTTGCAGCCACCGGCAGTGCTCTCTGTGCCTCGAACCCTCAACAGCAGGCTGAGTGGGTGAGGACAGCCAGGAAGCAGCAGCCAGGCTGAGCCTGGTGGGTCAGGTGAACAGAGCGCTTTGGGATTTCTCTCGCTTCACCCTCACCACGCTGGGCTCCAGGGTCAGAGGGACACACAGAGAAGAACCATGCACCTGTGGGCTGCTGCGAGGGTCAGGCCAGGGGCACAGGAAGCCAGCAGAGGAGGAGACAGGGACAGGGAGGAGGCCGATCTGTCTGGACACATGGAGCTGGACACGCCTTCCGGGGACTGGATGGAGGAGGGGTAGACACGGATGCGCCCAGAAGAAATGCAGACCCTCACTGCAGGGAAGAGAAAGTGCGACCGAGTCGGCTGGTAGGTGCTGCACTGCTACAGGACCTGGCCCCACTCCTGGGCGCCAGGCCTGCCCCTGCCCAGCTGCTGTTCTAGCCACGCCTGCCGGAGAGGGGCCTGGGCTTGTCTGCGAGGGGTCTCTGACGAGATGGTCCCTGTAGGGACGGCCCACTTACTGTGGCTCAGGGAGCACATCTGTCACACAGAGCAAATGGAAAGCAGGTGCACCCCTTCACTGCTTCGTGTAGACAAATCCAGTGTCCCACACACCCATGCCTCCACGCTCTGGTGACCGACTGCACCTTCTCCTACAAAGCACACACGACATTAACCAAGCCAGACTGACGGTTCTTTCAACAAACAAGTATATTTCCTGACTTGAGAAATTTTCTCCAAGAAAAACCAAAAGATCAGACACCTACGAAGTTCACCGCCTTCCACCCAGGACGCCAATGCAAACCTACCTGAAAATAGAAGAAGGCTTGACCGAACCAGTAGTGCATGACAGTGATCTCGGCGGTGCTGTGTCGCAGCGGCTTCCAGATGAACGAGGTCATGACCATCTGGATCAGGAGGCTGGACGCTAACACTGGAAGATTATGTGGCCTGGAGAGCAACGCCGCCAGAAGAACCAGGCCACTAAATATCTCCCACAAACCCACAGTCTTGGTTTTGAAGTCTGCAGCCAGGACTTGAGATTTAAGTAAGTCTTTGGTGCCCGTGAACAGAATGCCAAGGACAAAGACATAAACAAAACGGGCTTCAATGATACCCCTAAAAAAAAAAAAAACAAAAGAAGTTAGATATGTTAGCTAGAGAAACTGACCCACACATTTTCCCATGAAAAACATGTAAACCTAAGAAATACACGACTGTGCCGGTGCACCCAGCCCAGGCAGCTCTGCAGGCGGGCGTGCCTGTCTCTGCACAGCACCTGCAAAGCCAACAGGCACTTCCCGGTGGGCACCTTCTTGACAGAAATAAATCCTTGTCTGGCTGCACACAGGAGTCATTCCCTTGTGGCATGCCGGGAAAACTGCCCACCGGCTTTGCATAGCGGCTGTGAAAAGCCACCGCCCCAGAAGACCCAACTTTATCAGGGATTTCCCCACGTTCCTGAATGCCACCTGTGCAACTCAGTGTGCTCGGGACGGAGCAGACTGAAACACGGGCTGGCGCATTTATCCGTATGCACGTGCAGTCATATCGGGGTCCAGACCCCCAGTCTGCACTCTGCTATTTGGGACAAGCTAATTGACACGTCTGACACTTGGCTTCAGCATTTGCAAAGAGAAACGGATTTTTTACCACACACACCCTAGTGCTAGGAATTCACCAAGGGAAGTCTGACACTCAGCACTCGCTCAGCAGTGTCAGGACTACTGACTAGTGACCTGACTAGTACAGTCAGGTACCCGAGCACTGCACCTGGAGTTACGTGTCACGGAAACAGGTGTGACACCACACTAGGGTGTGCAGTCAGGTACCCGAGCACTGCACCTGGAGTTACGTGTCACGGAAACAGGTGTGACACCGCACTAGGGTGTGCAGTCAGGTACCCGAGCACTGCACCTGGAGTTACGTGTCACGGAAACAGGTGTGACACCGCACTAGGGTGTGCAGTCAGGTACCCGAGCACTGCACCTGGAGTTACGTGTCACGGAAACAGGTGTGACACCGCACTAGGGTGTGCAGTCAGGTACCCGAGCACTGCACCTGGAGTTACGTGTCACGGAAACAGGTGTGACACCGCACTAGGGTGTGCAGTCAGGTACCCGAGCACTGCACCTGGAGTTACGTGTCACGGAAACAGGTGTGACACCGCACTAGGGTGTGCAGTCAGGTACCCGAGCACTGCACCTGGAGTTCTTGTCACGGAAACAGGTGTGACACCACACTAGGGTGTGCAGTCAGGTACCCGAGCACTGCACCTGGAGTTACGTGTCACGGAAACAGGTGTGACACCGCACTAGGGTGTGCAGTCAGGTACCCGAGCACTGCACCTGGAGTTACGTGTCACGGAAACAGGTGTGACACCGCACTAGGGAACTGCACCTTATGAAGCACACATACCCCCAAAACATAGAATCTTAAATTGATTTTGTAAACAAAATATTTTATATCTACTGGAAAAGCTCCTCATTTAAAACAGTGCTAAGTAAATAAGTTTAAATAAATTGTCATCATAATAATATATTTGTTTCGAAAAACTGAATTGTCTTATATCAGATTCCATAGAAAAGGTTATTCACTTAAAAAAAATTCCCCTTTTTAGTGCAAACAGTGAACATTGCATGCCCTGCGCCCGGAGGCATGGCCCTGGCTGAGGAGCGAGGGTCAGGTACCTGCAGTGCCATAGGTCAAGGTGTGCACTTACGGGACAGCTAATGGCATCCCCACGCAAGTTCAAAGAAGGGAGACGTCCCAGAGAAGGACATGGAGTGGGCTGTACCCAGAAGGGAGGGGAGGGCAGGTCAGGGGTGGACAAGAGGGGCCATCGTGAGATGCTGTGGCCGGGGGTGAGATGTCTCGGCTGGCTATCCTCCTCACCTGAAGCACCCAAGCCTGTACGTGCCCACCCAGCACCACCCCGCTCGACACCCATTCCAGCCAAGCCTGGGCTCTGTGGGAGAAGAGAGAAGGGGCTGAATGCAAAGGACTTTAGGATCCTGGATGACTCTGGTCACAGCAGACCTGGAGCCAGGATGATCTTCAAGGTCAGGACAGATGGGCAGGAGGAAGGTGAACCAGCCAGAGCACATTGAAGGAAGACATTTTGAAAGTGATGATTAAAGTCTTGCAACACATGATGCTGAAGTTAGGTGTAAGGATCTGAGAGGAAATGAGGCACTGATGTTACACTGCACCGTGAGACACAAACACCCACAAACACGATGCCAGCCCTGACACCTGCCCAAAGTCTGACTGTGACGTCAAAAGCCCCTGTCTCCAAAGAGCACCCCAACTCCTGCAGCTGCTCCAGCTGGCCTCCCTGCCCAGAGACAGTTCACTCAGACCCCCCACTGCCCGTGCTGGTCAGCAGACACTTCCAGGTGAGCCCTTTGTGCTCCTAGCCACCCACACAGCCTGGTCACAGCCCCTTAGTCTGGTAAGAAAAGTAATCCTTGTTAATTCTAGACATCAGCAAGGTGTAAAAATGGTAAAACAGGAAGACTACAGCAACCAGCATTTTAGTATTCAGTCTTTGTTATCAACATAAAAAAGCACACCCGGTAAGCTGAGGTCACTCGCAAAACACACTGCCCAGCAGCAGCCTGCTCCCGTATAATGCTGTAACACAGCTGAGTGCAACAGCCCGACGGCTGGAACATCACCCTTGTATTCTTTGCATCTGTGAGGGATACCTCAGTGAGCACGCCTGTGCCCCAAACCCAGGCCACCCCTCCACTGTGCTCTTGAGACACACGAAGAGTGGCAGCGCGGGTGGCATGGGGTCAGCCACACTTTACACGTGGCCTTCCAGCTGGCCTCCAGGCACCCCACCCCTCCGGATGGCAGTGGACCTGCCTCACCACATCACCATTCCGATGGGGAAGTGTCCGTGATGGAGCCTCTGGAATCTACTGGCATGGGCTCCAGCCCCCCCAGGAGCCTGCTGGAGTTTCGGGGACACAGAGCTCTCGGGTTTCATCTCCCGGCTGCTGGGCACAGCAGCAGCAGCACCTCACGACTGCAGTTGCACCTGCCCTGGGCAAAACCCAATCCCAGCAGCTGCACATTGCTGCTAAGACACCAGTCCACACCCCAGCTGTCCTGTGCTCCATCCTGAGGTTTTATTTGGAAGCAATTTGTCTTCCTTACAAACCAGAGACTGCTGACAAAACTGCCAACTGGGGTTCTCTTGGGTTCTAGCAGCTGTTGGTGGAAAATTTGTGAGTACTGAAAACAGCGGAATACACGGAAGAGCAGAACCCCGTGTCTGCAGCGCACTTACTTAGAAATGTCTCTGCTGTCTGGTCGCCACGGGAACAGCACGTTTCCAACAGCCACCCTGTAGCAGTAGACGCCCAGCAGCCCGAGTGCCAGGGCCCCCTTGGATACGGGGGAGCAGCCCCTCTGGGCCAGCACGAAAACCACAAGGAGGGAAAGGGCGGCCAGGGCAGACAGCTCAGCTTTGTGGTCAGAGCTGCAAAAGATGGAAAAAGCAGTCACCACCAAGTGGAGGCAGGGCTCCAGGGAGTCTGCACCAAGTGTCCTGGAAGAACCAGACTAAAACTGGGGGTCAGCTTGTGCAGCGGTGGGTTAAGCCACACTGGTGACATCCCACACTGAGCGCCAGTTCCAGTCCCGGCTGCTCTACTTCCGATCCAGCTCCCTGCTAACGCACGTGGGAAGGCAACTGATGACAGCCCAAGAGCTTGAGTCCCTGCCAATTACACATGGGAGACCCGGATGGAATTCCAGGCTCCCGACTTTGGCCTGGCCCAACCCTAGCCTTGTGGCCACTGGGGAAGTAAACCAGTAGATGGAAGAGCTAGCTGTTTCTCCCATTCTCTGTCACTCTGCCTTTCAAATAAATTAATTAATCTTTTTTCTTAAGCTGTATGAGAAGTAGTTGGTTTTCTTGAAAAAAAAAATTGTTGGTTATTTAAATTCAAAGGTCTTTTTAAATTTTGTTTATTTATTTTGAGAGACAGACAGCTTCCACCCACAGGTTCGCCCCCTAAATGCCCACAATGGGCCAGGCAGAAGACAGGAGCTGGGAACTCAAACAAGGTCTCCTGAGTGGCGGCAGGGAACAAGTACTTGAGCCATCATGAGCTGCCTCCTGGGGTGCACATTAGCAGGAAGGTCAAGTCAGGAGCTGCAGCCAGGTACTCAAGTCAGGTACTGTGATACGGGATGGGGTGTCTTAACTACTGGTTAAATGCCTGTCCCAAAGGTTCTTAAAGCGTGGCAGATGTCAACCTGAACCCTCCCTGCCTGCCCACAGGTGGCCCCACTCCTGGCTCCAAAAGACTCTCGTCCCTCTGCCGCCCTCTTCTGGGAGAGCCTGGTATCCCCCAGGGTACACCCTGCTCACCAGGATACTCTGAGACCTCTAGGCCCCTATCCGCTGCCACTGCCCCCAGCCCTAGGGGAGGAGGGTGCAGGAGCTGCTGGCTCCTCCCAGTGCCAAGCTCAGCACAGCTCCCAAGGGCAGGCTACACAGCCATAGTTGCTAAACAGGTGAGCAGACAGTCTGGCAGGGCACACACGTGCAACAGCTGCTTCAGAGAGTGCAGAGGGAGGGCCGGCGCTGTGGTGCAGCAGGCTAATGCCTTGGCATGACATGCCGGCATCCCATATGGGCACCGGTTCGAGACCTGGCCGCTCCACTTCCCATTCAGCTCTCTACTATGGCCTGGGAAAGCAGTGGAAGATGGCCCAAGTCCTTGGGCCCCTGCACCCGTGTGGGAGACCCAAAAGAAGCTCCTGGCTCCTGCCTTCAGATCGGCACAGCTCTGGCCGTTGCAGCCACCTGGGGAGTGAACCAACAGATGGAAGACTCTCTCTCTCTGCAACTCTTTCAAATAAATAAATAAATCTTTAAAAAAGAAAATGCAGAGGGAGATGTGGCCAGCATGGGATGGAGGAGCCAGGATGAAGGGCCCTCAGCCTGGGCGGGTCTGCCGGTGCCTGCCTGCTATTGCTCTGTACATCAAACTTAACTTTTATGCCACAGTGGGAAAGGAAAGCAGAGAGGCAGGCCACAACCTTCCAAGGACTGACAGTCACCGGGAGGAACGAAGGCACAGCCTCTTTACAGACTGACTGGAATCACGCAGGGTGCAGGAGCGTCCAGGGGAGCAGGAGGCAGCACGGCCACGCCCCAGAGGACACGATGGGCACGCATGCCTGCACACTTTCTCCTCACGTTTCCACTTTCTGCAGAAATAGGGCGTCCATGCTGTTCTGATTCCTGGAGCTCCCTAACACCTAGGATGGCCACACATGGCCTCTCACAGGGACTGGGACAGGCATTTGGCCTGGCAGCTGGGATACCTGTGTCCCACACTGGGGACCCTGGGTTCCATTCCTGGCCCTGCTTTCCAATTCCAGCTTCTTGCCCATGCAGACCGTGGGAGGTGGAGGTGACAGTTCAAGTCACTGGGTCCCTGTCACCCATATGGGAGACCTGGATAGAGTTCCGGACACTGTGGGCATCTGGGGAGTGAACTATCAGATGGGAGCTCCGCTGATCTCTCAGAAAAGAGGAAACAAAGCATTCAGAGTGGACTGACTGATGTCCTGTCTCCAAGGCTGCTGTGCAGGCTCCCTGGGGTAAGCGGGGTTACCAAGGCTGTGCCAAGTCAGTCAGCCCCTCGGAGAAATTTCCCACAAGAACGACTTGGTCAGAGGAATTCCTAAGTCGCAGCTTCCAACGTGCAGGATTCTTCGGCAAAGGCCGTGCCAGTGACCCACCGAGGCTGGGTGTTATCACAGCTCTCCCCCTAATAGTCACAGGATCACGCCTCGTCACTGAACTTGTTATGGCTCCTTCTGCTGTTCCTGTTTCACTTTGGCTTCAACAATTACAAGCTAGAACAGAGAGCAGCCCCCTCAAAGCCTCCCTGTTAACACGCTGTGCTTTCTACTGGGCTTCCGGCCACTGGTGAAGGCTCCCGGCGACTGGCAATCACCCCAGGGTCCTGCCCCTTCCAGGATGGAGGGAAGAAGGAGGAGGAGAGGAGAAAGGCGGGACGCAGAGGGCGCGGCTGCTCCACCTCCCCCCTGCACACAGCGCCCCTTGGAGCAGCGCCGTGGGATCAGGCAGTGAGGGCACAGGGAGTGATGATGGGGCACAGAACCTGGGGTCAGGCAGCCCAGAGCAGGGGCCGTGGCAGGCACTGAACTGCGTCCTTACACACAGATTTTCAATCCAACAGTTTCAGTAAATCAGCACTGATAAATCAAACCTAACAAGCCTCAGAATCAATTCACTTCCAACACTGATTCATCAGCTAGGGTCTATTTTCTCATTTCTCTACGGCCTTGTGCTCCCACCTGGTCAGCCAGTGGCCAAGGTCCGGCAGGTGGGCCCACTGCACCCCGGTCTGGTTCAGGGAGCGCAGCAGCCGGCAGCAGGCCAGGATCAGCCATGGGCTCGCCAGCACCATCCACCTCTGGCGGCCTCCAGGCACCGCTGAGGGGAGGCGCCTCTTACATACTCTGTCTGGCCTGGGCACGCAGTAGCCCCCTGAGTCCTGCAGCGCTGGGGCAGCACAGTCCAAGCCCTGCTCCACGGGGAAGCGACGAGGAGGCTCATCACCATCGTCCAGGAAGTAGTTTCTGCAGATTTCCTGAGTCAGGGCTAGACACAGAGTGTTGATGAGAAAGTACCAGGTCTGGTGCTCCTCCTCCACGAAGCTGCTGCCACCCAGACTCAAGACGTGGCCCAGTGTCCCACAGACGATGAGAAGCTCCAACTCCGACCACTTTGAGTGAGGCCGGGCAGGATTCTGTAAAAGGAAAACCGCGGAAAGTCCCATGCATGCTGCTGCATGGGCTTCCTTGTGGAAGATAGCTGCTGCGCTCGCCGGCCATGGTCCCTCCCCGCCCGGAACAGTCCCTTCTGCCAGCGTGCGACAGCCTTTCTCCTGGGCCAGGCCCGGGGCAATCGAGACACCCTCACCCCAGCCAGCACCCTGGACTCTGGGTCCCAAGTGGGGTGGTGGCTGGGCCCTGTGAGCTGTGACCACCCAGAGGTTCTGGGGCCCAGCCCTCGTGCCTCCCAGTCCTCAGCTGCCAGCTCTTGCTGCTGGAAACCAGATTCCTGACGTTCCACCGAGCCAGACATCTCACTTCTGCACGAGTTCCCGAAAAAATGACTCATTTTGTTAAAATGACAAAGTTGGTAGCACAGCACTACCTCTTAAATATACTAACTTAAAACATTTAAAAATTGAAGATGAGGGAGTCGGTGTTGTGACAGAGTGGGTCAAGCCACCATCTTCAGTGTTGGCATCCCATAGAGGTGCTGGTTTGAGTCCTGGCTGCTCCACTTCCATTCCGGCTCCCTACTAATGTGCCTGGGAGAGTCACAGAGGATGGTCCAAGTGTTGGGCCCTTGCACCTGCGTGGGAGACCACATGGAGCCCCAGGTTTTGGCCTGGCCCAGCCCCAATCATTGCAGTTGTTTGGGGAATGAACCAGAAGATGGAAGATCTCTGTCTCTCCATTCCTTTAACTCTGACTTTCAAATAAATAAATCTTTAAAAAACAAAGATGAGGACTCAAAGACTGTAATTTATCCTTTCAATACTATTTACTGGGGCCGGTGCTGTGGCACAGCTGGTAAAGCTGCCGCCTGTGGTTTCGGCATCTCATGTGGGTGCCGGTTTGAGTCCTGGCTGCTCTACTTCCGATCCAGTTCTCTGCTATGGCCTGGGAAAGCAGTAGAAGATGGCCCAAGTGCTTGAGCCCCTGCACCCGCGTGGGAGTCCTGGAGGAAGCTTCTGGCTCCTGGCTTCAGATCAGTGCAGCTCCAGCCGTTGCAGTCATTTGGGGAGTGAACCAGTGGATGGAGGACCTCTCTCTCTCTGTCTCTCTTTCTACCTCTTTGTAACTCTGCCTTTCAAATAAATAAATAATTCTAAAAAAAAAAAAAAAAAAAAAAAAACCTATTTACTGTGTGCCATGAGGTACAAGAGAGAGATCATGGACCTCGCAGATGCCAAGAGTGACCCAGGTTCTACAGAAACTCACGGCCCACAGACACGAAAGGCACCCTGAGGGCCCTGTGCTGAGAGTGGTGAGAGAGGCGGCCCCAGTCCCTCCAGCCCAGGGTCCGGGCACGTGCACCCAGCTGTGGCCTCTTCCTCGCTGCCCCGCCTCTACCACCAAGCTGAGGACTGGGAGCCAGTGGACACGCTGGGCCTGCGACAGCTGCACTGCAGGAGGCACAACCGATGAGCAGGGCGTCGAGCCTCCTCCAGCCTCTGGAGTGTCCACCGCTGACTCGTATCTCAGTCCTGAGGCAGGGGGTCCAGGACTGCCCTGTCACTGCTGCGGGAGCCCCGTCTTCCACGCCCCCAACGTCACAGACCTGCAGCCAGCACCGGAGGCCCCTCCCCGCCGCACCCTTTGCTTTGTGTGTCCTTCAGCACCCCGCCAGCACCGCGTCTGGCACGCACCAGGAGTTCAACCACGACATGACGAAGGAAATGACAGAAACCAGGAAGACCGGGCGGTCCTCCCAGGACCAGCCGCACGCCCCGTACCTTCCTCAGGAGGCTTCTGGCACGGCACATCTTGGCAAGAGCAGACACAGCTGCGCAGAGCAGAGCAGAGAGCAGCAGCATCACTCCGCCTGCCGCCGGCCACGAGAGGCTGCAAAAGTAGCAGGAGCTCTCGGTCGAGGTGCACACGATGACGTGAATGGCCCACAGAACCAGGAAGGTCAAATAGAAGAGCAGAGAGAACGCGGGCGACAGCAGAGGAACTTCGAGCTCGGCCTCTGTGCGCAGCGCCTGTGGGGTACTCAGGAGGAGCAGGGCAAGCACCTGGAACAGAGAATCCACAGAGCCCGCGCTCACAGCAGGCTCACCTCCTGGCCCCGGGCGGGCCGCTCAGTGGAAAGCAAACTCGGTCACGGACTATCCCCACCATCTGCCGGAGTGCACAGCCGGGCTTTCCGATCACCCACAGCAACGCTGGGGGCAGGCACTTGATGACTGACAATACCGTGTGTACCAGGACACACTTAAGAGTTAGGGAAACTCATCTAGTGACACCGGTGGGTGCCACTGCTATTTTATACCTTAACACCTGGGTGAGTCATCCGACCAATCTGAGCCATGACAACACAGTCGCCGTACCTCCAGAACCATGATGGTCCCTACCACCATGGAGTAGACGTCGTACTGGGCCACCTGTGTGCTCAGGGACACACTCAGCGTCCTCAGCGCATCCAGGTACTGCCTGATGACCTTGGTCCCCAGGTTGACGAGCACTTCTGAGCGGTTCTCCTCCAGGTACAGCCTCACCCAGTTCCCGTGCAGCCTTTCTGACATTTTGAACTGCTCAAATCCAGGATCTATTGAGAAAACAGAAGGATTACAGACCCACCTACCCACAGGCCTACACACACCTAATCTCAAAGTATCCAGGGATCTGCATGACACTGCGTGGCCTTCCTTTTCAGGACGGTACCTGATGCAGACAACTCAGGAAAACCACATGGCCCAAGGACGTGTGTCTGCCCCTGCGGACGCTGCCTGGACCGGGGTCAGCAAGACCCACAGCCCCAGGCCGGGTTGCCTCCTCTGCCTCCCTCAGCCGGTCCCACCTCCTCCCCTCTTCTTTCTGCCCTTTTCTCCTTCAATGTGCAATATAAAGACAATCCTGAAATGCACACCAGCTGACCCGTGGTTCTGCAGGACCCTCGTCACACAGCACGTGTGGGGACCAGGCAGCTGACCCGTGTTCTGCAGGACCCTCGTCACACAGCACGTGTGGGGACCAGGCAGCTGACCTGTGTTCTGCAGGACCCTCGTCACACAGCACGTGTGGGGACCAGGCAGCTGACCCGTGTTCTGCAGGACCCTCGTCACACAGCACGTGTGGGGACCAGGCAGCTGACCCGTGTTCTGCAGGACCCTCGTCACACAGCACGTGTGGGGACCAGGCAGGCAGAGGCCTGAGCCCTCATGCAGGGTGGAACCTTCCGCCCTCACACTGACCCCACCCATTCTGCAGCCTGGGCTCCCTTCATGAGTTTGCCGGCGCCTCCCTGCTCACGACGGCTGAGGTCGCTCACGCTCTGCTTCTGCATCAGCCTGCCTTGCCGCCGCCGCCCTCTTAGCTGATGGTGGCCAATGTCCCTCCTTTCCAAGGCTGGCTGCTCTGGGCATCTTAGCCCAGACCACACTCATTGTGGCTAGACTGGTCTGCAAACCAACAACTTCCTTCCCCAACCTCCTGGTATTTCAAGTGCACTTCCTGCGCCAGTGGGGCTGCGGCAAGGGTGGGCTCAGTGGTGTCTATCTGCAGCCTCCTCGCCCCTCCTGACAGCTCTGACCAGGGACACTGTTAGCAGGCCCAGGCCTCCCCATCACGCAAGGACAGACCATGGAAGCCACGCCAGCTGCTGGGCGCTAAGGGACTGTAAGGGAGCATCAGTGGCCAGCAGCCCTCCAAGTAGCTCATTCACTTCATCTCCCTGATGATCCCGAGAGGCAGGGATGAGCGTCACGTCCATTATCCAGAAAGAAAACCGAGACAGAGACCAAACCACCATACGGTCACACAGGTGGCTGGAGCAGCAGTCAACTTCTGGTGGTCAGGAGACAGCACTAGTGGCCTAATCATTACACCTACTATGACAGAGAGGGGACACCTGCTCATATAACTCGCATCTCTAAACTGTGGACACAGCCATGGGGCTCCTGAATCTATATCACAGACAATATAATGGAGTCACAGAGACATGGGGGCTCCTGTGTCTACACCACAGACTCTCTGCATGGAGTCAGAGACACGGGGGCTTCCACGTCTACACCACAGACTCTCTGCATGGAGTCAGAGACATGGGGCTCTTGTGTCTACACCACATGGCCTTTTTACTTTGGAGCCACAGCGACGTGGAAGTCACAGCGTCTTCACTCCACAGGGTCCCTACCACAGATTCAGAGACCCAGGGGCAGCTGTCGTATAGCTAAACCAACAGCAGTGAGCACTGACCACATGCCAGGTGAGTACCAGGGCAAGACACAGAAGTGTGCCAGCAAACCTCGTCTGCGTGAGCTCCAACACAGATTCAGAACACAACCTCCTGTCCCTCTCCTCCCCCTCCTCCCCTGAAGGCACCGCGGCTGCCTCCTGACTGCTCCCCTCCTGCGGCACCAGGCGGAGCCCACCTCACGGGTCCCTGAGAGGGTCTTGAAGGTTGAGGTTGGAGGTTTCAGGCTCCACAGAATCCCTGCAGGTTTCCCAGAAGCAAAGTGCGAGCCCTCCAGGGCCTCTCTGCTGTCACAGCCACGGGCTATCCTGCCTGGTGCTCAGAGGCCAGGCCTGCTCTGGAGGCCCCGGCTACCTTCGGTGCCCACCCCTCTCTGTTCATGCTTTTCTCCGTCTGGCATCTGCCTGGTGCTTTTTCCTTTCATCCCTCTGGAAGGTTCCATGAGGGCAGAGCCCTTGTACCACTCAGTGCTTGATCTCCAGTGCTTTTAACTCCCTCTGGTCCATCACAAGAACTTGGTAACTATTTGTTGGATGAATAAATTTATGAAAGAACTTCATTTAGATAAGTGCAAATAAGACTTCATTTAGGGGCCAGTGCTGTGGTGTAGGAGGTTAGGCCTCTGCCTGCAGCACCAGCATCCCAAATGGGCGCCTATGCGAATCCCAGCTGTTCTACTTCTGCTCCAGCTCTCTGCTGTGGCCTGGGAAAGCAACGGAAGATGGTCCAAGTGCTTGGGCCCCTGCACCCACGTGGGAGACCCAGAAGAAGCTCCTGGCTCTTGGCTCCAGATCGGCCCAGCTCCAGCCATTGTGGCCTTTTGGGGAGTGAACCAGCAGATGGAAAACCTTTCTCTCTGTCTCTCCCTCTCTGTCTATAACTTTGCTTCTCAAATAAATATTTAAAAAAGAAAAAAAAAACTTCATTTAGATAAGTGGCAGTTAAGGTTCTAAGAAAACGGGAATCCCAAATGTATGATTCAAGAGAGGTAACTGTAAGTCCCTACACAAACTACACAAAAATGCATCGGGAAAGCACTGGGCTCAGTGGGGCGCGTGGGCCCAGAGTCAGAGCCTGTCGAGGGACTCACCTTTCTCATAGGAAGGTACGTTCTCTTGCAGCAATTTGCTAAGCTGTACTGTATTCAAATGTAAAAATCTCAGCTGTTCCCTCATTGGTTTCCCTTCTACAACTGGGAATAAAAGACTCCCCACACTGTCTTTTGGAATTGGCAAACCAAGTCCTACTGCTAGTGTTGCAGCCAAATCGGTCTGTTGGACACGCTGTGGACGCCGGATGCCACCTGGAAAAATGAAAGTACTTTAGGAGATGGCATGGAGGAGACAGGAAGGAACATAACACCAGATGAAAAGAAATACACTGCACACAAAAGCGTTCATGTTCACAGACGCATTCTTCATAAAAGGGGCCGGCAGGTAAGCCCGTCTGTGATGCTGGCATCCCCTATGGGTGCTGGCTCGAGACCTGGCTGCTCCATTTCCAATCCAGACCCCTGCCAATGCACCTAGGAAAGCAGCAGAAGATGGCCCAAGTGCTTGGGCCCCTGAAAGCCACATGGGAGACCTGGAGGAAGCTCCTGGCTCCTGGCTTCAGCCCGGCTCAGCCCTGGCCATTGCAGCCATTTGGGGAGTGAACCAGTAGATGGAAGACCTCTCTCTCCCTCTCTCTCTGTAACTCTGCCTTTCAAATAAACAAATATATCTTTAAAAAAAGAAAAGGAGGAGGAAGACTGAGGAAAAGGCTGATAGAAACATGTAGAGGGGCTGATGCTGTGGCATATCAGGTTAAGTCACCGCCTGCAGTGTGGCATCCCATATGGGCACCGGTTTGAGACCTGGCTGCTCCCCTTCCCATCCAGCTCTCTGCTGTGGCCTGGGAAAGCAGTGGAAGATGCCCAAGTGCTTGGGCCCCTGCACCCACGTGGGAGACCTGGAAGAAGCTCCTGGCTCCTGGCTTTGAATCGGCACAGCTCCGGCTGTTGCAGCCATCTGGGGAGTGAACCAGCAGATGGAAGACTTTCTCTCTCTGCTTCTGCCTCTGCCTCTTTGTAACTCTTCGTTTCAAATACATAAATAAATATAAAAAAAAAAAGAAAAGACACAGGTGGAGCCCCCTCCCCTACATGGGACAGCCCTTCAGCAGGCAAGTCTGACGTTTCAGGTCCCAGGTGTCTGGGAGGAGCAGAGCAGATAAGGCCTGGCTTCCTGTGGCTCAGTGTGGAGCGAGGGGGCACACGGGCCAGGAATCCCGTAAAAAGATGTTTGCAGGGATGACGACCGATAGCATGGCTGCCAGCTACCAGACTGACAAGCTTGGTGGTGCAGTGCACAGGAGGCTGAGGGGTGAGGAAGCACCCACTGTTGGAGCCCCTGCAGGAGGCCAGAGGCCACACACAGCAAGCACAGGTGATCAGAGGCAGGCGAGAAACCTCCCACGGGACCTTTTCTCTCTCCTGAGTTCAGCTACTGAAGAGGGCGACGGGGGAATGCGGGGAGCAGGGCACCATGGGAACGGTGGTGCCATTTGCTGGCAGGCAGACACAGGAGGGCACACGTGGCACAGAAGAGTTCGGGTCTGACGTTGTCTGTGAGATTGACGAGCAGGTGTCAGGTAGCCAGCCAGGGGACGGGTATGGAGGTCAAAGCATAGAGAGAGAGGGACAAACCTGATGTGCCTGGGCTCATGCAGAGACTGCAACCACGAAAGCAAAGAAGAGCAGCTCAGGACTGATGCAATGACACGAAGAAGCAGCCCACCGGAGAGAACCGACAGTGCAGTGAGAGAGGGGCCAGGGTACTAAAGAGTAGGTGAGGGCAGAGCTCACGGCCGGCTCAGCCGTGGCGCAGACACCACACAGCCCAGCACAAGCATGGCGTGCAGCGTGGAGCAGAAGCCAGAGAGCAGCGGCTGAGGCAGGGGCGGGGCGTGGGGAGAGGTGTGTGCTAGGGCCTGTCACTGACCCCCGGCCCTCACTGCCACAGCTCTTCAGCTCCCACATGCGGCTCAGACGTCTCAGAGCTACCGGAGTTGTCTTTCAGGGTTCCGAGTATCTAGGTCGTACTCTTCACACCAAGCTCCTACAGAGAATTCACATCTGTGACCCAAGGTTAGGGTTAGGGCAAGGGGTGGGGCTCCAGATCCTGACTGCGCCTCATCTCGCCAATCTGCATTCTCTGGCTCAGGATGGTTCACACTGACACAGCTTCCAAAAGAAAACAGAAGTAAAATACAGTTTCAAAACGTTAATCAAGTTCTCACCAGGTTTTCTTTGGAATGCAGAACTGATTAAAATCAGAGGCGTGTTCACCTCCCCCGCCGAGGAGGCCCCGTGACCTCCTGTCTCCGACATGCCATGATCACCACAAAGAACCAGCAAGCTGGGTAAAACGCTGTCTCTCTCCTGCAAGGCAAAGGCGAGACGATTCAGCTGCTCTCAGACCCGAGGGAACACTTGATCTTGTGAAGAAAATGCTTCCTAGGCTGCCTTCATGAATGGGTGTCTTCCCAACCCCTAGCGAGCTCACCGCCAGACCAAAGGGTCACAGAGAAATAACCTCACAAGGCAAGAGAGCGGCATGCAGCTCCATGCAGGGCCGTATTTATGGCGTCTGCTGGGAGAAGATTCGTATTTGGTTTCTGAAAGTGCCACTTCCAAGCTGTGAAACCCTGGGCACATGGTGCTTCCTGCCTCAGTTTCCCCATCTGTGGAACAAAGAAACACACAGCACACGGAGAGGGCTCTGGACCACAGGGGTCCCCACACAGCAGCCACGACCATTCTCGCTCTGGGACCTGGAGGCACGCGTGTGTCCCAACCCCAGCTGCATCTCCGCCCGGAACACACCCACAGCGGTGTGCACCGCCCTCCCCCACAGGTGCTCACGGAAGGGCGCCCGTGAACACCCTACTAGAATGACGGCCTTTCCTCCGCCCAGGAGTGCCGCCTCCTGCCTAGCCCTGAGCCCAACTCTGCAGCAGACTCATCTAGTGCGCTTCCTGCGTCTCCTGGCTAGAACGTGAGTTCCAGGAGGGACTGCTGCCACCTGGTTTCTCCCTCTTCGGAGGAGTCAGGCAGTGAACTCCAGGTGGGCAGGGAAAAGCCACTCTCTGCAGGGACACCGGAAGTGAGCTTGAAGTGCGGCTGGCAGGCTGACGGGGGTGAGGCTCACACGGGTCACCGAGTCCTCGCAGCAGCTGCTTCCCTAGAAACATCACCCGTGGGAAGGCCTGCCACAGTGGGCCTCACCTTGGCCAGCAGCGAGGTGTGAATCTTCATCAGCACACTGTCCATCTCGCTGAGCTTGTGCCCGATAAGGGGGCTGCTGGGCCCGGAAACATGGCCGATGTGGTCCAGCCCCAGGTAGTGCAGGATTAGCAAGTCCCAGTCTCCTCTTTTTAGCACTTTATCCAGATGCCTCGTGACATTATTATCAACCTTTAAGGGAGGAAATGCACATGTAAATAATTTTCCCTTTTCTTCACTTTCCAAAGACAAAGCAACAGAGTCATTTTCAAATCTGGGGTTCATTTAGAGCTTTGAGAGTTCTGGGAAGATGAAAGACAGAAACAACTGTCGTGAAAGACCATGAACATCAGCAACTAGGCTAACCTTCAGTTTTTGCTAATCAGGTTGTGGGCAGAATATACAGTACAGGCAATACAAACAAGAGTTATCCGGTGACATTTTTCCTGTGATATCACTGCTGGCCTTTACTGATTCTGAGCAAATGACAGGAGGCTACCTCGGGCGGAGGTCGGCTAACGACAGGCAGCAGAGGCAGCGACGCGGAGCGCGCCTGCGAATTTCCTCAGAGAACGACCGTTCTCCGGGGAGGACCCAAGGACCACTGGTTTCTGAGAGAAACATGCCCGAGGTTAGCAGTGCAGCAGCCCCGGACAGGGCCATCAGCTGGGGCAGCCGCGGGCCTCAGCCAGCCCAGCTCTGGGCTCCCGAGTGCCGTGTCTGCACAAGCGAGACTGCAGAAGGCGTGAGAAGCTACAACCTGGCCCAGCACGAATGTGCCACGTGCACCCTGCCTCTGCCCAGGCCACTCTGACGTGGAGGAGCCTGTACCCCCCCACCCCCGCCAGCCAGCACCCCTCAGGGACCAGGCTCTGCCCGGTTCACCGCCTGTCCTCACAGCAGGACCAAGCAGCTGGAGGGTCCCTGGTGGGCCCCGGGTCTGCTCCACACATTCTGTCCACTCAGCCAGGCGCGCCGCAGCTCCTCTGCCTGACACCCTCGTGGGGTTGCACAGAGCCTTGCTCACACCAGGGCTGACAAGCCTGGGCCGTCCCTGTTACACGACTGAACAACTTGTGTAACACAAATTCACACTACATAAATTAAAACCCACACACAAAACACCACTGCCTCTCACTAAGTCCTGGAGACACCAGGCTCTCCTGCACAACATACCTCTCTCGTGTTAGACTGACCTCCGTGTAATCTGACACAAAAAATGAGGTTGTTCCATCGTATTCCACAAAGTGCTTTGGGAACAGCTTCACCCATGTCTCGTCTCCATAGAAGATCATTCTCTTCCCAGCTGCTTTTGCCTGTCCAATCACGTTGTCTTCCAGGAGCACAGGAGAATTGAGGTTCCTGACAACATCAATGAAACCAGGGAGGCTCCCTGTCATCAGTGCCTGTGCGAAGAAACATTTAAGAATCAGACCAAGGAATCCAAACGTACACCAGGAGTAAGGTGATGAAGACCACTGTCCAGATGACACAGGCGAGCATGACACTAGGACATCCCCAGGAACGCCGGGACAGCCATGGGAGTATGAGCTGCAGACTGCAGAAGGGGACAGCAAGCTCGGCAAAGAGGACTCAGCCGCACGGATGGACACTTGGGGCTCACCGCAGTCCTCCCACCTAAGAAGAGGACAAGGGAGGCGGCTGGGACAGCTACATCACAGCTGTGGCCACAGTGGGGACCTGGACAAGGGAGGCGGCTGGGACAGCTACATCACAGCTGTGGCCAGGGTCGGGGCACATGCAAACCCTCCTGTGTGTGAATCCTAAGGTAGGTTCCCACCAACTTGTGCTTCAAGTCTGCACCACATGACACACACACACACCACACTTAACAATGCAGCAACGCTACTGTCCCTTAGAGTGGAAACACAGGAAGATAGCAGTCTCTAAGCAGGACTTTAAAAAAAAAAAAACTACTTATTTATTTAAAGATTTATTTATTTGAGAGGCAGTTTATAGAGAGCAAGCACAAGAGAGTAAGGTCTTCCACCCTCTGGTTCACTCCTTAAATGGCCGCAATGGCTGGAGCTGAGCCTATCTGAAGCCAGGAGCCAGGAGCTTCCTCCAGGTCTCCCACGCGGGTGCAGGGGCCCAAACACGTGGGCCATCTTCTACTGCTATCCCAGGCCATTAGCAGAGAGCTGGATCGGAAGTAGAGGAGCCAGGCCACGAACAGGTGCCCACAGGGGATTTTGACACCACACACAGAGGCCCATGCTTATTTACTGACTTGAAAGGCAGAGTGATAGAGACCTTTCATTCACTGGGTCACTCCCCAAATGCTTGTAACACCCATGGCAGGACCAGGCTGAAGCCAGGAGCCAGGAGCTCCATCTGGGTCTCCCACCTGAGTGGCAGGGGCTCAAGTCCTTACACCCCCATACCCTTCCCTGCTGCATCAGCAGGAGGCAGCACAGCAGGACTGGAGCCCCTGCTCGGACACGCGACACAGGTGTCACGGGTGGCAGCAGCAGGACCGGAGCCCCTGCTCGGACACGCAACACGGGTGTCACGGGCAGCAGCAGGACCGGAGCCCCTGCTCGGACACGCGACACGGGTGTCACAGGCGGCAGCAGGACCGGAGCCCCTGCTCGGACACGTGACACGGGTGTCACAAGCGGCACAGCAGGACTGGAGCCCCTGCTCGGACACGTGACACGGGTGTCACAAGCAGCACAGCAGGACTGGAGCCCCTGCTCGGACACGCGACACAGGTGTCACAGGCGGCAGCAGCAGGACCGGAGCCCCTGCTCGGACACGCGACACGGGTGTCACAGGCGGCAGCAGCAGGACCGGAGCCCCTGCTCGGACACGTGACACATGTGTCACAAGCGGCACAGCAGGACCGGAGCCCCTGCTTGGACACGTGACACGGGTGTCACAGGTGGCAGCAGCAGGACCGGAGGAGCCCCTGCTCGGACACGCGACACGGGTGTCACAGGCGGCAGCAGGACCGGAGCCCCTGCTCGGACACGCGACACGGGTGTCACAGGCGGCAGCAGGACCGGAGCCCCTGCTCGGACACGTGACACGGGTGTCACAAGCGGCACAGCAGGACTGGAGCCCCTGCTTGGACACGCAACACAGGTGTCACAGGCGGCAGCAGCAGGACCGGAGGAGCCCCTGCTCGGATACGCGACACGGGTGTCACAGGCGGCAGCAGGACCGGAGCCCCTGCTCGGATACGCGACACGGGTGTCACAGGCGGCAGCAGGACCGGAGCCCCTGCTCAGACACGCGACACGGGTGTCACAGGCAGCACAGCAGGACCGGAGCCCCTGCTCGGACACGCGACACGGGTGTCACAGGTGGCAGCAGCAGGACCGGAGCCCCTGCTTGGACACACGACATGGGTGTCACAGGTGGCAGCAGCAGGACCGGAGCCCCTGCTCGGACACGTGACACAGGTGTCACAAGCGGCGCAGCAGGACCAGAGCCCCTGCTCGGACACGTGACACGGGTGTCACAGGCGGCAGCAGGACCAGAGCCCCTGCTCGGACACACGACACGGGTGTCACAGGCAGCAGCAGGACCAGAGCCCCTGCTCGGACACGCGACACAGGTGTCACGGGTGGCAGCAGCAGGACCGGAGCCCCTGCTTGGACACACGACACAGGTGTCACAGGTGGCAGCAGGACCGGAGCCCCTGCTCGGACACATGACACGGGTGTCACAGGCGGCAGCAGGACCGGAGCCCCTGCTCGGACACGCGACACGGGTGTCACAGGTGGCAGCAGCAGGACCGGAGCCCCTGCTTGGACACACGACATGGGTGTCACAGGTGGCAGCAGCAGGACCGGAGCCCCTGCTTGGACACACGACATGGGTGTCACAGGTGGCAGCAGCAGGACCGGAGCCCCTGCTCGGACACGTGACACAGGTGTCACAAGCGGCGCAGCAGGACCAGAGCCCCTGCTCGGACACGTGACACGGGTGTCACAGGCGGCAGCAGGACCAGAGCCCCTGCTCGGACACACGACACGGGTGTCACAGGCAGCAGCAGGACCAGAGCCCCTGCTCGGACACGCGACACAGGTGTCACGGGTGGCAGCAGCAGGACCGGAGCCCCTGCTTGGACACGTGACACGGGTGTCACAGGTGGCAGCAGCAGGACCGGAGTCCCTGCTCGGACACACGACACGGGTGTCACATGGGGCAGCAGCAGGACCGGAGCCCCTGCTTGGACACGTGACACGGGTGTCACAGGCAGCAGCAGGACCGGAGCCCCTGCTCGGACACGCGACACGGGTGTCACGGGTGGCAGCAGCAGGACCGGAGCCCCTGCTTGGACACGTGACACGGGTGTCACAGGTGGCAGCAGCAGGACCGGAGTCCCTGCTCGGACACACGACACGGGTGTCACATGGGGCAGCAGCAGGACCGGAGCCCCTGCTTGGACACGTGACACGGGTGTCACAGGCAGCAGCAGGACCGGAGCCCCTGCTCGGACACGCGACACGGGTGTCACGGGTGGCAGCAGCAGGACCGGAGCCCCTGCTTGGACACGTGACACGGGTGTCACAGGTGGCAGCAGCAGGACCGGAGTCCCTGCTCGGACACACGACACGGGTGTCACATGGGGCAGCAGCAGGACCGGAGCCCCTGCTCGGACATGTGACACGGGTGTCACAGGCGGCGCAGCAGGACCGGAGCCCCTGCTCGGACACGTGACCCGGGTGTCACGGGTGGCAGCAGCAGGAATGGAGCCCCTGCTCGGACATGTGACACGGGTGTCACGGGTGGCAGCAGCAGGACCAGAGCCCCTGCTCGGACACGTGACCCGGGTGTCACGGGTGGCAGCAGCAGGACCAGAGCCCCTGCTCGGACACGCGACACGGGTGTCACAGGCGGCAGCAGAGCCTGCTGCACCACAACGCTGACCCCCTGAGTTTGTCTTTTCTGTTTAGTTTGTTTGCTTTTTTAAGATTTACTTATTCATCTGATAGAGAGAGGGAGGGAGAGAGAGAGGCCTTCCATCTGTGGTTCACTGCCCAAGTCACATTAGCCAGGGCTGGGCCAGACTGAAGCCAGGAGCCTTTCGAACAAATAAGTAAATCTTTAATTTAAAGGAAAAAAAAGGGTGGGGGGTACGATGTTGTGGCTCAGTGGGCCAAGCCAGTGTCTGCAACGCCAGCATCACTATGGGCACCAGGTCATGTCCCAGTTGCTCCACTTCCGGTCCAACTCTGCTCACGGCCAGGGACAGCAGCAGGTGGCTTCAGTGCTTGGGCCTCTGCCAGGCACGTGGGAGACCTGGACGGAGCTTACTTTTGGCCTGGCCCAGCCGGGACTGTTGAGGCCACCCGGGAGTGAAAAAGCAGATGGAAACTGTCTCTTCCTGTGTCATTCAAATAAACCATTGTTAAAAAGGGGGGGGGGGGGTATGAGGCAACCGTAGGAGACATCTGTAAGCTCTCTGCTGCGGCTGCTGGATTATGTCACTAGGGTGGAGCCTCTATGGTTGATCCCGGTGGCTTTCTAAGAAGGGGCAGAGAAACCAGACACAGACACAGACACAGAATCTCCCTGCCCGAGGCCGTGTGCTGCTCTGTGCCAATCCATACCTCTGAAACCATGTGCCAAGAGAAATCTCTTCTGTACATAAAGTTAGGTAGCCTCAGGTATTGTGTGACAGTGGTAAGAAGCTGGGTGATAAACACCTGCATGTTCATGGGAGTCTGGAAGGCACACTCAGGAGACCAAGAAGGGCCCTGGTCACTCATTCCTCCTGGACAAGTCTGAGGCCCTGCTCCAACAGGAGAAAGTCAGGGGAGACCCTCACACTGTGTGCACACCGAATGAGTGTCCCAACCACAGGTCCCCTGTGGAAGGTGGGTCCCTCCCCACGTGATGTGCTGAGACAAAACCTCTGACTGCTAAGCTATGGTGGAAAGGAAAGATAGGCTCAAAACGCAAACAAGAGCACCTAAGAGGAAACATCATTTGCTGTCTGCACCAGTCATCACGATTCCACACACACACAACCCTGGGGTGTGGATCAGAGCCCAGAGGGGTGGGGAGCCTGCATGTGTGATCTCATCATACGGTGAACACAAAGGTAAGTGCATGAAAACTGTATCTCAGGTTATGTTTTCACTGAGTCTCTCACTCCAAAATTCTGCTTCTTCCAGGTAACCAGTGACTTTTGGTGAGGATCTTTGTACTCTTCTGTACGTATATAATCACAAAGATGCCCTTTCTTTTTTTAACCAGAATGGTATTAAACTACTATGCATCAATGACATACCAGGAAACATAAAGCTACAAGCACTTCAGCCCGTGCCCTGCACCACTGCAACGGACACTCAGTTTAAAAGGCTTCCTATGGAAGTACCACAGAAGGGCTGTGGAGGTGAGGTGGGGCTTTCGGCGAACTCAGCCAAGAGTGGAGACGAGGACACAGCGAGGGAGGGAGCAGAGGGGAGCAGGGGCAAGGCCACACCGGGTCTAGGGAGTCCGTCATCCACACGGGGCAGAAGACGAGCTGTGGGTGGGTCCCCAGAGGCAGCAGGGCCCAGGCAGGATTTGGAGATGCTGGTGTCCAGGCGGAAAGGCATGGCAGACTGGACCAAGGGGCTTCATCAGCTTCTACTCATGCCCTGGTATCAAGGGCACTTGTCCAGCTCATTTCTTGGGAAGAGTGGACATCACCAACCTTTGCACTGTGTTATAACCTGACCTTGCTGCTCTTCGTTCGTCTGTATCTGGTTCTTATTCTTACGTTACAGGCACTTTCCCCCTGTGTGGACTTCTTGGGGTCCTTCGCCCATTTCCCACGGGACTGATCTGTCCCTCAGCTGGTCCTCTTCATGGATCGAGGCGTCAACGTCTTGTTTGTTACATCCCTGTAAGTAATCTTTTCAGTGTGCTTTGTGGATCACATCTTTGCCACATACAAGTTCTGGCTTTCCCGCAGCTGGGTCTGCTCCCCCTCTCGTCTGTGGCTTGGTCGCTGACTCACACACTTACGGACCTTCTGTCCAGGAGGACACTGCTGTCTTGTCCTCCAGTGAAATCGTCCCTGTCTAGAATACCATGTGGGACACAGCAGTGCTCAGCATCACGACACGAGGAACACACCACGCCCACAAGTGCCGAGCAGGAAGTCAGGGAACGTGTCAGGGAACCTCCATCCAGACTGTCCTGTTCACCAGTGAGCACTTGCTGACCATCTCAAAGGCCTTAAATTCGTATGCAGTAGCTCCTTCTCAGGAAACAGGGCGAGCCAAGGAGGGGAGGCGCCCCAGCCAGCAGCAGACACCGCACTCCTCTGCTCCTCTAGGCCCCACTCGAGTGGGCGGCCCTCAGCCGAGCTTCCCAGGCCTCCCTGGCACCGAGCGTCACACCCTTTCCTCTTCTGCCTATGCTGACTGCACTTCCTCACTGTGCACCGCGTGGACGCCAACCTGTTGACCTGAAAGCCCCATGACCACCGAGACAGTGTTTCCCCAGCTCTGTACCCAGTGAAGGACCAGCAGACGGCAGCTGGGCCAGTCGGCATTTTACTGTCTTCTTTACCCACGGCTCTTGCAGGCTGAACACCTGAAGGCTCAAACGGTGGCAGCAGCAGTAACTGTCAAGATCGCACTGGTCTGGTCATTATACATACTGCAACTTTGGACAAGATTCTAACTTATCTGAATTTGATTCCTTCTTAAAAAGTCCAGAGACTAGACTAGATAACCCTAGAGGCTCCTTCCAGGATGGTAACCAACCTGCTGATGACTACAGGAGGAACCAGGTGCCAGCTTCGAGGTGTAGCAGGTAAAGCCACCACCTGCGATGCCGGCATCCCATATGGGCACTCATCTGTGTCCCGGCTGCTCCACCTCTGATCCAGCTCCCTGCTAATGGCCTGGGAGAGCAGCAGAGGATGGCCCAAGTGCTTGGTCCCTGCACCCGCGTGGGAGACCTGGAGCAAGCTCTGGGCTGTGGCCTGGCCCAGCCCCGGATGTTGCAGCTATCTGGGGAGTGAAGCAGTGGATGGAAGACCCCTCCCTCCCTTTCTCTCTCTCTCCCCCTGTAACTCTGACTTTCAGGTAAATAAATAAATCTTAAAAAAAAAAAAAAGGGGGGGGAGCAACGGGGCAGGCATTTGGCCTGGGGTTGAGATGCCAATTAAAATGCCTGTGTCCCACGCTGCAGTGCTGGGCTTAACTCCAACCTGTGCTCCTACTTCCACCTCCCTGCTGACGCGGGATACGCAGGCAGCAGTGAGCGCTCAAGCACTTGTGGTCCCTGCCATCCACACGGGAGACCTGGACTGAGTTCCCAGCTCACGGCACCAGCCCTGCCACTGCAAGCATCTGGGAAGTGAGACAGAGGACAGGAACTCTCTGACTCTTCCGTAAATTAAACAGAAACAAAGAAACAGGGAACAGGCTGCAAGGAGGATGGCGCCTCCAGGTTGGAGTCTGGCTCTAACCTCTGATGTGGGTCTGGCGCTGGCATAGCAGGTGAAGCCACTGCCTGCGCCAGCAGCCCACGTGGCGCCAGTCTGTGTCCTGGCTGCTCCTCCTGATGCATCTCCCTGCTGGTGGCCTGGACAAAGAATGGAGGCTGGCCCAAGTACCTGGGTCCCTGCCACCCACGTGTCAGGAGGAAGTTCCTGGCTCCTGGCTTGAGCCTGGCCCAGAGCTGGCCACCGCGCCCACCTGGAAAGCGAACCGGCAGACGGAAGATTTCTCTCTCTGTAACTCTGACTTTCAAAATAAATAAATAAGCAAACAGACAAATACATCTTTGGAACGAAAAACAAATCCTTAGCCTTCCTGTGAGGCATGGGCTTTGGCTGCTTCACAAAAATCCCGACCCTGGGAAGCCCCTCTGGCGCTGTGTTCCAGCCAGGTGGCAGCGCCAAACTCATTCCGTTAAAAGCGGGACTCTAACGCCTACCCGTGTGCAGCTTACCTTGATCCGAGGCATGGTCACTGTGGGTGGCTTTGCTTCGGCCACAAAACTGTGAGACGCTCCCTTTTCCACCAGATGCGTTGTGTAAGGCATAAACCTCACACCCTTCGACCCAAACACAAAATCATCTCTCAAGGCATCTATCAGCACAACGACGACTTTACTGAAGAGAGGCGAGGGGCGCTCGGTCCAGTTGGAAGTGGCTCCTAAAATTGTTTGAACAGAGAAAAAAAGGAAATTGAATTTATTCAATTTTAAACTCAGCACTCCGCCCAGCGGCGGCGCGGGGAGACCGGGAGTTCCTGGGACAGGGGAGCCCCTGCGCGGAGCACCGAGGAGTCGGACCCGAAACAGCTCGGCAGGCAGAGCCGGGTGGGCGCCCACCGTCGGGTGCAGCCTGCGCTGTAGGGCCGCGCGGGTGAGGGCTGGGAGGCCGCGTGACGCCTCGAGGGAAGAAGACGCACCCGAATAAAAGCCAGGGGCTAGCGGGAACCGCATCTGCCGCGCCCCACCGGGCAGGCGGTGACCCTGAGCCCGTTCGGGAGCGCGCAGAGCCGCAGGCGGCGGGACCGGGCGGGCAGAGCCCACTCCGTGGCCCTCAGGGCGGAGGCCGAAGGGGCCGGCGGCGGGTGGGTGGGGGGCGGCGGGCACAGGCGCTGCTCCGGGAGAAGGGGGGTCCTGCGAGCGGAGACGTCCGGGAAGGGGTCCGTACCCGCCAAAGGCTCGGGCGCGGGGAGCTCTGCTCGGTGCTCGGTGCTGGACGAGGAGCGGACGGGAGCCGGGAAAAAGCCCCGCAGGAAGATCGCGACCCCGAGCACCTCGATCGCTACGCAGCAGGCGGCGAAGGTCCCGGAGCCCAGCCGCATCGCGCCCCGCCGCTCCGCTTCCGGGCCCGGGGAGCCGCCTCGGCCCCGAGCTCCCGGGCCTGACAGCCGCCGGCGCCTGCGTGACGTCACGTCCGGCGGCGCGCGGAAATGACGCAGGGCGGCGCTTCCGGTTCTCGGGCCTGCGCCAGCGGCCGCCGCCGCGGAGGCTGGGAGCTGCGGGCCTTGTCGGGCCGGGGCTCCGCCGCGTGCGCTGCCTCGGTTGTGCCTCGCGCCGGGCAGCTGTCGGCGCCCCATTTCCGGCGGAGTTCGGCACCCATAAGCCCTGGGTTCTCTGGCGGTCCGTGCCGAGGGCGCCGTTGGTGCCCGGCTGGGAGCCCAGCGCCCGCGACCCGGGGCAACGCGCCCTCCGCGGCAGGGCGTGACGGCGGGGGCGCCCACGGCGCCGCATGCTCCGGAAAGCCGCCGAGACGGGGCGCTGCGAAGCCCTGAGGCCACGCGTGAGGACGGTGCTGCGGGAGCGCGGCCTCGGAGCTCTCCGTGGGGCCGGTGAGGCCGGCGACGCCGAGGCCGCGCCTGTCGCCACCGCTGCCCCCGCACCTGCCTCCGTCCGTTGCGGGCGCCCACATCCCCGTCCGGGCTCGGGGAGATCCCGTGGCGCGGCCTCCTGGGGCCGGCGCTGTGGCTGCCGGTGAAGCCGCGTCTCGCTTCGGCGTGGGATCCAGTCCCTGCTGTCCCACCTCCGACACAGCTCCTGCTGGTGGCCCGGGTGCTTGGGCCCCTGCAACCACGTGAGAGGCCCGGAAGAAGCTCCGGCTCCAGGCTCCAGGCCAGCCCATCTGGGGAGCGAACTAGCGGGTGGAGGACCTCTGTCTGTCTCTGTTACTCTTTCAAATAAAAAAAATTTTTTTGAAGAAAAACCGTGCTGTGGCTCCCTGCTTTAAATGTGATCACAACAGGTGGTCGCCCGGAGCTCTGGTAGCTGGAGTCTAGGCTGCCGCCGCACAGCAGCTGAGCCAAAGAGCCCCGAATACGTGAGGCACAGAGTAAGTGCTGGTCTACGCCAGAGACCACCACCATCAAGGCCGTGAACATCTGCTCCCACTGTTAGGGGAGATGGCGATGCTGGGCGGCGCGCTAGGAGTGGTGTGCGTGCTCGCGCGGGGCACAGGCAAACTGCGGAAAGGCAGGGAAAGAGCAGTCCGGCACTCCACCCGCCAAGCACCGCCCAGGCCCCAGGAGCCCTCCGCAGGGGAAGTCAGGAGAACCCTCGGCCCGGTGCCAGGGGCTCCGCTGTCCGAAGTCCTTGTGCAGGAGTGCAGGAAGCCTGACCCGCCTTGCGAAGCGCAGTGGGCGTACAGAGCCTGACCCGCTCCCACAGATAGGACACCCCCCAGGGAGGACTGCACGCGGCGACAGGGGCCGCGGGGAAGCCACAGGAGCAGCCTCAAAGGGACCCTCCCGGCAGACTGAGAGCCGCGGAGGGCATGCTCTGCCCCGACCCCTCTGCGTTGACCAGTTGCACTCAGACCCTCCCCCGCGAGCCTCCCGGCCAGCCGCCGGACACTTCACTTTGCCTGTGAGACCCGCTTTCTCTGGCTCAGACTCCCAGAGCGAACTCCCTTCGGGTTGTGGTCGCCGGACGAATCCGCCCTCTGCAGCTGAGACACGCTGTGAGGAGCACCAGAGGTACTTTGGGAACCGTGAGAGGTTGGTTTACCCGGTGGTTGTGTGAATTAAAATGTGTGACTCCCTGCTGCGTAGTGAACTCCCTATCGTAGCCAACACCACCTTGTGACAGTTGGACATGAAAGCCTTCACAGCCTTCCCCCAAGGCAGGCATCCTGGAGGAATCTTCTCTGCTGGGCAGGGGGCTGCCCAGCCTGGTAACCCTGGATGATAAACCCTGGGAAGAATTTGACCCAACTCACACCCAGCAAGCCCTCTGTCCAGGAGAAGGGGTGCCAGGGGCGGGGTGGTGGTGAGGAGGAGCAGTGGGAAGACCTAGATCCTACTCCCTTGCAAGCCCCAATCTGAATGCAGACCCTGACCCAAACCCTGACCCTAACTCTAACCCTGACCCCTAACCCTGATCCTGACCCTACCCCTAACCCTATCCCCTGACCCTACCTCTATCCCCTAACTCCTGACCCTGACCTGAACCCGATCCCGAACCCGAATCCTAGCCCTAGCCCTAGCCCCAGCCCAAACCTGAACCCGAGCCCCAGCCCGACACCCATCACTGGATGCACAAGCCACTTTGGCCGCTGTGCTGCTGCCCTGCTGTCAGGTCCTCGGCAGCCCGGCGCAGGCCACTCACTGAGCAGCACCGTTCTTGAGACCCCGTCAGCTGCCGCCTTGTCCACTGCTGGTCAGACGTGCTCTTTCTCGTCAAACCTTGCCCCCAGGACTGGTTCTGCACCGCTCAGAGGGACTGCGCTCCCTGTAACGCTGAGAGCACGCGCTCCCTAGCCACGGGGACTGTGCTCTCAGTAACGCTGAGAGCACGCGCTCCCAGCCGCGGGGACGCGGCTCCGTTGAGGAAAGCACGGCTATCACAGGTAAGCCCTCACCTGCATCAGCCCTCACACTGCTGGGCTGAAAAGGAGGATGCTGCTCACGTGGACACTTGAGTGCACAAACCCCACAGTGGCCTGTCGAGAAGCAAAGCTGGCCGCCACCCAGCACAGTCCACAGTACTTCCCACTGTGACACCAAAAATGCCTGCAGAGTGCGGACCCCTGGCAGGCAATATCACCACTCACATTTAATTGATACATCTAACATGTTTTTAATAGTGTATTAACCTTTTCTGAATACTGATGACCTTGATACAAAAAAGTTCTCCCATCACCACAAATTCTGATACACAGATTTTGGAAGTTGTATTGAGAGCTTTGGCACTTAAAGGTATTTACAATTTCCTTTATTCTTAGTGTTCAGAGGTGCTCTTACCTAATCAGGGGTTCCCTAGTTGCTGTCCTGTTTCTCCTTATGATTTCCTTGATGTCCCTATAAACTGACTTGGGGACAAAAGGTGACCACACAGGTTTCTCTGGTGTCAGTTTTCTTACCTATCAGGACTGGTAGCTTCCCTGAGAACGTTCACAAGTCACTTAGGGGCAGTGGGCTGGCTGTTTTGTAATGCACACAGATCACTCATTCCTGGGCTCAGCAGTCGAATTTCCCACCGACATAAAGGAAAAATGGAGGCTTTGAAACAGCAGTGGAAAAGCTGCTCTTTCCATCCAGTTACTTCTGTCCTGAATCAGAGTGCCCTTTCCCACCGCCAAGGCCACCTGGGGTGGGGGTGGGTCACCTGTGCTTCAGTCACAGAAGGCATGACAAATCTGG